>NC_058519.1:327823136-328448136 GCF_904849725.1 Hordeum vulgare subsp. vulgare
ATCCATGCATACAAAGTTTCATATATATCCATATACTACAATAGTTTCAATACAAGCTTCCGTGAAGCCATGGTACAAGAAATCATATGCAATCATTCCATCAATATAATCCAAGCTTTCCATGAAGTGAATGTAATCTGCAAAATGACAAATAAGAAAGTTAGAAGAAGAATACTAGATGAAGAAGTATATATAGGTTATTTCAGAGAGAACTTAGCTAAGTATAGGCCATTCAATAGCTAAGTTAGGTGGAATAGGTCATCTTGGAGCTACATAGCCTTATTATGTCATTTAGGATAGAACTTAGCTAAGTATAGGTCATTCTAGATCTAACTTGGATAAAATATGTAATTTTGTAGCCAACTATGATTATTAATCCATTTTGACCTTATTATGTCATTTTGGAGCTAAATTAGTCCTTTTAATGAGCTAACCAAGGTTCTTATGATGTTTTTACCTAACTATGCTAATTATGTCATTTTGGAGGATAATTAGCTAAGTATGTCTTTGTTGGGGAAAATAACCTACGTAGAAGAAGAAAGAGAAGAAGCAAGAAGAGAAGAAGAAAGAAGAGAAGAATAAGGAGAAGAAAAAGAAGAAGAAGGAGCTAATTATGCCTTTTTGGAGCTAATTATGTCATTTTGGAGGATAATTCGCTAAGTATATGTCATTTTTTATTAAATAGGCCATTTTGGAGCCAACTAAGCTATTTATGTCATTTAGGTGGAAGCCAAGCTAACTATAGGCCATTCTAGAGCTAACTTGGGTAAAATATTGTCATTTTGGAGCCAGCTATGATTATTAAGGCATTTTGGAGCTAAATTGGCTAATTATGTCACTTAGGTGGAAGCCAAGCTAAGTATATAATATTCTTGAGCTAACCAAGGTTCTTATACCATTTTGAGCTTATTATTTCATTTTTGAGCTAAATTGGTCATTTTAACGAGCAAACCAAGGTTCTTATGATGTTTTCACCTAACTAAGCTAATTATGTCATTTTGTAGGATAATTAGCCAATTTATTCTTTGTTGGATGAGTCTATGCTACGTAGAAGAAGAGAAAGAGAAGAATAAAGAAGAGAAGGAGAAGGAGAAGTAAAAGAAGAAGGAGGAGGAGGAGGAGAAGGGGGAGGAGAAGGAGAAGGAAGAGGAGAAGAAGAAGAAAAGAAGAAGGACAAGAAGAAGGAGAAGAAGGAGGAGAAGAAGGAGAAGAAGGAGAAGGAGCTTCTCTCCTCCTTCTCCTTCTTCTTCCTCCTTCTCCTTCTCCTTCTTCTTCTCTTCTTCTTCTCTTCTTCTTCTTCTTCCTTCCGTTCATTTTTCCTCTTTCTTCTCCTCTTGTCCCCTTCTTCGGGCTAAATTAGCTCATTATACCTTTTTGGAGCTAATTATGTCATTTTGGAGGATAATTAGGTAAGTATATGTTATTTTTTATTAAATAGGCCATTTTGGAGCCAACTAATATAATGATGTCATTTAGGTGGAAGCCAAGCTAAGTATAGGCCTTTCTAGAGCTAACTTGGAAAAATATGTCATTTTGGAGCCAACTATGATTATTAAGGCATTTTGGAGCTAAATTGGCTAATTCATTTAGGTGGAATCCGAGCTAAGTATATAATATTCATGAGACAATTAAGAGAAGAAGCAAGAAGAGAAGAAGAAGGAGAAGAAAGAGAAGAAGAAGGAGGAGGAGGAGGAGAAGTAGAAGGAGAAGGAAGAGGATAAGAAGAAGAAAAGAAGAAGGAAAAGAAGAAGAAGGAGGTGGCTAGCTCCTTCTCTTCCTTCTCATTCGCCTTCTTATTGTCTTCTTCTTCTCTTCTTCTTCTTCTTCCTTCTTTTTCATTTTCCTCTTTCTTCTCCTCTTGTCCTCTTCTTCGAGCTAAATTAGCTAATTATGCCTTTTTTGGAGCTAATTATGTCATTTTGGAGGATAATTAGGTAAGTATAGGTCATTGTTTATTAAATAGGCCACTATGATCATATTATTTCATTTTGGAGCTAAATTAGTCATTTTAATGAGCTAACCAAGAAACTGATGATGTTTTTACCTAACTAAGCTAATTATGTCTATTTGGAGGACAATTAGCTAAGTATGTCTATGTTGGGGGAAATAATCTACGTAGAATAAGAAAGAGAAGAAGCAAGAAGAGAAGAAGAAGGAGAAGAAAAAGAAGGAGGAGGAAGAGGAGAAGGAGAAGGAGAAGGAAGAGGAGAAGAAGAAGAAAAGAAGAAGGAGAAGAAGAAGGAAAAGAATAATAAGGAGGGGGCTAGCTCCTTCTGCTTCTTCTCCTTCTCCTTATTCTTCTCTTCTTCTTCTTCTTCCTTCTTTTCATTTTTCCTTTTTCTTCTCCTCTTGTCCTCTTCTTCGAACTAAATTAGCTAATTATGACTTTTTGGAGCTAATTATGTCATTTTGGAGGATAATTAGGTAAGTATAGGTCATTGTTTATTAAATAGGCCATTATGAGCTTATTATGTCATTTTGGAGCTAAATTAGTCATTTTATTGAGCTAACCAAGGTTCTGATGATGTTTTTACCTAACTAAGCTAATTATGTCATTTTGGAGGACAATTAGCTAAGTATGTCTATGTTCGGGAAAATAATCTACGTAGAAGAAGAAAGAGAAGAAGCAAGAAGAGAATAAGAAGGAGAAGAAAAAGAAGGAGGAGGAGAAGGAGAAGGAGAAGGAAGAGGAGAAGAAGAAGGAGAAGAAGAATGAAAAGAATAAGGAGGGGGCTAGCTCCTTCTCCTTCTTCTCCTTCTCCTTCTTCTTCTCTTCTTCTTCTCTTCTTCTTCTTCTTCCTTCTTTTCATTTTTCCTCTTTCTTCTCCTCTTATCCTCTTCTTCGAGCTAAATTAGCTAATTATGCCTTTTTGCAGATAATTATGTCATTTTGGAGGATAATTAGGTAAGTATAGGTCATTTTTATTAAACAAGCTATTATGAGCTTATTATGTCATTTTAATGAGCTAACCAAGGTTCTTATGATGTTTTTACCTAACTAAGCTCATTATGTCATTTTGGAGGACAATTAGCTAAGTATGTCTATGTCTATGTTTGGGAAAATAAGCTACGTAGAAGAAGAAAGAGAAGAAGCAAGAAGAGAAGAAGAAGGAGAAGATAAAGAAGGAGGAGGAGGAGAAGGAGAAGGAGAAGGACGAGGAGAAGGAGAAGGACGAGGAGAAGAAGAAGGAAAAGGAGGAGAGAAGGAGGTTAACATACCATCATCGTCATCACGGCGGTGAAGCACGGTGGCTCTCGCTTGTTTCACCTGGGGAAGGCTGCCCTGGAGAAGGCTCCACTGTAGAAGGGTCGTGCGATGCGTTTCTGGAGATATTCTGCACCAAACGTCGTTTGAAATGTGTCGTTAGCATGAGGACACTCTTAAGATCACTCCATTGAAATGAAACTCACCGTCCCGGCCATGTTAATGACTGTCATCGCCGGAGGGACTTGGCCGGTCTTCTCGCACATAGACCGTACATTTGGTTTGGACAAGTCAAACTTTTTAGTTATTAATGAGACGGACATTAAAATGCAAGATTTGAAATAATATGAAGAAGAAACTTACCACGAAGAGCTCGTATATGGCCCTGTTAGACACATCATTCCATGCCCTCTCCGCCTCCACCAATGCAGTCGTCCTCTCCTCCAGCTCCTGCATCTCCTTATCCTTCTCCGCCAAAAACGCCTGCATTGCCTCTCTCTCTTTCAGAATAGTAGCCTGCAACACAACTCATTGTTAGCATTGTAATCATATTGGTTCCAATGCACAACAAAATGCGGAAAGATAGTTGAGTCCATTAAACTAACCTCGATGACGAGCTCGACTGGCCATGGACGAGGTGTTATCTCAGGACAGGAGCTAGTTTGGCGTGCCTTTATCTGCCGGAGAGTGCTAGGACAACGTATAAGGCTGTCTCCAATGGAGATCGAGCCATGGGGCCTCCCGTTGCCAGCTATCATCACCAGCTCTGGATCAATTTGCCCCTTGCTCGGGTTAAAGTCCTCCCCTTTCCTCGCCTTCCCGTGATCTCTGTACTTCACGAGCTTGCGGTGGGAGGAGATGTTGGTGAAGTTTTCTGGATGCTCGAGGTCAGACTCAGAGAATGCCTTGACCTTTTTGTACGAGGCAGTATGGGCTATCGCATACAGGTCATACATCTGTGGCACCTCCGTCTTATTGTGATGCTCTTAAAAGAGAGAGAGAGGAAAATTGTATTAGTAAAGGGCTCAAGATAGCATTAAGAATGAATTGCATGAGGCATGAAGCAAACCATATACCCAGTTCTTGCCAAATTGGATTAAGTTGACGCTTCCTTGATGGTGTGGCATACCAACCATTTTTCCATGCCTCTCCTTGGCATTGTTGTGGCTGGCCTCCCACGTTTCGGAGCACCACTGATCCACCAAGGCCTCCCAACAATCCATCTTATCCACACACCATCTTGGGGGCACCTAAGTTAATAAAGAGAAATTTGAGCGCGTAAGAACCAAATCAAGGAAACTAACTACAAAGCCTTAATAATATGTAATTACCTTCATGTAATGCTCCTTCTGCATCTTAGAATCGCGACACTTCGCCTTGTCCTTCCTAATACGCCGCGAGTCATAGTAGTCTCAAACAGCCTGCACCCGAGCCTCATGCCGAAAGTATTGAAGTAGGCGGCGACATTCGGTTTCGATAACCTTTGCCGCGTCCTCCTCGTATCCCTCCTCACACCTGTAGTAGGTCTGCAAACGATACAACACCGATTAGTACAATAACTAGCTATGGTTGATTTATGATTGTGTAAAGGAGAAATTACCGAGAACTGTCGGATCACCATTCCCTCGTGTGGCAGAAAACACCGTCGATCTCCACCTCCGGTGGGGTCGGGGCACCCAAGTAGTGCTCCCAGGTCATTCGTACCTCTCGCTCCCGACCGGGCAACGTAACAAACCCTGGGAAGTTTTGACGGCAAAGCACACCAAGGACGTTGTTGGGCTTGTAGACACCCATGGTAACAATGCAACCCCTGCAGTATGACAAATTAAAGCCAAAACATTAGATATTTCAGAAAACATGAAGGCAAAAGGTTAAATAAGAGTAAATTAACTTACTTGTCCCCATTTGTCTTAATCAACCACCTCTAGTCGTGGGTCGCCGACGCGAGCGGGAGCCCCGAACTACCACGCTGGTAGACGGTAGCCCCCTCTCCCATCTCCTCGTCGCTATCAGCATGGCCACTTGGCTCAGCACAGGTATCCCACTGGGTCTGTGGGGACGTACCCTCATCCCTGCTTTGCTCCGGAGTCTCCTGGAACGAAGCCTCTGAGACACGAGTCTCGTGGGTCGAAGGCTCGTCGAGCTGAGGATCGTGAACCGGAAACCATGTAGCCTCCACCTTAGACGAATCCACCCTAGAAGTCTTGTGCTCAGGTGAATTAGCTTGGGGTGCCGGCGAGGAAGGCGTGGCAGCCACCGCCCTACCTCTACCGCGGCCACGTGTACCTTTATTACAACATAAATACCAACATGAGTAATAAAATGTATATAAATACCAACATGCCTACAACATAAATACCAACATGACTACAACATAAATACCAACATGAGTAATACCTTTAGTACCTCTCGGCTTCGCGGGGTCGACCTCCTCTGACGGGGGGCGCTCCATGCAGAGAAGAGAGCAACTCTCTCCGAAGAGGCGAGGCAGGAATGGAAGTACCCATCCCACCATCCGTCGACGAAGAAGGAGCCGCGGAGTGCTTTCGACCCTTTCCCATCATCTTTCAACACATGTCATGACAAAGAGTAAATGAAATTAGTACAACATAAATACCAACATGAGTACTAAAATGTATATAATTTAAGTGTACCATCGTCATAAATACCAACATGTCTAATAATAATTGAATACCAAACATGAACTCAAAATTTATATATAGTAATAGTTGAATACCTCACATGAACTAATAACAATCGTGCTCGTCTATATATGCTTCGGGGTCAATAAATGCATCCTGATCATCACTATCATCAATAAATGCATCATCATCATCACTATCAGGAAGAACATGTGGAAGGCCAGCATTATGTAATCGTTCAAGAAGTGACAGGTCATCCACAGCAGTAACCTCTTCTTCTTCCACCTTCCTGTTCGAGCTCAGGGGTTAAGTCGGATTCACTGTCGTTGTCTACTTCAATGTTCTGGGGTGAAGTAGAGCGGTTCTTGAAACGTTTCTTGGACATACGTGTTTCTTGGAAGAGTTCTCCTTCATATGTGTCTGAGTTAATGTGAGGTTCGTAATCCTCTTCATTGAGGGTAGGTGGTCTAAAATGTGGTGGCACTTCATAAACGACATCCCAACCTTTGGCACGCCCACGGTAGATAGAAAACTTGTGTCGGCTATTGAGCCGTAATATAGAAATCGGGAACATCTAAGTGGGTGTTTTGGTTGATTTCGACTAGTCCTATATGTTCATGAGTCCTTCTAGTCTCCCTCGGCTCAAACCAATAACATTTGAAGACTATGACGGCGGTGGGTTTTCACCATAGAATAGAAGTTCATAAATTGCTTCAACTCTTCCACAATACTCGGTGCCTCCTTCACCGATAGTAGAGACAGAACAATTTGTAGTGTTTAGGTCGGGCATAGATAGGTCTTTGCCAAAGGTACGAAAGTGATATCCGTTGATGTTGTATTTGTCAAATGAACGAACCTTATAGTCAAAACCATTAGCGAGTTGTCTCAACTCGGCCTCCATAGACTTTGCATCAACCTACAAGTTTAATATGAAAGAATGGATGCATTAGCCGCAAATTAGACCAAGAAATCAAATGGGCTGTTAATGGTAATTAATTACCCTTTGTTTGAACCAAGAGATGAAACCGGGATAGTCGCCTCCATCCTTTGCGAGAAGCTCGTACTCTTCGACGGAATCCTTTTCGATGACCGCTCCATCCGAGAATTCGGCAACGTATCGACTATATCAAATATCCAGGAATAAGACTAGTTGAAAGGATTTAGAAGTTGCGGAACAATAATTTACAGAGAACTTACTCAATGTATGGCGCACTTCTGTTATGTTGGTGAAGATATACAATGAAATGGTCCGCCATTCTTCGACATCCAACGATTTCCCTTTCGAAGCACCAGATGGTGCGAGCTTACCTTTGAATAGGCTGAGGTTGGATCAAACTTTTTTTGGATCGCCATCATTGTACCGAGGCTTTGGGTTATGCAAATGATGATTTTTGGCTTCGTAGTGTGCTGTCACGAAGTTTGCCGCCTCCTCAGTAATGAATGCCTCGGCCATCGATGCTTGAATTCTACCTTTATTTTTACACTTAGCTCAAAGGGTCTTCTGCATCCTCTCAGTTGAGTAACACCATCGATTTTGAACGGCCCCACATTCTTGCCTCGGTCGGGAGATGCAAAAGAAAGTGCTGCATTGGATTAAAGAAGCTCGGTGGAAAGATCTTTTCTAATTTGCAGATCAACTCCGCCGCCAACTCTTCCATTTCATCTAGCACGCCAGGCGATAGTTCTTTCGCACAAAGAGAACGGAAGAATTAGCTCAGCTCTGGCAGTACTAGCCATTCATCCTCAGGGATAAAGCCACACAACATCACCGGCATTACCTGCTCAATCCATATGTGACAATCATGACTCTTGAGACCAAATATTTTCAATTTCTCAAGACTCGCTCCCCTCTTTCGATTTGCAACATACCCATCGGGGAACATCAACCGCATTTTCACCCACAATAGCATTTCCCTCATAGCTGGCCTTTCAAGATTGAACCATACATTTGGCTTCGTTGTGCTTTGCTTTCCTTTCCGTTGTCGCAAGTTTTGTACCGGTCTATCACATAGAGCCTCCAGGTCGATTCTAGCCTTAGGATTATCTTTTGACTTCCCCTCTATGCCGAACAATGTACCAAAAATGGCCTCCGCAATATTCTTTTGAGTGTGCATCACGTCAATATTGTGTGGGCAAAGGAGGTCTTTGAAGTAAGGCAGATCCCATAAGCATGACTTGTGAGTCCAGTAGTGTTCCGTATTATACCCTTTGAAGTATCATGGATGGAAAGGATCAGGTTCGAGAGCGTTTAACTGATCAAGGGTCTGTTGGCCTGTCAACGTAGCTGGTGTCGTGTTTTTGACAACTCTACCTTTGATGAAATTCTTCTTGTCTTTTCTGAACTTATGGTCAGGATCCACGAATTGTGTATGCATGTCGATGCAAGAAAACTTGCGACCAGCCTGCAGCCAACGGAACTGAAGAGCTGCCTTGCATGTGGTGCACTAGAACCTTGCATGCACACACCAGCCAGCGAATAGCTCAAACGCACGATAATCATGCGTCGTGTACATGTACCGCACATGCATTTTGAAATTTGGTTTGGTAGCCGCGTCGTAGGTCTTGATCCCATTATCCGAGGCTTCTAGCAACTCATCCTAAAGCGGCTGCATGTACACATTCATATTCTTCCCCGGATAGTTGGGCCCTGGAATTATCAACGTTAGGAAAATGTTCTTTCTTTTCATAATCTCTCCGTGTGGCAAATTGAGTGGAATGACAAATACAGGCCAACAACTGTATTGTACTGCCGTCATACCATACACATTGAACCCATCCGTGCTGATGGCAACTCTAGGATGCCTTGGATCTTCCGCTTTATCCTTATGTAATGCATCGAAGTGCCTCCATGCAAAACCATCTGAAGTGTGTACCAGCTTCTTGTTCCCATCCGCATCTAGTTCAGTTCTTTTGCCCAATTTGTGCCATGTCATCTGTCTGGCCGTCTCTTTGACCATGAAAAGACGTTGAAGTCTTGGTACGATTGGCAGATACCGAAGAACACTAATGGGGATTTTGGTCTGATTCTTCTCACCCATACCGTTGTCTACCACAATATACTTGGAAGAATTGCAAATGGGGCAATAGTTCAAGGTCGCATACTCAAGCCTAAATAAGGCACATCCATTCTCACATTCATGTATCTTCTCATAGGGCATCTTAAGTACACGGAGGATTTTCTTTGACAGGTACATGTTTGCAGGCAGTACATGTTCTTTGGCTAGAAAGCCTCCAAATATCGTCATCATCGCATCGTAGCATTCTCTGCCTAGGTTGAATTGAGCCTTCAGAGCCATTACTTGCGCGATGGCATCCAGCTGACAAAGCTCAGTCTGCTCGTGGAGAGGACGTTTTGAAGACTCCCACATTTCATATAAGGCATTTGCAGATTCCTCCATCTCATCTTCTGAATCCCGAGCATCATCAAAGTCTTGCACAATGTCTTCGACACTGTTACCATGCTCGTCGGTGCAACGACGAATCACGTCAGCTCTGGCACATTGGTCAGACTCACCATGAAAAGTCCACACCATACAATTAGACGTAAAACCCCACTTCTCCAGGTGTTTACCCATTTCAAAATCTATCTACTTTTTCCAGTTGTCGCAGTTGGGACAGGGGCACCATGTTTTTTCTGGCCATTTGCAAATGCGGCTCTCACGAACCCCGTGGTTTTTGTTAACCATTCATTGGTCATGTCTTTCTCACTAGGGTGACCAACGTACATCCAAGCACGATCATTCATGTTGCCTAGCTACCTATAGGCGCACAAGAAATAAATATATAATTCATCATCTATATTCATCCTCTAATCAAGTTTGTCAGTTTTATTACGTCCATGCAACCTACACGCTAATAGGTAAAGATAGGTCCTAATCCCACCCGAGTATGTGTACATTGGGTTCGTTTTCCCATGCTCTGCTCCAGATGCTACACAGAATTTCGGCAGCACCTCCCCGCTGTTCCCCGATACACGTCTCGGCAATAAGCAGAGAGGATACGTACCCAGAGAACAAGAGGGAGGCACTGATGAAATTCCGCATCGGATCCAGAGCACAACATACGGGAAAAACGAACCCAATCTACACATACTCAGGCTGTCCATGGATAACGTTGGACAATTCGAAAGGATGGCGGTCATAAATATGCAAAGACATGCATATTTACAGATGTCGCCCTTTCGAACGGGAGACGCATATTGGTCACGCATACTCATGATTGAAGAAACCTATAGCTAGCAAGTTTCATCGCCACGAAGAATAGAACAGAGCAAATTAAGGGGGTAGGAGGAGAAGTCATTTGTGCTCACGAACAAATGCAGGGGCGGAGCTCGTCCAACACACATGGAGGTCGTGAACAACTACACATTGAAATTCACACGATCAATACAAATATGATGTTTTTATAATTAACATAACTATGTGACCTAACTCATAATTTATAAAACTATGACCCGTCGGCTTAGTGGCGTCGATGGTCGGTGGTGTCGGGTGTCGGTGGCGTCGATGGTTGGTGGTGTCGGCTATCGGTGGCGTCGATGGTCGGTGGTGTCGGGTATCGGTGGCGTCGGATGTCGAGGGTTAGTTGTGTCGGTGGTCGGGGGTCAATGTCGTCGGGGGTCGAGGGTCCTTGGCGTCGGGGGTTGGGGTCTTTTCGGTCAACAAGAGGCCGAAGAGGTGTCAGGGCTTGGGGGTTGGGGGTCAGTGGCGTCGGGGGTCGGGGTAGGGGGTCGGGGGTTGAGGGTGAGTGGCATCGGGGGTCGGGGGTCAAGGGTCAGTGGCGTCAGGAGTCAAGGGTCAGTGGCGTTGGGCATCGGGGGTCGGGGGTCCTGGGTCAGTGGCGTCTGGAGTCGAGGGTCAATGGCGTCGGCCGTCGAGAGTCGGGGGTTAGTGGAGTCGGGGGTCAGGAGTCGGGTGTCGAGGGTCGGGGGTCAGTGGTGTCGGGCGTCGGGGGTCGGGAGTCGGGTGTCAGTGGTGTCGGAGGTAGGGGGTCGAGGGTCGGGGGTTGGTGGCGTCGGGCGCCGGGGATTGGGGGTCGGTTGTCGGGGTTGGGTTCTCTTCTTTCTTCTTCTCCTCTCTCCTCTTTTTCTTCTTGTTCTTCTTCTTGATCATCTTATTATTCTTATTCTTTGTCTTTTTTCTTCTCCTCCTCCTCCTCCTCCTCTTCTTCTTCTTCTTCTTCTTCTTCTTCTTCTTCTTTCTTTTATCTTTCTCCGCCTCTCCTATTTCTTCTTCTTCTTTTTTATTCTAGTTTATTATTCTCTTATTTTCTTCTAAGTTTTTTCTATCTATTTTTTCTTTTCTATCTACTTTTTATACCTAATAAACTAACTATCTAATTTACATTAAAAACAGAAAAAAATAAACTTAGCACTAAACTACATATTCTTCTTCTAGTTTTTCTAGTTTTTCTATTTATTATTCGGACATTCTAGCAAAAAAGAAGAAGAAAAAACAGGAACAAAAATAAATAAATAAGAAAAACACTAACCGGAGGGGAGGGCGCCGAGGTCGCCGCCACAGGGGAGGTGTGGCTGGGGCGGCGACCGGGAGGGAGGTGGGAGGGGGGCAGCGTCCGGGAGGGTGGTGGGGGGGGCGGCCGGGAGGGAAGTGCGCTGGGGGCGGTGGCCGCGAGGTAGGTGGGAGGGGGGCGACGGTAGGGAGGGAGGTGGGATGGGGGGCGGCCAGGAGGGAGGTCGGAGGGGGCGGCGGCGGCAGGGAGGGAGGTGGGAGGGGGGCGGTGGTCGGGAGGGAGGTGGGAGGGGGGCGGCGGTCGGGAGGGAGGTGTGAGGGGGCGGCGGCCGGGAGGGTGGCGGCGCAGGTGGCTCGGGAGGGGAGCTACGGCGGCGGCGGATGGACAGATGACGGAGCGCGCGAGAGAGAGAGAGGGGGTAGGCGGGGAGGGCGTGGGTGGGGGTGGGAGCCGCGCCCGAGCCGTTAGGGCCATGTCCCCTTTGCGGTCTGCAAAGGGAAGGTGGCGGACGACAAATGGGCGGGGTGGGTGGCGGTGGGGTTTCGGCCGTTGGGGGGGGGGCTTTGCCGTCCGCGTAGGGCTCCTTTGTCGTCCGCCAACAGACGGCAAAGAGGTGGCCGACGACAAATAAAGCCTTTGCCCTCACCAACCTCTTTACCGTCAGCACTGTGCCAGCTCACGGCAAAGAGTACCTTTGCCATGCGTCAGCAGACGGCAAAACTCTCAATTCAATTAGTGTATTAAGGATTTCACCACCCGAAGAGTATGGTTGACGATGGTGAGGTTCGGCCCGAAGGGTCGGAGGCCGTGGAGGTGGTTTTGGTCACACGGGACGACTTGAATGAGGCCATGGCCTCACTCAAGACGTCCATGACTACCGAAGTCAAATCCATGTTTCAAGAATTACTTGAGGGGATGAGAAATTCTCCCGACCCATTGCTTGTGGTTAAACCCACCTCATCGGTGTTGGAGGCCAATTCTGATAAGGAAGCAGTTAAAGGTACTCAGACTTCCTCCCCTCATGACAAGAATAGGATGGGGACTTTTTCCTAGGTTCCTCCTCCCCCGGTCTATGGAGGACCGGTTCCTACCCCGCATATTAATAACCTAGGACCTCCTCCAAAACATGTTAAAGGTGATTTCGCTAATTGGTTTTTTTCTATCCAGTCTCATTTGAATCACAACTCAAGAAATCTATGGATAATCATCGAGAAAGGTTATTATCCCCATGATCCAAGGAACCTTACTCCAAGAGAAGAGGCACACAACCAATACAATCATTCTGCATTGTTCATCCTTCAATCCGCAGTTCCACCAGAAGATCTTCCACACCTGCGGTCCTTCACTCATGCAAAGGAGTGTTGGGAGCACATGATGGTGCTGTACAAGGGAAGCTCAAGAATTCAACGGTTAAACTTTGAAGTGGTCCTTGATTAGGCCGGTGAGTTTGTGATGCTAGAAGATGAGGACCCCCATGATCTCTATCGGAGGGTGACTATCCTCACTGTTGCTCTCCAAGATCATGGGAGCAAAGATTCGGATGACACATGGATCAAGTGCAAGTTTCTCAAGGCCATCATGCCTTTCAAAAAAGCCATGTCTTCCTTCATTCAACAAAGACCAGATATTCACTCCTTGCCCTCACGCGAAGTGTTGGATGATTTCATTGCTATGGATATTATGAACAAGACCGCATACAATGCACTTGCTCGTGTTCGGTCAAAAATACCATCACCCAACCTTGCCCTAAAGACCAAGGACATTGTTGATGAAGAAGAAGAGGAAGAAGATGGCTGCCTCGAAGACACAAAATACGCTTATGATCAGCACATGGCTTTTGCTTCAAGGCAGTTTTGGGGAAATAAAAGAAACTCAAGACCCAACTTCTCCAAGGACAACTCAAGTTGGTCGAAGAACAAACAACGAGTACGGACGTGCTACAACTGCGGCAATGTGATTCACTTTGTTGCATATTGTCCCTATGACAAGAGGGAGGACAATGGGGGCAAGCTCATTCGCAAGGATAGGCCCAGGTCCTTCCCTAACAAGAACAACTTCACCAAGAAGACTCATCCAACGGTCTTGGTGTCCCATGAAGACAACACCTCCGATGATGGCGAAGATGATACAGGCCGTGAGGGGATGGCAACGGCCACCGTCGCCATTGCCACTTCCTCCCCCAAGGTATCTCTCTTCAGCGCCACCAACGAGAACCGTATCACCAAGTGCCTCATGGCCAAAGGTATCAATAAGGTAACCCCTAGCACCAAGACCACTCTCACTACCTCTCCTTCATTATTAGAATGTGTTGATAATATTGATGTAGTAGAACTTGATGAAAATGAATTTGATAAATTCTTGTGTAAGATCAAGGGTGAAACCAAAAGACACTTTGTTGCTCTTTTGTAACAACTTGGTGAAGCCAATGATATCATTGAGACTCCTAAGGTTACTATCTCCAAGATGCAAGAACATAGTCGTGATTACGCCGATGAGATAGCTCTAGAAGAAGAGCGTGATTTTTGTTTGACTCTTAAGGAGTCACACAATGTTGATCATGCTAAATTACAAAAGAATCTTGATAATGCTAGTGTTCTTACTCGTGTGGTTAAATCTAAGAATGTTGCCCTTGGGGTTGGCCTTGATAGACTGAAGGAATAATTTGACATACTTGACAAGGCCCACAAGGTCTTGAAGAGTGCTCATTTCTCCCTTAAGGAGTCTCATGATCAACTCCAAGTAAAACTAACCAAGGAGATTTCTACTTGTCCTCCATATGTTTTAGTTGATAATGCTTGTGCTACTAACCCTTGTTGTGAGCATGTGCATCTTGTGGAGGAGAATACCAAGTTGTAAGAACAACTTGAGAAGGGTCTCGTTACGTGCATCCAAGGAGAGAAAATCCAAATGATCTTTTGAGTAATCAAAAAGAAGTTGCAGGAAAGAAAGGACTTGGATTTGCAACCAAGTCTAAGAAGAAAAGGAAAAACAGGACCAAGCCATCTTCCTCTCTCAAGGA
The DNA here is from genome assembly GCF_904849725.1 of Hordeum vulgare subsp. vulgare. NCBI lineage: Eukaryota > Viridiplantae > Streptophyta > Magnoliopsida > Poales > Poaceae > Hordeum > Hordeum vulgare. The sequence continues at coordinate 327,837,475 of NC_058519.1, forward strand.
CATCTTTGTCAAAGAGGGTGAGAGTACTCATAAGAAGATGAAGAACAAGGAAGGGGTGACAATGTCAAGAAGGGCAAAACCACTCCCACCAACAGTTCCAGCAATTTTAACCCCTCTTTTGTTTTATGATGTCCTAGTGATGGGCGTGTTTATGCCAAATTTGTTGGTTCCTATTATGAGTACATTGAGTGGGCTATTTGGGTTCCTAAGACCCTTGTTTCTAACATCAAAGGACCCATTCAAAAGTGGGTATCTAAATCCAAGCATTGATCTCTTGTAGAACTTTGCTTCCGGTGGAGTGTCATGGTTGCCCGAGAGTGGAGCAACAAATCATATGATCGGGATCAAGGACTTGGTGGTGGATGTGCCCACCCATGTCCAATTTGCTGACGCTTCAACATCTAAGGTAATGTAATTTGGTAAGGGGGTCTCCTCTCAAGATTTATCTATAGAGAAGGTCATGCTTTTTGAGTCCCTTGCATACAATTTACTTTCCGTTTGTCAGCTTGCAATTATGGGCTTTGCCACATTCTTTAATCTTGATACCGTGGCCCTTTTGTGAAGCAACACCCTTAAAGTAGCCTTTGTTGGATATGTCGAGAACGGTCTCAATGTAGTGAACTTTTCGGAGCGACCTACTAAGACCGCGACTTGTCTAATGGCTAAGGTTGATGTGGGTTGGCTACGGCATCGCCGACTAGCCCATGTCAATATGAGATCTTTGCAAAGTCTCATCAAATGGGACCATTTTTGTGGACTAACAAATGTGAGTTTTGCGAGAGACCGTGCTTGTATTGAAGGAAAGCTCCATGAAACAGCTCACCGTCCCACAACTGTCATCAACTCTTAAAGGCCTTTGGATCTCCTTCAGATGGATCTCTTTGGAACTCCCTCTTTTGATAGTCTTGGGGGAAGAAACTATTGCTTGGTTATCGTGGATGACTACTCAAGATACACTTGGGTATATTTCTTCAAGAAGAAGAGTGAGACTCAACAAACTGTCATCGACTTTGCTAATGAAGCTCAACATCAACATGAAGCAAATATATTAATGATTAGAAGTGACAACGGCACTGAGTTCAAGAACTACACCTTAAATGAGTTCCTTAGTGATGAGGGGATTAAGCATCAATATTCAGCACCCTATACCCCCAACAGAACGGTGTTGCGGAAAGGAAGAACCGGACATTGATCAACGCGAGAAGAACCATGATGTCGGAATTCAAATCTGCGTACAACTTTTGGGCTGAAGCCATTAGCACCGCGTGTCATGCATCCAATCGGCTCTACCTTCGTAAAGGATTGAACAAGACTCCGTATGAGATTCTTACTGGGAACAAGCCCAACCTCAAGTACTTCCGGGTGTTTGATTGTAAGTGTTTCATACTCAAGAAAAATGTTCATTTGTCTAAATTTGAAACTAGAGCTCAAGCGGGAATATTTGTTGGTTATGCTACAGACTCCCATGCTTACCTCCGTAAAGGCTTGAACAAGACTCATTGAAGAGACATGTAACATGGAGTTTGATGAGAATAATGGCTCCCAAGTGGAGCAAAGTGGTCTTTGTGATGTAGGTGATGAAATTCCTCCTCAAGCGATAGGAAGAATGGGGATTGGTCAAATACTCCCCTTTGAGGAACCCCTTGTGCCCGAAGGAGAAGGACAATGCTCTACTCAAGTGGAGCCATCACCCTCGCTAGACCCACATGCCTCCGAAGAACAAAGTGAAGGCCCTCAACCCAACGAACCTGATCAAGGACAAGATCAACATCATGACGATGGTGTCGCACCAAATGATGTCCAAGATCATGGTCCAGATTCCAAGGCTGCTCCAAATCTAGTGCAACCACAAGATCAAGTACTACCACAAGATCAAGGGAAATCTAGTGTGCAAGCTCAAGACGGTGCTCAAAGCGTTCAAGCGAAAAAACCCTACAATATCAAGTAGGGAAATTATGAAGCGCCGTGCTGCCAAGGTAGCGAACAAACTCTGAGTTCGACAACACATCTTCAAGAATGTGCTTGGTAGCTTCAACAAAGGGGTAACCACTCGTCAACAATTATCAAACTTTTGTATGAATACACGTTTGCTTCGTGTGTTGAACCCCAAAAGGTAGATGATGCGCTTGATGATGAAGATTGGCTTGAAGCTATGCATGATGAACTTAACAACTTCTAGCGCAATCAAGTTTGGGAATTAGTGCCAAGACCAACGGAGGAACATAATGTCATTGGAACCAAATGGATCTTCAAGAACAAGCAGGATGGAAATGGTGTGGTCATTCGAAACAAGGCAAGCCTGGTGGCGCAAGGCTACTCCCAAGTCGCGGGTATCGACTATGGTGAAACCTTTACTCCTGTCTCTCGTCTTGAATCTATTCGCATGTTACTTCCTTTTTCTTCTCATCATGACTTTAAATTGCAACAAATGGATGTGAAGAGTGTTTTTCTTAATGGTCCTTTAAATCAGTTGGTATATGTCAAACAACCCCCGGGATTCGAGGATCCCCAGTTCCCCACTCATGTATACAAACACAGGAAGCCACTCTATGGTCTTAAACAAGGCCCACGTGCGTGGTATGGGTACCTTACTAAGTTTTTGCAAGACCGTGGGTTTGAGATTGGGAAAATTTATCCCACTCTTTTTACCAAGAAGGTCAAAGGGGAGTTGTTCATATGCCAACTATATGCTGATGATATTATATTTAGTTCTCCTAAGAAATCTTTCAATGAAGAATTTGTTGCACTAATGACTAAGAAGTTTGAGATGTCGATGATGGGAGGGTTGAAGTTCTTTCTCGGGTTTGAAATCAAAGAAGGAAGAGAAGGAACATTCATCGAACAAGCCAAGTACACTCAAGACATGCTCAAGAGGTTCGAGCTCGAGGACGTCAAGCCACTAAAATTTCCCATGCCAACCAAATGCAAGATCGACAGTGATCCCAATGGTAAATTCCTGGATCAAAAGTTATATCGCTAAATGATTGAATCCTTGCTTTACATTTGTGCATCTAGACCCGATATCATGCTGAGTGTGGGAATCTGTGCATAGTTTCAATCCGCACCAAAGGAAAGCCACTATGCGGCAGTCAAACGAATCTTTCGATATTTGGATCATACCCCAAACTTTGGCTTATGGTACCCCAAAGGAGCAAGTTTCAGTTTAGTTGGTTACCCCGACTCAGATTGGGCTGGAGACTACGTTGGCAGGAAGTCAACCTATGGAGGATGCCAATTCCTTGGTCGTTCCTAGGTAAGTTGGTCTTCGAAGAAGCAAAACTGTGTGTCACTTTCTTCCACTGAAGCTGAGTAAGTAGCTTCTGCAAGTTGTTATGCTTAAATATTATGGATGAGGCAAACTTTAAAGGATTACGGTGTCACTTGTCACAAAGTGCCTCTTCTGTGTGAAATGAGAGTGCTATCAAGATATCCCTTAATCCGGTACAACATAGAAAGATCAAGCATATTGATATACGTCATCATTCCATTCGAGATCATATCAAGCAAGGAGATATTTAGGTACTTTTAATCAACACTCAAGAGCAACTTGCAGATATTTTCACCAAACCTCTAGATGAAGCAAGGTTTCTCGAGTTAAGGCATGAGCTAAATATCATTTATTCAAGTAATGTACATTGAAACCAGGCACACCACACCTCACTCATCATTATATTTTCTCCAAATGTAGGCATGGACATAGGGGGAGTATTGTTCTCTCAATGAACTTCTCCCCCCTATGTCAGGGAAATCAACACCTATGGGAAGCTGTAAGGGTACCTTCATCGTTTAGCGGAGGGAGAGAGGTGGCGCTGAGAGCGGAGCTAGCGATCAACACGAGCAAGGTCGTTTGCCCATGTTCGGGCCGCTTGACGCGTAAAACCCTACCCCTGCTTAGTTTGTATTGGGGGCTTACTGTAGGGTTATTTGCTACAGTAATCTAGTTGGTGATTTGGGAGTCTCAAATCCCAAAAGGTCCAACCTCTAGAAAATGAGCCTTGGGCCTCCTTTCATAGGCAAAGGGGTCACCAACAGTGTGCTCACGGGTTGCATAGTGAACAGGGTTCGCCGCTTATCTTCTACGGTGGTGTCAGGTGCAGTAAATGACTTGTCTGGCCCCTGACCTGCATGAAGGTGGCTTTGACACGGACCCAGGTAGATCGACATGTGGGTCTTGCGCTGGCGCATGAGGGATGCGCTGGAGCAGTGGGACTGTGGTAGAAACGGGGTAGGTCACCTGGCGAGCGAAGGGAGCTTGTTGGCCTGGTGTCCCTGTCGGAGGACTTGATTATCTTCCCGGCAAGGAGGGCTTGCCGGGGGCTTGAAAGTCTTCCTGGCAAGGAGGGCTTGCTGGGGCCCTGCGAGTCTTTGTGAGTCATTCTGGCAAGGAGGGCTTCCCGGGGTCTTGCGAGTCTTCTCGGCAAGGAGGGCTTGCCGGGGCCTTGCGAGTCTTTGGGAGTCTTCCCGGCAAGGAGGGGTTTCTCGGGGCCTTGAGTCTGGAACTCTTGTACTCTACACCCTTAGAGAGGGGGCATGGCCTCGGTGGGTTTTGGTTTGTCGTCCTGCTGGTCTTCCTCGTGCGTTGCCGCCAAGGGCGTTGCCGGCACCCGTGTAGAAGTATGGGGCACAGGAAACCCCAGTCTCTAGTGCACCGAGTGGAGCGCCAGGCCTGGGCCACGCACGCACGCGGGGCGTTGCTGGGCCAGTCCCAAAGTGGTGCACATGCTTCCATGACAGGGTACTCTGTAGCCTTGGATCCATTGCAAACGACCTTTCCCCACGTCGCGCATTTAACATGCGACGTGGGGAGGCATGCACACAGTGGCCAAGGTGGCCACGTGGGCGCTGAGCCGTTGGTTGGGTACGCAAGGGTTGGCATGTATGTCCACCCCCCTCCACATAAGAGGGGAAACGCAAGCGCACAAGCCCCTCGTCCTCTCCCAGCTCTTTTCAATCTCGGAACCGCCACCGTCTCCCTCTCCTAGCTAAAGCTTTCTCCCCCATCGCCAACTTTGCTTCCAAAGTCGCGCTCCAGGCGACCGCAGCGTTCGCCATTGTTATGGCACCTATGGGAGCCAAAGGAAATAAGGGGAAACCTGCTATTGCGGAGAAGGAGTTGGCGAGGATGCGGAAGGAGTACGCCTATTTTCCCCCGGGGCCCGACGCGTTCTTCCTGAAGCAGCACTATCTGTACATGTGGGCGGCCAAAACGAAGGCGCATCCGTCCACTTGCGTGCCCCGGGATAGGCTGGTGGTGCTCCAGACGAGTATCCCTTCTTCGTTTATTACTTTTATTGCGGGCTCTGCCCGCCTTTTTCTGAGTTCTTCATCGACATCATGTACACCTACAGCTTCCATCTTCTGGATTTCACGCTGAATGCGGTGACATGCATGTCTATATTCGCGCATCTCTGCGAGAATTTCACCGGGATCACCCCCAACACCGCCCTATTCCTCCACTATTTCACCCCTCGCATCCAGGGAGGGGATGCTCCTTCAGGCTCCATCACTTGGATTCTGAGGCCCGGATGCAACGAGATGTATCCGGATGGGGTCCTCTGGGAGAAGTGGGAAGAATGGTGTGAGAAGTGGTGTTGGATCCGCGAGGAGAGGTATCTGCCCTTTTGCGAGCCCAGGACCGCCAAGATTGATTCGTGCGACAAGCATTGGAGTGGCCTCGACTCGGATGATAAGAAGTTGACTGTCGCCGTCAACAGGATCCTGCGTCTCTGTACCGCAGGCTTGATGATGGAGATGATGGGCGCCGACTTCATCCACAGGCGCATCACCCCCCACTAGAACAGGACAGAAAAGCTAGCCTCAGCCTTCGTGAATGCCGGGGACATCATGCGGCTGAGGACTGGCTTGAACAATAATTTGACGACGATGGAGCATGCCTTCATTTGTGAGAAGCTGTTTAAGTTACATATGAGGCCTCGACTGCCGCACGGCTTCATGCCCTTGTGCAATAATTCGGCCTTAAGCGCGCTCACGACAATGATGCCGGGGTGTAACGCTCATGGCGTGGTTGCAACTTGGATCGAGCCCAAGGAGGAGGATCTCTTGTCCTTCTTTGACTGCTTGTCGGAGAAACCCATCAGGGAAGAGACCGGCCTCATCCGCGAGACCACCGACGAGGAAGTGGCGTACATCACCATCCAGGCCGAGGAACGGGATGTTGTTGAAGCGGCGGGGAGTGTCGGCTTTTATGACGAGGGAGCGTATGACGCCGAGGAGCCCAGCAGCTCAACGGCCGGGGGCCCTTCGGAGGAACGGGCGCCGACACGGAGGAGGAGGAAGAGGAGGAGCCTCTACCCGCCGGAGGTCCAAGCGAGTGCTTCGGCACACTGGCTCCAATCTCCTCGTCCGGGAAGCTCCACCCGTCGCGCCCGTCAAGCGTCCCAGAGCCACATTGCCCCCGACGGATGTCGAGGGGGACATGAATTTTGATTTCTCGGCTTTCAGCTCGGGGGAGGAGGGAGAGTACGTGCCTGACACTTTATCCTCTTCTAACCCCTTGCCTTGTGTTCTTACTCATCGGATACTGGTTCTTCTTCTCAGGGACATGGAGACATTGGCCTAGAGGAGGGCGAAGAGGACCAGGATGACGGCGGAAGGCGGTTCTTTGGCGAGTGCCTCAGAGGCGCCGCCGCCAGCTTCCACCACCCCTGTGCCCAGCCCCCGGCAGAGCCCCCAGCGGAAGCCACCGAGGCCCGTGACGCCTGAGGACGAGCCCCCGACGACTGATTTTTCCGGAGAGGGGAGATCTACTCCTCACCAGCTTTACGAGGGTGAGCGTCTCAGCAAAGAACGTCTATGAGTTTTTCCTTTTGCACTCTTGGATGCCCATCTCGTTCTGATCATCTTCTTATTTGTCTTGTACCTCTGGCCTCTCCCGTGCGGAGGAGATGAACATCGACTTCGTCATCAAGGATACTGCGGGGAATGCGGTTGCTGAGGCCGATAAGGTTGTCGTGAGCGTGTCTGCTGTGGAGGCGCGGCAACGGGCCACCCAGGAGCCGACGGAGGAGTCCGCCGAAGGACCCGGAGCACATGCCGATGATTCTCCTGCCGTCGAGGCTGAGGGGGTTGTACTGGATGAGGACCCCCCCTCTTGTCGGCGAGGATGTTGGTGGCGACCAGCCTCCCATGTCTAGGTCTCCACCCGCCAGCGAGGATGTTGGTGGCGACCAACCTCGTATGTCTGGGCCCGCGCCAGCCAGCGAGTACGTTTGCACCGGCAAGGGTCAATTTGTCAACCCGCGAGGGGCTTGTCATACCAGGATAGCCATGGAGGGGGAGAGCTTCAATGCCGAAATCTCCGCCATTGCTGGGGCCGAGATCGTGGGGGGATCGGAGGCCCGCGGCGGGAAGCTCAGCGAAAAGCAGCTCTTCCAGTCCATGTGGGACAAGCCAGCCAGCTCGAGGTCCTCTATCAAGGACGAAAGGAGAAGCAGGACTCCCGAGCGGCGTTTGTCGAAGAAGCAGAGGAGGCCTTCGAGAAATGCTTCGAGGAGACGCGGACACACTTCGTCGAGGCTCACCATGAGTTGAAGCTTGAACGTGAAAAGCTGAGGGTCGAGCGGGACGAGCTCCTCCTGAAGTCGTCCGATATCCGGAAGGAGGAGGAAGAGGCCCGACGCCGTATTTCCGACGAAGACGCCCACCTCAACGTGCTTCGGATCGGTCTGAAATACCATGAGGAGGAACTTAATGATCGCAAGAAGGCGCTCAACGACAGGCTCCGCGCCAAGGACGAAGAAGTTGAGAAGCTTGTGGCGCAGCGCACACAAGAGCTCGTGGATCGGCATAAGGATGCCCTTGCCGCCCAGGCTTTGGAGCATGCCGGCAAGTTGCAGGAGGTCGCCGACAAGGCTGCCATCGCCGAGGCTGCTAGGGAGGAGCTTTCCAGCAAGTTGATGAAGCTGAAAGTGAATCTTGAAGGCCTCGGCAAGGAGATTTCAACCCTCACAGTTGTGAGAGAGCAGTCTCTCTCCAACTTGACGGAGACTCAAACTGCCATTTTCGACAATAGTGCTCAACTCCGCTCTGCCAACGCCTCCCTTGCCGCCTTGCAGGATAAACTAGCTCCTCTTGAGCGGGCTCTTGAAGAAAGCAAAGCCCCCGATGAGGTCTTGGCTCAAAAACTCCTTGGCGTGATATAAAAGCTCCAGGCCACCTCCGCCGCCCATGAGGGCCATATGCATGGCGTGGAGTTGTGGACTGAACGTCTTGTCAATGCCACGGAACGGATTACCCTACAGCTGTCTTTTATGGATCTCCAAGGCTTCGGTTATTCTCCGGACCTAGAGGTGTCTCCAAATGCCAAGCTGACCCTGTTCTTCGAGAGCATGATCAATGCTTTGAAACAGATTCGAGCCGGCGAGGTGGTCCGCCTAGCAAACGAGTCTTGAAGATTGTGCCGGGGCGCCCTTCTCGAGGTCCTCACCAATTTGGCGTATAAGAATCGCGACATCGACCTCACCCTCGGGCATATGCAAAAAGAGGTGAACCTCAAGGAACTCGAGAACCTGGACATGCCCATTGTTGACAAGGTGGACCAGATCAAGAGGGTGCAAGGTCCGCGCCGGGATTAATTCTTCCTGTTCTCCTGCTGCGGCAATTCTCAACCGAGAGCTGTTGTATCTTGTTTATAACTCTTAGTATTCTAATATACTTGATGTTCTTGATAAGTGTTACCTTCCTCCTTTTCTTCTTTTTGCATGGTTTGTCCTTGTGTTTCGCTCAGGGTTTGTCGGCTCAATTGGCTTTGTCGCAAGCGCTTTGGAGCGGTGGCTTTTGAAGGAGTCGTCACTGCCGGCAACGGTGCCTTGCCTCCCTCTGGGTTTTCCCATAGGTTGTCAAGCACGCTCTTTAATTAGGAGGGACCAAGCGCGCTCCGAGACAATGTTTAGGAGGCTTGTGGCGGAGTTCCCTCGCGCACAGGTTTTCCATAAAAATGTATCGGTGACAGGTAAAGGGGAGGGTTGTATCTGCCCGATGACTTACTTGAAGTTTTTGCAACTTATCTTTAGGTTGCAGTTCTTCTTTGTGTCTTGGTTGATTGTCCTTGTCCTTCTGCTGTCGTGGGCGTCTCAACTATCTTCCCCCCGGCAAACTAGTGTGTGGGGTAGCATCTGTCTTGTTTTTGAAAAAAGAATAGAAAATACGTGTTCGGACTTTGCCAGTCCATTAGCTCAGGCGTTTCACAAAATCTTAGATTATGCATGCATATGATCTAACATGGAAATCTAAATGATGTTGTGGAACGCTACTCTTTATTCAACTGCGCACAGGGTCTTCACCTGGCTTTGTACAAAGGATTACATGCAACTTCGGCAAGACTTGCACAAAAGGTGGCCTTCACGGGCCCCGGTCACCTCTCCCTACGGGTAGAACTTTCGAAGATGTTCAATGTTCTAGGAATTGCTCACCGGTGTGTGATACGTCTCCAACGTATCTATAATTTTTGATGGTTTCATGCTATTATATTGTCAAACTTTGGATATTTTGCATGCCTTTTATATATGTTTTGGGACTAACTTATTAACTCAGTGCCAAGTGCCAATTCCTGTTTTTTCCATGATTTTGACCCCTTTCGGAGGAGGATTTTGAACGGAGTCCAAACGGAAAGAAACTGCCAAAATTATTTTTTCCGAAAGAGAAAAAGATCGGGAAGCCGGAGAATCAGGGCAGGGGCCCACCAGGGACCCCACAAGCCCTCATGGCGCGGCCAGGGGGCCTGCGCCCCTGGCTTGTGGGCTCCCTGAGCCTCCTCTGCCCTAGGTTTTGCGCCTATATATTCTCTAAAATTCCATAAAAAATCAGGAAATTATCGAAAGTACTTTTCCGCCGCAGAAAGCGTCTGTCTCCGCAAGATCCCATCTCGGGCACGTTCTGGTGCCCTGCCGGAGGGGGGATTCGGATACGGAGGGCTTCTTCATCAACACCATGACCGCTCCGATGATGCGTGAGTAGTTCACCATAGACCTATGGGTCCATAGCTAGTAGCTAGATGGCTTCTTCTCTCTCTTGGATCTTCAATACAAAGTTCTCCATGATCTTCATGGAGATCTATCTGATGTAATCTTCTTTTGCGGTGTGTTTGTCGAGATCCGATGAATTGTGGATTTATGACCAGATTATCTATGAATCTTATTTGAGTTTCTTCTGATCTCTCTTATGCATGATTTCATATCCTTCTAATTCTCTTCAAGTTGTGGGTTTTGTTTGGGCAAGTAAATCTATGATTCTTGCAACGGGAGAAGTGCTTGGTTTTGGGTTCATACCGTGCTGTGACCTCACCCAGTGACAGAAGGGGTAGCAAGGCATGCATCATGTTGTTGCCATCAAGGGTAAAAAGATGGGGTTTTCATCATTGGTTTGAGATTACCCCTCTACATCATGTCATCTTTCTTAAGGCGTTACTCCGTTCGTCATGAACTCAATACACTAGATGCATGCTGGATAGCGGTCGATGTGTGGAGTAATAGTAGTAGATGCAGAAAGTATCGGTCTACTTGTCTCGGACGTGACGCCTAGGTGTATGATCATTGCCTTAGATATTGTCATGACTTTGCGCGCTTCTATCAATTGCTCGACAGTAATTTGTTCACCCAACGTAATACTTGATATTTTGAAAGAAGCCTCTAGTGAACACTATGGCCCCGGGTCAACTCCACACCATATTTTCAGCCTTACTCTTTTTCTTCGTTGCACTTTCCGCCTTCAGATCTCACTTTGCAATAAATCTTGAAGGGATTGACAACCCCTTTAAAGCGTTGGGTGCAAGCTCTTTTGTGTTTGCGCACGTACTATGGACTTGACGAGATTCTCCTACTGGATTGATACCTTGGTTCTCAAACCGAGGGAAACACTTACTGCTCCTGGGCTGCATCACCGTTTCCTCTTCAAGGGAAAAACCAACGCAAGCCGAGTCTCCGTCAACGTGTCAACCTCTGGCACTTTTGTCTATTGCCGTAGCAGAAGAATTTCTGGCGCCGTTTCCGGGGAGGATCAAGTCAAGAACTCATCCAAGTAGGTGTCGCAAACTCGTCTCTTGCATTTACTTTGTTTGCGAGTTGCCTCTCATTTTCCTCTCCCCCACTTCACAATTTTCCTTTTTTGTTTGCCTTTTTTGTTCGCCCTTTTTCTCGCTTGCTCTTTGTCTGCTTGTGTGCTTGCTTGCTTGCTGGAGTCACCATGAATGAAAACACCAAACTCTATGACTTCTCGAATACTAATAATAATGATTTTATTAGTAGTCTGATTGCTCCCGTCACTAGTGCGGAGTCATACGAAATCAATGCCGCTTTGCTGAATCTTGTTATGAAAGAGCAATTCTCCGGCCTTCCTAGTGAAGATGCCGCATCCCATCTCAATCCCTTCATTGAGATTTGCGATATGGAAAATAAGAGAGATGTGGATAATGACGTGATTAAATTGAAGCTTTTTCCTTTCTCGTTGCGAGATTGCGCAAAAACTTGGTTTTCTTCTTTGCCCAAAAATATTATCGATTCTTGGGATAAGTGCAAAGATGCTTATATATCCAAGTATTTTCCGCCGGCTAAGATCATCTCTCTTTTTAATGATATCATGAATTTCAAGCAACTTGATCATGAACATGTTACACAATCTTGGGATAGACTGAAATTGATGATTAGAAATTGTCCCACTCATGGCTTGAGTCTTTGGATGATTATTCAAATCTTTTACGCTGGCTTGAATTTCGCTTCTAGAAATATCTTGGACTCCGCCTCAGGTTGAACGTTCATGGAAATCACGTTAGGAGAGGCCACAAAACTACTAGACAACATCATGACGAATTACTCTCAGTGGCACACTGAAAGGTCACCTACTAGTAAGAAGGTACACGCTATATAAGAAATTAACTCGTTGAGTGCTAAGATGGACGAGTTTAATGAATTTGGTTGCTGGTAGAAGTGCTCCTTTGGATCCTATTGATATGCCCTTGTCCTCCTTGATTGAGAGTAGCAACGCTAGCTTGGACGTTAATTTTGTTGGTAGGAATAATTTTGGCAACAACAATGCTTTTAGAGGAAACTATGTTCCTAGGCCTTTTCCTAGTAACTTCTCTAATAACTTTGGCAACTCCAACAACAATACTTATGGAAGTTACAACAGATTACCCTCTGGTCTAGAGAGTAATATCAAAGAGTTCATCAACTCACAAAAGATTTCCAATGTGTCCATAGAGGAAAAGCTACTCAAAATTGATGATTTGGCTAGGAGCGTTGATAGAATGTCTAGTGATGTTGATGCTTTGAAAGTTAGATGTGCTCCTCCGAAGATCAATATGGATGAAACTTTGAAAGCTATGCGTGTTTCCATGATTGAGAGCCAAGAAAGAACCGCCAAAATTCGTGCTAGACATGAATGGCTTAAAAAGGCGTGTTCTCGTGATAAGAATCACGAAGATCTTAAAGTGCTTGGTGTGACTCCCATAGAATCTTTGTTTTCTTGTGACAAACCTAATGATTATGGGGCTGGATATGAATCCACTTTGGTTGAAAAGTGCCCCAATGATTCGGAGTCCATCTATCTTGATGCTAAAAGCATTGAAAGTGGAGTAGAAGATATTAAAACTTTGTGTAGTAATGAAATTACTACCATGGATTTCAAGGAATTGAATTATGATAGTTGCTCGTTGATTGAATGCATTTCCTTGATGCAATCCATGTTAAACTCTCCACACGCTTAGAGCCAAAACAAGGCCTTTACCGATCATATCGTCGAAGCTAAGATTAAATCTCTTGAAGAGAAACTTGAATTGGAAGTCTCTATCCCTAGAAAGCTTCATGATGAGTGGGAACCTACCATCAAAATCAAAATCAAAAACTATGAATGCAATGCTTTATGTGATTTGGGTGCTTGTGTTTCCGTGATTCCAAAGTCTTTATGTGATGTTCTGGGTTTTAATGAGATTGAAGAGTGTTCTCTTTATTTGCATCTTGCAGATTCTACTGTCAAGAAACCCATGGGAAGGATCAATGATGTTCTTATTATTGCAAATAGGAACTATGTACCCGTGGATTTCATTGTGCTTGACATTGATTGCAATCCTACATGCCCTATTATTCTTGGTAGACCTTTCCTAAGGACTATCGGTGCTATCATCAATGTGAAGGAAGGGAATATTAGTTTTCAATTTCCTTTAAAGAAGGGCATGGAACACTTTCCTAGAAAGAAAATAATATTGCCTTATGAATCCATGATGAGGGCCACTTATGGTTTGAGCACCAAAGACGACGATACGTGATTCTATCGCTTTTATGCCTAGCTAAGGGCGTTAAACAATAGCGCTTGTTGGGAGGCAACCCAATGAATTTATCTTTTTCTTTCTGTTTTGTTGCGTCCACACCATCATAATTCTGTTGTGATTGTTTTTTTTGTTTCTTTTTGTGTTTGAGCCAAGCAAAACCTTTATGACTAGTCTTGGTGATGGTTGTTTGATCCTGCTAGAAAAGGACAGAAACTTTTCGCTCACGAGATGATTTTTCATGTTTATTCAGAAAGAGATTTTGAGTTGATTATTTTTTCTGATGGTTGATATGCCTTTTGCCCAGGCAGTCTTAATGTTTCAGAATTTTTGAGGTACCGTAAGTATATGAAGTATACAGATTGCTACACACAGAACTGTTTTTGACAGATTCTGTTATTGTTGAGTTTGTTGCTTCTTTTGATGAAACTATGGTTAGTATCGGGGGGTACTAGCCATGGAAAAGTGAGAATAAATTAGCCTAACACCAATATATATAGAATTCAAGTTTGCTACAGTACCAAAAGAAGTGGTAGTTTGTTTTCTTGTGCTAATGTTATCACGAGTTTCTGTTTAAGTTTTGTGTTGTGAAGTTTTCAAGTTTTGGGTGATGTTCTCATGGACAAAGAGATAAGGAGTGTAAAGACCTCAAGCTTGGGGATGCCCAAGGCATCCCAAGACATATTCAAGGACACCAAAAAGCCTAAGCTTAGGGATGCCCCGGGAAGGCATTCCCTCTTTCGTCTTCAATCCATCGGTAACATTACTTGGAGCTATATTTTTATTCACCACATGATATGTGTTTTGCTTGGAACGTCTTGTATCATAGGAGTCTTTTCTTTTTGTTGTTTCACAATCTTCCTTGCTACACACCTTTTTGAGCGAGAGACATGCACTCATTGTGATTTTGCTAGAATGCTCGTAGTGCTTCACTTATATCTTTTGAGCTAGATAATTTTGCTCTATGTGCTTCACTTATATCTTTTAGAGCATGGCGGTGCGTGACTTGGTAGTTGGCTTATGCTATGAAAGTAGTCCCAAAGGTGATAGGAACCCAAAGAGGATACAAAAACCTCCATCTTCATGTGCATTGAGTAGAAAGAGAAGTATTGATTCCTCTCAATTAGTTTTGAGACATGGATTTGGTAATATTAAGAGCTATGTTAGTAGGGTGTTGTGAATCTAGAAATACTTGTGTTGAAGTTAGTGATTCACGTAGAATGTATGTATGGTGAACCGCTATGTTAGGAAGTCAGAGCATAATTGATCTATTGATTTTCATCCTTTGTGTTGTAGTCGGGATCGCGCGATGGTTAACACCTACCAACCCTTCCCCTAGGAGTATGCGTTTAGCACTTTGTTTCGATTACTAATAAAAACTTTCGCAACAAGTATGTGAGTTCTTCATGACTAATGTGAGTCCAAGGTATAGATGCACTTTCACTTCCACCATTTCTAGCCTCTCTAGTGCCACGCAATTCTCGCCGGTGCACAAACCCACCATATGCCTTCCTCAAAATAGCCACCATACCTACCTACTATGGCATTTTCATAGCCATTCCAAGATATATTGTCATGCAACTCCCACCGTTCCGTCTCATGACTTGTGCCGTCACTCTCATATTGCCATTGCATGATCGTAAGATAGCTAGCGAGATGTTTCAATGTCATACGCCATGCTAGATCGTTGCACATTGCGGTACACTGCCAGAGACATTTCCGATACAGTCATTTCTAAGATTTGAGTTGTGAGTAAATAAAAGTGTGATGATCATCATTCTTAGAGCATTGTCCCATGTGAGGAAACAAAATAGGCCAAAGAGCCCATACAAAAAAAGAGAAAAAAGAGGCCTAAGAGCCCAAATAAAAAAAATGAATGAAAAAAGAGAGAAAAAGAGAGAAGGGACAATGCTACTATCTTTTTCCACACTTGTGCTTCATAATAGCACCATGTTCTTCATGATTGAGAGCTTCTTGCTTTGTCACTACCATATGCTAGTGGGAATCTACATTATATAACTTGGCTTGTATATTCCAATGATGGGCTTTCTCATATTGCCCTAGGTCTTCGTGAGCAAGCAAGTTGGATGCACACCCACTAGTTTTCCTTTTGAGCTTTCACATACTTATAGCTCTAGTGCATACCTTGTATGGCAATCCCTACTCATTCACATTGATATCTATTAATGGGCATCTCCATAGCCCTTTGATACGCCGAGTCAATATGACCATCTCCTCCCTTTTTGTCTCACAACCACCACCACACTCTATTCCACCTATAGTGTTATATCCATGGCTCATGCTCATGTATTGTGTGATAGTTATAAAAGTTTTGAGAAAGTAAGAGTGCGAAAACAATTACTTGGCCAATACCAGGGTTGTGCATGATTTACATTAGTTGCGTGAGGATGATGGAGCATAGCCAGAATATATGATTTTGTAGGGATAACTTTCCTTGGCATTGTTATTTCGAAAGTTCATGATTACCTTGCTAGTTTCCTTGAAGTATTATTGTTTTCGTGTCAATAGCAAACAATTGTTTTGAATCTTATGGATCTGAACTATGCTAGGTAGCATTCCACATCACAAATTCAGTCTTTATCACTTCCCTACTCGAGGCCGAGCATGAGTCAAGCTTGGGGATGCTTGATACGTATCCAATGTATCTATAATTTTTGATGGTTTCATGCTATTATCTTGTCAAACTTAGGATGTGTTGCATGCTTTTTATATATTTTTTGGTACTAACTTATTAACTCAGTGCCAAGTGCCAATTCATGTTTTTCCACGATTTTGACCCCTTTCAGAGGAGGATTTTGAACGGAGTCCAAATGGAATGAAACTGCCAAAAAGATTTTTCCGAAATAGAAAAAGATCGGGAAGCCGGAGAATCAGCTCAGGGGGCCACCATGGACCCCACAAGCCCTCATGGGGCGGCAAGGGGGGCCCGTGCCCCCTAGCTTGTGGGCTCCCTGAGCCTCCTTTGCCCTAGGTTGTGTGCCTATATATTCTCTAAAATTCCATAAAAAATCAGGAGATCATCAAAATTACTTTTCCGCCGCCGCAAGCTTCTGTCTCCACAAGATCCCATCTCGGGCACGTTATGGTGCCCTGCCGGAGGGGGATTCAGATACGGAGGGATTCTTCAGCAACGCCATGACCTCTCCGATGATGCGTGACTAGTTCACCATAGACCTAGGGGTCCATATCTAGTAGCTAGATGGCTTCTTCTCTCTCTTGGATCTTCAATACAAAGTTCTCCATAATCTTCATGCAGATCTATCCGTTGTAATCTTCTTTTGCGGTGTGTTTGTCGAGATCCGATGAATTGTGGATTTATGATCAGATTATCTTTGAATCTTATTTGAGTTTCTTCTGATCTCTCTTATGCATGATTTCACATCCTTGTAATTCTGTTCGAGTTGTGGGTTTTTTTTGGCCAACTAGATCTATGATTCTTGCAATGGGAGAAGTGCTTGGTTTTGGGTTCATACCGTGCGGTGACCTCACCCAGTGACAGAAGGGGCAGCGAGGCACGCATCGTGTTATTGCCATCAAGGGTAAAAATATGGGGTTTTCCTCATTGGTGTGAGATTATCCCTCTACATCACGTCATCTTGCTTAAGGCGTTACTCTCTTCGTCATGAACTCAATACACTAGATGCATGCTAGATAGCGGTCGATGTGTGGAGTAATAGTAGTAGATGTAGAAAGTATCGGTCTACTTGTCTCGGACATGATCCCTATATGTATGATCATTGCCTTAGATATCATCAGGACTTTGCGCGGTTCTATCAATTGCTCGACACTAATTTGTTCACCCACCTTAATACTAGCTATTTTGAGAGAAGCCTCTAGTGAACACTATGGCCCCTGGGTCTACTCCACACTATATTTTCAGCCTTACTCTTTTTCTTCGTTGCACTTTCCGCCTTGAGATCTCACTTTGCAATCAATATTGAAGGGATTGACAACCCCTTTAAAGTGTTGGGTGCAAGCTCTTTTGTGTTTGTACAGGTACTCTGGACTTGACGAGATTCTCCTACTGGATTGATACCTTGGTTCTCAAACTGAGGGAAATACTTACTTCTCCTCTGCTCCACCACCCTTTCCTCTTCAAGGGAAAAACCAACGCAAGACCAGTCTCCGTCAACATGTCAATCTCTGGCACTTTTGTCTGTTGCCGTAGCAGTGTGCCATCTTCGGTGTCCAGGCGGACAGCTCTGGGCCTGGTGGTTCGTACTACCCGATATGGGCCTTCCCACGTCAGCGTCAACTTGTTTGAATTCTTGGCCGACTAAACATGTCGAAGAACAAGGTCGCCTTCCTCAAAGCTTCTGGCTCGGACCTTGCGGCTATGATAGCGATGCAAGGCTTGCTGATAGCGAGTGGCTCGCACAGCCTCCTGAATCCCGGTCTCCTCGAGGAGCACTGCATGATCCCGACGCAATTGCTCTTGCTCAAGCTCATCATAAGCGAGCAATCGGGGTGACCCATAAATGAGTTCCATGGGAAGAACTGCCTCCGCCCCATAGATCAGGGGAAGGGTGTGTGGCCGGTGGCTCGATTTGGGGTCGTTCTGATTGACCAAAGAACTGCCGAGAATTCATCAATCCAGTGCTTTCCATGCCTCCGCAACTTGTGAAAAGTGCTTGTTTTGAGCCCCCGAAGCACTTCGGCATTTGCTATTTTAGCTTGACCATTCCTCGTCGGATGAGCAACAGAATCGAAGCATATTTTGCTGCCGAGGTCTTGGGCGTACAACATGAAGGAGCGGCTCGTGAATTGGGTGTCATTGTCCGTCATGACCCTGTTCGGGACACCGAAATGGCACACAATTCGTTTGAAGAACTTGACGGCTGATTGGGCGGTCACCTTCCTCACTGGCTCCACCTCTGGCCACTTTGTGAACTTGTCAATTGCGACGTAAAAGTACTCAAATCCCCCGGCAGTGCGGGGGAAGGGCCGAGAATATCGAGCCCCCACACCGAGAATGGCCAGGCGAGAGGGATCGTCTGGAGAGCTTGGGTTGGCTGATGAAGCTTTCTCGAATGGAACTGGCAAGCTTCACACTTTGTTACTAGTGTAGTTGCATCCTAGAGGGTTGTGGGCCAGAAGAAGCCTTGCCGGAATGCCTTGCCGACAAGGGCTCTTGACCCTATGTGGGAGCCACATATTGACCCTTGTATCTTGGCCAACAGCTCAAGTCCTTCCTCTTGGGGAATGCTCTTCGGTTTCACGTTGTTTAGTAGCCTTCTGTATAGGGCATCATCCATGAATTGGTACATGCTGGACTGACGGGTTACTCTTTCCGCTTCTTCCAGCTCTTCGGGCAGGTCCACAGTTTGGAGCAACCGGACTATGTGTTGTGCCCATGCCGGAGGCTAATGTTGGACGGCAAGAACTAAAGGCATATCCTCTGCCGGAGTGGTATCTTTTCCGGTAGGCCCTATATCTCCTCTGGCAGCTTCCTTTCACGCAAGATCCTTGTCGGAGCTCCTTGGCAAGTCCGCCAAAAAGTACTTGTCGGTTCCACGGTTTGGTGGATGGTGTCACGGAAGGTTGAGTTAGTCGTAGCACAAAAGTTCTCGGTTCCATAGGTAACTTAAGTGTTGCGCGCTTCGGTAGGTCGTCGGCGACGGTGTTTTCGGCATGGGGGACGTGTTCCGTCTGTAGACCGTCGAAGCGCTCTTCGAACTTTCTCAGTTCTTCCACATAAGTTTCCATCAATGGGCTCTGGTAGTCCTTGTTGACCTGCCGGACTACTAGCTATGAGTCTCCTCTGACGATGAGCTTCCTGATCCCCAGATCTGTCGCGATCATGTGGCTAGCAAGCAGCTCTTCATACTCGGTGGTGTTGTTGGTGGACTTCTCCCAGGGAAAGTACACCTGGATTACATACTTGAGGTGTTCTCTAGTAGGTGCAACTAGCTGCACGCCGGCTCCAACACCTCGCAGTGAGAACGCTCCATCAAAGTACATGACCCATTCTTGGTTGGACTCCTTGCCCGGGAGGGTTGATTCTGGTATTTCCTCGTCTGGCATCGGGGTTCATTCGGTGATGAACTCCGCCAAAGGCCTGCTTTGGATGGTTGATGTGCTTTCGAACTTGAGTACGAAGCTGGACAACTCCAACGCCCACTCCACGATCCTACCAGTTGCATCGGGGTTCCCCAAAACCCTTTGCAGCAGAAAGCGGGTGACGACGGTGATCTCATGTGCTTGGAAGTAGTGGCGCAACTTCCTTGAGTCCATGAGAAGGCCGAAAAGCAGTTTTTGCACCCTGGAGTATCTCGATATGGCTTCCTGCAAGAGGGAACTGATGAAATAGACCGGGCGCTGCACCATCTTGTTCTTCTGCACTAGCCCGCCCCGCTGGCGGGGGTTCTTCTTGATCGCCCCCGGTTGCCGGTGTGCGCTTCCTCATCCGATGGCATTGACTTTGCCGGTGTATCTTTGTTGTCTTCCCTCTGTGCAAACAGGGCGGCGCTAACCACTTGGTTTGTTGCTGCTGGGAACTGGAGCAATGGTTCTTGTGGTTTAGGCACTACTAGGATTGGCGCAGAGCAAAGGTATCGCTTCAGGTCTTGTAGCGTTGTTTCTGCCTCGGCGGTCCATTCCGTCGGTCCTGCCTTCTTCAAGATTTTGAAGAATGGCAGGGCGTTCGACGGACTTGGAGATGAACCTGCTCAAGGCGGCTACACAACCGGGTAGGCATCGCACATCCTTGACGCGCTTCGGTGCCTTGATTTGTTCGATGGCCTTGATCTTGTCGGGGTTAGCTTCGATCCCGCATTGGGACACGAAGAACCCAAGAAGTTTTCCAGATGGAATACCGAAGACACACTTTTCGGGGTTGAGCTTGAGGTTGATCTTGCGCAAGTTGGCAAACGTCTCTTCTTGATCTTGCACGAGTGTTGACTTATCCTTGGTTTTGACCACTATATCATCCATGTAGGCTTCCAGAATCTGGTGGAGTTGGGGCTCAAAACCAATATGGATCACTCTTGCAAAGGTGGAGCCGACATTGTTAAACCCGAAGGGCATTCGTACAAAGCAGTACATGCCACACGGGGTGATGATGGCGGTTTTCTCTTCATCTTCCTAGGCCATGTAAATCTGGTGATACCCTTAGTAGGCATCGAGGAAGGACAGCAGGTCACAGCCAGCGGTGGAGTCGACAATCTGGTCGATGCGCAGTAAGGGAAAAGGATCTTTTGGGCAAGATTTGTTGACATCGGTAAAGTCGATACAGAGCCGCCACTTCCCACTTGCCTTGCACACTACAACCAGATTAGCCAACCATGTGGGATGGATGACTCCTCTAACGACTCCTGCTGCTTGTAACTTCTTTATTTCCTCGGCAATGAACTCCTGCCGCCCAGGGCTTGCTTCCTCAACTTCTTCTTGACCGTCTGCGCGTGGGGGTAGACAGTGAGGTCGTGCTCAATCACTTTCCTGGGAACACCGGGGATATCCGATGGTTGCCATGCAAAACATCGAAATTCTTCTGTAGGAAGGCGACGAGCGCGCTTTCCTATTTGCAGTCAAGGGAGAAACTTACGGTGAAAGTTCCACTCGTGCCGTCCTCTCGGGCGGGTACCTTCTTAGTCTGTGGTGGGGCAGCCCTGGATTTCTTGTTCCGGGCAGTGGAGCTCTCCGGTGCGTCCTCTGCGACAGCAAAGTACTCTAGTGAAGCATGCTTGCTGAGATCAGCGTGGGAAGCCCTCTTGCTGGGATTCTTCTCCCCAAGGGGAGGTGCCTTGGCGGCAGGCGCCGGCACTGCCTCCCTGTAGAGGCAGTTGGTGCACAAGTGTGCGTCCTTCTTGTCGGTGTTGATGACGATGACACCGACTGGCCCGAGCATCCTCACGGTGTTGTAGGCGTAGTGGCAAGCCGCCATGAACTTGGCCAGTGCATGGCGCTCGAGGATCCCGTTGTACGCGAACGGATTGTCAGCAACATCAAAGACGACCTTCTCCGTCCGGTAGTTCCGGTTGCTGCTGAATGTCACTGGCAGTGTGATCTTCCCCTTTGGTTGAATCTTCCCTGGGTTGATCCCTTGGAACGCTCCTATTTCCTTGAGATCTTCGTCAGGAATCTGCAACCTCCGGATCATATCGGGGGAGATGAGATTTAGACTCGACCCGCCATCCACCAACATCTTCGTCACCTGGAGGTTGCGGATTAGTGGGGAGACCAACAACGGCAAACATCCGACCATCGTAACGCGGTCTGGATGATCCACGGAATCGAAGATGATCGGTGTGTGTGACCACTTCAAGGGCTTATGAGTGCCGATGGAGGGATCCGCCATGCTCACCTCACGCGCCCACTTCTTCAGTTAGCGGTGGGAAGAGTGAAGTGATGCACCTCCATCGAGGCACATCATATTTGTTCCCTTTTGAAACTTGTGGTCGCTGGAGTCGTCGTCTGGGCGGTCTTCATCCTCATCCTCCCCCTTCCTTTCCCGCGTTGATGCGGGCTTCGCCCTCTTGTTCTTGAACTTTCCGGGGGGACCCCCTTGGCCGCCCTTCATCCTGCCTGATCCTTTGCCACTTTCTCAGGCCTTTTCCTTGTCGCGTCTTTCGTACTCCGTCGCTTCCCCTTTTTCATGGGGACATTAGCGTCTTCGTCTTCGGATTCGGCCTCTGCACCGGCGTCTTCGCCGAGAAGCCTCCTCCCTTGTTCCGCTCGTGCACACTTGTCCACCAAGGCGTAAATCTCGGTGACTTTGCGGACCTTCTTCATCGCAAGCTCCTCGCGCATCTTCCGATTTCGCACGTTTTGATGGAACGCGCTGATTACTGCGGCTGGGTGAACATCTGCGATGTTGTGTTGTATGCGGCTGAATCTCTCGATGTACTTGCACAGAGTCTCACCCTCGTTGTGGGGGATGATGTGCAAGTCACTCTCCTGGACAGGGGCTCGTTGGCCGCCTGTGAAGGCGCCAACGAAGTCCTGGCACAACTCCTTCCAGGAGTAAATGGAGTTCTTGGGTAGGTGCATCAACCACGACCTAACGTTGGGCTTGAGCACCAATGGGAAGTAGTTGGCTAGTATCTTGTCGTCTCGGCCCCCGACAGCATGCATCATGATGGTGTAGATTCTTAGGAACTCGGACGCATGGATCTTGGCGTCATAGTTCTCTGGGATCTCCGGCTTGAAGGTACGGGAGCTGGTCCATTGGACATGTCGCAACTTGTTGGTAAATGCTCGACAGCCCACCTCGTAACGTAGGTCTCCACGATACACCGATGCGGGAGTGTCTTTAGCGGCTCCAGAATGTCTATTTGATTGACGGCGCATTTCTCATAGTCGCTCGATGAGAGTACGCCCTTCCTCCTTGCGCCACTCGTGAAGAACATCACGTTGATCGCGGCGGGTTCGTGGGTGGGAAGACCCGATCGAATCGTCAGATACGATAACCCTTAGCCGCCGTCGTGGGGGAGAGTGAACTATGGCACTAGTCGGAAAAAGCTTATAGATAGGAGCCTAGTAGTAGGGATGGAATATAGCATGCACTCCTGCTACTTAGCAGTAGCGCTGGAAACATAAAGCACTACTACTAGTATCCGTAGCAGTAGCGCTGGATATATTTCCAGCTCTACTGCTAAAGGAGGCCCAACGAGGCCACCAACGGTAGCATTAGTAGCAGCGCGCTTGTGTAAAGCGCTACTGCTAAGTTTAATAGCAGTAGCGCTGGCGTGAAACCAGCGCTACTGCTAAGTCTATCTTCTCCATCTTATCCAACCGACCGCCCCTCCTAACCCCCTCTCCACTCTCACTCTTCCCTGCACCCCCCATCGTCCGCCGACGCCTCCTCTCTCCTCCCTCCTCCCACCGCCCTCCTCCCCCTCCGCGCCCCTCCCGCCTTCTTCGGCCACCCCCTCCTTCCTCATCCCTCCTCCTCCGGCCAAGCCCTCCGCCGGCAGCGCTCCTCCTGCTCCTCCTCGCTCCTCCCTCCTCCCACCCCCTCCTCATTCCTCCTCCCTCCCCCCACCCCCTCCTCCCTCCATCTCTCCTAAACTGGTTTTTACTATTATTGTATAATGTAGTTTTTACTGTTTTTTATAAGTGTTTAATAGAAATAGTTTATTTAGTAAGTGTTTAATAGACATAGTTTAATCGGTGAGGGAGTGTCCACCATATATGAGAGAAGAAGAATGTCGACTGTTGTCGTGGGGGTCGCTTCTCCTCCTTCTCCCTGTGCTAGAATTTGTTATGCACTAGGGGAAGTAGGAGTACCGACCATCATCAACGGTCAAAAAATCAGTGAGGGACTGTCCAACATTTTGCCGTTGCATATTGAGTAATAGTGATTTGTCATATAAGTTTCCTGGTAGTTGCCTCCAGTTCTACTTCGACATCTGGGTCGATATGTAGACGCCTCCAGTTTTACCATTATGTGAGTTCCTCAACCATATTTATTATGTAATTTATATTGTTTATTTAAAAATAGTTGACAACTAATTTCTATTGATAGCTTATTTCCATTCAAGCAAACATGTCCAACGCTTGTTAGACATCACCTACAACTGTTCTTGAACTGAACTAAACTGCGAGGAGATAGGTCATTATGTTTCATGGCTTGAGGATCTTGATACTATCAAGACATGTTATTTTCCTGGACTTCGAGATATTAGTACTCAAAATGTGGGACCACTAGTGTGCGTATTAAACTACAGTCACATCTATTTAGGAGAGATGGTAAGATTTTTACTATTTGTCCTCGGTACATCTTTTGCATACATTAGTTTTTAAGCTAAACTTCATTGCTAAGTATGTTACATCTAGGTATTGAATAGGGACTCCCGATGAGTGTTGTTCCTTGTTGGATCGAGTCTAAAGGTCGCATGATAATGGTTAGCTTACGACCAAGATATCCTTTATTGCACACGAGTGCATTCATCATTTCTCGAAGCGAGCAAGTCTTAATAGTCAAAGACTGGAGAAAAATTGTGAAGGATCGCAGTAGAGAAGTACTAGGTAGAATATGATGGGTGAGAATATGATCGCAATATAGAAGCAAGCAAGTCTTAATAGTCAAAGTCTTACGGCCAAGATATCATTTATTGCACACTACTGTATGTCTATGATACGTGAGAATTGTGTATGTTTAATATGATGTGATGAAACAATTATATAGAATCTTTATAGATACATCACAAATACATAGAGGGTGCAAATCTGTGAAAGCAGTAAAAGTTAGCAGTAGCAATGGTATTACTTACTAGTAGCGCGTCTTAGCAGCAGCGCGCCAATGAACAAGCGCTACTACTATAGTTATCAGTAGCATTGGACACGGAAGCGCTACTGCTAACACTACTTACCAGTAGCGCTGCCCATACTAGTGCTACTACTAGTGTTCAGCTGTAGCACGATAGTAGTAGCGCTTGGCCCAGCGCTTGGCCCAGCGCTACTACTATGCACATTTCCAGTGCTACTACTAGGGTTTTCCCTAGTAGTGTGGTGGTGGCATCTCCAGTCTTGTCGGTACGGTCGTGGGCGCGTTTGCTGGAGGGTTGTTTCGACGTCCCCGCCTGCTGAGGCCCGTCCCCATTGGCGAGAGCGACGAGACTCTGGATGGTGGCCTTCCACTCCTCGAGCTTGTTCGCCGTTGGGGAGAAATCCAAGAGCAGTTGAGCTCTCTTCAGGGCTTCTGCCGGCATGGGCGGCGGCGATATGTGCGAAGACAGCGAGGGGCTCTTACTTCTAACTACGTTAAAAGGAGCTCCCCCTTGGTCCAGCGGTGGTGTGCTTCCCTGGCCGGTCGCAGAGCGTGCGCGTCGGCCCTGCGATTCCTGGGAACGAGGCCCCGGAGTCCTTCGTGGGGCAGCGAATCGCAGTCGCTCTGACAGAGCGCACCCTGGGTAGGTCGGGACGGGTACATCCGCGTCGTCGTCTTTGAGGATGTCCTCACATCCTTCGAAGTAGCGGCGCCACCCGTTGGATGAGCAGCTGCATCCTTCGATTCCCCGACGCGCGGATGGTCATCGCGATCGTGGACGATACCACTCGCCCGGGTCTGCTCTCCGGAGTGTTGTGGAAGTTCAGGACCTCCGCCTCCTTGTCATATGCCCGGACCCTCGCCCGCCCGCGCCGGGGCACGAGCATTCGGTGCGGGTGAGTCAGTCACCGGAGCAACCCTCCTCTTGGGGGCCATGGCGGTGAAGAAGTGCTGGTGCGCTGATGGCTAGGTCGGATCAATGTGACATCTTCCCCCTACCTGGCACGCCAATGATGTTGGGGAAATCGACACCTATGGGGAGCTCTAAGGGTTCCTTGATCATTCAGCGGAGGGAGTGAGGTGGCGCTGAGAGCAGAGCTAGCGATCAACACCGGCAAGGTCGTTTACCCAGGTTCGGGCCGCTTGGCGCGTAAAACCCTACTCCTGCTTAATTTTTATTGGGTTCTTACTATAGGGTTATTTGCAACAGTAATCTAGCTGGTGATTACATAGTCTCAAGTCCCAAAATTTCCAACCTCTAGAAAATGAGCCTTGGGCCTCGTTTATAGGCAAAGGGGTCACCAACAGTGTGCTCACGGGTTGCATAGTGAACAGGATTCACCGCTTATCTTCAACGATGGTGTGAGGGGAAGTAAATGCCTTGTCTGGCCCCTGACCTGCATTAAGGTGGCTTCGACACGTACCCAGGTGGATCGACACGTGGGTCCTGCGCTGGCGCATGAGGAATGCGCTGGAGCGGTGGGACTAGGGTAGAAAGAGGGGAGGACACCCGTCGAGCGAAGGGAGCTTGTTGGCCTGGTGTCCCTATGGGAGGACTTGATTATCTTCCCAGCAAGGAGGGCTTGCTAGGGGCTTGAAAGTCTTCCCGGCAAGGAGGGCTTGCCGGTGCGATGCGAGTCTTTGTGTGTCTTCCTCGCAAGGAGGGCTTGTCGGGGTCTTGCGAGTCTTCCCAGCAAGGAGGGCTTGCCGGGGCCTTGCAAGTCTTTGGGAGGCTTCCCGACAAGGAGGGCTTGCCAGGGCCTTGTGAGACTTCTTGGGAAGGAGGGCTTGTCAGGGCCTTGCATCTGGAACACTTGTACTCTACACCCTCGGAAAGGGGGCATGGCCTCGGTGAGTTTTGGATTGTCTTCATGCCGGTCTTCCTCGCGCGCTGCCACCAAGGGCATTGCTGTCGCCCGTGCACAAGTCTGGGGCACAGGAGACCCCAGTCTCTAGTGCACTGACACTATATTATGCATAAATTGATCAAATCTTTCACATTGTCCCTTGTTGATGGCACTTGTGCTTCAAAGACGAGCTATGGTCATGAACCCAAGGATAATTCTTCGCGGTGTCATACCATTTGTCTCAAACATTGGTGGCTTCGGCCACCGCCCTCTCCCCGTCAGAAGATTCAGTGTTGCTTCTTATCCTTGTTTGAGTTTTCTATTCTCTTTTCTTGTTCATTGGCATTGTTCAAAGTCCTTTTATCATCGAGGAGAGTAGAGCTAGTTTTCCAAGCAGTTTTGTCAACTGGGGCACGGTACTACCGC
This sequence comes from Hordeum vulgare subsp. vulgare, assembly GCF_904849725.1. Taxonomy (NCBI): domain Eukaryota; kingdom Viridiplantae; phylum Streptophyta; class Magnoliopsida; order Poales; family Poaceae; genus Hordeum; species Hordeum vulgare. The sequence continues at coordinate 327,864,254 of NC_058519.1, forward strand.
CCCCAGCACAGTAGTAAAATTTTACTACCGTTGGGAGAGCGGTTCTACCGTTGGCCAAGCGGTACAACCGCCCCCAACACGGTAGTAAATTTTTACTACTGCTGGGAGCGTGGTACTACAGCTGGCCAAGTGGTACTACCACGATGATAATGGTACTACCGCGCTGCCACGACCTCGAGTGTTATTTAAAGGGCAGGGGAGGCAGTTTTTCACACTTTACCCATTCATACTGAGTTCTTATTATTTTCTCTCTCTCCTCTCTGAAGTTGTTGCCCAAGGGACTCGCCGGATCTCCATATCCGACCAACCTTCCCCGTTTCTGATTGGTGGGATCCTCTCCCACGTGCCATGGACCTAGGTACTGCCCCACTTTCCCTTCGATTTTGCTTAGTTTTTGTTGAATCTAGGGCTAGGGGCATGTATATGTTCTTTTCTTCATAGCACCCTATCCTCTTCCTAGAGGGATTCGGGAGTTCTTGGGTAGTATATTCTTCTTACAGTAGGGTGTCTTGTGTGTAGGGATGCCCAGTAGTTCCAGATCTGAGGTTTTGTTTTGAAGGAATAGGGATTTTTTGGTTTCATGGAACTGTCAGATCTCGCACTTTGCCTCCCGTGCGGTACTACTGCTCGAGAAGCGGTACTACCGCTATCAGAGCAGTACTACCGCTGTCAGGGAGGTAGTAAACATTGAATACCGCTCAAGCAGCGTTACTACCGCTCCCAGAGCGGTAGTAAAATTTTACTACCGCTCCAGCGGCGGTACTACCGTCCTACTTTTGCACACACATTGCACTCTCTCTTTTTTTGGAGTCCCTGTGGATTCTTGATCTTTGCCTTGATGTCTTGTGTCCTTTGTGTTGTGTTTTCTTTTTGCGTAGCATCGGTGGTGGTTCCAAGCGCTCTAACCCACCTCGGATGCCTGCTCCAAGGGTTCCCGCTTATCGGATGTTCCCGAAGGTTCTAAAGCACCCAAGCCCAATTTCAAGAAGACTGCTGAGAAGACCAGGAGCACTTTTGCCCGTAATACCATGTCACTTGCAGAGTTTCAGCTGCGCTGCAAGGTCAACCCCTACAACAGCAATATGGAACAATTCCCTGGAGATGAAATCTTCTGGAATGAAGACCAATTTCTTATTTTTGAAGACGTCATCAAAACAAAGAAGAATATGTATGTTCCTGTGCAATGGAATTATATCAACCATCTAAAGAAAGACATTTCGTACTTTGGTTATGCTCTGTCCATAGTGGAATAGCTGCAGATTGATGAGCTCATCACTTCTCAGCAAGATTTTGATTACGAGGTAGTGGCACACTTCTTCGCTACTGTTCACTTTCACACTATTGATGATCGCACCATGATCTGGATGACAAATGGGGAAGTGTTGTATGCTAAGTGGAAGGACTTCATGGATCTTCTGCATGTCCCGGAGAGGGGCTTCACCACCCAGTTGGCTTGCGCCCACCTGTCAACCCTACTGCTATTGCCAAGGAGAAGTTGCTACCATACTATATTGTGAAGAAACACCGTCTCGTGAGGTCTCCTATGTTATGAACCCTTTTCTGGATGTGATGCCCGCATTTTTCGCAACACCCTGTTTCCTAGAGTTGGCAACAAGGACCAGGTCCACTCCTACCTGGAAGATATGATTATCATGTGTCAGAAGGGGCGGACTCGCCCCTCTGGACCACTGGATGTCTCTCGTGTTATTTGGAGCGAGCCTTACTCCGCGGTCTTCAACCGTAAGGTCCCAATCTACAGACCTTATCTGTTCTACCTAATCAAGATGATGTGGACCAAGGCATTTACTGGTGTTGATTTCCTTGCTCCTAATTGGATTCGTCATGAGCCCATCAAACTGCGCCACAAGGAGAAATGGGTAAACACCTCAACTACACCTGCTGCCCCTAGAGATTCTGATGAGGATGTGGCTACTATTGAGGATGAGGCTGCTCCAGATTCACGTATGTCTTCCTCTGCTGAGCAATCATGGTCCAAAAAGCTCAGCCACGAGATGAAGACCTTGTTCTTCATGCAGGCCAAGGGACAGTACAGGACCCATGTCGCTCAGATGGAGAGTCTTCAGCATGACAAGTTGATCCTGAGGAAGCTTGATGTGCACATCTCTAGTGGATCTGAGCGAGAGATCACCCCGGAGGCTGGGTGGATCTAGAAGAACAATCTGAAGTCGGTTGCGTCTGACCAGGACTCTGAGGAGGAGACCGACGATGACTCAGATGAGGAGTATGTTCAGGAGGAGACCGAAGACGTATGGCTATATTCCCTCCAGCTCGAGCTACCACCTATGTCTTAGGTGTCCTCTCTGCCGTTTTGGTGTCCGATGCCGAAGGGGGAGAGAGTACAGGATTTGCTCGTTTTCACGTTTTCATGGTTGTTTGGTTTGTTGAACTTTAGTTACTTTCACTAGTTGTCTTTGCTTTATGGGTGAAACAATGAGATGTTAGACTTTATCATATGGTGTGAGACATATGCTATATCTTCCCTATCCTTTATCTCATTATTATCTATTTTATTATAGCTTGGGAGTCATATTATCTTATGCCTTTATCTTCATGCTCACATTCTATGACTTGCTTCCATATATAAATATCTACTCTTGTTTCTTGCAAGGATTTCCTAGTCTATAAAATCTAGGGGGGAGTGCTTTTTTCCTTGGTTGTGTGTTGGTATGCACACACCTAGGGGAGCTTGTCTCTAGTTTGTAGATTTTGGGTTTAGCATAAGCTTTCTCTATATCCTTCATGGGCAAATCCTGAATTGTCATCAGTTCACCAAAAAGGGGGATATTTTTAGGGCATATTTATCCCTAAGTGGTTTTAGTGATTGATGACAATGCATGTGTGGACTAATCATGTGCATTGAGCATTTCAGATAATTCATATATAGGCACAAGACGATTCTATGTCCCTCGGAATCCTTTAAAGACAGTTGCTTTCTACATTTCTCTTTGGTGGATTTGAGTCATAGGAAAGTCGTACTATTAAGAGGGAGTCTGTGTCGAAAAGGTTTGGGTGGAATCATCACGTACACACTGTTGGGGAACGTCGCATGGGAAACAAAAATTTTCCTACGTGCACGAAGACCTATCATGGTGATGTCCATCTACGAGAGGGGATGAGTGATCTACGTACCCTTGTCGATCGCACAGCAGAAGCGTTAGAGAACGCGGTTGATGTAGTGGAACGTCCTCACGTCCCTCGATCCGCCCCGCGAACAATCCCGCGATCAGTCCCACGATCTAGTACCGAACGGACGGCACCTCCGCGTTCAGCACACGTACAGCTCGACGATGATCTCGGCCTTCTTGATCCAGCAAGAGAGACGGAGAGGTAGAAGAGTTCTCCGGCAGCGTGACGGCGCTCCGGAGGTTGGTGATGATCTCGTCTCAGCAGGGCTCCGCCCGAGCTCCGCAGAAACGCGATCTAGAGGAAAAACTATGGAGGCATGTGGTCGGGCAGCCGTGAGAAAGTCGTCTCAAATCAGCCCTAAAACCTCCGTATATATAGGTGGGAGGGAGGGGAGGAGGCAGCCTCAAAACCTAAAGGTTTGGCCGAAATTGGAGGTGGAGGAGTCCTACTCCAATCCTACTTGGAGTAGGATTCCACCTTCCCACTTGGAAACTCTTTCCACCTTGTGTTTTTTCCTTCTCAAACCTTATGGGCCTTAGTGGGAACTTATTCCAGCCCACTAGGGGCTGGTTTATCTCTTCCCATAGCCCATGAGACCCCTTGGGGCGTGACACCCCTCCCGATGGTCCCCGACACCCCTCCCGGCACTCGCGGTACACTACCGATGAGCCCGAAACTTTTCCGGTAATGCACGAAAACCTTCCGGTAACCAAATGAGGTCATCCTATATATCAATCTTCGTTTCCGGACCATTCCGGAAACCCTCGTGACGTCCGTGATCTCATCCGGGACTCCGAACAACATTCGGTAACCAACCATATAACTCAAATACGCATAAAACAACGTCGAACCTTAAGTGTGCAGACCCTGCGGGTTCGAGAACTATGTAGACATGACCCGAGAGACTCCTCGGTCAATATCCAATAGCGGGACCTGGATGCCCATATTGGATCCTACATATTCTACGAAGATCTTATCGTTTGAACCTCAGTGCCAAGGATTCATATAATCCCGTATGTCATTCCCTTTGTCCTTCGGTATGTTACTTGCCCGAGATTCGATCGTCAGTATCCGTATACCTATTTCAATCTCGTTTACTGGCAAGTCTCTTTACTCGTTCCGTAATACAAGATCCCGCAACTTACACTAAGTTACATTGCTTGCAAGGCTTGTGTGTGATGTTGTATTACCGAGTGGGCCCCGAGATACCTCTCCGTTCACACGGAGTGACAAATCCCAGTCTTGATCCATACTAACTCAACTAACACCTTCGGAGATACCTGTAGAGCATCTTTATAGTCACCCAGTTACGTTGCGACGTTTGATACACACAAAGCATTCCTCCGGTGTCAGTGAGTTATATGATCTCATGGTCATAGGAATAAATACTTGACACGCAGAAAACAGTAGCAACAAAATGACACGATCAACATGCTACGTCTATTAGTTTGGGTCTAGTCCATCACATGATTCTCCTAATGATGTGATCCCGTTATCAAGTGACAACACTTGCCTATGGCCAGGAAACCTTGACCATCTTTGATTAACGAGCTAGTCAACTAGAGGCTTACTAGGGACAGTGTTTTGTCTATGTATCCACACAAGTATTGTGTTTCCAATCAATACAATTATAGCATGGATAATAAACGATTATCATGAACTAAGAAATATAATAATAACTAATTTATTATTGCCTCTAGGGCATATTTCCAACAGTCTCCCACTTGCACTAGAGTCAATAATCTAGTTCACATCACCATGTGATTCCAACGAATCCAACACCCATATAGTTATGGGGTCTGATCATGTCTTGCTTGTGAGAGAGGTTTTAGTCAACGGTTCTGAAACTTTCAGATCCGTGTGTTCTTTACAAATCTTTATGTCATCTTATAGATGCTGCTACTACGTGCTATTCGGAAATGCTCCAAATATCCACTCTACTATATGAATCCGTTTCACTACTCATAGTTATTCAGATTAGTGTCAAAGCTTGCATCGACGTTACCCTTTACGACGAACTCTTTAACCACCTCCATAATCGAGAAAAATTCCTTAGTCCATTTGTTACTAAGGATAAATTTTGACCGCTGCTAGTGATTCAAACATGGATCACTCTCTGTACCTCTCAACATACTTTGAGTCAAGGCACACTTCAGGTGCGGTACACAGCATGGCATACTTTAGATTCTATGGCTAAGGCATAGAAGACGACCTTCATCTATTCTCTTTATTCTGCCGGGGTCGGGTTTTGAGTCTTACTCAAATTCACACCTCACAACGCAACCAAGAACTCCTTCTTTGCTGATCTATTTTGAACTCCTTTCAAAAACTTGTCAAGGCATGCATCTTGTTGAAAACTTCCATTAAGCGCTTTTCGATCCATCTCCATAGATCTTTGATGCTCAACGTTCAAGTAGCGTAATCCAGGTACTCCTTTGAAAACTTCTTTCAAAACAACCTTGTATGCTTTACAGAAATTCTACATTACTTCTGATCCACAATATGTCAACCACATATACCTATCAGAAATTCTATAGTGCTCCCACTCACTTCTTTGGAAATACAAGTTTCTCATAAACCTTGTACAAACCCAAAATCCTTGATCATCTCATCAAAGTGTATATTCCAACTCCGAGATGCTTGCACCAGTCCATTGAAGGATCACTGGAGCTTGCATACTTGCTAGTATCTTTAGGATCGACAAAACCTTCTGGTTGTATCACATACAATGTTTGCTCAAGGAAACCGTCGAGGAAACAATGTTTTGACATCCTATGTGCAATATTTCATAAATAATGCAGCAACTACTAACATAATTCTAACAGACTTTTAGCATCGCCACGAGTGAGAAAGTCTCATCATAGTCAACTATTTGATCTTGTCGGAAACATCTTTGCGACAAGTCGAGCTTTTTCTTAATAGTGACTTATCACCATCATCGTTTGTCTTCCTTTTAAAGATCCATCTTTACTCAATAGTCCTATGACCATCAAGTAGTTCTTCCAAAGTCTACACTTTGTTTTCATACATGGATCCTCTCTCGGATTTCATGGCTTCCAGCCATTTGTCGGAATCCGGGCCCACCATTGCTTTCTCCATAACTCGTAGGTTCATTGTTGCTCAACAACATGACCTCCAAGACAGGGTTACCGTACCACTCTGCAGTAGTACGCGACCTTGTCAACCTACGAGGCTTGTAGTAACTTGATTCGAAGCTCAATGATCATCATCATCATCAGCTTCCACTTCAATTGGTGTAGGCGCCACATGAACAACTTCCTGCGCCCTGCTACACGCTGGTTGAAGTGATGGTTCAATAACCTCATCAAGTTCTACTACCCTCCCACTCAATTCTTTCGAGAGAAACCTTTCCTCGAGAAAGGATCCGTTTCTAGAAACAAACACTTTGCTTTCGGATCTGAGATAGGAGATGTACCCAACTGTTTTGGATATCCTATGAAGATGCATTTATTCGCTTTGGGTTCGAGCTTATCAGACTGAAACTTTTTCACATAAGTGTCGAAACCCCAAACTTTCAAGAAACGACAGTTTAGATTTCTCTAAACCTCAGTCTATACTGTGTCATCTCAACGGAAATACGCGGTGCCCTATTTAAAGTGAGTGCGGTTGTCTCTAATGCATAGCCCATAAACGATAGTGGTAATTTGATAAGAGACATCATAGTATGCACCATACCAAATAGTGCGTGGCTACGACGTTCAGACACATCATCACACTATGATGTTCCAGGTGGCATGAACTGCGAAACAATTTCCACATTGTCTCAACTGTGTACCAAAACTCGTAACTCAGATATTCATTTCCATGATCATATCGTAGACAGTTTATCCTCTTGTTACGACGAACTCCACTCTGAAACGGAATTGAACTTTTCAACATTTTAGACTTGTGATTCATTAAGTAAATACTCCTGTATCTACTCAAATCGTCAGTGAAGTAAGAACATAATGATATCCACTACGTGCCTCAGCACCCATTGGACTGCATACATCAAAATGTATCACTTCCAACAAGTTACTATCTTATTTCATCTCAATGAAAACAAGGCCTTGCTCATGTGGTATGATTCGCATGTCAGTAGTGATTCAAAATCAGGTGAGTACAAAGATCCATCAGCATGGAGCCTCTTCATGCAATTTATACTAACATGACTCAAGCGGTAGTGCCACAAGTAAGTGGTACTATCATCATCAACTCGTATCTTTTGGCACCAATATCATGAACATGTGTAACACTACGATCGAGATTCAATAAACCATTGAAGGTGATTATTCAAGAAAATAGAGTAACCATTATTCTCTTTAAATGAATAATCGTATTTGCAATAAACACGATCCAATCATGTTCATGCTTAACGCAAGCACCAAATAACAATTATTTAGGTTTAACACCAATCCCGATGGTAGAGGGAGCGTGCGACGTTTGATCATATCAACCTTGGAAACACTTCCAAGACGTATCGTCACCTCGCCTTTAGCTAGTCTCCGTTTATGCAGTAGCTTTCATTTCGTGTTACTAATCACTTAGCAACCGAACCGGTATCCAATACCCTCATGCTACTAGGAGTACTAGTAAAGTACACATCAACATTATGTATATCAAATATATTTCTCTCGACTTTTGCCAGCCTTCTTATCTACCAAGTATCTAGAGTTGCTCCGCCTCAGTGACTGTTCCCCTCATTACAGAAGCACTTAGTCTCGGGTTTGGGTTTAGTCTTGGGTCTCTTCATTAGCGCAGCAACTGTTTTGCCGTTTCACGAAGTATCCCTTCTAGCCCTCGCCTTTCTTGAAACTTAGTGGTTTTACTAACCATCAACTATTGATGCTCCTTTTTGATTTCTACTTTCGAAGTGTCAGAACATCACGAATCTCTCAAGGATCATTGTATCTATCCTTGATATGTTATAGTTCATCACGAAGCTCTCACAGCTTGGTGGCAGTGACTTTGGAGAACCATCACTTTCTCATCTGGAAGATTAACTCCCACTTGATTCAAGTGATTGTTGTACTCAGACAATCTGAGCACACGCTCAACGATTGAGCTTTTCTCCTTTACTTTGTGGACAAAGAATCTTGTTGGAGGTCTCATACCTCTTAACAAGGGCACAAGCATGAAATCACAATTTCATCTCTTTGGAACATCACTTATGTTCCGTGACGTTTTTACAACGTTTTCGGCGCCTTGCTTCTAAGCCATTAAGTATTTTGTGCTGAACTATCGTGTAGTCATCAGAAACGTGTATGTCGGATGTTCACAGCATGCACAGACGACGCTCGAGGTGCAGCACACCGAGTGGTGCATTAAGGACATAAGCCTTCTGTGCAGCAACGAGGACAATCCTCGGTTTTACAGACTCAGTCTGCAAAGGTTGCTACTATCAATTTTCAACTAAATTTTTCTCTAGGAACATATAAAAACAGTAGAGCTATAGCGCAAGCTACATCGTAATTCGCAAAGACCATTAGACTATGTTCATGACAATTAGTTCAATTAATCATATTACTTAAGAACTCCCACTCAAAAAGTACATCTCTCTAGTCATTTGAGTGGTACATGATCCAAATTCGCTATCTCAAGTCCGATCATCACGTGAGTCGAGAATAGTTTCAGTGGTAAGCATCCCTATGCTAATCATATCAACTATACGATTCATGCTCGACCTTTCGGTCTCATGTGTTCCGAGGCCATGTCTGCACATGCTAGGCTCGTCAAGCTTAACCCGAGTGTTCCGCGTGTGCAACTGTTTTGCACCCGTTGTATGTGAACGTTGAGTCTATCACACCCGATCATCACGTGGTGTCTCGAAACGAAGAACTGTCGCAACGGTGCACAGTCGGGGAGAACACAATTTCGTCTTGAAATTTTAGTGAGAGATCACCTCATAATGCTACCGTCGTTCTAAGCAAAATAAGGTGCATAAAAGGATTAACATCACGTGCTTCTTGATCTCCATCACCAAAGCACCGGCACGATCTTCTTGTCACCGGCGCCACACCATGATCATCCATCAACGTGTTGCCATCGGGGTTGTCGTGCTACTTATGCTATTACTACTAAAGCTACATCCTAGCAAAATAGTAAACGCATCTGCAAGCACATATGTTAGTATAAAGACAACCCTATGGCTCCTGCCGGTTGCCGTACCATCGACGTGCAAGCCGATATTTCTATTACAACATGATCATCTCATACATCCAATATATCACATCACATCATTGGCCATATCACATCACAATCATACCCTGCAAAAACAAGTTAGACGTCCTCTAATTTTGTTGTTGCATGTTTTACGTGGTGACCAAGGGTATCTAGTAGGATCGCATCTTACTTACGCAAACACCACAACGGAGATATATGAATTGCTATTTAACCTCATCCAAGGACCTCCTCGGTCAAATCCGATTCAACTAAAGTTGGAGAAACTGTCACTTGCCAGTCATCTTTGAGCAAAGGGGGTTACTCGTAACGATGAAACCAGTCTCTCGTAAGCGTACGAGTAATGTCGGTCCAAGCCGCTTCAATCCAACAATACCGCGGAATCAAGAAAACACTAAGGAGGGCAGCAAAACGCACATCACCGCCCACAAAACCTTTTGTGTTCTACTCGAGAAGACATCTACGCATGAACCTAGCTCATGATGCCACTGTTGGGGAACGTCGCATGGGAAACAAAAATTTTCCTACGCGCACGAAGACCTATCATGGTGATGTCCATCTACGAGAGGGGATGAGTGATCTACGTACCCTTGTAGATCGCACAGCAGAAGCGTTAGAGAACGCGGTTGATGTAGTGGAACGTCCTCACGTCCCTCGTTCCGCCCCGCGAACAATCCCGCGATCAGTCCCACGATCTAGTACCGAACGGACGGCACCTCCGCGTTCAGCACACGTACAGCTCGACGATGATCTCGGCCTTCTTGATCCAGCAAGAGAGACGGAGAGGTAGAAGAGTTCTCCGGCAGCGTGACGGCGCTCCGGAGGTTGGTGATGATCTCGTCTCAGCAGGGCTCCGCCCGAGCTCCGCAGAAACGCGATCTAGAGGAAAAACTATGGAGGCATGTGGTCGGGCAGCCGTGAGAAAGTCGTCTCAAATCAGCCCTAAAACCTCCGTATATATAGGTGGGAGGGAGGGGAGGAGGCAGCCTCAAAACCTAAAGGTTTGGCCGAAATTGGAGGTGGAGGAGTCCTACTCCAATCCTACTTGGAGTAGGATTCCACCTTCCCACTTGGAAACTCTTTCCACCTTGTGTTTTTTCCTTTTCAAACCTTATGGGCCTTAGTGGGAACTTATTCCAGCCCACTAGGGGCTGGTTTATCTCTTCCCATAGCCCATGAGACCCCTTGGGGCGTGACACCCCTCCCGATGGTCCCCGGCACCCCTCCCGGCACTCCCGGTACACTACCGATGAGCCCGAAACTTTTCCGGTAATGCACGAAAACCTTCCGGTAACCAAATGAGGTCATCCTATATATCAATCTTCGTTTCCGGACCATTCCGGAAACCCTCGTGACGTCCGTGATCTCATCCGGGACTCCGAACAACATTCGGTAACCAACCATATAACTCAAATACGCATAAAACAACGTCGAACCTTAAGTGTGCAGACCCTGCGGGTTCGAGAACTATGTAGACATGACCCGAGAGACTCCTCGGTCAATATCCAATAGCGGGACCTGGATGCCCATATTGGATCCTACATATTCTACGAAGATCTTATCGTTTGAACCTCAGTGCCAAGGATTCATATAATCCCGTATGTCATTGCCTTTGTCCTTCGGTATGTTACTTGCCCGAGATTCGATCGTCAGTATCCGTATACCTATTTCAATCTCGTTTACTGGCAAGTCTCTTTACTCGTTCCGTAATACAAGATCCCGCAACTTACACTAAGTTACATTGCTTGCAAGGCTTGTGTGTGATGTTGTATTACCGAGTGGGCCCCGAGATACCTCTCCGTTCACACGGAGTGACAAATCCCAGTCTTGATCCATACTAACTCAACTAACACCTTCGGAGATACCTGTAGAGCATCTTTATAGTCACCCAGTTACGTTGCGACGTTTGATACACACAAAGCATTCCTCCGGTGTCAGTGAGTTATATGATCTCATGGTCATAGGAATAAATACTTGACACGCAGAAAACAGTAGCAACAAAATGACACGATCAACATGCTACGTCTATTAGTTTGGGTCTAGTCCATCACATGATTCTCCTAATGATGTGATCCCGTTATCAAGTGACAACACTTGCCTATGGCCAGGAAACCTTGACCATCTTTGATTAACGAGCTAGTCAACTAGAGGCTTACTAGGGACAGTGTTTTGTCTATGTATCCACACAAGTATTGTGTTTCCAATCAATACAATTATAGCATGGATAATAAACGATTATCATGAACTAAGAAATATAATAATAACTAATTTATTATTGCCTCTAGGGCATATTTCCAACACACACTTAGCGCACCACCTTTTATTTAGCTACAATGGAGCATCATACTCATCTTTATTGTGTATGCAAAAGGGCCAGTGGTAGTATCGCAGGTGTCGGCGGTAGTACCGCTGGCACTGCGGTAGTACCTCTCTAAGAGCGGTAGTAATTTTTTCCTACCGCTCCATGAGCGGTACAACCGCCCTCAGAGCGGTAGTAATTTTATACTACCGCTCCGACGAACTTTTTCGCATACTTTTCCAGCCGCAGTAGTAGGCACGGTAGTAATTTATTACTATCGAGGTTGGTGAGATGCAAAGCAGTAGTACTACTTTTAGGAGCCGTAGTACCGCTCCTAGCAGCGGTAGTACCGCTCCGAGAGCGGTAGTACCACTTGGATATTGTTTTGGTGGGTGGGTAACAGTTGGATGTTACCCTCCCCCGCACTATATAAACGTGTCTTCTTCTTCGAGGAGCTCACCTTTAACCTCTTCAAGCTCCCTTGTTGCTCCATAAGCTTATTCTTGCCCGATCTCTCTCCCTAGCCAATCAAACTTGTTGATTTTCTAGGGATTGCTAGAGAGGGCCTTGATCTACATTTCCACCAAGAGATATTTGATTCCCCCCACTAATCATTTGCACATCTTGTTACTCTTGGGTGTTTGAGCACCCTAGACGGTTGGGGTCACCTCGGAGCCACATTCCATTTTGGTGAAGCTTCGTGGTCTTGTTGGGAGCCTCCAAGATTTGTGTGGAGATAGCCCCAACCTTGTTTGTAAAGGTCTGGTCGCCGCCTTCAAGGGCACCAATACTGGAATCACGGCACCTCGCATTGTGTGAGGATGTGAGCAGAATACGGTGGCCCTAGTGGCTTCTTGGGGAGCATTGTGCCTCCACACCGCTCCAATGGAGACCTACTGCCTATCAAAGGGAAGGAACTTCGGTAACACATCCTCGTCTCCATCGATTCCACTTACAGTTATCTCTTACCTTTACTTTGTACTTGTTGTTGTGGTGGTGTATTCTTTGGTTGAACTTATTACCCTTGTAGTTAGCATCATATAGGTCCCTCACCTAGTCTTTCATATAGGGAACCTTTTGTTGCTAATGCTAATTTGTTAAGATAAGCTACAAATTGGTACTTGCCTATTCACCCCCCTCTAGTCAACCATATCGATCCTTTCAGATGCATTAGTTACCTTGTTTCGTGCTTACCTTTGAGGGAATGTGCGACTCCCTGAACTAATGCATATGGTTGAAGCTGATTGCATTTAGTTCTTGCCAAAATGAATAAGAGTGAATTTCATTGGCAGAGTCACCCCTCAAGAACTTCTACTTCTTCCTCTTGGGAATCGACACCAAATTGATGGGAATCCTTAGAGTTGTGGTAGCACTTGTTGAGGTAGAGCTACTTGTATCCTTGGGAATCCACTTGTCTAGGGGTTCTTCTTCAAATAGGTCAATGTCATCATGAAGCTTTCCCTTGCCTTTGTGGTCTTGTGGTAAAAGGCCATTTTGTGAGCTTGTTCCTTCGGAAGGAGTGGAATCACAGTTATCTTCTTGGAGAACAAACTTGGGAGTGGGATATGGACCTTCTTCCCAAACATCTCCATTGGTGTTGAAGTAGCCGACACCTTGTTTCTTCCGATGTCCTTCTTGCTTGCGCACAATTTCCTCAAATTTCCTACTTCCGGCAAGACTCTCGAAGACACCTCTCTCTATAATCGCTTTCAATAGATCATTTTTTTCTCAAGCGTAACTTGGCTAAGAGAATCGTTAGTGGAATCAATAGAGGCACTAGCAACAACATTACTGGATTTAGCTTTAGCATTATTATTACTAGATGAAGAAACTTCTTGCCTTTGTTACTAGTGTTCCTAGGTTTAACTTGTGGAACAAATTTAGACAAGAGTAATCGTTTGGCTAGATAAGAACTCTTCTTCCGAAGATCATCATTGACTGCTTTTGAGAACTTGTACTCTTGCTGCAAGTTGAGCTTCTCGAAGCATAGCTTCTCATGGGTTCTTGCAAGCTCTCTATGATCTTCTAGAGTAGTCTCATAAGCTAACTTAAGTGTTTTTAATTCTTTAGTTAGTTGCTAAATTTTTTCTCATCATTATCATTTGATTTCTCTTGACTAGCATGATAAATAGAAAGTTCGTTTTCACCGTATTCACTAGTTTTATCTAGAACCAAGTCATCTTCTTCTAACAAGTCATGCTCATCACTATTGAAATCAAGATACTCAGGATGTGATACCTTGGGGCCTTTAGCCAAGAAGCAGTTTCCGACTCCCTCGTTTGGTGAATCAATTAGGTCGTAGGAGTTGGTGAAACAAGCGCAACCCCGACAACACCTCCATCTTGACTATAGACGGTGTTGGAGTGATAACTTCTCTCGGAGTGGTGATCAGACTCGGAGCCAGAGACCCATTCACCAACATGAGCTTCATGTCTTCTTCTTGAACTACTCTTGGTGTATTTGTCCTTCTTCTTCGATTCCTTGCATCTCCGTGAGTGTCTTCGTTCATAGTTATCTTCTCTACTCCTTGTTTCTCTATGAGGTGACTCGTCTCTTGAGCTTCATCTTCGAGGTGCCTCTTCTCTTCTTTTGTAGGGTGCTGAGCACTCATTTGAGTAGTGTCCGGGCTTCCCACAATTGTAGCAGTTTCAATCACGACTGGACGAACGCTTCTCATCATGTCTTGAACTTGAGCTTCTACCGTTTCCCTACTCTTGTAGATCTTGATGAGTTTTCAGACCATGGGGCTTATCTTTTCATAAGTGCCAAGATTGTCTGTTGAAGAAGTGGGAGCATCACATGAAGCTTTATAAGCACCGCTTGACTTGTTGTGCAACTCATCTTTGTCCTTGAGTGACATATGATGAGCAACAATCCTACCAATGACTTCAGTTGGCTTGAGATCTTTCTAATTTCGCATCATTTGGATCAATGTGCACACTCTGTCATACTTGCCATCAAGAGTTCTAAGTATCTTCTTGATGATGAATTTTTCGGTCATCTCTTTGCTTCCTAAGCCGGCAATCTCATTGGTGATGAGAGCTACCCAAGAGTATATTTTAGCGACTCCTTGACTATCCTTCATCTTGAACTTGTCAAGCTGATTTTGAAGCAAATCCAACATATATTCTCTCATAGAATCAGTACCTTCATGCATATAAACCAAAGTATCCCCAATTTATTTTGCATTCTTAAGATGACTGATTTTGTTGAATTCTTTCGGGCAAAGGTAATTGAAGATGATATCGCACGCTTGAGCATTAAGTTGGAACATCTTCAGTTCATCACTTGTCGCATCACGATCTGGTTCATGCCCTTCTCCAAAGAAGTTACGTTGCACACCAACACGAATAACAACGCAAACATAAGGATTAAAGCCAAGTATGTGCATTTTCTTTTTATGCTTCCAACAAGCAAAATTAGTGCCATCGAAGTAAGGACCTCTACAATGATAATTTCCCTCACTACATGCCATACTCTCCTAGGTTGCTAAACTAATGAAATGGATATCAAGGCTCTGATACCACTTGTAGGATGAAAAGTATGTCTAGAGGGGGGCGGTGATTAGATTACTTGACAATTTAATTTTTTTGCCTTTTCCAAAATTTACCTGAGAGGTCTCTACGACAGTTATAACATGTCAAGTACGACCTACACATGCAGTTCTAATAGTATAGTAGCGGAAAGTAAACATGCAAGTGTAAAGTAGAGGTGTAAGGTAGGGAGATGAAACACATGTGGTTGACACGGTGATTTTGGGCTTCATTCCGATAGGTCGCGCTATGGTACGTCCATGTTAGTGGAGACTTCAACCCACGGAGGTTAATGGTTGCGAGAGTCCACGGAGGGATCCACCCACGAAGGGTCCACAAAGAAGCGGCCTTGTCTATCCCACCATAGCTTACATCGACGGAGGACTAGCCTTACTCACGGTAGATCTTCACAAAGGAGGTGATCTCCTTGCCCTTACAAACATCTTGGTTCAACTCCACAAGACGAAGTAGGAGGGTCCCAAGCGACACCTAACCAATCTAGGAGGCACCACCCTCCAAAAGGTAATAGATGGGGTAGATCAAAGAACTCCTTGCTCTTATTCTTCTAAAGATAGTCTCCTCAACACAAATCACTCTCTCACAGAATATGCATGGGTAGGAGAGGTTGATTTCGTGGAACACAGTTTGGGGAGGCTAGAGATCAAGTTCCAAATGATTGGATTGGAATATCTTGGTCTCAACACATCAGTAGGTGGTTCTCTCTCAGAAAATGGATCTAGAAATCAAGTGTGTGTTCTGAGTGCTTCTCCCACAAATGAGAGTTGGGTGAAGGGGTATATATAGGCAGCAACCAAAATCCAATCGTTACACACAAAAGACCAAACTCGGTGACACCGAAGTGGACAACTCGGTGGTCCCGACAAGCACTAAAGGTTTGAACTTTTGAATCTCGGTGAGACCGATATATAGAAATCGGTGACACCGAAAAGGTGACTAACGGTGAGATGGCCAAACTCGCTGGCACCGATACTCAAACTTAGAAATTCCGATTTTGTGTATCTTGGCAACACAATGTTGGTCACACTGAAGTCGGTAGCACCGATGGAGTTTTTGTTGCACCGATTTGGTGGGAATGGCTAGGGTTCTGTCTGAGGTTCAAACTTGGTGGGTCCAATGTGGAAAGGTTGGTGACACCTAATTTGTGAATGTGGAACCTGACAGAGTGGATATGTGGGGGAAATGACTAAGTGTTTTGGTGGCTAACTTTGAGCGTTTGAGCAATCAGTTCATTTTACTACGTCACCCCCTTTTAATAGTATTGGCTTTCCAATGGACTCGAAAATGATTTCTCATAAATATAAAATGAAGAGTCTTCTAGCTTGAAGCTTGAGCCAATATTATTCCTTTCTTGCATCCACGGGTATCTCCACATAAACCTTAAGCCATAACATCTTTTGAACTTTTCTAAAATATGCTTGGAGAACACATTACTCCAATAATGAATATGTTGTGATCAATTATCAAAACCACCCTAGTGAGCAATGGTGATTTCAAGATGTGAGATCGATCTTGGAGAACACCTTGGCATTCAGCTGATCGAACATGTCTTCAATCTTGGGGAGTGGATACTTGTTCTTTATCGTGACTTCATTGAGGGAACGGTAATCAATACAAAGCCTCATTGTTCCGTCCCTATTTAACGCAAATAGAAAAAGTGATCCCCAAGGAGAGGCACAAGGGTGAATGAATCCTTTTCTGAGCTGCTCAGCCAGTTGCTTCGTCAATTCAGCCAACTCTTCAAAATCTGATTCTATAGGGCTACTTATAGATGGGTCCTGCTCCGCGCATTATCTTAGTAATGAATTACATGTCACGATCAGGAGACATTTCAGGCAGCTCTCCAGGAAAGACATTTGGGTATTCACATGCCACTGGTTGTTGATCCAACTCAATTCCCGACAGAAAATTAACCCGAGGGCCTTGATTGGAGGTAGGGTTGGGAACATACTTGACTTTGACTCCTTAGCTATTCATCATGGTAACACACCACTTGGCATAGTCCAACAAGCTATGGTGCTTACTTAACCAATCCATGACAAGGATCACATCCAAGCCTTGCGACTTTAGGATGATGAGATGTGCTAAGAAGTCTACCCCGTTGATGTTAATCCCAACTCCTTTACACCCTATCTTGGTCCTAATACTTTACCCGGGACTTGTACCACCGTATGATTACCCAAAGTTGTAGGCTCCATTCCACTCTCTAGCGCAAACTTTTGGGCAACAAAAGAATGCGAAGCCCCACAATCAAACAAAATTCTTGCGGGGGTTGAGTTGACACGGAATGTACCTAGTATAACATCCGGGTCTTCCTGGGCTTCTTCAGCGGCGACATGATTCACACGACCCTTGCCATTGTTGCGCAGGTTGCAGGAAGCTTGATTCTTGGGCGGCGCTCCACGACCTTGTCCTTGGTTTCGCGCATTGGAGCCTGGTGCATCCGGCTACTTGTTGGGACACTGCTTCGAGATGTGTCGAGGCTGACCACACCCAAAGCATGTGTCCTGCTCGAAGTTGTTGGTCTTGCCACCAGTGTTTTTATTGGGGTTGTTGTATGTCGGCCTGAGGTTGGCATATTGCTGAGGCTGGTAGCTCAGACGAGGAAAAGGTGTCCTAGCTTGCTGAGGCCGATAGTTTGCCTTTGCTAGGGCTGGTTGCGAGGGGTGAGTCTTTTGGTTCCCGGAACCACCGATGTTGATCATCTTGAATTTGCGTATGTCTTCCATGGCATGATGCTTATCTTCAAGCATGAGCTCCTTGTTCACCAGGTCAAAGAAAGTCTGACAGTCACATACAACAAGCTGAAGTCCTTCCATGAAGCGTTCTATCTTGGCTACCTCGGTGGTGACATCATCACGCGCATATCTTGACAATAGGTTGAACTTCTGCAGGTACTCCTTGACAAAGCCAATTCCTTGCATCAGCGCTTGAAATTCTTGCTTCTTAATGGCCATAATCCCAAAAGGGATGTGGGAAGCGTGAAATCCTTGCTTGAAATCAGCCTAGGTAATCACACGCTCGCCTTGCATGACCTTGAATCAATCCCACCAAGCTATGGTGGTACCTCTAAGGCAGTGAGAGGCATAGATAACCTTCTCACGGTCCTCATTGTAGTTGACCAATGCAAGGAGGTCCTCGATGGTGCGGATCTAGTCATCGGCATCCCAAGGTTCACCTGTCTCGGTGAAGGTCGGGGGTGAACTCTTCATGAACTTTGACAGAGTGGAACGACCATTACCGTTCCCGGCTTGTTCTTGGTTGTTCACAAGAACTTGAGCCATCTGTTGGATAGCAGCAGTGTTGGCTTGGCGTTCCTCCCAGAGAACTTGGAGAAACTAAGCCATGGTCATGTTCTTCGGTGGAGGCGGTGGCAGGGGAAGGTCGCATTGAGGTTGCTCCTGGTGACTTCCAGCTTGAGCACACCCACCGGCCTCCAGCGACTCTCTAGAGTTGTCGGCGTTGGGATTGCCAAAAGTACTCGTGCAAGTAGCAATCACCACCCTGTTTTGAGCAGCCAAGTCAAATAACTGGAATAGACAAAAGAAATAACAACAATTGGAAAACACGCCTAAGGGGGTTGGTATAGTGCAAGTGTGTCAATCAAAGGTCAAAAGACTCAACACATAGTATTAAGATAAGATAGGTGATGTAGTCGCTTACATGTTACCTAAGGCGAAAGTGTGACTTGCGTCTAAACACAAACAATAAAAAAGCAACAAGCACACATGGTTTCATATCAACCATTACACGGACTTGACTTCGCGTGAGGGATACATAACTTATCCTACCCTAGGGGTTATCGGACTTAAGTAGTGGAGTGTTCGGTCTCATACTCACTCTCCTGTGGGTCTTCCTCCTGGTCATCATTTGTATGGGCATCGTCTCTCGTCAAGGAACCCAGAGAACGTGGAGGTCCATCATGACGACGCTTTGCCAGTGGAGTGGTGAAGAGCGCCCAGTACTCCTACACATTCATGCGATGATGATGTGGGGTGCATCTCTAGCTGGGAGTACTCCTCCTCTGTAAGCGATAGCAGGTTGTCCCTTAGGTGCTCCATACTTCTTGATCTTGTGTGGCTTCGTCTTAGCTTCTCGGAGTAGCTCCCGGGTGTGGTGAAGTTCCTGGCGGAACTTTTCAGACTCCTTAATCAATTTGTCAGCTAGACTATTGGCGGAGAGGCTAAAGTAGGTCTGGAACCTGAGCGGTATTCCATCCTCCGGGGATGGGATCAACTTCCAACTCTCGCAAAGATCATCTTTCCCAAAAGGGAAGTGGCGAGTAGCCGGCTCGTGAGCCATCTCTGGAATGATGTCCCGAAGGTGAATGAGCACCTTCCGTGCAGCTGTCTCAACTGGTAAAGCGAGAGTCTCCATCTGTGGTCCTTCAAAGAACAAGATCATCGGGGAGTCATTTGCCTTCACGACCACATCAACATGGTACTCCTTCGTGGTGGCATCGATCCATTTCTCGTGGTAGATGAAAACAGGTGATCGGTGGAACTCGCACTTCTCCATGCTGTCCTAAAGGAGTAGGGGAAAGACGGATCCTAGAATATCATTGGGTACGATGACCATCTACAAGGTTTATGGGGAGGATGTTAGTAAAGCTTTTTGAAAATAGAGTGGAAGAGGCAAGAAGTGCAGAAACTAAGGCTTCCAGCAGTCACGATGGCTCTGATAACAGCTCTGTGTGGACGCCGACTCATAATCGTGATCACCGAATGAACGTATATAGTGATCCCAAAGATCAATGCTCATTCAATACCGAGAAGCTGAAATATAAGTCTTACAATCCTTTGATACACTAGTAGAAAAGAGGGCTCTAGGCCACTTGATGAAATCCCATTAGTCCCAGTTAACTTACAAACCGGGAACCATGGGGGCATTAGTCCCGGTTCGTGAGGCCAGGGTGCCGGCCGGGTCTCGTGGGCCATTGGTCCCGGTTCGTCTCGCCCCTTTGGTCCCAGTTCCAGACATGAACCGGGACGAATGTGCCTCACTCCTGGACCACAATAATTGGTCCCAGTTTTTGGCTGGAACTGGGACCAAATGTTGTCCTTCACTCCCGGTTCCGTCCACAAACCGGGACCAATGGTTGGCCTATATATACCACCGTACCACAAGCAGAGCAATGCACTGCTCTGTTTTTTTTGGCCAGGTGTGGGAGAGCTTTGTGGTGATCTAGCTAACCTCCTATGCACATGAGGTGTTCGATGAAATGCCCAAGCCACACTTAAGCTTTCTCCTCTCGAAGCTCGTTGTCCAAGCTCCATTTTCCTCTAATTTTGTGTAGCTTTGGCGGTTCGTCCGTGTCCCGTCCCCGTCCTCACAGCCGTTGATCGCCTCCGCCCATCTCGGCGTCGGCACCACCGTGCTCAGTCTCTTCTTCTTATCATCTTCTAAAAGAAAAAAAGTTCTTACTTGTATGATTTAGATAGATACTTGTGTAATTTTCTTACTTCTATTATTGTTTGTGATTATATAGTGCGATGGTTTTGGTATCCGCCTCCGTCGGCCCTCGTCCTGTCTATGATTCGGATGTGGTATATATGATATTTTATAACTATTTCTTCTATTTAGTGTTTATGACAATTATGCCGACCAACATGACATAGATTTTTTACCTAGGAGGTATGTGAACCATAAGTTCAAACCGACATACAGTTTTTTGCCGATAAGTTAAATGTGGTTGACAAATAAAACAGTAACTTGAAAGAAAAATTACAAAGAGTTGAAGAGGAGAAGATGATATTGGAGTTGGATGTTGCTGATGTGCGTGATGATCACAATATCAAGATGAATGCAATGCGCTTGAACATTAGAAACATTATAAAATATGCCATTCATAATGAGGCTTGGTATCATTATGCCGTTGGATCAATTTGTACCTTAGTTGCGGTTATAATCGCATTTGTTGTTGCAGCTAAATTTAGTAGTTTCAATCAAGGTTGTGAGAATCGCGATTATGAATCGGATCGGAGATTCGTTGGTAGGATCGTGAATCGTAGAATCATAACTACTAGGATCGTAGAAACTTAGATTCTATGAGCAAAATCGTAGAATCGGAGGGGCTAGTTTGGATCGTAAAGTCGTAAGATTCTAAGACTTGAGTCATGATTCTGACAACTTAGGTTTCAATGTATGTTCTAATTAGATGCTCTAGAGAGCTATATGTTGTTCAATAATGAGAACTATGTAAGAACGCTATGTATTTATTTTGGTCACTACTATACTTTGCTTTAATGTGATGATGAATTTGTATTAATTTGGTCACTTCTCTATTCATGATAAGTTGTCATGGTTTTTAATACACGCACCCATGCGGAAAAAATGAAATAAGTTTGAAAAAATTAAATGCCTTTTGTAACAGATGAGTTTTCGTATGAAACCCTCATACTTAGAAAGAGATTGTCCGATTTGTACACGAAGTGAATCCAATTTTTGCGGGAACCCTCTCAACTTTTTACCACATGCTATGTGGGTGAAATGATAATACCATGCCAACGTTCAACCTATTAAGAGTTCATTTGTAGTGCTTTTCAATTTCTGGGTCATTTAGCTCCAAAAAATCTCTAAAAGCATGAAAAATACCAAATGAAGTCATGAAGTGTTGAAAATTGATGATGTGGCCTTGAATGGTTCATTTTGAACACACAAAAAGTCCAGAGTTCAAATGAGTTCAAAAAAATGAAATGGCTTTTGTAACAGATGAGTTTTCGTATGAATCCCTCATACTTTGAAAGAGATTGTCCGATCTGTACACGAAGTGCATCCAGTCTTTGCGGCAACCCTCTCAACTTTTTAGCACATGCTATGTGGGTGAAATGATGATACCATGCCAACTTTCAACCTATTAAGAGTTCATTAGTGCTTTTCAATTTTTGGGTCATTTAGGTCCAAAAAATTAATAAAAGCATGAAAAATACCAAATGAAGTCACAAAGTGTTGAAAATTGATGCTGTGGCCTTGAATGGTTCATGAAGACTCTGTTTTTAGTGTGAATCTATATTAGATGTTATGTTTCATGTGTCGAATCATGTGAAGAATAGATCTTGTTGGAATTTCTTGAATCATGTGGAATCATGTGGAATCACGTCGAATCATGTGAAGAATAGATCTTGTTGGCATTTCTTGAATCATGTCGAATCATGTGAAGAATAGATCTTGTTGGAATTTCTTGAATCATGTGGAATCATGTGGAATCATGGCGAATCATGTGAAGAATAGATCTTGTTGGAATTTCTTGAATCATGTCGAATCACGTCGAATCATGTGAAGAATAGATCTTGTTGGCATTTCTGGAATCATGTCGAATCATGTGAAGAATAGATCTTGTTGGCATTTCTTGAATCATGTCGAATCATGTGAAGAATAGATCTTGTTGGAATTTCTTGAATCATGTTGAATCATGTCAAATCATGTCGAATCATGTGAAGAATAGATCTTGTTGGAATTTATTGAATCATGTTGAATCATGTGGAATCATGTCGAATCATGTCGAATCATGTGAAGAGTAGATCTTGTTAGCATTTCTTGAATCATGTCGAATCATGTCAAATCACGCGTTGCTTGGTGAAGAACCACCTGTTATTGCCGGTCTTGAACCTCTCCTCGAGCTTGGCCTTGGCAGACTTGGCGGCGGTGAGCTTCTTGTCCTTGGTGGTGAGGGAGTCGGGGTACACGTCGAGGGTGTAGCGGGTGGGCATGAGGTGGGTGAAGTTGACGAGCTTGAGGAAGACCTTGAGGCAAGACTTCTTGGCCGAGTCCTTGCGGATCACCTTCTTCAGGTATTTGTCCAGGCCGGCGACCAGGCAGTGCCAGTAGGGCGGTCGCGGGTGCCCTCTTCGAACACGTGCACGATCACCGCCTTCTTCCCGGCGTACCTGCCCTGCAGCAGGATCACCGCCTTGCCCGGCTTCAGGAACTTCACCATCTTGCTTCTCCTCTCCTCGCGCTGCTCCGCTGCCGATGGGTTTCGGGTTGGGGGAGGGGTTGGAGGCTGTGGGTGGGGGAAAGCTGGCGGCATGGTTGGGGAGGAGATTATATAAGATTGGCGGCGCTAGGGTTTCGCCAAATCATTTGAAGAATAGATCTTGTTTTTGGTGGTTCTTCACCAAGCCCCTCGGTCGTGGTAGGCGCAAGCCATTCGTGTCAGTTTGTGGCACCAACCGGGACCAAAGACATCCTTTCGTGTCGGTTGGTGGTACAAACCGGGACCAAAGACTCCCTTTAGTGTCAGTTTGCGGCACAAACCGGGACTAAAGGTCTCTTCTTACCTCATGTTAGGCTGCTGCAAATTGACCTTTAGTCCCTGTTTGTTCCTCGAACCGGGACAACAGGTTTTCGCATATAAGGCGGGAGTTATCGAATTTTCTCCAACCTTTTCCATTTGCCCCGCGTTGCCGCCGCCGATCCATTCCTCCTCCTCGTCACCGCCGTCCCCGAGCCCGTAATCGTCGCCGCCCCCGAGCCCGTCGCCGTCGCTGCACCCGCCCGAGCCCGTCATCGTCACCTCCCTCAAGCCCATCGCTGTCCCGATCCCATCGCCGTCGCCGCTCCCGCCCCAAGCCCGTCGTCGTCATCGGCCCGAGCCCGTCGCCATCGCCGCCCCCGCACCGAGCCCGTCGTCGTTGCCGCCCCCGAGCCCGTCGCCTCGCCGCCCCCACCCCAAGCCCGTCGTCGTCGCCACCCCCGAGCTCGTCGCCGTCGCCACCCCCACCCTAAGCCCGTCACCGCCCCGAGCCCATAATCGTCGCCGCCCCCACCCCGTGCCCGTCGCCGACCTCGACCCCGGCCTCGACCCCGACCTCGACCCCGACACCGACCCAAACCTCTGGTGAGACATCCCCATGCCTAGGGTCGCTAGGATATGATTCTTGTATATTTGCAAAATATTTTCTCAAGCCCCGAATGTTGTTGCGGAAATATTTGCAAGATATATATATTGTGTTTTATTATTGTATATTTGGGGTCATACTTGCATGTTGAGAAAAATAGGTAGTGGGCGCTAGCTAAATTCAAATGAGATGATTATTGTATAAATGATAACTAGAAAGTAAAACATTAAACAATAAGAAAATTTTCTCAGAGGAATTTGTCTCGATGTCGACGATGCCTGGCCCGCATCTTCGTCGTCGAGTGGTCAGCGAGAGCCTCCTTGATAGGCTCCAGCATGTCTGGGACTGGGCTCCGCCGGGCTGGCACTCGGAGGTGCTACCTTCCGGGGGGCGCACCTTGGTGAGGAATCCGGGTCTCATCGTTGACCCAGAGCTTCTTTGGTGGCGGTCGCATGGGCCATTATCGGTGCCGAGGGAGCTGGACCCCACGGAGGTGGTACGTCGCCATGTCAGGGAGGAGGACGAGCACGTTTGTCGCTACATGGCTGCGTTGGATGCCAGGTTCTCCAATACCTGGCAGGTTCTCCAGGGACATCAACCGAGCTATGATCCGGTGATGGTTCCTTATCTTTGGGTTGCCACCGCCTGCATCGTGAGACATCAACTGGGTTTTTATTAGTGATATTGTATGATAATATTTGAGATGTATTAGTGATAATATCGGTTATGTTTCCGTTTGTCGTTGCTCCCTGTATGACTTTCATGAGTTGTTAAATGAGTAAGATGATGATGAGTTATATGTCATTTATTTGATGTATGGAACGGGTTGACTTTAGGTGCCGTGGGGGTCGCTTTTCTTTCTTTTCCTTGTGTGATAGATAGATGAAGAATCCCAACAGTTGTCGTGGGGGTCGCTTCTCCTTCTTTTCCTTCCGCTAGATATTTGTAATGCACTAGGGAATGGAGGAGTAACGACCATCACCGACGGTCGAAATATCAGAGGGAGTGCCCACCATATACGTGAGATGAGACTTTAGGAAGGAAAGACTCCACATACCTAAAGTCAACCCGTTGCATACTGAGTAATAGTGATCTGTGTGTTGATCAGTTTTTGGATGGAAATGTCTGATGACGAAAGGAAATTCGCTATATGCGAATAGTGCCAAGACGAGCGCGGCCTGTGCGACATGCTTCACCTAGTTGATGATAGGCGCTTCAGCATCATACTAGATGAGGACTTCGAAGTGGGTACAGTAAGTCACAAGGACAAGTCTTTTTTTTTCTAATTAAGCATGACTTCTTTTGCTTCAACTTATAATTTTTTTACTATTCTACTAGCGTATCCCCGGCCATGCAAGAATTTATGTCTTGGATAAGATTGGTTTCAGTACTAAAAAAATATGGAGGTAAAGAGACTTCACTTGAGGACCGAGCATGGTTATACTTTTGCCGTAAAGTTGTACAATGCAGACACCTACTTCTATTTTGAATGCACAAATTGGCAAGCACTATGCAAGGCTTATGCATTTGAGCCTAATACGCTTATCATCTTTGATTCGTCCGGAAGACGAAATGGAAGGTAATATCGACATCTGGGTCGATGTGCAGACGCCTCCAGTTCTACCATTATGTGAGTCTCTCAACCATATTTATTAAGTAATTTATATTGTTTATTTAAAAATATTTGACAACTTATTTCCATTGACAGCTTATTTTCGTTCTTAAAAAATGTACGGAAGATGGTAGACAGAACCTATTACTACAATGATGAAGCGTAATTAAGTTGTAATGAGAAACATCATCTTGTCGGATTTATCAATGATCTTGAGAATTACAATACCTATCAGCAAACTCCCCCACATTATGGTCAATACGTGCCATTAGTGCACGTGGTGAACTACGGTAAAATGCATGTAGATTGCATGGTAAGATTTTCTACTATTACGACATTCGTGCATCTTTTGCATAAATTCTTGTAAAACTAAACTACATTGCTACCTACGAAGTTAATACTATGTTCTTCAACAGAAAATCCCGCAAGATTGTGCGCCTCATCTGATGCTTCCAAGAGGTCGCGTTGATGTTATGAGCATATGACCAGCACGGCCAGGTCAGCCTAGGTACCTGCATCACTCTTGTCCATACCGGATTTCTAAAACGGATGAAATGACAATCAAAGATTGGAAAAATGTATGGTCAATCGTAGAGAGCTACTTGGAAGCAACATTGTGCGTAGGCCAAGAATGGGAGACAAGATGATCTCCATTCTTCATAATGGAGACTCAGGGCCTATCTTGTTTTATGATATTCTGCCTAAGAGAGGGTAGAGTAGGTCCTATGAGAGAGGAGTAGGTCCTAGGTACAATGTGTTATTATGTGCTACAATGTGTTATAGTTGATGATGATGAGGAGGAGGAGTTGTGTTTAGGACTAGTGACCAAATTTTGTTATATGATGTCTAATTGACGAAAATGATGATTAAATAGTGTTGGTGGTAATGACTATGATGATTATTAGCTATAGTGATGCAAGAGTTTTTATATTAATATGATGATGATGTTGATCAAGATTATCATGATGATTTGTTATTATGATCATGATTGGTTATTATATCATTGGGGGAAGGAAAGCGGGTTAGATTCATCTGTGGATGAATCTTCGACGTTGGGTTCATTAGCCCAAATGTCGTAAATGAATGGTCGGTACACCACAATACCTAAGAGACCGAGGATAACTTGCTAAAGTCGTTACTTCTACATCAAGGAGAAAGAGAGGACACTTCTCTCTATTATCTAGCTAACACAATATGAAACCCCTAAATTAACCCTCAAAAACCCCCAACACACACCCCCATTCAAAAAAAACCACCTCCTCGTCCCGGTTGGTATTACCAACCAGGACTATAGGCCCTCCTGCCTGGGCTCCCCGCAGAGGCCACGTGGAGGCCCTTCTGTCCCGGTTGGTAAAAGAACCAGCACTAAAGGTTTTGGGCTTTAGTAGTGACCCTTTAGTCCCGGTTCCGAAACCGGGGCTAATGGGCCTCTGGAACAGGGACAAATGGGCTATTTTCTACTAGTGATACCGTCTGATACAAATAGTGACCGTTACGGTCAAGTCTTACAAATATAGGGCCTCGAAGGCCGACACACCAACATTACTAGCAACGGAAATTAGAATGAAAGCGTGAACCCATGCCATCCGCCTTAACCTACGTGCATTCTAACTAGGAAGCGTCCTAGTTCGCATGTTCGTCACCGACAAACTCTTCTCCACATTCCTGCTCTTCCATGCCTGGCCAATTAAATAACTATTGGCAAGCCAATGAGTACTTTGAATGTATTCGCAAGAAACCCATGATGTGGAACAAGGCAATAATAATGCATGATACAACACTAGGTAGGTAATTTGCAGAAAGCTAGTTTTGACTACAATGACATGATCAATATCTTGTGAGAGCATTCATCAATATCCACTCAAGGTCGAACAATCTCAAGTCCACCAATCTTGCCAAGTCGTCTGACTTAGCTCAGGATTCATCCTACCATCATTCTCACACACACACTTGGTATATGCGAAAACTTTTGGTCGTAGTTTAGGAAGCACCATCCAAATGTCCTTGACCGTGGACACGGCTATTCGAATAGTTTTACACTCTACAGAGGTTGCACACTTTAGCCACAAGACTCAGGAAACTTTTGTGTCATTCCACGACTCGCGGAATTTCTCATACCTGAGGTAAGTATCTGAACATTACCTTTCCTATGGTGATACTAGAGTTCACTCGTTGGTGACAATCCCTCGTGATGTACATCACACGTACCATACACAAGGGCGCGGAATGGTGTGCCCGGTGTATGTGAAAACAACCCATGGTCGTCCTTTCTTGGCACAACCCAGACTTGAGAGTGGCCATGTCACTCCCGCCACTAGTAACGTGGGATCCCTACTAGCACCAACCATAGTAATCAGCAAACCTATGTCCCATAAGGGGAATCATGGTCATATATGTCAGGTTGGGACGGTAAACAAATCTTAAATCTAATCCCGTTTTCGAAACCACAAACACAAGTTGCCTCGATACACCACTTATTTATCAAGTGGATACCTAGCTCAGCACATCTCGCTCGGGCATTAGTGGCACCTGATGGGGTTTTCAAAAGTTTTTGAAACCATTTCCTTCATAGTCACCACGCATAATCCATTCCCATTGCATAGCAACTACTAGCAACCTAACTACTTCCCACCCTCACAACCCTCATAGGAAGGTAGGGTCATCCTCAAGTGCAAGTTTCAAGGAGGAGTTATCAGAAACACCCCACTTAGGTACTGACCAATTCTGCATGAGCGTATGCATCGGAACGAAGTGCTATATATGAGATGCACAAAATTTAGTTTCTTAGACATGGTCAAAGGACTGCTTGCCTTGCTCAACAAAGTCTCTGGGGTCTTCAAAGTCTTCTAGTCTAAGTCCCTCGTCAACAACGCAATCTACCATCGCAATAATAACGGGCAAATATAAGAACATATAAAAAATATAGAAACCAATCCACTAAGAAAATGTCAACCCAATTTTGTAAAATACTAGGGTGAGTATAGGTAGTGTAAAAATTGTTGGGTTTCTATTTCGAATTGCGAAAGTTGTAAAAATTGTTGGGTTTCAATTTTGAATTGCAAAAAGATGTGAAAATTGCAAAAAGTTGAATTGCCATAAATAAGGTTTTAAAATAAAAAAGTGCAAGAAACTTCCTGTGAAAATTACACAAGTGGCACTATAAAATACTACATAATTATACAAGATTTTAGGTGGAGGAATATTTGGATTTGGATAAAAATTCATTCATGTGGGATTTTTGAAAACAGAAATAATAGGAAATGGAAAATGGGCCACAAGCCAGGGCCACAGTCGGCGAGCAACTGGGCCGGCCCAGAGGCCAACCAGCCCAGACGAGCCGGGCAGGCACGCCACACCAGGTTTAAACCTGACGAGCGGGTCCCGGGGGCAAGTGAGAGAGGGATGAAGGAGAGGCGCGAGAGGCTGGCGAATGGACCCCACATATCGGGTCCATTGTCAACCCCACGCTAGAGGGTGGTGAGGCTAACAGGCAGCGACACGGACCAAGGCCGGGAATGGGCTCAAGAGAGAGTCGTCGATTGGGTGGAGGTGGAGAGGACCGTTGGAGCGCATGGAGTCACCGACGACAATACCCCACGATGGAGGTGATTCAGAAGGTTGTCATCGAGGTCGTTTCCTACAACAAAAAGGTTGTGGGAGGGGGAACCGCATCAAGAGAGCATGGAAATGCCGATGGAAGAAGAAGGAGGGCCGGTGCGGCTCCCTACCGTGACATTAATGGCATGCCGAGGCGGTAGAGCTCCAGCTCGATCTCGAACTCACAGAGGTTTGGAGGAGAAATGGGGGCACTAGCGCTTGATTAGGAGGAGGAAAGAAAGACCTGAAGGGAGAGGGGGTCTTGGGAGGGCTTTATATAGGCGGGGCATGAGACCAGCATGGACGCATGCACCGGAGTTGGCTGTGACGGTCTCTGGGGGCATGGCAGGAGGAATGGGTGGCTCAGGGGGTCCTCCTGGGGGTCGTCCACGACCGCAGAGGGAAAGAGAGGAGAGAGGGGAGCGCGTGCAAGCGAGCACATGCATTGGTTGGCTCGGGCAGTGTCGAACACAGTCTAGGGAGAGCTGTTGCAGGGAGAGAGAGTGGAGAGAGCCGGTAGTACAACTTGTTGCGGACGCCAAGGCGCCTTTACTGACGCGAGGGTAGTGGCTTGAGGCGGGCCAGTGCTCGGCCCTCCCTGTAGCATGCTCCAGAGTGTGACTTTGGCATGATGACGCTTTTGTCATGCTCTAGCGTGTCCTACAATGTCCACCGGCTGCAGGGAGATTAAACAAAGGGGGAGGGGCATGGGATGCTCTGGAAAAGCTATGTGTGGCGGAGATAAGTGAGAGAGAGAGAGGGGAAAAAGTAGTTGTCCCGGGGCTTGCAAGTGGGGTTTCACCCCTGCAATCATAGAGCTGGGCGCCAGGAAACTTATTGGGGGTGTTGGGGTCTCCATGAAACTATGGTAAAATTTTGGGGTGAAGGGGAAAAGCTTTCGACGCTCTAACAACAGATTTGGTAATCCGGAAGAAGTTGTTTGATGGGTTTTAGGGCAGGATTCCGTTGCCCAATTGTTGTTAAACTCTATAGGATGGAACTGGGGCTAAATAAATATGAATCACCAAGTTTGAGCTCATTTGAGCAAGGTTGACAATGTAAACATGCAAATTCTTAGAAATGGACATTATAAGGTTCCTATGAACCTAAGTAATCAAATCAACTCCCATAAATTCACAACCTAGTGTAGCATCCTTATTTGGGGTCTAGATCACTCCTAGAAAGTTTGGGATCAATTGGATAAACATGACAATGTAAAGTTGCTCAATTTTTGTCTTGGACACAAAGGGTTTTGGGGTATCTTGATGAGCCAAATCAACTTGGATTGAGCTGAAACTTTGCAGGATCACTAGATATATCATGCGTGAGTTCCTAGAATTTTTCTAGATTTTATTGAGAATATTTCCTATGGAAATATTTGAAATCTTGAAATAGGCAGAAAGGGTTTTCAGGGGATTTGTATAATATTTTGAACATGACCATGTCTAAACTCTTATGTATGGAAACTATATGTCCATTGAGTTTCCGCAAATTTTCTCAAATATTTTTGAAGTGATAACATAATGTTTTTCCTATGAAATATCATTTATGGCCTAAAAAGAAGTACTTAAATAAAATAGGAAAATAACTTTTAAAATATTTATTTTATTGTTTTGGTAAACCTTTTTGACAATAGGTTTCAAATAAAATCTTTGGGGTAAGGCATCTTCCCTAAATTGAGGACTTGTGGTACAAATCTCAAATTAGGGGTTTTATAAACTTTAAAATAAATAAATTCCTTTTGTTAAAATAATAATTTACGAAAATAGTTTTCTGGTCCTATTCACATGGCATGATCATTGGACAAAGGTTCGGGGTCAAGGAGATGAGTTATTAAGAGGAGAATATCTTATTGATTCAAAACTCAATTAGAGACACAAGCAAGTAGCAACCAAATGAACCATCACAAGCATGCAAAAAAATTTAATTGCCTCCAAGTTTTTTGATAAAGTCATCATGTGGAAAAGTGGTACAAACACACGGTGTGACACTCCTAAGGCGGCCCCCGCTGTGAGAGTTGAGATGGCGGAGAATGGAAGCGGGAGGCCGACCTCTCCTCAGCACACCAAACCCGCTGCGGCGGATGTCCCCGCATGCCCTATGGGAACCGTCTTTTGGCCCGGATGCCAAGCCCTCAATACACAAAAGGTGACAGCAAGAGACGGGCTGACGCCACCCATACTGAATGCGCTCATCCTCATCCCTCTGTGCCAGACGGCGAGCCGGACCCGTGACGGGCGCCACAACACGGAGCTATCGAAATAGCTCGAGATTGTGACTTCTCGGCTGATGGTGTCAGCAGGCAACATGGAAGCCCTACCGAGCTATGTCATGGCTCTGGGAGAGAGCAGCATCGTGCCCTAGGGTGGAGCTTTGACATCGTCACGGAAGAGACATCGCTCTGCATGGAGGAGCGGCACCACCTGGCGGAGGGGTGGAGTCAGCTTTGAGAGGCCATGATTCTCGACCGCTAGTAGGGCGAGGAGGCCCAAGAGCAGCGCGCACAACTCTCCAAAGATGCCCAAGTGACCCTTGCGAAGGCCCTCGATAATGCCCAGGAGGCCAAGTGGCCGTAAGAGGGGGCTTGATTCCCACGAGAAGACCCTCCATGAGCAGTATGCTTCACGCGAGCACCCACTTCAAATCACGCGAGGAGGTCCTGATTCCCACAAGAGCCCACTCACACCCCGTTATGCTAAGCTCCCTAAATGCGAAGAGGAGGTCCTAAGACACCCAGAGGCAGTCACCACCCATGAGATGAACTCCAAGACCCGGGACCGCAAGTTCGCATCTTCTGCATCTGCGTAGGAGGCAGAGCTGAAGCGCTTGTTCAAGAAAGAGCGCGAGTTAGCGACTGCCCAAGCCATTCCTGGCGAGTAGATGGGCCTCGCGGTCCAGCGGGGGAAGCTCCAGTCCGAATTTGATGACCTCAGGAAGCAACTACTAGATGTCGACGCCACCATCGAGGAGGCGTGCCATGACTTGTTGACCTAGTCAATGATGCAACTTTTCAACAGTCGCTTCGATTTCGGGTGGGAAGTGATCCCCATCTCAGCAAACCTCTGTGAAGTCCTTGAGATGGTTGCGAGGGAGCATGTGGTCAACTTCGTTGGGCAGTACGCCTTCGAGGGTGAGGTCAGCGACGGCGGTAGCGAGCCCCCTCACCCAAGGCGAAGGTGAGAGTGACGATAGTAGCGCCTCGCGCGCCTAGACTCTCCTTGGCTCAGTGCTAGAGTGGAGTAGATGCAGACCCTATTGGAGCATGAAAACATTCGCACGACACTTTTGACTTAAGCACTCGATGTTTTATGTGTTTTTGTTTCCCTCTTGAAGCCTTTATTTCCTTTTACATTGGCTTCGCACGCTATGTTGTTGGGACCCAGCCACGAGGCGGCCTACACCATCGCTGGTATGCTTGGAGTGTGTGCTCAGCAAGACTAGAGGGTGTTGGGCTCATAGGGATGGTAGGAACCCCTGAAGCTCAATGCTAACGGTCGCCCCCTTGACGTGCTCGCGACTCATGCCATGTAGATCAGGATGCCTCAAGAAGGAAACAAGAGGGAGAACAAACCCAAGGGTTGCTTTAGACTTAGTTCCTTCGAGGTGTGCGGCGTGGGGCGAGTCCTCCATGGGGATTAGCTCATAAGACGCGGTCCCTCGCGAAGCCTTATGACTATGGGACAACAAGCACTATTGCTCCCTAAGGTGGTTCGGATAATTGATCACAACATATGCACCATTGGATTAATGTGTTTTCCAAGTATATTTCAGAAAAGTTCAAAAGATGCTATGGCTAAATGCTTATGTGTAGATGCTCCTTGATGCAAGAAAGGAATAAAACTCGCTCAATATTTAAGCTAGAAGACTCTTCATTTTATATTTGTGAGAAATCACTTTTGAGTCCATTGGAAAGATAATACTATTAAAAGGGGGTGAGGTAGTAAAATATAAACGATTGCTCAAAGTTCTCAAAGTTATCCACTAAAATACTCAATCATTTTCCCACATATCCATTCTCTAAAATTCCACATACTAAAATTCAGTGTCACCAACTTCCAAATTTCGGACCCACCGAGTTTGACTTCAGATAGAAAACCTAGCGATTCCCACCAAATTAGTGCAACCGAATCCATATCAGTGCTACCAAGTTCAATGTGACCAACATTTTGTTGCCTTGGTACACAAAATCGGAATTTCCGAGTTTGAGTGTCAGTGCCATCGAGTTTGGCCATCTGACTGTTACCCACCTTTTTGGTGCCACCGAGTTGTGTATATCGATCTCACCGAGATTCAAAAGTTCTACCGTTTGTGCTAATCGGTACCATCGAGTTTATAACTTTGGTGTCACCGAGTTTGCCCGTTTAGGTGTAACGGTTGGATTCTGTGTGCTGCCTATATATACCCCTTCACCCACCTCTCAATCGAGGGAGAAGCGCTCATAACACACACTTCATTTCCAGATCCATTTTCTCGAAGTATACCACCTACTCTTGTATTAAAACCAAGATACTCCAATCCAACCATTTGAAACTTGGTCTCTAGCCTCCCCAAACAGCTTTCCAACAAATCAATCTTTCTTACCCATGCATATTCTGTGAGAGAGTGATTTCGTGTTGAGGAGACTATCCTTAGGAGCACAAGAGCAAGGAGTTCATTGATCTACCACATCTATTACATTTTGGGGGGTGGTGCCTCCTAGATTGGTTAGGTGTCTCTTGGGAGCCTCCTTTTTGTGTTGTGGAGTCGAATCAAGATGTTTGTAAGGGCAAGGAGATCGCCTACTTCGTGAAGATCTACCGTGAATAAGGCTAGTCCTTCATGGGCGAAAGCCATGGTGGAATAGAAAAGGCCGTTTCTTCGTGGATCCCTTGTGGGTGGAGCCCTCCGTGCATTCTCGCAGCCGTTACCCTCCGCGGGTTGAAGTCTCCACTAACATGGACTTACGATAGCGCCACCTATCGGAACCATGCCAAAAATCGGCATGTCAACCTTATGTATTTGATTTCCCTACCTTAGTCCTTTACTTTACTCTTGCATGTTTTACTTCCCGCTGCTATACTCTTAGAACTGCATGTGTAGGGTGCACTTGACTTTCTATAACTGCCAAAGCATCCTTTCAACTAAAATTGGTAAAAAGGAAAAAAAATATCTTGTCATGTAGTCTAATCACACCCCTCTAGACATACTTTCGATCCTACAAGTGGTAACAGAGCTTTGGACTCCAGTTCATTGGTTTAACAACCTAGGAGAGTATGGCATCTAGTGAGGGACACAAAAATTATCACTCTAGAGGTGTTGGGGAACGTCGCATGGGACACAAAAATTTTCGTACACGCACACAAGATCTATCCATGGTGATGACCATCTACGAGAGGAGAGATTGTATCTACATACCCTTATAGATCGCTCAGCGGAAGCGTTGAAGAACGCAGTTGATGTACCAGTACATCTTCGTAATCCAATCATGATCTGTCCCAGGAACTCCCGATCGAGCGCCGAACGGACGACACCTCCGCGTTCAGCACACGTACAGCTCGATGACGTCTCCGTCAACTCGATCCAGCAAGTGAGGGAGGAGTGGTATATGAGTTCTCCGGCAACACGATAGCGTGGTGGCGACGTGCATTCATCGAGTGTTTTATCAAGCGTCTTGATCTATCTCCATAGATCTTGATGCTCAATGTTCAAGTAGGCTTTATTCAGGGTTTCCTTTGAAAAACACTTTTCAAACAACTATATATGCTTTCCAGAAATTCTACATCATTTCCAATCAACAATATGTCAACCACATATACTCATTAGAAATTCTATATTGCTCCCACTCACTTTGTATAAACCCAAAAAACTTTGATCATCTTATTAAAGTGTATATTCCAACTCTGAGATGCTTGCTCCAGTCCATAGAAGGATCGATGGAGCTGGCATACTTGTTAGCATCCTTAGGATCGACAAAACCTTCTGGTTGTATCACATACAACCTTTCCTCAAGGAAACCGTCGAGGAAACAATGTTTTGACATCCTATCTGCAAGATTTCTTAAATAATGCAACAACTTCTAACATAATTCCAACATACTTTTAGCATTGCTATGAGTGAGAAAGTCTTGTCATAGTCAACTATTTGAACTTGTCGGGAACATCTTTGCGACAAGTCGAGCTTTCTTAATGGTGACATTTACCATCATCGTCCGTCTTCCTTTTAAAGATCCATCCGTACTTATGACCATCAGGTAGCTCTTCCAAAGTCAACACTTTGTTTTCATACATGTATCCTACATCAGATTTCATGTCGTCCAACCATTCGTTGGAATCCAGGCCCACCATCGCCTCTCCATAGGTTGTAGGTTCATTGTTGTCCAGCAACATGACCTCCCAGACAGGATTACCGTACCACTCTGGAGCAGTACGTTTCCTTGTGGACCTACGAGGTTTGGTATTAACTTGATCCGAAGCTTCATGATCACCATCATTAGCTTTCCACTTAAACTAGTGTAGCTGCCACAGGAACATCTTCCTGCGCCCTGCTACTCATTGGTTGAAGAGACAGTTCCATAATCTCATCAAGTTTCCACCATCCTCCCACTCAATTCTTTTGGGAGAAACTTTTTCTCGAGAAAGGACCCGTTTCTAGAAACAAACATTTTGCTTCCCGATCTGAGATAGGAGGTATACCCAACTATTTTGGGTGTTCTATGAAGATGCATTTATCCACTTTGGGTTCGAGCATATCAGGGTGAAACTTTTTCACATAAGCGTCACAACCCCAAACATTTAAGAAACGATAACTTAGGTTTCTCCAAACCATATTTCATACGGTTTCATCTCAATGGAATTACGTGGTGCCCTATTTAAAGTGAATGCAGTTGTCTCTAATGCCTGACCCAAAAACAATAGTGGTAATTCGATAAGAGACATCATAGTGTCCACCATATCCAATAGGGCATGGCTATGACTTCCGGACACACCAACACACTATGGTGTTCCAGGTGGCATGAGTTGTGAAACAATTTTCATATTGCCTTAAATGTTTACCAATCTCGCAACTGAGATATATATTTACCCCTATGATCACATCGTAGACATATTATCCTCTTGTCACGACAATCTTCAACTTCACTCCGAAATTGCTATGAACTTCTCAATATTTCAGACTGTGTGATTGATCAGGCAAATACACTTGTATCTACTCAAATCATTAGTGAAGTAAGAACATGACGATATCCACTTCGTGCCACAACACTCATCGGACTTCATACATCAAAATGTATTATTTCCAACAAGTCACTTTATCGTTTCATCTCATTGAAAACGAGTCCTTCAGTCATCTTACCCATGTGGGATGATTTACATGTATCAAGTGATAGAAAATCAAGTGACTCTAAACAATCGATCTGCATGGAGTTTCTTCATGTGTTTATACCAATAGGCATGGTTCACATGTCTAAAATGATTCAAAAACGAGTGTTTTATACAAATATGACTCAAGCAGCAGTGCCACAAGTAAGTTCTACTATCATTACTACTTTGTACCTTTTGGCATCAATATTATGAACATGTGTATCACTACGATCCAGATTCAATAAATCATTCATTTTAGGTGCAAGACCATTGAAGGTATTAGTCAAGAAAACAGAGTAACCATTAATCTCTTTAAATGAATAACTGTATTGCAATAAACACAATCTAATCATGTCTATGCTCAACGCAAACACCAAATAATTATTATTTAGGTTCAACTCTAATCTTGATGGTAGAGGGAGCGTGCGATGTTTGATCACCTCAACCTTGGAATTACTTCCAACACACATCGTCAACTCACCCTTGTTAGTATCCATTTATTCCGTGGCTATAATTTTGAATTACTAACATTTAGGAACTGCACCGGTATCTAATACCCTGGTGCTACTAGGAGTACTAGTAAGTTACTGATCAATATCACGTATATCCAATATACTTTTGTCGATTTTGCCAGCCTTCTCATCTACCAAGTATCTAGGGTAGTGCTGCTTCAGTGACTGTTCCCCTCATTTTTAGAAGCACTTGGTCTTGGGTTTGGGTTCAACCTTGAGTTTCTTTACTAGAGCGTCAATTGGTTTCCTAGTCATGAACTATTCCTTCTTGCCCTTGCCCTTCTTGAAACTAGTGGTTTTACTAACCATCAACAATTGATGCTCCTACTTGATTTCTACTTTCGCGGTGTCAAACGTCATGAATAACTCAGGGATCATCTTGTGTGTCCCTCATATGCTATAGTTCATCATGAAGCTCCAGTAGCTTAATGGTGGTGACTTTGGAGAACTATGTCAATCACTATCTTATCAGGAAGATCTACTACCACTCGATTCAAGTGAGTGTAGTACCCAGACAATCTGAGCACATGATCAATGATTGAGATTTTCTCCCTTACTTTGTAGGCAAATAATCTTGTCGGAGGTCTCATACCTCTCAATATGGCCCGAGTCTGAAATCCTAATTTCATCTCCCGGAACATCTCATATGTCCCATGAGGTTCAAAACGTCTTCGGCGCCTCAATTCTAAGATGTTAAGCATTACGCACTGAACTATCACGTAGTCATAAAAAATGTGTATGTCAGATGTGCGCAATATCCACAGAGGACGCTCGGGGTTTAGCACACCGAGAGGTGCATTAAGGACATAAGCCTTCTTTGCAGCAATGAGGATAATCCTCAGTTTACGTACCCAGTCCGCATAATTGTTACTATCATCTATCAACTAAGTTTTCTCTAGGAACATATCAAAAATAGTAGAGCTACAACGCAGGCTACAACATAATTTGCATAGAAATTTTGACTATGTTCATGATAATAAGTTCAATTAATCATATTACTTAAGAACTCCCACTCAAATTGACATACCTATAGTCATTTGAGTGATACATGATCTTAATTCACCAACTCAAGTCCGACCATCACGTGAGTTAAGTTGGCTTCAATGGTAAACATCTCTATGTTGATCGTATCTACTATATGACCCATGTTCGACCTTTTGGTCTCTTGTGTTCTAAGGCCATGTCTGTACATGCTATGCTCTTCAAGTTTAACCCGAGTGTTCAGTATGTGCAACAGTTTTGCACCCGTTGTATGTGAGCATAGAGTCTATCAAACCCGATCATCACGTGGTGTCTCGAAACGATGAACTGTCGCAACGGTGCACACTCGGGGAAAACACAATTCTTTATTTAAATTATAGTGAGGGATTACCCTATAATGCTATCGTCGTCCTAAGCAAAATAAGGTGCATAAAAGGATTAACATCACATGCAAATCATAAGTGACATGATATGGACATGAACTTGTGCTTCTTGATCTGCATTAGCAAAGCACCGAAATGACACTACTAGGAAAAACCTTATAGGCAAGACCTCACTAGTAGCGCGGGAAAAAAGAAAACGCTGCTGTTAATTAGCAGTAGCATTGATCCAGTTAAGCGCTACTACTAACACCTTAACAGTAGTGCTGCTTATTAAAAATGTGCTACTACTATGTGGGACCAGACGATGCCACCGACGATAGCTGTAGTAGTAGCATTGCCCAAACTCTAGCACTACTGCTAAGTGTTTAGCGGTAGCGCTTTGTTTTGCTGCACCGCTGCTGCTAGTTGGCCCCACTTAGTAGTAGCGTTGGCACGTGACAAGCGCTACTACTAATAGCATAGCAGCAGCGCTTTCTGGTATGCAGTGCTACTGCTAGTTGCGGTTGGTGCCACCTTTTTACCCCCTCCCCCTCCTCTCCACCACTTTGACCTCTCTCCCCCTCCTTTCCCCTCTCCACACTCTCCACACCATTGTTTCTCTTCTTTTCTCTTCCTGCGACCTCCCTTCTCTCCTCATTAATGTCCCCCTCCACCATAACTCTCTTTTATAAATGGCCTCTCTCAGATCTCTCTTTGCCCTACCTCTCTTCCTCCCCCATTATATTAATGCCCCTGCCACCATAACTCCCTCTCCATTAGTTAGATAGCTAGATTCACCTCTCCTCCCCAACAACCGGATCTAGCTAACTAGCTATTTAGCCATCCAAGCATGCTCTTTGGATTGGTCTCTCTCATCATCTCTCTTGATCAGTCTCTCTCGGGAGATATATAGTGAGTTTGGGATATGTGTGTCAATGAGAATATGTGTGTTTGGGATATATATGGAGATATTTGTGCGAGTGTGACATGCCCTCGATCGATTTGCTTATGTTTTGTCGAAATGTCGATTTATTTCCATTTCGGTGAATTTCGAGCAAACTCAGTATGTCCTATTTTTAGGGAAGGTCATGCCAAAATTTTATATGACTTTGAAGCATGCATGCAATTATTTATTTTATAACCCTTTTGCTTGTTATACCGTGCAGTCAGTCATGAAGGTGAGTGGACGGAAGGTGGAGCCGTACATGCAATCTGCGGTGATGGACATGTATGCAAATAATCGGACCAGGATTAGATGTCCGTGTGCAAGATGCAAGGAAGGAGTCCTTTTGGACCCTTTTGATCGTGGAAAATTGAAGGAGCACCTGCTGATGAATGGTTTCATGGATGGCTATATTCAGTGGATAAGTGAAGAAGATGGTGATGAGGACATCCAAATGGCATGGAATAACGACATGGGGCTAGACGAAGAGATGGACGATCGACACGAAGACGAAGGTGCCAGACATTGCCATGGGGAAGAGTCCGAAAATGACGGCGCCGGAGAAGATTCCGGACACGGCGAAGAAGAGTCCGGACATGGTGGAGAAGAGGCGGTGGTCACGCCGCAGTCTTCGACGCTACTAAGTGTAGTCGTGCAAGATCCTCATGTTCAAGACCTCCTTCTCAAGAGTACGACTAGTGAGAGAGGTGCTTCTAGAGAGGAGGCCAAGCTGGCTCAACTTGAAGTGGACTCGAGGACTCCATTGTATGACGGTTGCGATCGCTAGGTGACCCGCTTGAGTTTCACGCTCGAACTTCTAAAGACGAAGGCCAAAAACAAATGGACAGACAAAAGCCTCGATGAGCATTTGAAGTATCTACATAATAAAGTTCTTCCCGTGGGGAACCTTGTCCTAGTAGTGTCGAGGAGGCCAAGAAAATCGTTTGCCCTTTTGATTTTCCGCACATTAGGTACCACGCATGCATCAGCGATTGCATCATGCACGCGGAAAAAACTAACTGTGTAGTGTGCAATGCTTCTCGATACAAGAAGGCACGAAAGAAAGCTCCTCAGAAAGTTGTATGGTACTTTTCGATCACTCTCCGTCTGCAGCGGTATTTCATAGATCCTAAGGAAGCAAAGCTCATGCTCTGGCACGCGGAGAGGAAGGAGCCCGACGATGGAGATGATCCGAGGCTGAGACACCTCCTAGATGGTAGCCAGTGGAGAGCGTTCAACACCGTATATGGATTTGCTAAAGAAGATCCAATGAACATCGTGCTTGGTGCGAGTAACGATGGCATGAATCCATTTGGAAACCAGAATACCAACAACAACACATGGCCCATGTTTGTATGGATGTACAACTTCCCCCCATGGAAGTGCATGAAGACAAAGTACATACACATGTGCATGCTGATTAAAGGGCCGAAACAACCGGGATATAGTATTAACCTGTATATAGGGCTTGTGCCAGAGGAGCTAGACACGTTATGGAAATCATCGACATGGACATGTGACGCCAGCAAAAGAGAGTATTTCCATATGAGAGCCACGTTGATGACGACAGTGCACGACTATCTCGGTTACGGGTACACCTCAGGCCAGGTGTGCCACGGATACTATGGATGCACGAGGTGCATGGATGATAGAACGTCCCAGCAGCTTACGTAAACGAAAGATGGCGGGTCTAGGAAAATCGTGTACATTGGGCATAATAGATGGCTCGAGAAGGATGACTCGTGGAGAAAGCGTGGAGATCTATTCAATGGGTTGGCTGAGCTTCGAGGACCTCCACGTACGAGGAGCGGTGCCGAAATCGACGAGCTGTTGAGAAACTAGGAACAATGCCCCGCGCCGGGAAAGATCAAAAAGGCGCTAGAGCCGCTGCTGAAGGTTTGGAAAACGAGGTCTTTTTTCTGGGACTTGGAGTACTGGGCCAGTCACGACACGCCTCATTGCCTTGATCCAATGCATATCATCAAGAATGTCCTCGATAGCTTTCTTGGCACACTGATAAACATGCCGGAGAAGATCAAGGATGGCCGAAGGCAAGGAAAGACTTGGAAGATTTGAAGATCAGGAAAGACATCCACCGTAAAAAGTTGATGGAGGAGACGAAGACGGAGAGAGAAGAGGGGGGAGGGGGTAGAAAAGTCAACAAGGAGGAGAATTATTGCCCCCCTTCTAGATTCACCTTAAGTCCGAAGGAGATCGATCAATTCATCAAGTGCCTTATGGGAATCAAAGTCAGTTCCGGTTACTCTGGGAAGATAAGCAAATTGCTAGACCCCAAGAAGAAAAGGTTCAGCGGGATGAAGTCTCATGACTGTCACATGATGATGACGCAGATACTCTAGGTTGCCATTAGAGGGATAATGGACAAGCACGTCCGTGACACGCTTACTGGTCTCTGCAACTTCTTCGATGTTATATCTCGAAAGTCCATAAGTGTGAAGCACCTCCGAAGGCTACAGGAAGAGATCGTTGTCATACTATGTGAGCTTGACATGTACTTCCCGCCCGCGTGCTTTGACGTCATGGTGCATCTGTGTGTCCACATCGTGGACGACATCATTGACCTCGGGCCGACATTCCTTCACAGCAGGATGCCGTTTGAGAGGATGAATGGGGTCATCAAAGGATTCGTTCGTAACAAGTCATGTCCTGAAGGGAGCATCGTCCTGGGGTATCTGACGCATAAGTGCGTATCCTTTTATGATAATTATATAAGAGTCCAAACCCTGTTGTTGGTTTGCCCGTCAAGAAGAATGATGGGAAGCTCGAAGGAGATGGTGACCACAACGGCCGGAGGAATTGCACGTGGACTACTCAGATTGATGGAACGACTTTGACAGGGCTAACTTAGTAGTGCTACAACACCTAGATGTGGTAGATGATTGTGTGGCACGACACAAAGAAAGCATCGCA
Source organism: Hordeum vulgare subsp. vulgare (assembly GCF_904849725.1). Classification (NCBI taxonomy): domain Eukaryota; kingdom Viridiplantae; phylum Streptophyta; class Magnoliopsida; order Poales; family Poaceae; genus Hordeum; species Hordeum vulgare. Next base: position 327,906,546 of record NC_058519.1, read on the forward strand.
AAGAAATACTGCGATAAGGGGTTGCTCAAGACGGATGACGAATTTACTATAGAGCACAACGCTAATTTCTTGCGTTGGTTCAAAGAGCAAGTTATTGAAAATCCTGGAAGAGGGCAGTTCAGATGGGTTGCTCATACACGCCTTAGCACATGGCCCTGTGCCCAAGCTCGCGACCTATTAGTCCTATGGTATCAATTGGTACACGTTCTACACGAAGGCCAAAGACATGGACAATGATTACCAGAACTCCGGGGTGACAATTCAATGCGTGACCGACGCCAACGACACAACTAAAAAATTCTACGGAAGGGTCGAAGAGATCTCGGAGCTGGACTATGCTGGAATGCACGATGCGACGATGTTCCGTGTCAGATGGGCCAAGGACGTCATAATAGAAAACAAGTATTTCACCACCAAGTCTATACCCGACGTGAAGAGCACTCCCGTGAACGTTAACATCATCGCCAAAAATGAGCCATTGGGTACACGCTAAGCACGTGACACAATGCTTCCTCATGACTGACTCGGCCAATCCCAGCCGTGTGGTCGTGAGGAGATCCAAAAGGAGCATCGTCGGAATGGATGGAGTCGCCAACGAGGAAGACTACGACCAATACAGCAACCCGATGAGGGAAGATGACGATGACGATGAAGCATACGTGAAAAGAAGAATCAACACTACATTACGTAAGAAAGATCATACTCCATGGCTCCGGAAAAGTCACAAGGAGGGGCTCAATTACTCGGCAACGAACAAGAAAGGGTAGAAGCTCAATGTGAATCATCGTCGACACAGCTGATCAGAAACCTACATTTATATATATGTATCTATTTTGTGTACGCAATTAAGTAACCGTCATCGGTCAACTGATATGCTACCACCACATGCATGGTTCCAGTGATATTCGCGCATTGGGGGAGAGGGAGACGCCGTCGTCGGAAGAAAAACAAAAAAACAAAAACATAATGGAGAAAGCAGTACAATATAAAAAGAAAAGTAAACAAAAAATAAAAGGAAAATAATGAAAAAAAAGAAAAGGAAAAACTAGAAAAGGAAAATAATAAATAGAAAAGATGGAAAAGATAGGAGTAGCGCTGGTTTAGGGAACCGACGCTATAGCTAAGTTAGCTATAGAGCTGCTTCCTAGACCAGCGCTACTCCTACTTGTATTTTACAATTAAAAAATAAAAATGATAGCAGTAGCGCTGGTTTGTAAACAAGCACTCTAGCTAAGTTAGCTATAGCGCTAGTTCAAAACCAGCGCTACCGCTATTTTGAGTTAACCGCCGCGCGCGCTAAGTTTTTTTCACCAAATCCCCCTGCTCCCTTCATCCCGCGGAAGATCTCTTCCACACCGGCGCCTCCACTGCCCCCTCCACCGGTGCCGTCCACCGACGCCCCCACCGTCCCATCCACCGGTGCCCTCCACCGGCAGACCCCACCGTCCCCTCCAACAACAGCCCCCACCGGCGCTCTACACCGGCGCCCCACCATCCCCTCCACCGGCACCCCCAACGGCGCCCCTCAACATCCCCTCCACCGATGCCCCGTACTGCCCCGAGCTCCCTCTTCCTCGCCGCCGCCCTCCTCGAGAAGGACCCGGCTCTGCCACCTCTCCAACACGGGCCGCCGCCAATCTGCATCTCCCTTAGTCGCCGGACGGTGAGCCCCCCACCGGCGCCCCCAACACAGTATGCATTTTACCTAGCAATTCATATGTGTGGAGATAGTGTGCATTACTCTGTTGTTTTTAGATAGTGCTTGATGGAATTTTTTTCGTTTGATACACTAATTTTGAACTAGTGGGCAGAAAGTTTGATGTTTTGAACTAGTGGGCAGAATTTTTATCGTTTGATACACTAATTTTGAACTAGTGTAGATAGTGCTTGATTGAATTTTTTTCGTTTCATAAAAAAATCAAATCTGGTCCAAACTCCACTCAAACAAAATTTGAAATATTTGAACTAGTGGGCAGAAAGTTTTTGAGTAGCTAGGTTCTGGGTACTAAGGACTAGTTGGGGTAATTTATTTTAGGTCAAAATCCTAAGGCACCTATGAGCTCCTTTGAAAATAGATATGTGAAATGGTTAGATGTTTTGGGTAGCTTGCCAAAGAAACGTTTTGTTCCTTCCACCAGAACTTAGAGTGTTCCATGAGAAGATTTTTACCTTTTGTTCTCTAGTAACATCAAAGATGTTTGTAGAAGTGTAGCTGACATAAAAAATTGTTCAAATGAAAAATAGTTATACATTATTTCATAATCAAATGGACTGGATGAATCGATTAGATATCAAAGTGAATAGCTTTGGGGAGAATATTTTATTTATGGATATGATTAATTAGCATTGTTCATTATTGTTTCAATAGTGTAACTATTCGTAAGTCGTCTACTAGTCTATGTGAATTTTCATTTACCTAATTGTACCAGCAAAAAAGATGAATCATAGTCGAATAGTAGGTGTTGATCCTCTAATATAATTATTTACTTTTTATTTTTAACATGGTTTGGATAAAGATGATGAAATAATCCCAGAATGTCCCTTCTTGTCATTGATGTTTTGCCGGAAAGTCCGAGTGGCCAATGTTTTGCCGGAATGTTGATTGATTTCCGTTTCGGCAAATTCCAGGCACTCCATTTGTCCACTTTTTAGCAAAGGTCATGCCGAAATTTTCGGAATGACTTGTGCTAGAAACTAGGACATATGGAGTATCCGGGATTTGCCGGAAGGGGAATGAATCAACATTCTGACCAAATATATGCCCCTTTTTTCTCTTCATTATATCTTTTATTAACAATTGTTGCATAGGAAACATGTCTACCGACGCCGAAGGCGTGGGTGGTTCTGCTCGCCTGGCAGACCCCATGGAACCAGCAAATCACTATTTCGATTACATGGACGAACACCAGATGGGGTTGCATGGTGCTGGCAGTGGTCCCAACCCCGACCCCGGTGTGCCGACATCGGCACCAGCACTGGCACCGGCACCAGAACCGCCACCGAGATCGGAAACGATGATGTCGTAGCCGGTAAAGCACCGAAGAAGAAGAGGGCATGAAGAATAAACGAGCTTGGCATCGGACAAATTGTGGTCACGGACATTCACCCCAAGAAGTTAGAGCCAACGGCGCGAGAGGAAGCGCGCAAGTGCTGGGGCAATCAACTTGGATGCATCTTGAGGGAAACCGCCAACATCAACGACGAGAAGTTGAAGCAGATACCACATATGGAGAACATGCTCCTAAAGAAGTTGCACAATATGTTCATGTTCCCGGCCTAAATGAAAAGGAATATAAAGAGCCGTGGGACGACCCCGCCATGACAAAGATAAACGAGAAGGTGATGGTGACTTTCACCAATGAACTGTCTTCCTGGAAAGTTCGGGTGAGAAAAGCGATTGCGAAAATGAACCGTGGTCCAAGATTCATGCTGATAATCCGACAATAATGGCAGAGAACTTTGCAAAATTCCAGGAGAATTGCGATAAAGAAGAAGTCAAGGCAAAGTCGGTGAAAATGAAGGCGCTCCAGGCGAGGAACACACCTTCCCACCACCTCAGAAGTCGTGGTTACGAGGGTAAGAGGCACATATGGGCCAAGGAGGACGCCGAACGCGAAAGTCTGGGTATCCCAGACCCCTTGGCGGAGTTCACCGCCCCCTGGAGCATGAGTGGATCAGGGACCAGTACAAGTGGGACAAAGTCAGAAAGATCTTTTACACCGACCCGAACACGAGGGAGTTCATGAGCCTTCTGTTAATTGTTATATTACCACATTATCATATTAGCTTCCAATCAATTTGACTGCAAGTTTTGTCACATTAGTAAACCATACACGTTCCTTTTGCAGAAAGATCAGCACCAAAAGGTAGTCGAAAGCGACGAGTCATCACAGTCGTTGGCGAGGCCCAAGTGGGACACCCCATTGAACCGGGCCCTGAACATACTGAAAAAGGTCCTGGTGGACAAGCCGCCGTCCTATGGATGAGTGCACGGCGTCGGAGATGGCGCCTCGTGGAAGACGTGCTACCCCGAGGAGCCAGAGGAAAGAAGGATGAGACGGTTGGTCATCACTGAGGATAGCATCGACGAGAAGGTCGCGATTGCTGTCAATAAGACCAAAGCTGAGACCAAAGAAGAGTTGGTCGGGGTAATTAGTGGGTTGGTCACTGACGCGGTTGCCAGTTTGATTCCGACAATTTTCAATTGGTCGAAGAGCAATCCAAATGCACGGGCGAAGGACTTTCCCCTTCCCAGCTTTGTGGGGAGCAACTCGGCGCACACGACAGCACCAACACCTACCCAAGCAACCGCAAAAGGTTCCATTCCTATTCATAGAAGCTCGACCTCCCTCTCTTGCATGCTCGGCAGGCCTTCCTCACTTGCTGAGCTCGACGCCCTCACGATAATTATGCATCATACCCTTTTCACCAGCCTGTCTATAGTCTTCCATTTCTGTTGCCTTTCAGATGTTTGATGTTGTAGACATGTGTCCTTCGTAGGCTGACGACACCCCGTGCACCCTACTCTACGACATCAAGGGCCAGAAGGTGGCTGTGGGAAAGGCAACCATCGTGAAGCTGAAGGACCGCATGTTCCACAACTAAGAGATGCCCGATGGCGTCTTCAAGGTTAACGTTGCCAGTGTCTTAGCGGGCTTCGAGGATTTGCCTCCTCCGATACCAGTCAGTGACGACAAGACCCCTAAGACGATTGGCACATGCAAGAACTGTTCTTGCCTTGGCCGGAGTCTCTTCTTCGTCTCGAGGAGCCCAGTATCACGCCAATACCAACATCTCGAGAAGGTATGAACACCACCCCACCTACCAAATTACCTGCACCTATCGTGGCGGATGATGGTAGCGTACGACACGAGGGAGAGCCTCCATTAGTGCCAGATCATGTCGCCTCCGCTATCAAAGAAGCAAATGTTGATGATGACATGGAGGATGATGTTGAGGACCCGAACAAGTATTTAAATACCGCCTATGATGGATTGATGGCTCAGGATGACAAAGACATAGGCTATGACTGTGGAGATGATGACTTGATGCAGCATGATTTGCCAGAGCCAGAACGTCCTAAGGCGGAACGCAAAAAGCCTCTCTTCAAGCCATCCTCGCAGGAGACGCCTCCAGATGCCGCCTCTACCCAGCAACCCCCAAGGCCCGTCCACTTTTTAGCCCGAGGACACTGTGGGTGCTGGTTAGGGAAGGTATGGTGGGCTCACTACCGCCACCCGCGAAGAAGAAAAGGAAGAGACCGGCTAGGAAAGGCCCTAAAGGGGCCATAGGTGCTTCAAGCAGCCAGCCGCCTCTGAAACCCCTCGTGGTAGAAAAAATACCTGTCGAAGGTAAGACGCGTTTCCATGTCACCGGCGAGCCGATCCTACCTACCAAAGATCTAGATCACATACTGAACAATGATCTAAAGAGACTCCATGAAGATGTGCTGGCCAGATAGAAAAGCCTTCTGGTCGCAAAAGATCCAGGATACCCGCTTTACGTTGCTCACGTGTCGGGTGAGAAGTTGTACATCTATACTTGGCCCGCAAATCAGTTCATCCCGTGATTTGACTACATCTACAACATGTTCCACATGACCAAGCTGGATTTCCAATTCATCCGCATGTATGTGTGGTATCTCAACTACTTCATCAAGATGGAGAGCATAAAATATATTTGCGTTGCGGACCTATACTATATGCACGAGAGCTTCTTGGTAGTTTCCAAAAAGCACCGTGACTATGCGAGCAAGTACCTCGACGAATTCATGATCGCTAATAAGGACAAGGAAGTGATTCTCCTTCCTTATCATCCCTCGTAAGTCATCCGTGCCTATCCTTTCGTACATGTTAATCATTCCTTTGCAAGCATGGAGCATAATTTGAGGTGTACTTAATTTGCGCAGCGGTGGCGGCGCCGTCCTCATCGTTCTGTATCCGGAATACTCCCATGCTATGTACTTGGACTCGTCGAAGAACCTCAAGAAAAAGGATTACACGCACGTAAAGAGTGTTCTCGACTGTGCCCTGCTAACCTTCTGCCTGACTGGTGGATATATCAAGGTGCAAAAGTACAGGAATAAAGCACCGGCTTTCGGCCATAAGACCAGATTCTGCTTCATCCAGCAACCGCACAAGAGTACGGCTGATGGATTCTACCTCATGCATCCCCTGATGGAGTACAGAAGGGATAATCAACGCCTTCGCATGTCAGATACTAACGAAGATGCTGAGATTGTCAGCTGGGCCACAAGCCTAGGAAAGACACCGGATCATCGAATCCGAGTTGAGTTTTATCACGTAAAGTGTGAACTAGCCCAAGTGAACATGAAGCAAGTTCTCGAACCAACGGGGATGTACTACCCTGGGCCAATCACGCAGGTTGATGTCCGAGAACTGCTAGTCGCTCAGCCTCTGGACCTGAAGCCTTTCACAAAGCTCGGGTGCATCGTCCCTGACTATGAAGATTGGAACACCGACCTGGACGACTGATTGTCAATGACAATGTGATATAACTAAACCGTGGTCCTGAACTAGCGTGCCTTATCACTACTGTCTTTCTATGGCAAAACTTTGGGATTATGCACGGGGAAACTATGTGATGTAAATAAATCGTGGTCCTAAACTAGCGTAGATCGCTCTATTTAATTAGTATGGGTATGAGGAACTTCGTCATTTATGTTTACTATTGGTTGCTTTTATTTTGCTAATCATGTCTCTTTGTTTTATTAAGTACATTTTGTTGCATATTATCGTCCAAATCAACAACTCACGATGGAGGTACCTAGATCAGAGATGGCGAAGGACTACTACACCGTGTACATTGGGAGGGTTCCAGGATTCTAAGACCACTGGCCAGCCGCTCACACCTAGGTCTACGGGTACCACTACAGGAATTAGCTTCTTTGCCGTCTGCCATCACAGACGGCAAAGAGTATATCACAGACGCCAAAGAATCTCACCGTCGGCAAAATTTCTCCGTCAGCCTACGACGACATTGTAGCTTCTTTGTCGTCTGCCTCACCGAAGCGGACGACAAAGAGCTTTGCTGTCAGCTTTCCATGAAAGCAGTCAGCAAATATGTCAAGACGGCAGCCGGCAGGCGTTGCCTCTGTTAGGGGCTAACGGAGGCTTTGTCGTTTGTCTCCCCCTCTTCTAAGACGGCAGCCGGCAGGCGTTGCCTCTGTTGGGGGCTAACGGAGGCTTTGTCGTTTGTCTCCCCCTCTTCTTTGCCGTCAGCCTCCACCTCCTCCTCCCCCTCCTTTGTGCCCTCTTCTTTGCCGTCTGCCCCCCTAGAAGCAGACGACAAAGATACTATATGGACAACTGCTGCTGCCCAGGTTGCACAGCTGGGCGCCACGTGGCACCTATGCCGTCGGTTAGCTGATGGCAAAGGCCTTTGCCATCAGCTGGTAGATGGCAAAGAGCCTATATTGTCACATTTTTGTTTATTTTTTCTATTTCACAACACATATATATATAATTCATAGCACATATATGATAAATAGGTCACAACACATATATGATATACATATAAAGCTCATCAATGTCATTTGTTCATCAACGTACATCCCATATATCAAACGAACCAACACATACAAAGTTTCGTCCATATATACATACATATAGTTGCACATATATTGTTCATCCATATATACATATACATATAGTTCCACATTGTTCATCAACTCAAATAAAAACGGGAACTAAAGTACTCCAATGCCAGCTTCCATGCATGTAGTACATCCAATCTGCAAAATGGGAATAAGAAAGTCAGAAGAAGAAGAACAACAACATATATATGACAAATAAGCTAAATTGAAGAAGAATGAGAAGAAGCAAGAAGAGAACAAGGAGAAGAAAAACAAGGAGGAGGAGGAGGAGGAGGAGGGGAAGGAGAAGGATAAGGAGGAGGAGAAGAAGAAAAAGAAGAAGAGAAGAAGAAGGAGAAGAAGGAGGAGAAGAAGGAGGAGAGAAGAAGAAGGAGAAGAAGGAGGGCTCCTTCTCCTGCTTCTCCTCCTTCTTCTTCTCCTTCTCTTCTTCTCCTCCTCCTTTTTCTTCTTCTCCTTCTCCTTCTCCTTCTCTTATTCTTCTCTTCTTCTTCTTCTTCTTCTTACTTCTTTTCATTTATCCTCTTCTCCTCTTCTTGGAGCTAAATTAGCTAACTATGTCTTTTTGCAGGTAAATGGGCTAATTATGTCATTCTAGAGGAAAACAAGCTAAGTATGTAATATTAATGAGCTAACCAAGGTTCTTATGCCATTCTGAGCTTATTATATCTTTTAGTAGCTTAATTAGTCATTTTATTGTGCTAACCAAGGTTCTTATGATGTTTTTACCTAACTAAGCTAATTATGTCATTTTGGATGATAATTGGCTAAGTATGTCTTTGTTGGGGAAAATAAGCTAAATTGAAGAAGAGGTGGAGAAGAAGGAGGGAAGAAGAAGGATAATAAGGCGGGCTCCTTCTCCTCCTTCTCCTTCTTCTCTTCTTCTTCTCCTCCTCCTTCTTCTCCTTCTCATTCTCTTCACTTTCTCTTCTTATTTTTGTTCTTCCTTTTAATTTCTCCTCTTCTCCTCTTCTTGGAGCTAAATTATCTAATTATGTCATTATAGAGGAAAACAAGCTAAGTATATAATATTAATGAGCTAACCAAGGTTCTTATGCCATTTTGAGCTTATAATGTATTTTTGGAGCTAAATTGGCTAATTATGTCATTGTTGGGGAAATTAAGGCAAGGAGAATATGAAATAGGATAAGAAAGAGGAGGAGGAGGAGAAGAGGAAGAAATAAATAAGGAGGAGAAGGAGGAGGAGGAGGAGAAGGACTAGAAGGTCCTTGGCTTTCTCCTCCTTCTCCTCCTCCTCCTCCTCCTTGTCCTTCTTCTCTTCTTCTTCTTCTTCTTTCTTTTAATTTTCCCTATTTCTTCTCCTCTTCTCCTCTTCTTGGAGTTAAATTAGCTAACTATGTCTTTTTGGAGCTAAATGGGCTAATTATCCCATTTTAGAGGAAAACAAGCAAGTATATAATATTAATGAGCTAACCAAGGTTCTGATGCCATTTTGAGGTTATTATGGCATTTTGGAGCTAAATGGGCTAATTATGTCATTGTTGGGGAAATTAAGGCAAGGAGAATATGAAAGAGGAGACGAAAGAGGAGGAGGAAGAGAAGAAGAAGAAATAAAGAAGAAGGAGGAGAAGGAGGAGGAAGAGGAGAAGGAGTAGAAGGTCCTTGGCCTTCTCCTCCTTCTCCTCCTCCTCCTCCTCCTCCTCCTCCTTCTCCTTCTTCTCCTCCTTCTCCTTCTCCTTCTCTTCTCTTTCTCTTATTATTTTTGTTCTTCCTTTTCATTTCTCCTATTCTCCTCTTCTTGGAGGTAAATTAGCTAACTATATCATTATAGAGGAAAACAAGCTAAGTACATAATATTAATGAGCTAACTAAGGTTCTGATGCCATTTTGAGCTTATAATGTGTTTTTGGAGCTAAATTTGCTTATTATGTCATTGTTTGGGAAATTAAGGAAAGGATAATATGAAAGAGGAGAATAAAGAGGAGGAGGAGAAGAAGAAGAAGAAATAAAGAAGGAGAAGAAGGAGGAGGAGGAGGAGAAGGACTAGAAGGTCCTTGGCCTTCTCCTCCTCCTCCTCCTCGTCGTCCTCCTCCTCCTTCTCCTTCTTATCTTCTTCTTCTTCTTCTTCTTTCTTTTCATTTTTCCTATTTCTTCTCCTCTTCTCCTCTTCTTGGAGCTAAATTAGCTAACTATGTCTTTTTGGAGCTAAATGGGCTAACTATCCAATTTTAGAGGAAACAAGCTAAGTATATAATATTAATGAGCTAACAAAGGTTCTTATGCCATTTTGAGGTTATTATGGCATTTTGGAGCTAAATGGGCTAATTATGTCACTGTTGGGGAAATTAAGGCAAGGAGAATATGAAAGAGGAGAATAAATAGGAGGAGGAGGAGAAGAAGAAGAAGAAATAAAGAAGAAGGAGGAGAAGGAGGAGGAGGAGGAGAAGGACTAGAAGGTCCTTGGCCTTCTCCTCCTCCTCCTTCTCCTTCTTCTCCTTCTCCTTCTCTTCTCTTTATCTTCCTCTTTTTTTTCTTCCTTTTCATTTCTCCTCTTCTCCTCTTCTTGGAGCTAAATTAGCTAACTATGTCATTATAGAGGAAAACAAGCTATGTATATAATATTAATGAGCTAACCAAGGTTCTGTTGCCATTTTGAGCTTATAATGTCTTTTTGGAGCTAAATTGGCTAATTATGTCATTGTTGGGGTAATTAAGGAAAGGAGAATATGAAAGAGGAGAAGAAAGAGGACTAGGATAAGAAGAAGAAATAAAGAAGAAGGAGGAGAAGGAGGAGGAGGAGGAGGAGAAGGACTAGAAGGTCCTTGGCCTTCTCCTCCTCCTCCTCCTCCTCCTTCTCCTTCTTCTCTTCTTCTTCTTCTTCTTCTTTCTTTTCATTTTTCCTATTTCTTCTCCTCTTCTCCTATTCTTGGAGCTAAATTAGGTAACTATGTTTTTTTGGAGCTAAATGGGCTAATTATCCCATTTTATAGGAAAACAAGCTAAGTTTATAATACTAATGAGCTAACCAAGGTTCTTATGCCATTTTGTGGTTATTATGGCATTTTGGAGCTAAATGGGCTAATTATGTCATTGTTGGGGAAATTAAGGCAGGAAGAATATGAAAGAGGAGAGGAAAGAGGAGGAGGAGGAGAAGAAGAAGAAATAAAGAAGAAGCACTCGAAGGAGGAGGAGGAGGAGAAGGACTAGAAGGTCCTTGGCATTCTCCTCCTCCTCCTCCTCCTCCTTCTCCTCCTCCTTCTTCTCCTTCTCCTTCTCTTCTCTTTCTCTTCTTGTTTTTGTTCTTCCTTTTCATTTCTCCTCTTCTCCTCTTCTTGGAGCTAAATTAGCTAACTATGTCTTTGTGGAGCTAAATGGGCTAATTATGTCATTGTTGGGGAAATTAAGGCAAGGAGAATATGAAAGAGGAGAAGATAAACTTACCGTAGTGGTCATCAAGGAGGAGAAACACCTGGAGAAGGGTCGTGCGATGCCACTCGAGAGTTATTCTGCAGAATAGATATTTTGCAATGTCTCATTTAGCATGATGACACTCAATTATTAATACTAGTTTATAATGAAACTCATCGTGCCAATCGAAGAGAAGACGAGCATCGGCGGAGGGACTTGACCGCTCTTCTCACACCGACCCTCAAGAGTGGGTCGTATTAGTTAGTAATGTAATAGACATTACACACATGATTTGGCTAATGTGAAAAAAAACTTACCACGAAAAGCTCGTACAGGTCCCGTTCACCCGCCTCATTCCGGGACCTCTACTCCTCAATCAATCGTGCCGTGGTCTGGTCCCTCTCATCAAGAGTAGCCTGAAGAGCAGCCTGGCTTGCCAATTTCTCTTTCTCAAGAGCAGCCTGGTTTGCCGATCTCTCTTTCTCAAGAGCAGCCTGGTTTGCCAATCTCTCTTTCTGAAGAGAAGCCTGAAACACCATTCCTTGTTACCACAATAATGATCTATGGTGTCACACATAATGAAATGGATGAAAGTGTTCTTAGTCCGTACAACTAACCTCGATGGCAAGATCGACTGGCCGTGGACGACGCGTTATCTCAGGAGAGCTGCTCGACTGGCGCGCCTTGATCTCCGGGAGAGTGAGTGGACAACGTATTATCCCATCTCCAATGGCTATCGAGATCCAAAGGTTCCTGGCGAGGGTTAAAGTCATCCCCTTTCATAGCCTTCCCCGCGTCCCTGTATGCCACGAGCTTGTGGTGGGATGATATGTTGGTGAAGTTATTGGGATCATCCAGGTCAGACTCAGAGAATGCCTTCGCCTTCTTGTACGAGGCAGTATGGACCATGCCATAAAGGTAGTACAAGTGTGGCATCTCCGTCTTATTGTGATGCGCCTAAAAGAGAGGAACAAGATATTAGCATGAAGAATGAATTGCATGAATCCTGAAGAAAATCGCATACCCAGTTTTGTTCGAACTGAAGTAAGTTGGCGCTGCCTTGATGGTGTGGCACACCAACCATTTGGTTACGCCGATCCTTCGCACTCTCGTGGACGGCTCGCCAGCTTCCTGTGCACCACTCATCAACCAACGCCTCCCAACAATCCATCTTATCTGCACACCATCTCGGCGGCACCTATAAGTTATTAGAAAGAATTTTGAGCGCTACGCCTATGAATGAAATCAAGAAAACTACGTAGAAGGACTTAAGAATAGGTAATTACCTTCATGTATTGCTCCTTCTTCAGAAACTTTCCGCGGCAATCCTTCTTCTGCTTCTTAATCCCACGCGTGGCGTAGTAGTCTCGAATAGCCTGCGGCCGAGCCTCGTGGCGTAAGTTCTGTAGTAACCGCCTACACTCGGTCTCGAGAACCTTGGCTGCCTCCTCCTCATATGCATCCTCACACCTATAGAAGGTCTGCAATCAAACGTGAACACACCGATTAGTACAATAAATAGCTATATTGTTAATTTTAGATTGTGTAAAAGGATAATCTAACCAAAAGCTCTTGATCACCATCTCGGCCCTCGTGTGGCACAAGACACCATCTATAATCTCCTCCAGTGGGGCCTGCGCAGCCTGGTAGTGCTCCCAGGAAAATCCTAGTGTAGGAACCTGACCCTCACCAAGCAACGTGACAAACCCCAGGAAATTCGTCCGGCAAAACACACCAAGGACGGAGTTCGGCCTACGGACTCCAAGAGGGTGTATCCATCCCCTGCAGTATGATAAGGTCAACGCATTAGATATTTGAACAAACTTGAAGGCAAAAGCTAAAAAAGAGTAAATGTACTTACCTATCTCCTTCAGGTTTAATCACCGGCCTCTGCTCGCGGGTAGCCGGCACGACCGGGAGACGTGTACTACCACGCTTGTACAGGGTGGCCCCATCCATCTGCACATCGCCCTCACTATCTGTAAACTCATCCCCGCCATTCCCGCCCCCTGAGCCACCCGGACCCTCGGTCCAATCCGGCAACTTGGTCCGATCCGGCCAGGTATCCCATCCGGGCCTCTCCACCTCGAGTGAAGCCTCCGGAACCGTAGTCTCGTGGGCCGAATGCACCTCGACCCGAGGCTGATCCTGGACCGGAGTTTCATGGGACGAATGCCCGTCGACACCAGGTTCCTGGACCGGAGTCCCCGTAGCCTCCTCCGCAAACGGGTCGACCATAGTTGTCCTATCCTATAGTGAATGAGCTGGTGGTGAGGGCGAGGACGGCTCAATAGTCCTCCTAGATCTTCCGCGACCACTACCTCTCCCTGTACCCTTCCCTTTCTTCCCTACCCGACCAACACCTCTCCTAGTGGGCAATGTCGCCGACGAAGAAGAACCCACGGGTGGTGTCGACAGACTGTCTGCCAAGGCTCTACGGAGACATAGGGGTGGAAGGGAAGTACCACCCCTCGTGCGGGGCGGCTGGGAAGAACCTGTCGAGCGCTCTGGACCAGCGCCCACCATCTTTCAATACCTGGTGACCTGCCATGATAAAGATTAAAAGAAATTAGTACAATATAAAAAAATTGAATAACTGACATGAATAATAAAGATTAAAAAATATATAATTTAAGTTGTGAATCTTACAAACTAATAATCATCATCAATAAATGCATCATCATCATCACTATCACGCATGTCTTCATGAATGACGTGCTCGTCGGGTTCAACGGCGTGAAGTTGTGAACGGCCTTTCTTTAATCGTTGAAGCATTGACAGGTCATCCGCATCAGTAACCTCTATGAGTTCCAGGTATTCTGGTTCTGGCTCAGGGGTGGAGTCGGATTCATTGTCGCTATCTACTTCCATGTTCTTGGGTGAAGCACGACGGTTCTTGAAACGTTTCTTGGAAAGACGTGTTTCTTGGAAGAATTCTCCATCATATGTGTCTGGGTTAATGTGAGGTTCATAATCCTGTTCATTTGGGAGAGGTGGTCTGACATGTGGCGGCACTTCATAAACAACATACCAACCTTCGATATTCTTATCCGTTTGGCATGCCCATGGTAGATAGAAAACTTGGGTCACCTGTTGAGCCGTAATATAGACATCGGGAACACCTAAATGGGTGTTTGAATTGATTTCGACTAGTCCTATATGTTCATGAGTCCTTCTAGTCTCCTTCGGCTGGAACCAATAACATTTGAAGACTACGATGTTCGGTGGGTTTTCACCATAGAATTGAAGTTCATAAATTGCTTCAACTCTTCCATAATACTCGATAACACCTTCGCCGATAGAAGAGACACCAAAATTTGTAGATTTCCGGTCGGGCATAGATAGATCAAATGAACGGACCTTATAGTTAAAACCATTAGCGACTTGTCTCAATTCGGCGTCCATAGACTCTGAATTAGCCTACAAGTTTAATACGAAATGATTGTTGCATTAGCCGCAAGTTAGACCAAGAAATGAAATGGTCCATTATTGATAATTACCGTTTGTTTGAACCAAGAGATGAAACCGGGATAGCCGCCTCCTGTCTTTGACAGAAGATCATACTCTTCGACAGAATCATTCTCGATCACCGCTCCATCCAAGAATTTGGAGACATAACGGCTGTTTGAAATATCCAGGAATAAGAGCAGTTCAAAGGAATTAGAAGTTATGGGAAAATGTGTTGAGAACTCACTCGATGTACGGCCGCACTTCTGTTAGGTTGTTGAAGATATTCAACGAAATGTTCCGCCATTCTTCGACATCCAATGTTATTGGTTTCCAAGCACCGGCTGGTGCGAGCTTCCCTTTGAATAGGCTGAGGTTGGAACCACCTTTTTTAGGGTCTGCATCATTGTGCCGAGGCTTCGGATTATGCAAATGATGATTTTTGGCTCCGTAGTGTGCTGTCACAAAGTTTGCCACCTCCTCAGTAATGAATGCCTCAACCATCGATGCTTCAATTCTACGCTTATTTTTACATTTATCTCGAATGGTCTTCTGCATCCTCTCAGGTGCATAGCACCAACGATCTTGCATGGGCCCACCCAAACTTGCCTCGATCGGTAGATGTAAAATCAAATGCTACATTGGATTAAAGAAGCCCGGTGGAAACATCTTCTCTAACTTGCACAACAACTCCGGTGCAAACTCCTCCATGTATTCTACCACACCAGGAGACAATTCTTTCGCACAAAGAACACGGAAGAAATATCTCAGCTCCGCCAATACTAGCCATTCAACCTCAGGAATAAAGCCATGTAACATCACCGGCATTACCAGCTCTAGCCATATGTGCCAATCATGACTCTTGAGACCAAAGATTTTTAATTTTTCAAGACTCGCTCCCCTTTTTAGATTCGCTGCATACCCATCGGGGAACATCTAGTGCATTTTGACCCACAAAATAATTTCCCTCATAGCTGGCCTTCCAAGATTGAACCAGGCCTTTGGCTTCGACCACTTATGCTTTCCTTTGCCTTCTCGCATGTTTTGTAATGGTCTATGACATAGTGTCTCTTGATCGACTCTAGCTTTAATATTATCCTTTGTCTTCCCATATATGTCGAACAATGTACCAAAAATAGCCTCTCCGATATTCTTTTCAGTGTGCATCATGTCGATGTTGTGTGGAAGAAGGAGGTCTTTGAAGTAAGGCAGATCCCAGAAGCATGGCTTGTGAGTCGAGGCGTGTTCTGAATTATACCCCTTGAAATACCCTGGATGCTCTGGATCAGGCTCGAGGGCATTTAACTGATCCAGGATCTGTTGGCCTGTCAACGCAGGTGGTGCCAAGTTTTTGACAATTTAACCTTTGGTAAAGTTCTTCTTGTCTTTTCTAAACTGATGGTCAGGATCCAGGAAGTGTCTATGCAAGTCAAAGCAAGAATACTTCCGACCCTCCTACAACCAATGAACCTGAAGAGCTGTCTTGCATTGGGGGCACGGGAACCTTCCATGCACACACCATCCAGAGAATAGTGCATACGCCAGCAACTCATGCATAGAGTACATCTACCACACATGCATTTTGAAGTTTTGTTTTCTAGCGGCATCGTATGTCTTGACCCCATTATCCCAAGCCTCTTCCGATTCATCCTTAAGCGGCTGCAGTTACACATTCATATTCTTCCCCCGATAATTGGGCCCTGGAATTATCAACGTCAAAAATATGTTTTTTCTTTGCATAATCTGTCCGGGGGGAGATTGAGTGGAATGACAAATACAGGACAACAACTATATTTGGTTGCCATCATGCCGAAGGGATTAAAAGCATCCGTGGCGATGCAGACTCGAGGATTCCTTGGATCTGCCGCTTTATCCTGATGCAATCCATCGAAATGTTTCCACGCTTCCCCATCCGATGTGTGTACCACCATCTTATTCCCATCCGCATCTAGTTCTGTTCTTTTGCCCAATTTGTGCCATGTCATCTGTCTGGCTGTCTCTTCGACCATGAAAAGACGTTGAAGTCTTGGTACGATTGGCATATGCCGAAGAACACTAACTGCGATTTTGGTCTGCCTCTTCTCACCTATTCCGTTGTCTACCACAAGATACCTGCAAGACTCGCAATTGGGACAATAGTCCAAGTATGCATACTCCTTCCTAAATAAGACACATCCTTTCTCACATGCATCTATCTTCTCATAGGGCATCTTAAGTACACGAAGTATTTTGTCCGACTGGTACAGGTTTGCAGCCATGACATGGCCTTTGGCTAGGAAGCGTCCAAATAGTGTCATCATCGCGTCGTAGCATTCTCTTCCCAAGTTGAACTGAGCCTTCAGAGCCATTACTTGTGCAATTGCATCCAGCTCACAGAGCTTAGTGTGCTCATGGAGAGGACGTTTTTTAGACTACAACATTTCATAAAAGGCCTTTGCAGATTCCTCCATCTCATCTTCCAAATCCCAAGCATCATCAAAGTCTTGCACCATGTCTTCGATCCCGGTACCATGCTCGTCCGTGCGACGACGGACCACCTCAGCTCTTGTGCGTTGTATAGACTCACCATGAAATGTCCACACCGTATAATTAGGCTTAAAACCCCTCCTCTGCAGGTGTTTAATCATTACAGCCTCTATCGTATTTTTTAGTTGTCGCATCTAGGACAGGGGCAATAGTTTCTTTCCTCGCCATTCGTGAATGCGGCTTTCACAAATTCCTTTGTTATTACAAACTATTTTTTCGTCATCTCTTTCTGACTAGGGTGACCGGTATACATCCACGCACGATCACTCATCTTTCCTAGCTACTAAAGACAGGAGAAATATATTTATATATAATTTAGCATTTATATTCGTCGGTAAATCAGGTTCACCATTTTTATTACGTCCAGGCAACCTACACGCTAATAGGTAAAGATAGGTCCTAATCCCACCAGAGTATGTGTAGATTGGGTTCGTTTTCCCATGCTCTCCTCCGGATCCAACGCAAAATTTCGGCAGCACCTCCCCGCTGTTCTCCAGATACACGTCTCCGCAATAAACGGAGAGGATGTGCATCCGGAGAACAACAGGGAGGCACTAACGAAATTCCGCATCGGATGCAGAGCACAGCATACGGGAAAACGAACCCAATCTACACATACTTGGGCTGTCCATGGATAATGTTGGACAATTCGAAAGGATGGCGGTTATAAATATGCAAAGACATGCATATTTATAGATGTCGCCCTTTCAAACGGGAGACGCATACTTGTCACGCATACTGATAAATTAATTTAATTACCTAAATCTAGAAAGTTTCATCCGGAAACCGAGCCACAATAAATGAAGGGGCGGGGAGGAGATGAAATTTGTACCGACCCACGAATGCAGGGGCGGAGCTCGTACAACGCACGGGGAGGTCTTCGCAGAGCAGACCTCACAACAACGAGACAACTATCACATGTAAATCCACCCGATCAACACAAATATTCTAATTATGTCATTTTAGAGGAAAACAAGTTAAGTATATAATATTCATGAGCTAACCAAGGTTTTTATGCCATTTTGTAGATAAATGGGCCAATTATCTCATTATTGGGGAAAATAAGGTAAGGAGAATAAGATATAGGAGAAGAAAGAGGAGGAGGAGGAGAAGACGAAGAAATCAAGAAGAAGGATAAGGAGGAGGAGGAGAAGAAGGAGGAGAAGAAGGAGAAGGAGGAGAAGGTATTCTTCTTCTCTTCTTCTCTTCTTCTTCTCTTCTTCTTTTCTTCTTCTTTTCTTATTCTCCTTATTTTTGTCATCTCCTCCTCCTCTTCTTCTTCTTCTTCTTCTTCTTCTCCTCCTCCTCTTCTCCTCTTCTCCTCCTCCTCCTCTTCTTCTTCTTCCTATTCTTACTATTAAGCTAACTAACTAACTAACCTAACTAACCAAGCTAACTAAACCTATCGCTAAACATAGATAGCACTAAACAGCAAAAAAATAACAAAAAAAAATCTAGCTAACTAACTTCTCCTTCTTATTTTTTTCGTATTCTCTTCTTCTCTTCTTCTTCTCTTCTTCTTTACTTCTTCTCCTTCTTATTTTGTACTTCTCTTATTCTTCTTCTTCTTCTTCTTCTTCTCCTTCTTATTTTTTTCTTCTCTTCTTCTTCTTCTTCTTTTTCTTCTCCTCCTCCTCCTCCTCCTACTCCTCTTCTTCTTCTCCTCTTCTCGTCGTCCTCCTCCTCCTCTTCTCCTCTTCTCCTCCTGCACCTAACTAACCAAGCTAAATAACTAACCTAACTAATTTAACAAGCTACCACTAATTAACAAAACAAAATCTACCACTAAACTACCTACTAAATCTACCAACTAACTAAATCTACCACTAAAACTACTAACAAGAACAACTACTAAAACTACTTAAACTACTAACAAGAAAAACTACTAAAACTACTAACAAGAACAACTACTAAAACTACTACCACTAAAACTACTAACAAGAACAACTACTACAACAACAATAAAAAATCATGCCGGTAGTTATAGTCCAATTCCAAAAAATAATGCGGGTGCGGGGGGGGGGGGGGGGGTGGGGGTGGGGGTGTTGGGGCTCACCGGGAGGGGCGGCTGTGGCAGGGCCGGTAGTGTTGGGGGTGGTGGGCAGCGCCGGCGGCGCGATGGTGGTGGGGCAGCGCAGCGGGGTGAGGTGGGGGCAGCGGTGGGACGACGGTGGTGGCACGACGGTGGCGGCAGGGGCGACAGGGGCGGCGGTGGGGGCGACAGGGGCGGCGACGGGGGTGACAGGGGCGACGGCGCGACGGTGGTGGCGGCCGCCGGTGAGCGTCGGGGATTGGGAGAGGGAGAGGGGCAGGGCGAGCCGTTACACAGTGTGGGTGAGAGAGAGAGAGGGGCGGGGTGGGGGGAAAGAGCCGTTAACGGAGTTAGCTCTTTGTCGTCTGCCGGCGGACAGCAAAGAGTCTAGACTCTTTGTCGTCTGCCTCTGGACTCTTTGCTGTCCGCTAGCAAACGGCAAAGAAGGGATTCCAATTTCACCTAACCACCCCACGTTCAGGTGGGCCCATCTACATCTTTGTCGTCCGCTCTGAGACTCTTTGTCGTCTGCTAGCTGACGGCAAAGATGTGACTGATGGCAAAAACACTCTAGGCCATCAGTGAGTGCTTTGTCGTCTGCTTTGTTGAAGCTGACAGCAAAGGCACTCTTTGCCATCAGCTAGCAGACGACAAAGATTAGGCAGATGGCAAAAAACTGTTTTCCAGTAGTGTACCCGGGTGCTAACGAGAGAGGGTTCGACACGAGAGTCGAAGCGGAAAGTAGTTACTTGAGGTGGACACTCCAGCATGAGTAGGGGCGGGAAAGCCGGTACTACATAGTCGCGCTCTTCCTCATGCTGATCGCTCTTCTCTTCTACATCATATTGTAGATAGAGATGATGAAACTTGTGGCTGTCCCATGACCATGCAGTTTCACTTATTCGGGACATGACATGATCGCACTTATGTATCCCTATTTTCGAGATTATGTGATGATATTAGTGTTGAATGATGATGATGATGATGGTATGACGAGGCTACTGTATGTCTATGATATGTGTGAATAGTGTATGTTTAATATGATGTGATGAAACTATTGTATAGAGCCTATATAAATACATCACAAATACGTAGAGGGTGCAAATCTGTGAAAGTAGTAAAAGTTAGCAGTAGCGCTGGTAAATACTTACCACTAGCACGCCTTAGCAGTAGCGCTTTCTATGAGTAAGCGCAACTACTATAGTTAGCAGTAGCGCTGGACAGGGAAGCGATACTCCTAACACTACTTACGAGTAGCGCTGCTCATACCAGCGCTAGTACTAGTGTTTAGCTGTAGCATGATAGCAGTACCGCTTGGCCCAGCGCTACTGCTATGCATATTTCCAGCGCTACTACTAGGGTTTTCCCTAGTAGTGTGATCTCCATCGTCATCGGCGCCACACAATGATCTCCATCATTGTGCTGCCATCGAGGTTGTCGCGCCACCTATGTTGTTACTACTAAAGCTACTGAACTAGCGATAAAGTAAAGCATCACCAGACGCAAAAAATTAAAGGCAATCCTATGGCTCATGTCGGTTGCTGTATCATCGACGTGCAAGTCCATATTAAACTATTACAACATGATCATCTCATACATCAAATATATCATATCATGTATTTGGCCATATCACATTAGAACATACCCTAAAAAACAAGTTAGACGTCGTCTAATTTGTTGTTGCATGTTTTACGTGGCTGCTATGGGTATCTTGTATGATCGCATCTTACTTACACAGAACCACAACGGTGATATGCAAGTTGCTATTCAACCTTCTCCAAGGACCTCCTTGGTCAAATCTGATTCAACTAATGTTGGAGAAACAAATACCCGCCAGTCATCTTCATGCAACAAGTTGCATGTTAGTCGATGAAACCGGTCTCTCGTAAGCGTACGAGTAATGGTTGTCCGGGCCGCTTCATCCATCAATACCGCCGTATCAAGATAATACTAAGGAGGGAAGCAACCTGAATATCAACGCCCACAAACTGCTTTGTGTTCTACTCGTGATGTCATCTACGCATAGACCTAGCTCTGATATTAGTAATGGAGAACGTTGCGTGGGAAACAAATAATTTCCTACGCGCACACAAGATCTATCCATGGTGATGACCATCTACGATAGGAGAGATTGTATCTACATACCCTTGTAGAACTCTAAGCGGAAGATTTAAAGAACGCAGTTGATGTAGTGGTAGGTCTTCATGATCCAATCACGATCCGACCCACGAACTCCCAATCGAGCGCCAAACGGACGAAACCTCCGCGTTCAGCACATGTATAGCTTGATGACATCTCCACCTCCTAGATCCAGTAAGTGAGGGCAGAGTGGTAGAGGAGTTGTCCTACAACACGATGGCGTAGTGACGATGGTGGTGGTGCTATCCCGGCAGGGCTACGCCTAGCGCTACCGAAACTGCAAACGGAGGAGAAAACGATCTTGGGAGAGAGAGGGGCGCCAAGGGCTTCGTGTGTACTCTTGGGGCGCCCCTACCCTCTATATATAGGTGGAGGGGCATGGAAAACAGCCCTCCAAGCCCTAGGGCGCAGCCAAGGAGGGAGGAGGTGGAATCCTAGTCCCCCTCCTTCCCTTCCATACAAAGGTGGACTTTCCACCTTTCCCAACAATATGGGCCTTGAGGGACTTGTACGCTTGACCCAATATGGCCATGATATCTCCCATTAGCCCATGCAAACCCTTGGGACGTGGTAGAACCCTTAGTGGACTTCCAGCCTTCTCCGGAAGTTCCCGTAACCTTCTAGAAGCTTGCCGGTACAATACTGGAAAAAACCCGAAACTTTTTCCGGTAGCCAAAATATGACTTCCCATATATAAATCTTTACCTCCGGACCATTTAGGAGCTCCTCGTGATTGTTGGGAAACGTTGCATGGGAAACAAAAAATTTCCTACACACACGAAGACCTATCATGGTGATGTCCATCTACGAGTGGCGATTAGATCTACGTACCCTTGTAGATCGCACAATGAGCAGCGTTAAGAAACGTGGTTGATGTAGTGGAACGTATTCACATGCCTCGAACCGTCCCATGAACCGTCCCTCAATCTGTCCCATGAACCGTCTAGCGATCCGTCCCACGATCCGTCCTGATCTAGTGCCGAACGGACCACACCTCCGCGTTCAGCACACATACAGCTGGATGACGATCTTGGCCTTCTTGATACAACAAGAGAGACGGAGAAGTAGATGAGTTCTCCGACAGCGTGACGGCGCGCCAGTGTTGGTGATGAACTATTCCTGCAGGGCTCCGCCCAAGCTCCGCAGAAATCTAATCTAGAGGAAGAACTACGAGATGTAGGTTTGAGTTGCACATGGAAAAGTTGTGTATCAAAAGCCCTAAACCTCTAATATATATCGGAGGAGGGGAGAGGCAGCCCTAGGAAGCCTTGGCGCACAAAGGAGTCCTCCTTGGGTCGGCCGAAGTGGGAAATAGGGAGGAGTACTTCTCCAATCCCACTTGGATTAGGACTCCTTCCTTATTTTCGCACCATTTTGGATTTTCCACTTTTTCCTCATGGGATTTCCATGGATGACTTTGTAAGCCCATTATACCTTATTGCACATCCAATAAACCCATGTGGACCCCTTGGGGCGTGGTGGGCCCACCCAATGGGCCCCCGAAACCCATTCGTCACTCCCTGTACACTGTAGGCAATGCCCGAAAACTTTCCGGAATCCAAACACCAACTTCCTATATATCAATCTTCATTTCCGGACCATTCCGGAAACCCTCGTGACGTCCGTGATCTCATCCGGGACTCCAAACATCATTCGGTAACCACACATATAACTCAACTATACTAAAACATCATCGAACCTTAAGTGTGCAGACCCTGCGGGTTCGAGAATTATGTCGACATGCCCTGAGGCACTCCTCGGTCAATATCCAATAGCGGGACCTGGATGCCCATATTGGATCCTACATATTCTCCAAAGATCTTATCGGTTGAACCTCAGTGTCAAGGATTCATATAATCCCGTATGTCATTCATAGATTCGATCGTTGATATCCGCATACCTATTTCAATCTCGTTACCGGCAAGTCTCTTTACTCGTTCTGTAATACAATATCCCGTGACTTACACTTAGTCACATTGCTTGCAAGGCTTGTGTGTGATGTTGTATTACTGAGTGGGCCCCGAGATACCTCTCCGTCACACGGAGTGACAAATCCCAGTCTTGATCCATACTAACTCAACGGACACCTTCGGAGATACCTGTAGAACACCTTTATAGTCACCCAATTACGTTGTGACGTTTGATGCACGCAAGGTATTCCTCCAGTGCCAGTGAGTTACATGATCTCATGGTCATAGGAACAAATACTTGACACGCAGAAAACAATAGCAATAAAACGACACGATCAATATGCTACGTTCATAGTTTGGGTCTTGTCCATCACATGATTCTCCTGATTATGTGATCCCGTTATAAAGTGACAACACTTGTCTATGGTCAGGAAACCTTGAGCATCTTTGATCAACGAGCTAGTCAACTAGAGGCTCACTAGGGACTGTGTGTTGTCTTTGTATCCACACATGTATTTGAGTTTCCAATCAATACAATTCTAGCATGGATAATAAACGATTATTATGAACAAGGAAATATAATAATAACTAATTTGTTATTGCCTCTAGGGCATATTTCCAATAGTCTCCCACTTGCACTAGAGTAAATAATCTAGTTCACATCACCATGTGATTTTAATGAATCCAACACCCATATAGTTCAGGGGTATGGTCACGTCTTGCTCGTGGGAGGGGTTTTAGTCGACGGTTCTGAAACTTTCAGATCCGCGTGTGCTTTACAAATCTTTATGTCATCTTATAGATGCTGCTACTACGTGCTATTCAGAAATACTCCAAATATCTACTCTACTTTACGAATCCGTTTTTACTACTCATAGTTATTCGGATTAGTGTCAAAGCTTGCATCGTTGTAACCCTTTATGACGAACTCTTTAATCACCTCCATCATCGAGAAAAATTCCTTAGTACATTAGTTACTAAGGATAACTTTGACCGTTGTTTAGTGATTCAATCCTGGATCACTCTCTGTACCTCTTCACAGACTTGCGTCAAGGCACACATGAGGTGCAGTACACAGCATGGCATATTGTCAAGTCTACGGCTAAGGCATAGGGGACGACCTTCGCCCTTTCTCTTTCTTCTCTCATGGTCGGGCTTTTGGGTCTTACTCATATTCACACCTTACAACATAGCCAAGAACTCCTTCTTTGCCGATCTATTTTGAACTCCTTCAAAAACTTGTCAAGGCGTGCATTTCATTTGAAAGTTCTATTAAGCGTTTTGATCTATCTCTATAGATCTTGATGCTTAATCTTCAAATAGCGTTATACAGGTCTTCCTTTGAAAAACTCCTTTCAAACAACGTTTTATGCTTCATAGAAAGTCTACATTACTTCCGATCAACAATATGTCAACCACATATACTTATCATAAATTCTATAGTGCTCCCACTCACTTCTTTGGAAATACAAGTTTCTCATAAACCTTGTACAAACCCAAAAGCTTTGGTCATCTCATCAAAGCGTATATTCCAACTCCGAGATGCTTGCACCAGTCCGTTGAAGGATCGCTGGAGCTTGCATACTTGTTAGTATCCTTAGGGTCGACAAAACCTTCTGGTTGTAGCACATACAACCTTTCCTCAAGGAAGCCGTCGAGGAAACAATATTTTGACATCCTATGTGCAATATTTCATAAATAATGCAGCAACTACTAACATAATTCCGACAGACTTTTAGCACCGCTATGAGTGAGAAAGTCTCATCATAGTCAACTCTTTGATCTTGTCGGAAACATCTTTGCGACAAGTCGAGCTTTTCTTAATGGTGAATAGTCACCATCATCGTCTGTCTTCCTTTTAAAGATCCATTTTTACTTAACAGTCCTACTACCATCAAGTAGTTCTTCCAAAGTCTACACTTTGTTTTGATACATGGATCCTCTCTCGGATTTCATGGCCTCCAGCCATTTGTCGGAATCCGAGCCCACCATCGCTTCTCCATAGCTCGTAGGTCCATTGTTGTTCAACAACATGACCTCGAAGACAGGGTTACCGCACTACTCTGTAGTAGTACGCGACCTTGTCGACCTACCAGGTTGTAGTAACTTGATCAGAAGCTCAATGATCACCATCATTAGTTTCCACTTCAATTGGTGTAGGCGCCACAGGAACAACTTCCTGCACCCTGCTACACACTGGTTGAAGTTACGGTTCTCTAACCTCACCAAGTTCCACCTCTCTCCCACTCAATTCTTTCGAGAGAAACTTTTCCTCAAGAATAGACCCGTTTCTAGAAACAAGCATTTTGCTTCCGGATCTGAGATAGTAGATGTATCCAACTATTTTGGATATCCTATGAAGATGCATTTATCCGCTTTGGGTTCGAGCTTATCAGACTGAAACTTTTTCACATAAGTGTCGCAGCCCCAAACTTTTAAGAAACGACAACTTAGGTTTCTCCAAACCATATTCTATACTGTGTCATCTCAACGGAAATACGTGGTGCCCTATTTAAGGAGAATGTGGTTGTCTCTAATGCATAACCCATAAACGGTAGTGGTAATTCGATAAGAGACATCATAGTATGTACCATATCCAATAGGGTGCGGCTATGACGTTTGGACACACCATCACACCATGGTGTTCTAGGTGGCATGAACTGCGAAACAATTCCACATTTTCTTAACCGTGTACCACAAATCACTACTCTGATATTCGTCTCTATGATCATATCGTAGACATTTTATCCTCTTGTGACGATGATCTTCACTCTGAAATAGCTTTGAACTTTGAAATATTTTAAACTTGTGATTCGTCAAGTAAATACTCCTGTATCGACTCAAATCATTAGTGAAGTAAGAACATAACATTATCCACTGCGTGCCTCAGCACTCATTGGACTGCACACATCAACAATTTATTGCATCCAACAAGTTACTTTCTTGTTCCATGTGGTATGATGTTGCATGTCTCAAGTGAGTCCTAACGATCCATCTGGATGGAGTTTCTACGTGCGTTTCACACCAACATTACTCAAGCGGCAGTGCCACAAGTAAGTGGTACTATCATTATTACTTTGGATCTTCTGGCACCAATATTATGAACATGTGTAACACTACGATCGAGATTCAATAACCATTGAAGGTAATTATTCAAGCAAATAGAATAACCATTATTCTCTTTAAATGAATAATCGTATTGCAATAAACACGATTCAATCATGTTCATGCTCAATTCAAACACCAAATAACAATTATTTATTTTTAACACGAATTTCGATGGTAGAGGGAGCATGCGATGTTTGATCACATCAACCTTGGAAACACTTCCAATACTTATCATCACCTCGCCTTTAGCTAGTCTCCGTTTATTCCATAGCTTTTATTTCGAGTTACTAATCACTTAGCAATCAAACCGATATCTAATACCCTCGTGCTACTAGGAGTACTAGTAAAGTACACATCAATATCATGTATGTCAAATATACTTCTGTTTACTTCGCCAGCCTTCTCATGTACCAAGTATCTAGGGTAGCTCCGCCTTAGTGACCGTTCCCCACATAAAAGAAGCACATAGTCTCAGGTTTGGTTTCAATCATGGGTTTCTTGATTACAGCAGCAAGTGGTTTGCCATTACATGAAGTACCCCTTCTAGCCCTTGCCCTTCTTGAAACTAGTGGTTTTACTAACCATCAACAATTCATGCTTCTTCTTGATTTCTACTTTCGCAGTGTCAAACATTGCGAATCGCTCAAGGATCATCATATCTATCCTTGATATGTTATAGTTCATCACGAAGCTCTAGCAGCTTAGTGACAGTGACTTTGGAGAACCATCACTATCTCGTCTCAAAGATTAACTCCCACTTGATTGAAGCGATTGTTGTACTCAGACAATCTGAGAACATGTTCAACGACTTAAGATTTTCTCCTTTACTTTGTAGTCAAAGAATCTTGTCGGAGGTCTCATACCTATTAACAAGGGCACGAGCGTGAAATCTCAATTTCATCTCTTAGAACATCTCATATGTTCCGTGACGTTTCAAAACGTCTTCCGCGCCTTGCTTCTAAGCTATTAAGTATTATGCATTGAACTATCACGTATTCATCAAAAATGTGCATGTCAGATGTTCGCAACATCCACAGACGACGCTCGAGGTGCAGCACACCGAGTAGTGCATTAAGGACATAAGCCTTCTGCGCATTAATGAGGACAATCCTCGGTTTTACGGACTCAGTCTGCAAAGTTGCTACTATCAACTTTCAACTAAATTTTCTCTAGGAACATATAAAAACAGTAGAGCTATAGAGCAAGCTACATCGTAATTCAGAAAGACCATTAGACTTTTTCATGATAATTAGTTCAATTAATCATATTACTTAAGAAATCCCACTCAAAAAGTACATCTTTCTAGTCATTTGAGTGGTACATGATCCAAATCCACTAACTCAAGTCCGATCATCACGTGAGTTGAGAATAGTTCCAGTGGTAAGCATCTCTATGCTAATCATATCAACTATACGATTCATGCTCGCCCTTTCAGTCTCATGTGTTCCGAGGCCAAGTCTGCACATGCTAGGCTCGTCAAGCTTAACCCGAGTGTTCCACGTGTGCAACTATTTTGCACCCGTTGTATGTGAACGTTGAGTCTATCACACCCGATCATCACGTGGTGTCTCGAAACGACGAACTGTAGCAACGGTGCACAGTCGGGGAGAACACAATTTCGTCTTGAAATTTTAGTGAGATATCACCTCATAATGCTACCATCGTTCTAAGAAAAATAAGGTGCATAACAGGATTAACATCACATGCAATTCATAAGTGACATGATATGGCCATCATCTTGTGCTTCTTGATCTCCATCACCAAAGCACCGACACGATCTTCTTGTCAACAGTGCCACACCATGATCTCCATCATCATGGTCTCCATCAACATGTCACCATCGAGGTTGTCGTGCTACTTATGCTATTACTACTAAAGCTACGTCCTAGCAATATAGTAAACGCATCGGCAAACACAAACGTTAGTTTAAAGACAACCCTTTGGCTCCTGCTGGTTGCTGTACCATCGACGTGCAAGTTGATATTAACTATTACAACATGATCATCTCATACATCCAATATATCACATCACGTCATTGGCCATATCATATCACAAGCATATCCTGCAAAAACAAGTTAGACGTAACCTAGTTTGTTGTTGCATGTTTTTCGTGGCTGGTATGGGTATCTAGTATGACCGCATCTTACTTACGCAAAAACCACAACGTAGATGTGCAAAGTGCTATTTAACCTCTCCAAGGACCACCTCGGTGAAAACCAATTCAACTAAAGTTGAAGAAACGGACACCCGACAGTCATCTTTATGCAACGAGGTTGCATGTCACTCGATGAAACCATTCTTTCGTAAGCGTACGAATAATGTTGGTCTGGGCCGCTTCAATCCAACAATACCTCCGAATCAATAAATGACTAAGGAGGGCAGCAAATCGAACATCACCATCCACAAAACCCTTTGTCTTCTACTCGAGATAACATCTACGCATGAACCGAGCTCATGATGCCACTGTTGGGGAACGTTGCATGGGAAACAAAAAGTTCCCTACGCACACGAAGACCTATCATGGTGATGTCCATCTACGAGTGGAGGTTAGATTTACGCACCCTTGTAGATCACACAGTGGGAAGCGTTAAGAAACATGGTTGATGTAGTGGAACATCTTCACATCCCTTGAACCATCCCACAAACCGTCCTTCGATCCGTCCCATGAACCATCTCATGATCCGTCCCACGATCCGTCCCGATCTAGCGCCAAATGGACGACACCTGTGCGTTCAACACACGTACAGCTCGATAACGATCTTGGCCTTCTTGATCCAGCAACAGATACAGAGAAGTAGATGAGTTCTCCGGCAGCGTGATGGCGCGCCAGTGTTGGTGATGAACTATTCCCGCAGGGCTCCGCCCGAGCTCCGCAGAAATCTAATCTAGAGAAAGAACTACGAGGTGTAGGTTTCAGTTGCACATGGCAAAGTTGTGTCTCAAAAGCCCTAAACCTCTAGTATATATAGGAGGAGGGGAGAGACAGCCCTAGGCAGACTTGGCGCACCAAGGGGTCCTCCTTGGGTCGGCCGAAGTGGGAGAGAGGGAGGAGTCCTTCTCCAATCCCACTTGGATTAGGACTCCTTCCTTGTTTTCCCACCTCTTTTGGATTTTCCACTTTTTCCTCATGGGCTTTCCTTGGATGACTTTGTCAGCCCATTATACCTTATTGTACATCCAATAAACCCACGTGGACCCCTTGGGGCGTGGTGGGCCCACCCAGTGGGCACCCGGAACCCATTCGTCACTCCGTGTACACTACCGGCAATGCCCAAAAACTTTCCGGAATCCAAACACCAACTTCCTATATATCAATCTTCGTTTCCGAACCATTCCGAAAACCCTCGTGACGTTCGTCATCTCATTCGGGACTCCGAACATCATTTGGTAACCACACATATAACTCAACTATACTAAAACATCATCGAACCTTAAGTGTGCAGACCCTGCGGGTTCCAGAACTATGTAGACATGCCCCGATGCACTGCTCGGTCAATATCCTATAGCGGAACCAGGATGCCCATATTGGATCCTACATATTCTCCAAATATCTTATCGGTTGAACCTCGGTGTCAAGGATTCATATACTCCCGTATGTCATTCCCTTTGTCCTTCGATATGTTACTTGCCCGAGATTCGATTGTCGGTATCTGCATACCTATTTCAATCTTGATACTGGGAAGTCTCTTTACTCGTTCTATAATACAAGATCCCGTGACTTACACTTAGTCACATTGCTTGCAAGGCTTGTGTGTGATGTTGTATTACCGAGTGGGCCCCGAGATACCTCTCCGTCACACGGAGTGACAAATCCCAGTCTTGATCCATACTAACTCAACGGAGATACATGTAGAACACAGTTATAGTCACCCAGTTATGTTGTGACGTTTGATGCACACAAGATATTTCTCCGGTGCCAGTGAGTTATATGATCTCATGGTCATAGGAACAAATACTTGACACGCAGAAAAGAATAACAATAAAACGACACAATCAATATGCTACGGTCATAGTTTGGGTCTTGTCCATCACATGATTCTCCTAATGATGTGATCCCGTTATCAAGTGACAACACTTGTCTATGGTCAGAAAACCTTGACCATCTTTGATCAACGCGCTAGTCAACTAGAGGCTCACTAGGGACAGTGTGTTGTCTATGTATCCACACATGAATTTGAGTTTCCAATCAATACAATTCTAGCATGGATAATAAACGATTATTATGAACAAGGAAATATAATAATAACGAATTTATTATTGCCTCTAGGGCATATTTCCAACAGTGATGTCCAGGAACTCATCCAGGACTCCGAACAACTTTCGGTTACCATCACAATAACTCATTAATACCAAATCATCACTGAACCATAAGTGTGCAGACCGTGCGGGTTCGAGAACTATGCAGACATGACCGAGACACTCTCTTGCCAATAACCAATAGCGGGACCTAGATGTCCACATTATCTCCTTCATATTCTACAAAGACCTTTATCGGTTGAACCACGATGTCAAGGATTCAATAAATCACGTATACAATTCCCTTCGTCTATCAGTATGTTACTTGCCCGAGATTCGATCGTCGGTATCTCCATACCTACTTCAATCTCATTACAGGAAAGTCTCTTTACTCGTTCCATAATACAAGAACCCGTGACTAACTCCTTAGTCACATTGCTTGCAAGGCTTATTGTGATGCTGTATTACCGAGTTGGCCCCAAAAAACCTCTCCATCACATGGAGTGACTAATCCCAGTCTTGATACATGCCAACCCAACAGACACCTTTGGAGATACTTGTAGAGCACCTTAGTAGTCACCCAGTTATGTTGCGACGTGTGATACACAGAAGGTATTCCTTCGGTGTCCGGGAGTTTCATGATCTCATGGTCATAGGAACAGATACATTGACATGCAAAAAACAGTAGCAATAAATTCACACGATCACATCATTCTCCTAATGATGTGATCCCGTTATCAAACGACATCTCATGTCTATGGCAACGAAACCTTGACCATCTTTGATCAACGAACTAGTCCTTGAGAGGCTTACTAGGGACAGTGTGTTGTCTATGTATCCACACATGTATTTGAGTTTCCAATCAATACAATTCTAGCATGGATAATAAACGATTATCATGAACAAGGAAATATAATAATAATAATTTTATTATTGCCTCTAGGGAATATTTCTGACAAGAGGTCCATATTTCGATGGCACTAATTTTGTTAGTTGGAAGTGTAAGATAAAAATGCATATTTTTGACTTTAATCCTTGTGTTTGGGCTGTTGTTCGTGTTGGTGTGCAAGGTAACTTCTTTGGATAAGGGCATCAACCTGATCGTGATGCAACAGATAGTGAACTGAAGATTTTACAACTTAATGCTCAAGTCCGCGACATCATCTTCAACTGTCTATGCCCCGAAGAATTCAACAAAATCAGCCACCTTGAGAATGAAAAATAAATTTGGGATACTTTGGTTGATATGCACGAAGGCACTAATCCTATTAGAGAATCTAAGTTGGATGTGCTTCAAATTCAGCTTGACAAGTTCCAGATGAAGGATGGTGAAGGTGTCACAGAAATGTACTCTATGCTAGCTCTCATCACCAATGAGATTTCCGGCTTAGGAAGCGAAGAGATGACCAACAAATTCATCATTAAGAAGATACTTAGAGCTCTTGATGGAAAGTATGACACAGTGTGCATATTGATCCAAATAGAGCCAAACTACAAAGATCTCAAGCCAACTGAAGTCATTGGTAGGATTGTTGCTCATGAGATGTCACTCAAGGACAAAGATGAGCTACACAACAAGTCAAGTGGTGCTTACAAAGCTTCATGTGATGCTCCTGCTACTTGAAAGGACAATCTTGTCACTGATGAACAGATAAGCCTCATGGTCAGAAAATTCAACAAGTTCTACAAGAGTAGTGGCAAAGAGAGAAGCTGAAACTCAAGACATGATGATAAGCGATCGTCCTGTCGTGACCGAAAGAACTACAATTGTGGGAAGCGCGAACACTACGCCAATAAGTGCTCAGCTCCCTACAAACAAGAGAAGAGTGACCTGGAAGACAAAGCTCAAGAGATGAGTCACCTCGTAGAGAGAGAAGGGGTAGAGAAGATCACTATGAACGAAGACACTCACGGAGAGGCAAGTAGTCGGAGAAGACGCACAAATACACCAAGAGCATCTCAACAAGAAGACATCAAGCTCATGTTCGTGAATAGGTTTCTGGCTCCCACTCTAAGAGAAGCTATCACTCCAGCTGCGACTATAGTGAAGATGAAGGTGTTGCTGGCATTGCACTTGTTTCCTCCAACTCCTATAACCTATTTGATTCACCAAATGAGGGGTTCGGAAACTGCTTCATGACTAAAGGCTCCAAGGTATCACACCGTGAGTATCTTGATTTTAATAGTGATGAGGCTTACTTGTTAGGAGAAGATGAATTTCTCTTTGGTAAAATTAGTGACTGCAATGAAATTGAACTTGCTAATTATCATGCTAGTCAAGAGAGATCGAGTGATGATGATAAGAAAGAAACTGAACGACTAACTCAAGAATTGAAAACTCTTAAGCTATCCCATGAGACTACTCTAGAAGATCATAGAGAGCTTGCAAGAACCCATGAGAAGCTACGCTTCGAGAGGCTCAATTTGGAGCAAGAGCATGAGTTCCTAAAAGCGATCAATGATGATCTTCGAAAGAAGAGTTCTTGTCTAGCCAAATGATTACTATTGTCTTATTTTGTTCCACAAGTTAAACCTAGGAACACTAGTAACAAAGACAAGAAAGTTTCTTCATCTAGTAACAACAATGATAAAGCTAAATCCAATAATGTTGTTGCTAGTAGCTCTATTGATTGCACTAATGATTCTCTTAGCCAAGTTACACTTGAGAAAAAAATGATTTATTGAAAGGGATTATAGAGAGAGGTGTCTTCAAGAGTCTTGTCGGAAGTAAGCAATTTGAGGAAATTGTGCGCAAGAAAGGAGGACATCGGAAGAAGCAAGGTGTTGGCTACTTCAACGACAACGGAGATGATTGGGAAGAAGTTACATACCCCATTCCTAAGTTTGTTTCCCAAGAGGAGAAGTATGGTCCTACTCCTACCGAAGGAACAAGCTCACAAGATGGCCTTCTACCACAAGTCCACAAAGGCAAGGGAAAGCTTTAAGATGACATAGACCTATTTGAAGAAGAACCCCAAGTCAAGGTAAAGTCGATTCCCAAGGACACTACTAGCTCTACCTCAACTAATGCTACCAAAACTCCAAGGATTCCCATCAATTTGATGTGGATCCCCAAGAGGAAAAACTAGAAGGTTCTTGAGGGGTGACTCAGCCAATAAAATTCACTCTTATTCATTTTGGAAATAACTATATGCAATCAACATCAACCATATGCATTAGCTCAAGGAGTCACACATTCCCTCAAAGGTAAGCAAGGAACAAGGTAATTTATGCATCTTTGGACATCATCCCATGTGTGATTCAGTCCATGTCCATAGACATTCTTGCATATGTTCCTTTTTCTTTGGGACTAACCCATGTAGGTGAGAAGAGTAAGAAACAATAAGGATAGCTACCAACTCAAGATGATCTTCATCAACATTGAGCATCCACCACTACTTCACCTACTTGAAGTCTTCTATGGCAAAACCCAAGGTTAGTTGTTCCCTCTTAGGGGGAATGCCATATCAAGGAGGAGCTTTACTCTAAATCTTGAGTATAAGCAATTCCTAAGGATATGAACATATTAATAATTATGTAAAAGTCATAACTTCGCTTGTGCTTAAAAATGACTATGACCTATGATCACGTATTCTTAATTGGCTCCTAAGTCAATATACTCATATATAGATGAATTTGTCATCGCCCAAGTGCTTGATAGCTCCTAGGATGTTTTTTCATGTTCGCCATATTTTGTCTATCATTCTTATTGTGTGAGCATGTTGGTCTGCATGTGTTCGCTCATTCAAGCACATCCAATTGTTGTTATTTGGCTCTTGATTTATGTTTTGCCAATTGTATTGACAAGAATGCCTAGGACCCTTCTCTAGCTATCAATGTATCTCATCTAAAGTTCTATTCATGCTTTATCACAAAACTTGAACAAGCACTTGTGAACCCCTCTGTGTGAAGGTGCACTCAGAGTTCCGTATCATCAAAGGCTGCCTTCCAAAACCTCTTTAAAAATACCGATGAGACCAACTTCACAAAATTTCTTCCACCAAATTTCCAAAGCTGATCTCGTTTTCAATCTCGGTACCATAGAAATCACAAACTCGGTTACACCGAGTTTCCCTGTTAACTGACAGTAGAGGAACTTGGTGACACCGATTTCGCAATCTCGGCGACACCGACATTTAAAGGGACTATATTCCAGTGGACCGGATCTTTGAGTTCAGATCGTCAAAACTGTTTCACCTCAAGCTCTAACATGTCCCCTTGACCCCTGGTCGTCGCCCTTGACTCCCCGAGCGCCTCAGCCGTTGGGAATCGCCACCGTCGATGAATTCTTCACCGTCGTTGCCGCCGTAGCTGGACAGTTGTCGCGTTAGGGTATGGATCCGCCTTTCTCTTGCGCTCCCGTGATCTATCTCATGCGCATTAGAAATTTTATCTATAATCCCGAGTGTGCAAATATCTCCTTCCACCAGAAATTTTTAGGTCATGGCTCTTGTCGATTAGCGAACGAGAAATTTTTAGGTTCATCTATCCGCAGAACCCATCTTGGTTCCACCGAGTTGCAAAACTTGGTTCCACCGATTTGAATGTAGGTTTACTAAGAATGAACTCGGTGAGACCGAGTTGTCACTTTTGGTCCCACCGAAGTGATAACCAAGTTTCTGTAAAGGAGTTCATTTGTCTTGGTGACTCAAAAAATTCAAACTCGGTGCGACCTAAATGTGATCTGTAGAAAGCTAAACCTCAGGATTTATTTGTTCCAATTTTCGATAACATTTCAATTTTGTGATGCTCAACCCTTCTGTCTTTCTTATATCTACTTCACAGGTTTAGCTGTTTGCTGCTGAGCTTTTGCTTGTCTGCCAAGAGGTCTGGATCTGATGATAGCCAGAATGATCTCAGATAGCCAAGTGTTGAGATGGACTTAGGCACTAGTCCATAGAAGACTCACTCTGACCCTGGATCCTACAACTCCCATGGTGTGCCCAAGACAGCCACCAACAGAAGAAGAAACTGAACTCAGACAAAGAAGACTCGAACTTTGTGTCGGAGGAAACTTCAGGTCCTCCTAATGCTCCAAGGAAGACAGTCAGGAAAGAGTATGCAAGACCTGCTGATCTTAGAGCACCTTCATCTGGCACGCAGAGCACTGCACTTTCCACTGACAAGCTTGCTCAAAAGGATGGTGTGAAGAAACCCAGGAAGCGGACATTTCATGTTGTTGGGAGATAGACTTCCATGTATGAGAACCGTGTAGAATATGCTGGTGAAGATGAGATCCCAGCTCCTCCTAAGAAGAAGAAGCTCATGGCTGATGCCATGAAATCTGTTCCTATGCCTCCATTCAAGGGAAAGAAGGCTGTAGCTCTTAGAAAGACTACAAAGGATATCCCTGCAGCTGCCAAGGACAAAGGCCCTGCTTCTAGTGCCCCTGCTATAGAGGAGGTAGAAGATGAGAATGCACCTATTCTCAAGAAGCTCCAACCAACCCTGCCAGTATACAATGCTGCTCACCCAGTAGCAGAGAATATGAGGAAGAGGAAAGATACATGTTTGAGGAAATGGAGAGTTGTTGACTAATATATTGTCTGAAGAAGAACTGTTGTTGATCCAAGGTTTCACACCAAGGAACAACAACACTTTTATGAGACTGTCTTGTTTTACAAGATTCCAGTTAACAGTGATATGAGGTATGTTGACTGGGAATATATCAAGGAGAATGAAATTTTCTTTCCCCATGTCCAATATAATTTTAGGCTAGTGGACATTGAAGACTTTGTTGGAAAAGAGATGACCCCATGGAATGATGAGTTGATCATGCAATTTTACTCAAGTGTTCATTTCTATGGAGATGGTTCTTTGGTATGGATGACTGATGGTCAGAAATATGAGTCTACAATTTATGAGTGGGCCACTATCATTGGTGCCCCCAAGCAGAAAGAGAGTGATGTGGGTGTCTATTCTGAAGCAAAGATGAGCCACAACACCATGGAAAATATGTACAAGCCAATTCCTCACGATTATTTGGCTAGTCACAAGATGGCCCTAGTATACTTCTTGCAAGAAGGGATACCCACCATCAACACCATTCTGAGACACACCTTGATGCCTAAATCAGGTGATGATAGGATGATTCGAGGACACTCCATCAATCTGTTGCACCATTTGGACTCTCACACTAGATTCACAGTGATGGACTTGATAGTAGAGACTACTTGGAGGACTGCTGCTGATCAGAAAATATCATGTGGACATGCCCCTTACATTCAGATGCTTACCAATGCCAAGATAGGAAAGCATGTATATCTCCTTGATCAGCCCCATCTCCCCCTTCAGCCAGAATTTGTAGACAATGTTGTGGTGATGCATGAAAATGATCCCAACTTAGTTGCAGCAAGAATGGCAGCAGACATAGCAGAAGTTGAAGCTGCTAGAAATAGGCCACGACCAATTCCATAGCTCAGAACTCAAGCTGAGAAAATCGCATTTCTAGTTAGCTCTGCCCAAGTCATGGAGAAGAATATCCAGGAGATACTGCAAAGTCAGAAAATCTTGAGAGATTCATGGAAAGTAAGTTTCATGACATAGATGTGAAGGCAACTAAGTTGTCCACCATAGTCAAACAACTTCAACATGAAGTTGACTTAGTGGAGAACGTGCTCTGAGATGATGATGATGATGAAGATGACGATGAAGACGAGTCACCTCCTCTCACTACTACACGGTTCAGCAGTCAGCCTAGATCAGCTGATGTTGCTACTTAGGAGACAAGACAGACAACTTTAGCACCAGCTCCAGCTCAAGCACCTCGAGTGTCCACTCCTCCAGCTCTAGGACACTCAGCAGATGCCTTCGTGGACACTCTTCTGTCGACTAGATCATCAGCTGCCCAGAGAGACGAGTAGTTCTATACTTTTTGAACTTTTTGATATCTTGTTGCCAAAGGGGAGAAATGTAGAGATAATAGACTTCGAGAGAGAGAGCCCTTTACTTTATTTGCTGTCACTTGGTTTCAAAAACTTCAGCCTTTTGGATGAATTTATCCTGTGATCTATGTTTGATCATACACTTTGCTTGGTTGATGCTATGATAGTATCCTTTTAGCTATCTTTGTGATGATCATTCACTTATCTTTTTGGTCTTCATGTGCATTGCTATTTATTGTTATATTGTATGCGCACCACCAAGATGAATGTGACATGGAAGAGTGTCGCTTGATCCCAATCAATTGTGCATTTGCATTCAAACGCAAATTTTTAAAAATGCACAAATTTAGGGGGAGCTCTTGCTTTTCACATACTTCTCAAAGCATCGATGCTAATCATTGATTATATTTTTTATCGAAGCTTTGATATATATGTTGTCATTAGTTACCAAAATGGGGAGATTGAAAGCATAATTTCTCCCTAGGGTGATTTTGATAATTGATCACAACATATGCATCATTGGACTAATATGTTTTCCAAGTATATTTCTGAAAAGTTCAAAAGATGCTATAGCTAAAAGCTTATATGGAGATGACCCTTGATGCAAGAATGGAATAAGATTGGCTGAAGCTTCTGTCGGTGTTCTAGGAACGGGGGTACCCTGACCTGCCGGCCTGCGGACCAGGCTGGCCGACTTCATCAGTGCAAGATCTACAAGGAGCATCACCACCCTTAACAACGGCCTCGCAAGGAATAGCAACATCAGGACCCTCTGGGACCGTCCTCAGGACCACTCCGGAGCGGCGGATATTTCAAGGCAAGATTGGGCCAGACGAGTCAAGCATGACGCCATGGAAGGGCTGGCGATTAGAAGATGGCAGGACAGGACAGTCCCCCCTTTAGTGCAAAGGAGGTGCGAGCAAATCAGGACTCCAAAGGCATCTCCTAAAGGTTTCCCTTTCGGTGCAACAAGACCATGGTCGCCCACCGGCAGGACGGACGTCATCCCTGCACTCACCTCTCCGACGCTGGCAACGGCTTTGCAGGAGAAGACCAATTTTGACAGGGGAAGCATGTTCCCTTGTCTCCCATCGAAACTGGTCGTTATGGGAACCGTTCCCGCCTACGATAAGGGAAGAGGACCCGTGCCTCCACTATAAAGAGAGTGGGGAGGATACCTGAGAGGGGGATCGGATCATCATAACCCTAGAGCAACACACCAACCCATTTGGCATCCGGAGGCTCAAGAGCACTGTACTATATTTTTTTGACCGGCTACTGTAGGGAAAACCCCCCACAGCCTTTTTTCTTTTATTCCCATATATAAGAGCAGTATGTACAAGAAGAAATTAGAATGTACAAAGGGGAGGAGGAGCTAAGGCTACAAACCTCAAGGAGGCAAAAAGGAAACCCATTTAAGGAGATCGTCCCTGAAACTAGGCTTAATTCTATGAGCCAACAGGGAAATGTCATGAATGAAGCCAGATCTCCATTTTCTGAACTTTGGCTGCTCCTGGGTGAAGACCGCCTCAGCAAAGAAGGGGTTATGGAAGTCTCTTTTAGCAGCAACAGAAGCACTCCACATGGATGGACCCTGCCATGTGATCTGCGGGTAATTCATGACCCTGGTACTGAAAAGACAGGTGAAGAATAAGTGATCTCTATCTTCCTTGACTCGAGCATGACATAGAACACAGAGATTGGAGTCAGAAACATTCTAGTGTCGCCGTTCAAGCATGTCTTGAGTGTTAAGCCTGTCCATGATGAGCATCCACGCAAACATCTTAATCCTCATGGTACAACAGCTTTTCCAGATCCAGTTGAGTAAAGGATTTGGTGTAATACTGCTGTGAATGTGAGTATGGTATCTCTTGGCTGTGTATGCCTGAGCATCTTTTCCCCATACCCATCTGTCAGAGGCCTGATGATCAAGATCCAGGTCTTGAAGCAAAGATTGAACTGAAAGCAGCTCCTGGTAAGCTTGAGCAGACAGTGGCAAGTGGAACATAGAGAGCATGCTGTCATCAGAAAAGGCTGTAAAGACCTCTTGCGCTCTGCAGAAAGGATCAGCCACAAAACAAAACAGTCTTTGGAATCTGGCTGCTAGTGGCCTAATGGAGTTTCCAACCAACCAGGAGTCAAACCAAAACAGGAAGGAATCACCCTTGTTAGGCTGAACATATGTAACTGATCTAAATTTGTCCAGCCGTTTACAGATATCCTTCCACCAAAAAGAAACACAAAGGGCAGTTCCCTGAGGTACTGTGTCATGATAGTAAGTGTTCCAAATCAAGTGAACCCATGGGATATCAGCATGATTTAGAAATTTATCAACATGGTTGAGCAGGAGTGCTTCATTCTGGATTGCTAGGTTCATAATTCCTAACCCCCCTTTATTTTTAGGTCTGCACACCAGATGCCAGGAAGCAAGAGGGGGTGCATGATCTTGCCCATTTCTTCTCCATAGACATTGCCTTCGAATTCTTTCAAGCTGCTTCAGTATGCCTGGTGTTATATCCAGACTGCATAGAAAGAAGATAGGCACATAAGGCAGTGCTGAGTTTAAATACTGTACAATCTTGTTTGTCAACCTCCGTGAGAGGCAACCCACCAAAAGCAGGAGTAGGGTTTTATGCTTCGCAGCGGCCCAAATCTGGGTAAACTACTGTGTTCTGACTTCACCTCACCTTCGAGTTCGTTCTTCGCCATTTCCATTGATTAGCGGTCCATGCGAGGTGAACGAGGGAGAGACCTTCGTACACACCCAGTGTTCGAAACCTTAGGGTTTTGCGGATCCCGAAATCCGATATTTGGTGGGCCAAGTAGGGGGCATGTGAAGGCTTTTATCTAGCTTCCCCTTGCCTAGACCGCTGCAACGATGGCCAGCGTCCAACCGGCTTCTCCGAGCTTCGTCGAGCTGGTCTCCGACTGCCATGTCATAGTGGCTGGAGGCTGGCATACCGGCATCGCGGTACGAGGTGGCTCGTACCAGTCCGTGAACACCGTCTCCACCATGACGGCCACCCCTGCCACCCGGGCGCATGGGGGCTGGGCGGCGGCCCGGGCACCCGCAGTGCGCCGCATCAACTTGGGGGAGCTAACTGCACACGACGCATTGCAGATGGCAAGAGAGATGATCCGCCAACGACCGAAAGAAGGGGGCTTCGACGCCTGGGCGGACCACATCAAGGTGCTAATCGCCATCGGCCAGAAGGCCATCCAGCCCGGTGCCTCCTGTGAACCACAGGCGTCGGGCGCCGGGGGTTCGCACCGCGTGCCGGCCGCCGAGTCTGCAAACTTCGGGGCCATGGCCGATCTGGGCGGGGCCGAGAGAGACACGCTCCGCGCTGCCCTCCACCTTCTCCAGACCTCAGCAAGCGGCCGTAAAGCACATCACTTCGAAAACCACCAGGGATGCGAGGAGAACGGCGGGACGACCGACATGCACGCTGGCTTGCATCACCGAGACCAGGTCGCCCCTCGACAGCCCAGGGCGGATAGACACGAATGCTCCTTCCGGCGCAGCCAGTAGTGGGCGGAGGAGATGGCATAGACGAATTACGACAACGGAGACACGAAGGGACACCAAGGAGGGAATCAACCTCGGGCAGTGCCAGGACCAGCCCACGGCGGCAACTAGAACAAGCGACTCCGCCGGAGGCTTATCGTAGGAAGATCTCCGAGCAGCACGGCAGGGGGGATCCCCCTCCACCACCAAGAGGGACCGCCACCGTCCCACTGATGACCGACCATGGGGGACGGGCGATTGATCACCCATAAGTGTAGGGGATCGCCACAGTCTTCGCGGGTAAGATAACCCAATTTATTGATTCGACACAAGGAGAGCCGAAGAATATTTATAAGCTTTAATGGTTGAGTTGTCAATTCTACTACACCTAAAAGATACTTGCTTGGCAACGATATATTAGTAGCAACGGTGATATGGAAGTGATGGTGGCAATGGAAATAATGGTGGCAAAGCAACGAAAGTAAAACAGCAAAAGCAAAGCAACTTGTAACCAGCAGGATTAAAACACTGTAGGCTAGGGAGAAGAATGGTTGGTTATGGATGAGAGATATCATGTATTTAACTTGGGGCAAGGCACAAAGAAAATTAATGATCATCTAGGAAAATATCAAACATTAGGCATGTATCCCAAGGTAGTCGTGCGTGCTTGTAATAAGAACTTCCACAACATCTTTTGACGTACCATCCCGCTACCAACGGGGCCAAATGAAACTTATGGGGATTAAAGTGCCTATGTAAAAGAGCACCGGAACAAAGCATTAACAATCAATGGATACATGGAATCCTCGAATTATAGTCTATCCCCTTTGGTGTCCTAAGCTGTCACCATTGGGATCGCCGGTTCCGGAATATAATAGGTGCGTACTACTCATTCATAAAATCAAGAACACAAATTTATTCATGAAAACATAAGGTATTCAGATCTGAAATCATGGCACTCGGGCCCAAAGTGACAAGCATTAAGAGCAACAATTAGTAGCAAAGATGATGAACACCATAGTAGATAATAGGCAACATGCCCCTAATAATCTGACGAACTATTACATGATTTAGCTCATTCAATCCCTACCATCCCCTTCGCCTACAGTAGGGAATTACTCACACATGAAAGGGGAAGTCATGGAAGGGTGATGGAATAGCGATGGTGATGACGATGGCGACGATTTACCCTCTCCGGAGGCCAAGGCAGCCTCCAGTTTAGCTCTCCCGGAGAAGAACCGAGGGTGGCGGCGGCTCCGCGTCGAGAATTGCCGAAACGACTTCTGTTCTAGAATTTCCCTGTCTCGGGTAAAAATAAGAGCCAAGGTTAGGAACCACAGGAGGTGGGCCCCACCCAGGCAGCCTCCCTGCGCAGCCAGGGGTAGTCGGCACCACTAGGTCGCCTTGAGGCCTCGTGACCACCCTCTGGCCCATCTTCTGGTCAATGGTTCCTCCTGGTGCGTGTATTTTCTCTAATTTGTATTCGAATTTTCCGGGCACCTAAAAATCCATTTTCCTGCACACAAGAAAACCATACAGGCAGCTTTCCTAAAAACAATGTCAGTCCGGGTTAGTTTCATTCAAATCATGAAAGAATGAGGCCAAAACAATAGCAAAAGTGTTTGGAAAAGTCGATACGTTTGAGACGTATCAACTCCCCCAAGCTTAGCATATTACTTGTCCTCAAGCAATTCAGTTCAACGAACTCGACGCGACAAAGAAAACTTTGACAAACTCTTTTGGTTCATTTGATGTCAATAAGCATGTACTAGGAACAAGTCCAACAAGTATTGTAGCAATGCTACAAAGAAAGTGCATGAAGCAATCCTTTGATCATGTGAAGAGTTTCAAACAACTAAGAATGAATAATATGCAACTGAAAATCATGACAAGATCACAATGCACATCACTTGGACATACTAGAGTGGTATCTCGCTAGCCCCCATGAGTGAAGCAAAACATAAATGTAGACGCTCCTTCGGAGTCTTAAAGTAGACTAGAAATAAATATTTCAGAATGGGTAATATCACAATTAATGCAGAAAACAATGTGGTACTTCGGGACAATGCACATTACACTCAGAATGACAATTATGCTCTTAATAGTTTGTGCTTTTTTATAAGAAGAGGATGACTCAATAGTAAAGTAAAACAGATAGGCCCTTCGCAGAGGGAAACATTGATTTGCAGAGGTGCCAGAGCTAGAGCTTTTAAAACAGGGATGAATCAAAATTTTGGTGGTATGCTTTCATTGTCAACATAACAACTAAGAGATCTCAATATCTTCGATGCTAAATACATTATAGGCGGTTCCAAACAGAAAAGTAAAGTTTTTACTCCCCCTCCACCAATCGATCACACTCCAGGTGGGCCGAAGCCACGGGCACCGTCCATACAAACAACAATCCTGGGGGAGTTTTGTTTCATTAAATTTTATTTGACTTTTGAGCATGGAACATGGCATCCCGATTACTAGCCACTTTCTCACGTATGATAGTGGATCAACACATATCTTGAGAATAACCTACCTAGCATGGAAGATACAGATAGCCCCTAGTCACTACATGAGCGATTCGGGCATACAAAAAAATATATTTATTTGAAGATTTAGAGTATGGCACATGCAAATTTACATAGGACGGGACATAAATACCGCATATAGGTAGGTATGGTGGACTCATATGGCGCAACTAGTTTCAAGGATTTTGGATGCACAAGCAGTCAGTCCGCTTAGTACATGCGAAGGGTAGCAAAAGATGAGGAAACGACCAACTAGAGAGCAATAGCGGTCATAATCATGCAAAGCGACAAAGCAACATTGAATCGGGCATGAAAGTGATATAACTATTCTGAAATAAAAAGATCATCAAGGCTTGATAGACTTTTAGTCATAAACATGTGTAAGAATGTGCCAAGTCAATCCAAAAACTTTCTGAAGGGAAATACCACTTCAATATGCCAAACCATGAAAAATGCCATGCATGCAAATCATTTCAATAACAAATTATGCACTCCATTTATTTGAGAATAGTCACAAAGAAAGCATGAACAACTGGGAAAGCATTGTTAACAAAGCAATATGTCGCTACAAGCTGGTCTCTAGATCATAAGTAGAGGCATATGTACAAAAGTAGAAATAAATAGACTTCATACTAGCTTTCCTTGTTGCATCGCTTCCATCGATCTTCGTCACTATTGCATCCTCACTTGCACGATCGAACGTAGAAAGATATAATCAAGTGCAATTGCAACCATGGACTTGAGCTGAACTATGCAAAGAAAGCAAACTAAGGAGAGAAAGGAAATATTTTTGGGTTTTACAAAGGTTAAATGAAAGCAAAAGAAGAGATAAATCTTTTTGTTGTTTTTGCAAAGAAAGAACAAAGAAGAACAGGAAAAAACTCCGAAAAGATTAAAAAGGAAACCATGGATCATACAATGAAAGGGGAGAAGGGTACGTAGTCCCCCAAGATTAGGCTTTTGGCCTAAGTTAGTCTTGGCTACTTCGGGCTC
This sequence comes from Hordeum vulgare subsp. vulgare, assembly GCF_904849725.1. Classification (NCBI taxonomy): domain Eukaryota; kingdom Viridiplantae; phylum Streptophyta; class Magnoliopsida; order Poales; family Poaceae; genus Hordeum; species Hordeum vulgare. The sequence goes on from NC_058519.1 coordinate 327,950,829, forward strand.
CAGGAGCTCCCTCCGGCTCCGGGGTGGTACTGGTAGCTCCAAGAATTGTATGGGGCCTCGGGCGCGTAGACTGATGTCCTGTTGTACTCCCAAGAAGAAGGCTCCTCTTCCTCGGGAACAACCTGATGACCCACAAGTGTAGGGTATCTATCGTAGTCCTTTCGATAAGTAAGAGTGTCGAACCCAACGAGGAGCAGAAGGAACTGAGAAGTGGTTTTCAGCAAGGTACTCTCTGCAAGCACTGAAATTATCGGTAAGAAATAGTTGTGTGGTAAGATGATTCGTAGCAAGTAGAAAGTAACAATAGTAACAAAGGTGCACCAAAGTGGCCCAATCACATTTGTGACAAGGGACAAGCCTGGTCAAACTCTTATATGAGGTAAAGCGCTCCCGGGGACACATGGGAATTTCTGTCAAGCTAGTTTTCGTTATGTTCATATGATTCGCGTTTGCTACTTTGATTGTTTGATATGTGGGTGGACCGGTGCTTGGGTGCTGCCCTTACTTGGACAAACATCCCACTTATGTTTAACCCCTCTCGCCAGCATCCACAACTATGAAAGAAGAATTAAGACTAAGTTTAACCATAGCATTAAACTAGTGGATCCAAATCAGCCCCTTACGAAGCAACACATAAACTAGGGTTTAAGCTTCTGTCACTCTAGCAACCCATCATCTACTTATTACTTCCCAATGATCTCCTCTAGGCCCAAATAATGATGATGTGTTATGTATTCGACGTTCACATAAAATCACTAGAGGAAAGATAACATACAACACATCAAAATATCGAATGAATACCAAATTCACATGACTACTTATAGCAAGACTTATCCCATGTCCTTAGGAACAAAAGTGACTACTCACAAAGCATACTTATGTTCATGACCAAAGATGTTTTGAATAGCATTAGAGATCTGAACATATGATCTTACACCGAGTAATCCAACTAGCATCAACTACAAAGAGTAATTAACACTACTAGCAACCTTACATGTACCAATCGGAGTCGCAAGACGGAGAGTGGTTACAAGAGATGAACTAGGGTTTGGAGATGAGATGGTGTTGATGAAGATGTTGTTGGTGATGATTCCCCTCCGATGAGAGGAGTGTTGGTGATGACGATGGCGATGATTTCCCCCTCAGGGAGGGAAGTTTCCTCGGCAGGATGGCCCTTCCGGAGCTCTAGATTGATTGTGCTCAAGTTCCGCCTCGTGGCGGCGGCGATCCATCTCGAAAGCCTCCTCCTGATTTTTTCTGGAATGAAACCCTCCTTATAGCAAAAGATGGGAGCCATAGGGGCAAGAGGGGGCGCACAAGGCACACAGGCGCGGCCAGGGGGTAGGTCGCGCGTGGTAGGCTTGTGGCCTACTCATGGCCCCCCTTCGGTACTTCTTCCGCCCAGTATTTTTTATAAAATCCAAAATAATTCCTTGTTGATTTTCACGGCTTTTGGAGTTGCGCAGAATAGGTATCTCAAACTTGCTCCTTTTTCATACCAGAATTCCAGCTGCCGGCATTCTCCCTCTTCATGTAAACCTTATAAAATAAGAGAGAAATAAGTATTGTACAATAAAGTGTAATAACAGCCCATAAAGCGATAAATATCAACATAAAATCATGATGCAAAATGGATGTATCAACTCCCCCTCCATGGGGTTGTAGAACTGCTGCTGGATCACGAACTCCTCCAGCTCAATCGCGGTGAAGAACCATCCATTCCTGCTAGTATAATCAAACAAAAGTGGTGCAGGTAGATGGATCTCGAGAGTAGTAAACTCGTCAAACCTCCTAATATAAACAAGGTTACCAAACTCAGTAGTCCTAGTAACAAACTCATGCCTCTTCATAGCGGTAAGATCAAAGCTTATGAATGGAAAAGGCGCGTTATCCGCCCGTACAGTGCGCTCGAGATGCTCGAGGATAAGCGTGGCATAAATGCCACCAAAGTGAGGCCCTTTGCCGCTGTTAGCGACGAGGCGACGAGCAATCAAAGTACCAATATTATACGTGTTATCTCCTAAGAGGGTGGCTGCCAAGATAGCAATATTCGGAGCCAAAATGTTGCTCGTGTTGTCAGGAGCTAACACCCCTCGAGCAATATAGTATGCGAAATACCTGATGTGGGGAAACAAGATGCTGGAAATCTCCCCCGGTGAATGTCTTGCGAATCCTTGCTGTAGAGGGAGGCGAATAGGGATTTTAGCTCGTAGGGCTAAACTTTCATTCTCGTCGTCTTCCCAACATTCCGCACACCTATAGCATCACAAAATTCCGCCAAAGACATGGTAAAGCCATTCTCATATAATCTGAATTCAATCATGGAAGTTTTATCATTATATCTAAACAAGTTAACAAAAAAATAGGTGAGTTTTGGGAATTGTGGCACACGTCGTGTTACGACACGTGTCAAACCTGCAGTTGCACAGAGGTTATCAAACTCATCCTTAATACATGTCGCTGCAAGGAATTCTGAACACGGGTATGTCATGGCACGTGTCGTGTCCATCTCGTGGAGCAACTCCGGTGGTATGATATCATCATTGTAACTTGTCCTCACAGTAGAGGGTGAAGCTGCAACTCTAGTTAGTCTATCGGTATGCTCGGGTCTCTTCTTCCCAACCCATCCTTTTGCTTTTCCAAACAAACTCATTTCTGAAATTTTTGGTACATCACAAAAATGAAGGTTTAAGAAAAATGAGTTGGAGCAAACTATTCTACTCACTTCCCTGATGCATAAACTTCCATCAAAACTTCATAAATAAATTTCTAAACATGCATGCAAGCTCATATGAACAGCACCAAGAACTCCTAAATATTCACAAATAAGACTACCAATCAAAATACTAATTGGAGGGGTGGAGGAGTCACGTACCAAGGAGAAAATGCTCAGATTCTCAATGCAAATTATGGACTATAGAGAGATCGAGATTTGGCACCAAGAACAACAAGAACTCGAGCTCCAGGAGAAAAATCAGGATTTTTGGAGTGAGAGAGAGAGAAGGGAAGAAGAAATACCTGGAAAGGGGACCAGGTGGGCCCAGGCGCCCTATGGGCGTGACAAGGGGACATTGCCGCGCCACCTGGCCGCCTGGACTAGGGGTGGCCCCCCTTGTCAGCCCCAGTTGCCCCAATGTCTCTTTTTTGATGGAAATTTTGTAATAGTTTTTTTGGCATTTTTCTGGCAACTTCTCTTTTGAAACAATTTCGAAGTACCGAAGCTGCAAAACTTCCCGAAAGCTCGGAGAAATGGTTAAACATATGAAGCTTCAAAAATATAAAACTTGGGTACATCAAGGAGGATAAAATATGAAGAAATGAAAACATGACAAGGTTCTCTTTTTACTCATATAAAACATGTTTGTTAGCAAGGTTGATCAAGTCTTACTACCAAACAGGTGATATATCGAGCAAAAAGTTTCACTTCTTATAAAGCAATCATGTTACCTTTATTTTAATAGATATTGTCCCCACCGTAATGGTTTTGTATTTTTGGTGCACATGTAGAGGACAAGCCCACTCTCCAACCTTCATGGTCTCAATATTCTCAATAGAATTAAGGCCATGCCTTTTATCAATCTTCTTCGGAAAATATACCGTGTGCTCCTTCTCATTAACATTGAAAGTCACCTTTCCTTTATTGCAATCAATAATAGCACCTGCAGTGTTTTGAAAAGGTCTACCAAGAATAATAGACATGCTCCCATCCTCGGGCATGTCAAGCACAACAAAGTCAGTAAGGATCAAGCAATTAGCAACTTCAACAGGAAAATCCTCACAAATACCAACATGAACGAGTGTTGGCTTATCATCCATTTGAAGAGAGATATCTTTAGGGATTAGTTTATCTAGACAAAGCCTTTTGTAAAGAGAAAAAGGCATAACACTCATTCCTGCACCAAGATCACATAAAGCAGTTCTGACATAATTATTTTTTATGGAGCAAGGAATGGTGGGTATACCTGGGTCACCAAGCTTCTCAGGAATCTTACCACTAAAAGAGTAATTAGAAGGCATAGTAGATATTGCCTCATTAGGAACATTTATTATATTAATAACAATATCTTTCATATACCTCGAGTACGGAGGCAACTTAATAGCATCAGTCAAATGAATTTGAAGAAAAAGAGGTTTCATCCATTCACAAAATTTATTGTAATGCTCTTCTTCTTTGCTTTTGAAAGACTTACCCGGGAAGGGCATTGATTTCTGTACCCATGGTTATCTTTCATTGCCATGTCTTCTTGCAACATAGAATTCTCTAGTATATCTCTTGCGCTTGTCGGGTGCTTCTTCTTCTTGTTCTTCAGGAGGATCATTCTTCTCATTATCTTCATCAGGTTCAACACCATCTTCAGTTTAATCATCGGAAGTAGATATACTATTAGGATCAATAATAGGTTATTCAACAATTATGGGATCATTGGAGTTGTCATCTTCCTTGTGTTTGTTCTTCTTCTTCTTCTTCGGGGAGCTCACAACGTCTTCTTCCTGCAATTGAGAATCTTGCTCGATCCTCTTTGGATGCCCCTCCGGATAGAGGGGTCCTGGGTGTGTGTACCACCTCGGTTCTTTATACCATACCCGTGTGTATCAACTTATTTTGCATTGTTAGCAAGCAAATCTTTTTGCACATTAGAAATTTGTTCAAGTTGAGTTTGAACCATATGAAAATGCTTAACAAGACCTTTAACATCATTAATAGTTCTACTTAAAACATCAAGCAAACTTTTGATAGCAAGGGAATTATCATGCAACTGGCTTTGAATCCTCTCATTAAAGTGACTTTGCATGACAATGAAATTATAAAGCTCATCTAAAAATTGATTAGGGGGCTTACCATGAGGGATGTCACTTTCATTAAATTCTAAAAGAGAGTGTACCTCTACCATAGGTGGGTGAGTGGTAGGCTCACATAATTTCTCAATAGGAGGTAGATTCTTCACATCCTCAGCTTTAATATCTCTCTCTTCAATACACTTCTTGGCTTCTTGCATAACTTCGGGGCTCAAGAAAAGCATACCCCTCTTCTTTGTTGGTGGAGGTGGTTCAAGAATGGACCAATCATCATGATTCTTAGCCATCTTGCCCATTAGTTCTTCAGCATCGTCCGCTGTTCTTCCCCTGAAAACACAACCAGCACAACTATCCTGATAGGTTCTAGATTCATCGGTTAGACCAGCATAAAATATATCAAGCAATTCATTCTTAGGGACTCCATGTCCCGGTCTAGCCTTGAGTAAAGTACAATACCTCCCCCAAGCTTTAGGGAGGTTCTCATCCCGCAACTGTTTAAAGTTATATATTCTTTGTAAAGCAGCATGTTGCTTATGAGCAGGAAAATATTTAGCAACAAAAATTGAGCTAAATCTGGAGGACTCTTAATGGAACCACATGGTAGTGCATCATACCATGCTTTAGCATCTCCCTTCAAAGAGAAAGGAAGTAGCTTAGTAAAATAATAATTTCTCTTCTAGTCCTCTCTACTGAATAAGCCACCCATCTAAGTGAGTTTGGTAAGGTGTGCAATAGCGTCGTCATTTTATCTGCCATAAAAGGGGTAACCTTCAACTGTGGATATAAGTGAACGATTGACAGAGAAATCAAAATCAGCATCCTTAATGCAAATAGGAGATGAAGCAAATTCAGGATCAGGAGTAAATTTGTTTTTCATAGAATGCTTTTCAAGCAGCTTCTTTACAACAGTAGGGTCAGAGTTAGCACACTCTGTAAGTTCCCTGCATAAATCATCATCAAGTTCAATATAATAATCATCTAGAATTCTTTCCTTGCGACCACTCATGTCTCGGTAGCCAAAAGATTTACCAATGGGGTAGTGTGTAACAGGAATTTCTATTCCAGACAGCTTCACAGCCTTAGCAATCTGAGACTCATTAAAATAACCAAGTAAACCAGTCTCATCAAGAGTAGTAGAAGCATCATCAAAAGTATCAGTCATATTGACGGACTCGGTAGAAGTAACATGTGGTTGTGGCGAAGCAAACTTACTCATAATGGAAGGTAAATCAAGCGAGCACTAGTGCTGAGAACAGTACCTTTTCTTGTAGTGGATGGTAAAATCGGAACCTTGGAGTCTCCTTTCTTACCCATAGCGGATAAGTCGCAGCAAGCAAAATAACTCCAAGTAGACTTGTAAATAAATCTATGCTCCCCGACAACGGCGCTAGAAAATAGTCTTGATAACCCACAAGTGTAGGTGATCGCAATAGTCTTCGCGGGTAAGATAACCCAATTTATTGATTCGACACAAGGGGAGCCAAAGAATAATTATAAGCATTAACAGTTGAGTTGTCAATTCAACCGCACCTGAAACATATTTTCTTGGCAACAAAATATTAGTAGCAATGGTGATATGGAAGTGATCGTGGCAACGAAAATAATGGTGGCAAAGCAATGAAATTAAATAGCAAAAGCACATCAACTTGTAACCAGCAGAATTAAAACAGTGTAGGCTAGGGAGATGAATGGTTGGTTATGGATGAGAGATATCATGTATTTAACTTGGGGCAAGGCACACAGAAAATTAACGATCATCTAGGCAAAAACATTAGGCATGTATCCCAAGGTAGTCGTGCGTGCTTGCAATAAGAACTTGCACAACATCTTTTGTCCTACCATCCCGCTACCAACGGGGCCAAAAGGAACTTATGGATATTAAGGTGCTCGTGTCAAAGAGCACCGGAACAAAGCATTAACAATCAATGGATACATGGAATCCTAAAATTATAGTATATCCCCTTTGGTGTCCCAAGCTGTCACCATTGGGATCGCCGGTTCCGGACTATAATAGGTGCATGCTACTCATTGATAGGTTCAAGAGCACAAATATATTCATGAAAACATAAGGTATTTAGATCTAAAATCATGGCACTCGGGCCCAAAGTGACAAGCATTAAGATTAACAAGTAGTAGCAAAGGTGATAAACACCATAATAGATGATAGGCAACATGCCCCAACAATCTGACGAACTATTACATGATCTACCTCATCCAATCCCTACCATCCCCTTCGCCTACAGTAGGGAATTACTCACACATGAAAGGGGAAGTCATGGAAGGGTGATGGAGTAGCGATGGTGATGACGATTGCGATGATTTCCCCTCTCCGGAGGCTAAGGCAGCCTCCAGATTAGCTCCCCCGCAGAAGAACCGAGGGTAGTATCGGCGCCGCGTCGAGAATTGGCGAAACAACTTCTGTTTTGGAATTTCTCCGTCTCGGGTAAAAATTGGAGCCAAGGTAGGGCACCAGAGGAGGTGGGCCCCACGCAGGCGGTCTCCCTGCATGGCCAGGGGGCAGGCCGCGCCACCAGGTCGCATGAAGCCTGGTGACCCCTCTCTGGCCCATCTTCTGGTCAATGGTTCCTCCTGGTGCGTGTATTTTCTCTATTTTTATTGGAATTTTCCGGAACACCTAAAAATCCATTTTCCTACACACAAGCAAACCATACAGGCAGCTCCGCTGAAAACAACATCAGTCCGGGTTAGTTTGGTTTAAATCATGCACGAGTGAGGTCAAAACAATAGCAAAAGTGTTTGGAAAAGTCGATACGTTTGAGTCGTATCAGCGAGTGCCTACATGGAGCCGTATGTTCCAGAGTACGCGGCACTGCCTGATCCTCCCGACGAGGAAGAGCTTCAGGCGTCCCCTGGGGCGCCTACCCATCTCAGGAGTGAAGAATGTTCGGGGGATCCTCTCTGAGCCGGGCCCAAGAGGGGCGCGAACAAGGGGGCGCCCTGAGGTCACGGGGCCTGGAACCATCCACCTTCCCCGTGAAAGGACTACGCGAGGCCATAATCATGGGCCTCAGGAGGACGACCAAACACTATGACGAGACGATGGTAGCACGGATCATCCGCGACGACCAAGATGCATGCGCGGGCGTCGGGAGCTAGGCCTCTTGACGTGATCCTGAGGTGCAACATGGCTTCAACTATTCAGCGAGGTATTTTTTTTGGATTTACTGCCTTAAGGAGTGTCTGCTGCCGCGGGAACTCCAACTACCTAGGGCATACTTCTGCAAGTCGCTTCCTTTACAATTTCCGTTACATCCACTTAGCAACCTGACACGCTGCTTTGGTTGCGTCATTCGGCGACCCACCCTCCTCGTTCGGGGGAACCGGCCGCAACGCACTGCCCCAACGCGGGAGTTGGGGAGCCCCACGGCCCCTCATGATGACGGTCGTCAGGATAAAATCAGAGTCGCTTGAACGTCCAAGGGGGCTCCAGAGCATGGTGCTCCAGGAGCCTTACCGGTCACAAGGCCACTTGTCACCCTTGATATCGTCCACGGACATTGGGGCATTATCTGGGGTAGGAGGGCTTGACCATGTAGCTACATCCGTTCAAACGGTGACAGGCAACAACCGTTGGGGAATGTGTGGGACCGGGTCCTAGCGACGCATAGTTGCTTGAACGTCAAAGAAGGGCTCCTGAGCATCATGCCTCGGGGGCCTTACCGGTCACAAGGCCACATGTCGCCCTTGATATCGTCCACAGACATTCGTTCATTATAAGGGGTGGCAGGGCTTGACCCCGTAGCTACAACCGTTCAATCGGTCACACGCAACGGCGGTCGGGAAATGTGCGAGACTGGGTCTTAGCGACGTAGAGCCGCTCGAGCGTTAAAGGGGGCTCCTGAGCATCGCGCCTCAGGAGCCTTACCAGTCACAAAGCCACTTGACCACCTAGGTGCCGTCCAGGCTCTCTCGGTATTGGGGGATGTCGGGGCCTTGCCTCGTGAGGCGCCTCACGACAGCAGGGATATGTGCCGGACTGGGACCTGTCAACGTGGAGTCATGAAAGCCCTTAATAGGCCTCCCGGAAAGGAGCATGAGAACGCAAGACCTGGATCAACATGTAGCATCTCGGCACAGCCTCGTGATGCCCCAGCACCACCACCGCATCGACTCTGCATCGTCCTTCAATCCTTCCGGAACCTACTTCATCCCGTGACACTCCCATGTAGACTGTATACGCCCAGGGCCCCCCGAGGACGTGGTAGGGGTCCACCCCACGCCTAGCATTGTTCAAGAATTCATTTGATTAATAAATTAATGGGTCAGTTAATCGCTACTCATTGGATGACCGATTCGAATAACACCTATTCATTGTGTTAACTTCCCGGGCTGATTAAATGGACTATCAGGTCGATTAAATGGCATGTTAGACCGATTAATAGGTTGTCAAGTCGATTAATCGCAGGTGGCCTACTAACTCATGGGTCAAAAAGGCCCAAATATTTGGCATGTAACCTCTCCCATCCTCTTCTCGCTCCTCAATAGCTAGGGTTTGATCAAACAACACCATATTATGGTATATCTCATAGGTGAGAGCATGAGATTAGGGTATGATACATAAAAAACCTGGAATATGTTCACATGTTCCTATTTAATCTACCGATTAATGGTCGACCGATTAATCCAGTTAATAGGACGATTAAACGATTAATTGCTACTCCCAATCCGACCGAGCAGCTACCAATTACCGATTTCCTTAACAATGACGCCTAGTGGAAGACCTTAGGTCCGCGTTGGGTACAACACAGTCCGCCATTGACTCTAGAAGCTCAAGCCCCAATGCCTTGGTGGTAGGGACACTCGCGAGGCCAAAGAGTCCTCGCGACCTCCCATATACACCCCCACCATGACACTCCCACGTAATAACGAGCCGAGGCTGTATACGCCCAGGGCCCCCCGAGGACGCGGAAGGGGTCCAACCCACGCTTATTGGAAGACCATAGCTCTCCGATGGGTCCAAAGACGAAGGCAATCAGCATGGCCTGCCAATGACCATGCTCACAGCTCGGAAGGAAAACCATATAGTCCGCCAATGACTATGGCAACTTTAAATGCCGGATGCGGCACTCGCTTGCTTTCTCTTGGATTCGAACTATTTTCCGCTGAGTTTGAATTGGCTGATTTCTTAAGTTAGTTTTTCTAGTATTAATGCCTGATGTTTGAAAAATAAAAAGTGGGGAAAACTCTCTCTCGCATTTCATATTCCACTCGCTTTGAAACCTCCCGTCCGGAGAACGTATTTAAAATACAACTACTCCGCGCCACCCCAAGGAGTCAAGGAGCATGAACGCAAGGATTGAGCACCTCAGGGGCAACTTTTTCAGTGGTCAACCCCCGGTCGGGGGCCCGGACCGAAACTTCATACACCACAAAGAGTCTCGGGTGGCCTCAGGGCTCCCCCAGGGAAATGACCAAAGGGACAAGGTGCAGAATCGCTCGGGCGCCAGAAAGGGGGGTTCTTGGGCGCGCCATAGGAGCCTTACCCGCCATTAAGACTGGGGCCTGACGTCGCACAGCGGCTCGAGTGTCAAGGGGGATCCTGAGCAGCGCACCTTGATACGTCTCCATCGTATCTACTTTTCCAAACTCTTTTGCCCTTGTTTTGGACTCTAATTTGCATGATTTGAATGGAACTAACCTGGACTGACGCTGTTTTCAGCAGAATTGCCTTGGGGTTATTTTTGTGCAGAAATCGAAGTTCTCAAACGTCCTGAAAATTTACGGAGATCATTTACGAGAAGTTTTCATCGCGTTTGCGATACGGAGCCGCTGCCACCACCTGTTCTTCATATGGAGGGCAGATCTGGAGTCCGTCTTGGGCTCCAGAGAGGGGAAATCGTTGCCATCGTCATCATCAACCTTCTTCCCTCTCCAATTCCTTGAAGCTCTTCGTCGTTCGTGAGTAATCTATTCGTAGGCTCGCTGGGCGGTGATCAGTAGGATGAGATCTATCTTGTAATCGAGTTAGTTTTGATGGGGATTGATCCCTAGTATCCACTATGTTCTGAGATTGATGTTGCTACTACTTTGCCATGCTTAAGGCTTGTCACTAGGGCCCGAGTGCCATGATTTCAGATCTGAAATTATTATGTTGTCACCAATATATCTGTGTTTCAGATCCGATCTTGCAAGTTGTAGTTAGCTACTATGTGTTATGATCTGGCAACCCCGGAGTGACAATAACCGGAACCACTCCCGGTGATGACCATAGTTTGAGGAGTTCATGTGTTCACCAAGTGCTAATACGTTGGTCCGGTTCTTTATTAAAAGGAGAACCTTAATATCCCGTAGTTTCCTTTTGGACCCAGCTTCCACGGGAGGGATGGACAATAAATGTCATGCAAGTTCTTTTCCCTAAGCATGTCTGACGACACACGGAATGCATGCCTACATCACATTGACGAACGGGAGCTAGCCACATATCTCTCCGTATTATAGCTGTTGCATGAAGAATATCATCCAAACAAATTACAGACCCATTGCCTACGAGTTTGTCCTACTCCTGTTGTTAATCTTTTTGCTCTGCTGTTGTGACTACTGTTGTTACTTGTCTTGCTCTGCTGCTACTGTTGCTACTACTGTTGCTTGCTACTGTTGCTACTTGCTACTGCTGTCACTACTGCTTTTCCTTGCCGCTGCTATTGCTCGTTACACTGCTGCTACCTGCTACAATTTTGGTTCGCTGGTCCTTGACGGGAACTGACAATTTCCGTCAACGAGGCAACTTGGAGCCATTTATACAATCGTTAGAAATAGTTTGCCGTGTCAACAGATCGTTTCTGAGACCGTTGTTATCGTACTACTTTGCTGTTACTACTTTGCTTGCAGATACTAATCTTTCAGGTGTGGTTTCATCTGACACATTCAGCTGCTAATACTTGAGAGTATTCTCTCACCTCCTATCTGGCTAATCAAGAAATTTGGGTCGAATACTCTACCCTCGAAAACTGCTATGATCCCACACGCTGGTGGGCCGTCAACTACATTCTTCTAGTTTCGATTGCCAGAGAGTGCTAGCAGCATTCTTCTGGTGCCGTTGCAAGGGGAAACACAGCTGACATCAAGCATTTTTCTAGCGACGTTGCCGGGGAGGTATTGCTATATTCTCTGAGTTACTTGGGATTCATATTTGTTGATCACTATGAAGAATCTGAAGGATCCAAAAACCAAAGTCTTGCCCTCAACTACGAGGGGAGGTAAGGAATTGCCATCTAGCTCTGCACTTGATTCACCTTCAATTATGAGTAAGTTTGCGACAACACCTCCTGCTAGAAATCTTTATATGTCGCATGTGCTTGATGATGCTTATGATGCTACTGCTAGAGATGCTATGCTTGATACTATGCCTGATGATACTATGCTTGATACTATGCCTAATGATGCTATGCTTGATACTGCTAGAGATGCTATGCCTGATACTCCTTTGCCTGATGATGCCAGAGATGCTATTTTTCCTGATGTTCCACTAGGGGTATTCCTTGATTCTCATATTGCTAGAGTTACTGCCAATGCTCGTGATGCTTCTGATACTACCGATAGTATTTAGATAGAACCTACTTTTGGTCCTGTTAGATCTAGCTCTCCTAGATATGAATTGCCTAATAAACCTGAGGGTTACGTTATGGAGGGAGAGATAACTGAGGATTTTCTTGCGTGTAAGGATGCCTATGACGCTGAGAAATTACTTGTCAAGTGGAAGGAAAAATCTTTGAAAGCTCGGATGAAATACGACCCAAAGTTTGCCACCTCACCTATCTTTATCAACGATAAGGATTATGAATTCTCTGTCGATCCTGAGATAATCTCTCTAGTCGAATCTGATCCTTTCCACGGTTATGAGTGTGAGACGGTCGTAGCCCATCTTGCCAAACTACACGATATAGCCAACCTTTTCACTAATGAGGAGAAGATCCGCCACTACTATATCCTTAAGCTGTTTCCTTTCTCTCTAAAGGATGATGCTAAAGCCTGGTTCACCTCTCTTGCTCCTGGATGTGTGAGTAGTCCCCAGGATATGGTCTATTACTTGTGTGAGAAATATTTCCCTGCCCATAAGAAGCAAGCCTCCTTGCAGAAAATATACAACTTTGCTCAACTCCAAGAAGAGAGTCTTCCACAATCTTGGGGGAGGCTCGTCCAGCTACAGAATGCTTTGCCTGATCACCCTCTTAAGAAGAACGAGATACTTGATATCCTCTATAACGGACTTACCGATGCCTCTAGAGACCACCTAGATAGTTGTGCCGGTTGTGTTTTTAGTGAACGAACTGTAGAACAAGCTGTGTCCCTATTGAATAAGATTTTGATCAACGATAATGCTTGGACTATTCCCGAACCACCTCCTAAGCCAACTCCAAAGAAAAGAGGTATTCTATTCCTCAGTCCCGAAGATATGCAAGAAGCCAAGAAATATATGCAAGAGAAAGGCATTAGATGTCACACCCTGTTTTTCTTCACAAGTATTTTATGTTGCAAAAACAATAGATTGTTAAAACTTTTTCCAATAATGTTGTGAGTGCAATGTCAGCCCTTGTATGAGTGAATGCTTGCTTGCTTGATGACTCAAACCCATGAAAAACTTATTATTTTGCTCTCTTCAAAACCCCTTTTTCATTTATATCAAGATCACCTTCATCATGCTGGGATACACTACTAGCTCATGAAGCCAAGTGGCACTTCCAACCAAAGTTGGTGATCTGATCCAAATATTATTGTCATTCATTAAAAACATTAATTGGTGATTTAAAATATTATTTTCCTATTTTATATTTATGTCTGTTTCTAAGGCCAGGAATGATATTCCCACAAGGAAAATTGCTTTCCTGCCTTAGAAAATTCTGAGTAAATTCATGGAAGCTCAGAAGGACATATATTTTCCATATATAAGATTTTGAGCCCTATTTTATATTAATATTATTTGAGTAAAACCCTGAAAACCAATTCTGTCTGTTTTAGCTTTTTGAGATGTTTCCAAAGGAAATAATCTCAATAAATTCCCATAAAATTACAAGAGCCCTCCCAAGCCATATTAGGTGCTCACATAAAATCTCACCTTGATCCAAGGTGGGGAAGTGCACCTAATGAGCCCAAAACCCTCTCTGTCCAGAGAAGAGTTGGAACAACTCTACATTGCAAAGTTGCTCCAATGGAGCTGAAACTTTGCAGAACTGTTTGACACCCAGAATGAGGACTCCACACAAAAGATGGGATTTGTGAGACCCTGTTTGGCCACACTTCCTTTGTAAAGGACAATACTGGTCATTTTGAGGCATTTTCAAGTTTACAAAGCTAAACTTGTTCAATGAAGCTCAAATTTGGTGAAACCCCATGTTTTTACCCCAAGACCAAACCTGTTAAGTTTGAGTTCCACTGGTGGAGTGGAAGCACCCCAAATCGCTGTCGAACACCTACTGACAGGAAGGTAAAAACCCTCCTAGCCACTGTTTTTCCCAATGTCAAAGCCCCAAACTTGGTGAGTTAGAGCCCCAGAACACCCTGAGCACCCAGTCAACCAGCCCCTCCCCAACTCCAAGCACTAGTGACAAGATCTTCAATTTGAGACGCAGGCCAGTACTGGCAACACAGGTTTCCTTGCCTCCTTTTGACCAGCTCGTGCTCCCACTAGCACACAACAGCTAGGCACACTCCCAGCAACACTCAGGACATGGAGGACACGTCCAAAGGGCCCCAGAGCACGCCAACATGCCGTGGCATGCCAAAACCGCGCTCTGTATGCGCTACAGAGAACCTCCAGCAAGGGGACGTCGCCTCGGTCGGTTCCAACCCCCCAAGTAGTGTCCAAACACTTCCCCGACACCCACAATGTGCAAAGCTACCATCAGGGGCCACCTCTCGTCGCGCAAGAGCTCAGGCGACGCGTGCCCGCGCGCACCCGACGCGGCCGAGCATGCACGGTCGCTGCGGCTTGACCCCTCTCGCTTTCCCTCTGCGGCCGATGCACCAGGAGGTCCTAAACCATGTCCCGAACCCGTGGTTTCGCGGCCAGCACCTCACTGTGCTCGCACGCGTGCCACGGTGAGTCACCGGCGCGCCCGAGTCGGCTCACCGCCGCTGGCCTATAAATAGGTCCCCGCGGCACCCCAGCACGCCCCAGGCAGCTTCAGCACAACCACTAGACTCCCCCTAGCCGCCCAATCGAGCTCGCAGAGCCCCGGTGCTCGAGATCGACCGAGGCCCCTCCGCCTTGGAGCTCCGGTCGATCTTTGGCTACAGGTCGGCTCCTGCGCTGCCCGACCTCCCATTGCACTCCCCTTGACGCCAGGATCATTTCCCCCAACTCCCCCGAGCTAATACTTGCCCCTAGCCACTAGCTCGACGCCAACCCGAAACCTTTCCGCCACAATCACCTCGTCGCCGGCGACCCAGACCACCTCCGGTGACGTCCCGACCACGAGCAGGTAGGCGGAGGAACGAGGGACCCATTCCCGCTCCTAGATTGGCCTGAGGGCAACGGTAGCCTCGCCGGCGTCTGTCTCCACCTCTCTGGCTGGAGGTAGGAGAAGGACCCGACAGGTGGAGCCCACCTGTCGGTGTCCTGGGGCAGCCAGCGCACGCAGCTGCTGACACTGACCCCAGGGGCCCGCAGGTCGGGTTTGAACCTGCCCCGCGCGCGCCTGGTGGCCGGTCTGCTGGCTGGGCCGACTGGGTCTCCCCCCTGGCCTTTTTCTTTTATATTTTCTAACCTGCAACTTAAATGATTTTTATAAAAATATTTAGCCAGTAGAAAAATATGATTCTTCCACCAACAATTTTCTAAAAATGTGTAGTAATTGATTTTGTAGAGTTTGACATTTATCAAAAACAGAATCTGTTTTGGTATAATAAAATGATATTAAATGCACTTGTTTGCTTTTAAGTAAATATGCTTAGCTAATAAAAACCATAGGAAACATTTTTCAAAATAATAAACTGAATTCATTCAAGCTTTGCAACATTTTTAAAAGCACCTTGTGATGTGTTTTGGTGTGAGCTATTATTTATTTATTCCTTTCTCGACGGTATAGTTACCGAGTGACGGAGGATCCGGAGCGGAAGACCTCGAAGACCCCGGATACCTAGCTGACCAAGGCAAGCAGCCCTTTGACCATGACTTGAGAACAAACATTGTTGCATGCTAGTATAGTTGGTATTTTGCCGTTGCATGCGATCACGATGCCGGTTCATCATTGTGGTGATGGCACCGGAGGCTTCTTCAAAGCCCTTGCATGTTGATGACGTTATTCATGTGGCTCCTCGGAGCACAAACATGATGAGCTTGACCCTACCACTTATAAGGATCAATGTACTATCATGTTGACTAGTATAGTAATATCATTGCATTGAGCTTGACCCTACCCCTTGAGGTTCATGTTAATACCATGTTGACAAGTAAAGATAGAGCATTTTATCATGAGCATGATGATGAGTTAAATAAAGAGTTTATGAAAACCCCGTCGGGTTCCACTAATGCCCGAGGGTGATGATGAGTTGGTGGCCACTTTTGGAGAAGTGGTGCACTCGGTATTTTGCGTGTGTGGTTTCGGAAATGGGATTGTATTTATGATGTGTCGACAGTCCCAACCTTACCAGTACGACCAGGATACCCCTTTATAGGACGGGGCTTTGTTGATTACTCTGGTCGATACTAGCAAAGAGCCACATTACTAGTGGCGGGAGTGATTGGTGTCACTCTCGTGATGGGGTCGTGCCAGGTAGGACGACTATGCCATTATTATGAGTTCCAGGCACACCGTTGGTCCCCGCATTGTTGATACTGTCCAGAGTCGGTGCTCGTAAGATGTACAACATGTGGGCTGGGTACCAATCGAGTGGACCTCTTTGTCAAGTATCGTCAGGGGAAAGATGATGATCGGGTACTTACCTCGGGTATATGTGATATACCGCGAGTCGTGGATGACACGGAAGTTTCCCGTTTTCTCGTGGGTCCAGCGTACTACCTCTGCAGAGAGTCAAACTATTCGAATAGCCGTGTCCACGGCCAAGGACAGTTGGGTGGTGCTGCTTAAACTACGTCTAGCATTTCCGCATAAACCAAGTGTGTAAGTGTGACTAAGTGTGTGTGTGTGGTGTTAAAAAGTTCTTGTTATAAAGATAATAATATGACCAAGTTCGGTGACTTGGCATATAGGGTAAAACCGGATGGTTTAGCCCTCATTAATACATTGAGGTTATGACAAGTCCGATGACTTGGCATATAGGGTGAACCCGGATGGTTCAACCCTTAGCAGATATGTTGATATATGTAACCTGTTCTTCAAGAGTAGTTCTTTAACTTGTTGCTATACCTGATCATCCCACCAAATTGCATTCCACCATAGATTCATGTTACTATTATTCTTCGCTATCAATGTTCATATCATGGGCTGTTTGCGAGTACATTCAAAGTACTCATTGGCTTGCCACTGGTTATATTATTGACCAGACATGGAAGGACCGGAGTTTGGCGGCGAGTACACCGTCGGAGACGAACCTGTGATCTAGGATGCTTCCAAGTTAGAATGCCTGTCGTTGTAGGCTTGATGGCATGGGCACCGCTTAGCCCTTACGAGTTTCCGCTACTCGATGTATCTGTTTCAATTGGCTTTAGGCCTCATTCTTGAATCCGACCTTCTGGTCGTTTGATGTAAAAATTTCGGTACTTGTATGTAAGACTCTTCTATTCAGTATCTGTGTTCAGTGAACATTTATCCTTGGGGTCACTGGGCACGGCGAACTCGACTTGCTAGTCGGGGTCCCCACAGAACTGGTATTAGAGCCATCCTGACTATAGGAAGCCATAGATAGCATGGACGTTAGCCGAGAACGCTAGAACGCCAACCTTGCACAAACTTCTGCAAATACAACTTCCTGACCTCTCTCCTATGCCTTGTAGATGGCTGCCGTACCAGAGACGCTTCTGGAGACCGGCTTTCCACTACTCCTGGTGGATTGTCTCGAGAAGTGCCACGTACGTCGCACGCCCATCTTCCTCTACCACGAGCACTGGGTCGACGTCGACACTAAGGAATATCACGTGGACGTGATAGTGAAGGCTAATGACTCCCCATCTAGTTGGTTCTTCGAAGGACCACAGATGGGAGAGATATGTTGGCAGTGGAGACGGCCGCACGAGAGGCGCTCGCGCGTCTCCGCAGCATCTTCCCTGAGATGGCTAATGAGCTTGTCACTCGTCACCTACCTTTCATTAAGGAAGTAATGGATGGGAGTTGGACACTCACCCCAGCCACGGAGGATGGGATGCCATTAAGGTTTCAGACCTACTTCAGCCTGTTGTCGGACACCCTGACACACTTCCTGGTTAAGGAGTCAGTCAAGCTTTGCCAAGAGCTGCACCTAGTCAAGGGCCTGCTCCACACTGAGAAGATGCAGAATCGCAAAGTAAAGAAGGCAGGCGCACCTGAAGGGAGGCAGCTGTTGCTACTAGGGGTGGTGTGTTACCCATCCAGGCAGTCCCTCTTCGGAGTCGCCGCCTGACAGCGGAAGAGTACACTGAGATCTTCACCGCCTAGCCTAAGAGACGCCGTGATGTACGGATTCTTTCTTCCACTCCTATAAAGGAAGAAGATGTCGATGAAAACGAGGACAACGATGAGGATCCTGTTGAATCCGCCTTTGAGACTGAGCAGTCCGCCGCATAGGATTTAGCGTAGGCAAGTAGGAGTACCCCGAGCATAGGGTATCCATGTATCTGTTTTTAATTTACGTATGTGTGCATGATGTAAGTCACCTATTACCTTAGGCACCCTGTAAGTGACTACATCACTTAGTTTTTATGAATGCAATTTCCGTTTGTCAAAAACTTTCGTTTTGTAAACTTGGCACTTGCACGTATTGGACCCCCTCTTACTAGGAATGAATCCTTGTATTCCCGAGCAAGGTGGCATTTTGACCTGTCTGTTTCTATGACAGGATGGTGAACGCAACCCGCAATAGCACCTTCGGCAACCCTGGCGCCGGCTCCTTAGGGACGCCGCAGGGAACCGAAGGAGAAGCTCACGCTGGAGGTCACCACGAGCAGCCTAGAGACCTTCCGCCACCACCTCCTTCTGAGAACTTGACGATGGCTCAGTTCCTTCAAGCTCTTCGGGAGGAGCGTCAAGCCAGCAATGCCGTTATTCAGCAGCTGACTCAAGTCCTGGTGGACAACCCGCCGCGGAATGGGAATGGCGGTGGCCGCTCTACTCTTTCTGAGTTCATGCGGACTACGCCCCCCATATTCACGGAGACGACTGAACCACTGGACGCCGATGACTGGATCCACACCATTGAAGACCTCCTTGCGCTTGTCAAGTGCATCGACGATCATGAGAATGTCCTTTATGCTTCTCACTGTCTCGGAGGCACCGCCAGGGCATGGTGGGATGGATTTCAGATCATGCGGATAAGGCAAGTCATCACTTGGGTGATGTTCAAGGAAGGATTTCGCGCGGCTCACATTCCACCTGGACTGATGACCATTAAGAGCCAGGAATTCCGAGCCTTGAGGCAGGACAGTGGAACTATTAAGGAGTACCTGCAGAAGTTTAACCTCTTGTCGAGGTACGTGCCCGAAGATGTTAACACTGAGGCCGCTAAGGTGGAACGCTTCATGGAAGGGTTACAGCAGTCCATACCAGCTGGTGGTTTGCTACTGCCAGACTTTCAGCGTGTTGGTTAACAAGGCGCTTATGTTGGAAGACAAGCATCGTGCGATGGACGACACCCCCAAGCGCAAACTGATAGGCAGTGGAGGACCGAGTAGCACAAGACCAAGACCATGGCAGTCAGCACCTTCAAGACCCAACTTTCAGCAGCAGCAGTACAAGCACCCGGTGTTCCGCCAGAATTATCAGCCTCAGCAGCAAGCCAAGTCAGTAGTCAACCCGCCGAACAACGGTGGAGTCAAGACCAACCCTCCGGGGCAGGTCACCTGCTTTGGGTGTGGTCAGACCAGGCACTATTCCAGGCAGTGCCCCAACAAGAAGCCCGACGCACCGCGTCCCAATGCACCCAACGCCGGTCAAGGTGCACCAGGAAGGAACCAGGCGCCCCGCAACCAGCAGTTCAATGGCAGGGGCCGGATCAATCACATCACTGCAGAAGAGGCGCAGGAAGACCCGGACTGCATTCTGGGTACGTTCCTCGTCAACTCAACTCCAGCAACAGTGTTGTTTGATTGTGGTGCCTCGCATTCTTTTGTTACTCAAAGGTTTGCGGAGAAGTGTGGTTTAAAACCCACTCTACTCCGTGGACAGATGGCAATTCAAACCCCGGGAGCAGTATTGAGGACCAACCTAGGGTGTAGAAGGGTCGAGATAGTTATCAATGGGACGAGTTTCTTGGTAGACCTCATTGTGCTTAAATCGCAAGGTGTAGAAGTAATCCTCGGCATGGATTGGTTGGCCAAGCACCAGAGTCTTTTGGACTGTGCCAACAGGGCCATTACCATGACAAGCAACCAAGGGGTCAACGTCAAGTTTGTCTCCGAGCCAGTATCGGCTCAAGTTCCTCGAGTCAACAGTCTATCCGAGGTAGAGCTTGATCAAGTGCCTGTAGTCTGTGAATACCCGGACGTCTTTCTTGACGAGCTACCCGGAATGCCTCCCGACCGAGACATCGAGTTCATCATCGAGCTCATGCCCGGATCAAGGCCTATATATAAAAAGCCTTACAGGATGGGTTCCGAAGAGCTGGCAGAGCTGAAGAAGCAGCTGGATGAGCAACTCAGGAAAGGGTTCATCCGTCCGAATGCATCACCTTGGGGATCACCTATTCTATTTGTTTCAAAGAAGGATGGTACCATTCGACTCTGCGTCGATTACAGTTCTCTTAATGAAGTCACAATTAAGAACAAGTACCCGCTCCCCAAGATCGAAGACCTGTTTGACCAGTTAAACGGGGCCAGGGTATTTTCCAAGATCGATCTTCCATCAGGATATTACCAGTTGAAGATTCGACCCGAAGATATACCCAAGACTGCATTCGTGACCCGGTACGGTCTATATGAATGCACTTTCATGCCCTTCGGTTTGACAAATGCCCCAGCCTACTTGATGTACCTCATGAACAAGGTCTTCATGGAATATTTGGACAAGTTTGTCGTCGTGTTCATCGATGACATATTAATCTTCTCCAAGTCCGAAGAGGAGCATGAGCAACAGATGAGGTTAGTTCTGGGAAAGCTTCGAGAGCACCAGCTTTATGCCAAATTCAGCAAGTGTCAGTTCTGGCTGAACGAAGTTGGATTTCTGGGTCATATCCTTAGGGCAAGCGGTTTGGCCGTAGATCAGTCCAAGATTACTACAGTGATCAACTGGGATTCACCAAAGGACGTGAAGGATGTCAGGAGTTTCCTCAGGCTCGCGGGATACTACCGCAAGTTTGTAGAAGGTTTCTCCAGCATCGCTCGACCTATGACTCTGATCTTGAAGAAAGGCCGAATGTTCGAGTGGACACCGGTCTGTGAAGCAAGTTTCCACGAGTTGAAGAAGAGGCTAACTACCGCCCTAGTATTGGCTACCCCAGACATCAACAAGGAATTCGTAATATATTGTGATGCCTCTGGAACCGGGCTCGGTGGAGTCCTGATGCAAGATGGTAGGGTCATGGCATACTTGTCACGGCAACTGCGACCGCATCAGGAGAACTACACCACCCATGATCTCGAGCTAGAAGCTGTAGTGCATGCTCTGAAGACGTGGCGACATTACCTTCTGGGAAAGCGATGTGAGATATATACAGACCACAAAAGTGTGAAATATATCTTCACCCAAAGGGAGCTGAATATGAGGCAGCGGAGATGGCTTGAGTTAATCAAGGATTACGACCTCAGCATTCAGTATCATCCCGGCAAGGCGAACGTGGTAGCCGATGCCTTAAGCCGGAAGGCAGGCTCCTTGAACGTCATGCTCAAGGAGAGGTTACCCATCTTGTATGAAGAGATGGAGAGCTTCGGACTTGAGATAGTCGAACCAGGATACCTGGCCAACCTCGAAGTCAAGCCTACTCTGGCAGACGACATCAAGGAAGCACAGAAGGGACACAAGAGTACCGAAGGCCTCAAGAGGAAGGTGCGAGAAGGCAAAGCCCCAGGATTCTCGATTGATGAGCAAGGAGTACTTTGGTACGGGAAGCGCTTATGCGTACCTAACAAGGCCGAACTTACGGACTTGATCCTGCAAGAGGCTCATGACACACCGTACTCTATCCATCCAGGTGGTACCAAGATGTACCAAGACCTCCGAGAACGATTCTGGTGGCATGGCATGAAGAGGGAAATTGGCTCCTATGTCGCTTAATGCGATGTATGCCAGCGAGTCAAGGCTGAACACCAGCGACCTGCTGGATTGCTGCAACCTCTTCAAGTGCCGGAATGGAAGTGGGATAAAGTCGGCATGGACATCATCACCAGGTTGCCCCGGTCGAATAAGGGTCATAACTCTATTTGGGTCATAGTCGATCATTTGACCAAGGTGGCCCATTTCATCCCCGTTAACACCACCTACGATGGCAGCCAGCTAGCCAGTCTATACATTCATCGAGTGGTGAGTCTCCATGGAGTTCCCAAGGAGATCGTGTCCGACCGCAGCATGCAATTCACCTCAAGAATCTGGAAGAAGTTTCAAGAAGCTCTCGAAACCAAACTCTCCTTCAGTACGGCTTTCCACCCGCAAACGGGCAGACAGACCGAGAGGGTAAACCAGATACTTGAGGACATGCTCCGCGCCTGTGTTTTGGCTCATGGTGCCAAGTGGGAAGATTGCCTTCAATTTGCTGAGTTTTCTTACAAGAATAGCTACGAGTCCAGTCTTCACATGGCCCCATTCGAACAGTTATATGGGCGGAAGTGCCGCACCCCGCTCAATTGGTTCGAAACCGGAGAAGGACTAGTTTTCGGACCAGAAGCACCGAAAGAAGCAGGGGACAAGTACAGCTTGTCCGAGAGAACTTGGAGGTAGCTAAGTCAAGGCAGAAGAGCTATGCGGATCCTTGCAGCAGAGATGTGGAGTTTGTTCCCGGAGACCAGGTGTACTTGCGAGTCACGCCTATCAAGGGGACCAAGAGTTTCCACGTCAAGGGGAAGCTAACTCCCAGGTTCATTGGACCCTTCAAGATCACAGCAAGGCGCGGGGAAGTAGCTTACCAGTTGGAGCTACCTCGTGAGCTTGTGGGTGTGCACAACGTGTTTCACGTGTCACAGCTCCGGAAGTGTTTACAAGTGCCGAACCGTCCCGATATTTACAAGGACATTGATCATCAAGCTACTGACCTTCAACCGGAACTTACCTACCGCGAGAAACCGATCCGCATTTTGGACGAAGCCGAACGTTGCACTAGAAGCCGCACCATCAAGTTTTTTCAAGGTTCAGTGGAGCAACCATACCGAAGCAGAAGCCACGTGGGAACGTGAGGACTATCTCCGATCAGAATTTCCCGAGCTATTTAACGCTTAGCTTAGGAATCTCGGGGACGAGATTCTTGTAAGAGGGATAGGTCTGTCACACCCTATTTTTCATCACAAGTATTTTATGTTGCAAAAATCAGAGCTTGTGAAAACTTTTTCAAATAATGTTGTGAGTGCAATGTCAGCCCTTGTATGAGCGAATGCTTGCTTGCTTGATGACTCAAACTCATGAAAAACTTATTATTTTGCTCTGTTCAAAAACCCTTTTTCATTTATATCAAGATCACCTTCATCATGTTGGGATACACTACTAGCTCATGAAGCCAAGTGGCACTTCCAACCAAAGTTGGTGATCTGATCCAAATATTATTTTCATTCATTAAAAACATTAATTGGTGATTTAAAATATTATTTTCCTATTTTATATTTATGTCTATTTCTAAGGCCAGGAATGATATTCCAACAAGGAAAATTGCTTTCCTGCCCTAGAAAAATTCTGAGTAAATTCATGGAAGCTCAGAAGGACATATATTTTCCATATATAAGATTTTCAGCCCTATTTTATATTAATATTATTTAAGTAAAACCCTGAAAACCAATTCTGTCTGTTTTAGCTTTTTGAGATGTTTCCAAAGGAATTAATCTCAATAAATTCCCATAAAAGTACAGGAGCCCTCCCAACCCATAATAGGTGCTCACATAAAATCTCACCTTGATCCAAGGTGGGGAAGTGCACCTAATTAGCCCAAAACCATCTTTGTCTAGAGAAGAGTTGGAACAACTCTACATTGCAAAGTTTCTCCAATGGAGCTGAAACTTTGCAGAAGTGTTTGAGACACCAAATGAGGACCCCACACCAAAGATGGGATATGTTAGACTCTGTTTGGTCACAGTTCCTTTGTAAAGGATAGTACTGGTCATTTTGAGGCATTTTCAAGTTTACAAAGCTAAACTTGTTCAATGGAGCACAAATTTAGTGAAACCACATGTTTTTACCCCAAGACCAAACCTGTTAAGTTTCAGTTCCACTTGTGGAGTGCAAGCACCCCAAATCACTGTCGAACACCTACTGACAGGAAGGTAAAAACCCTCCTAGCCACTGTTTTACCCAGTGTCAAAGCCCCAAACATGGTGAGTTAGAGCCCAGAACACCCTGAGCACCCAGTCAACCAGGCCGTCCCCAACTCCAAGCACTAGTGACAAGATCTTCAATTTGAGCCGCAGGCTAGTACTGGCAACACTGGTTTTCTTGCCTCCTTTGACCAGCTCGTGCTCCCATTAGCACACAACGGCTAGGCACACTCCCAGCAACACTCAGGACATGGAGGACACGTCCAAATGGCCCCAGAGTGCGCCAGCATGCCGTGGCATGCCAAAACCATGCTCTTGACGCGCTACAGAGAACCTCCAGCAAGGGGACGTCGCCCCGGCCGGTTCCAACCCCCCACTAGTGTCCAAACACTTCCCTGACACCCACTCTGTGCAAAGCTACCATCAGGGGCCCCCTCTCCTCGCGCAAGAGCTCAAGCGACGCGTGCCCGCGCGCGCTCGACGCGGACGAGCATGCACGGTCACTGCGGCTCGACCCCACTCGCCCTCCCTCTGCGGCCGATGCACTAGGAGGTCCTAAACCACGTCCCGAACCCGTGGTTTCGCGGCCAGCACCTCACTTTGCTCACACGCGCGCCACGATGAGTCACCGGCGAGCCCGAGTCGGCTCACCGCCGCTGGCCTATAAATAGGTCCCCCCGGCACCCCAGCACCCCCCAGGCAGCTTCAGCACAACCACTAGACTCCCCTAGCCGCCGAATCGAGCTCGCAGAGCCCCAGTGCTCGAGATCGACCAAGGCCCCTCTGCCTCGGAGCTCCGGTCGATCTCCGGCTACACGCCGGCTCCTCCGCTCCCCGACCTCCAATTGCACTCCCCTTGACGCCAGGATCATTTGCCCCAACTCCCCCGAGCGAATCCGTGCCCCTAGCCACTAGCTCGACGCCAACCCGAAACCTTTCCGACACGATCACCTCGGCGCCGGCGACCCAGACCACCTCCGATGACGTCCCGACCACGAGCAGGTAGGCGGAGGAACGAGGGACCCATTCCCGCTCCTAGATTGGCCTGATGGCAACGGTAGCCTCGCCAGCGTCCATCTCCACCTCTCTGGCTGGAGGTAGGAGAAGGACCCGATTGGGCCGACTGGGTCTCCCCCCTGGCCGGTCTGCTGGCTGGGCCGACTAGATCTCCCCCCTGGCCTTTTTCTTTTATTTTTTGAACGTGCAACTTACATGATTTTTATAAAAATATTTAGCGAGTAGAAAAATATGATTCTTCCACCAACAATTTTCTAAAAATGTGTAGTAATTGATTCTGTACAGTTTGACATTTATCAAAAACAGAATCTTTTTTGGTATAATAAAATGATATTAAAAGCATTTGTTTGCTCCTGTTTGCTTTTAAGTAAATATTCTTAGCTAATAAAAACCATAGGAAACATGTTTCAAAATAATAAACTGAATTTATTCAAGCTTTGCAACATTTTTAAAAGCACCTTGTGATCTGTTATGGTGTGAGCTATTATTTATTTATTCCTTTCTCGACGGTAGAGTTACCGAGTGACGGAGGATCCGAAACGGAAGACCTCGAAGACCCCGCATACCTAGCTGACCAAGGCAAGCAACCGTTTGACCATGACTTGAGCACAAACATTGTTGCATGCTAGTATAGTTGGTATTTTTCCGTTGCATGCGATCACGATGCCGGTTCATCATTGTGGTGATGGCACCGGAGGCTTCTTCAAAGCCCTTGCATGTTGATGATGTTATTCATGTGGCTCCTCGGAGCACAAACATGATGAGCTTGACCCTACCACTTATAAGGATCATGCTACTGTCATGTTGACTAGTAGAGTAAGATCATTACATTGAGCTTGACCCTACCCCTTGAGGTTCATGTTAATACCATGTTGACAAGTAAAGATAGAGTATTTTATCATGAGCATGATGATGAGTTAAATAAAGAGTTTATGAAAACCCCGTCGGGTGACACTAATGCCCGAGGGTGATGATGAGTTGGTGGCCACTTTTGGAGAAGTGGTGCACCGGGTATTTTGCGTGTGTGGTTTCGGAAATGGTATTAGATTCATGATGTGTCGACCGTCCCAACCTTACCAGTACGACCACGATACCCCTTTATGGGACGGGGCTTTGTTGATTACTCTGGTCGGTACTAGCAAAGAGCCACATTACTAGTGGCGGGAGTGATTGCTGTCACTCTCGTGATGGGGTCGTGCCAGGTAGGACGACTATGCCATTATTATGAGTTCCAGGCACACCGTTGGTCCCCGCATGGTTGATCTTGTCCAGAGTCGATGCTCGTAAGACGTACAACATGTGGGCTGGGTACCAATCGAGTGGACCTCTTTGTCTAGTATCGTCAGGGGAAAGATGATGATCGGGTACTTACCTCGGGTATATGTGATATACCGCGAGTCGTGGACGACATGGAAGTTTCCCGTTTCTCGTGGGTCCAGCGTACTACCTCTGCAGAGATTCAAACTATTCCAATAGCCGTGTCCACGGTCAAGGACAGTTGGGTGGTGCTGCTTAAACTACGTCCAGCGTTTCCGCATAAACCAAGTGTGTAAGTGTGACTAAGTGTGTGTGTGGTGTTAAAAAGGTGTTGTTATAAAGATAATAATATGACCAAGTTCGGTGACTTGGCATATAGGGTAAACCCGGATGGTTTACCCTCATTAATACATTGAGGTTATGACATGTCCGATGACTTGGCATATAGGGTGAACCCGGATGGTTCAACCCTTAGCAGATATGTTGATATCTGTAACCTGTTCTTCAAGAGTAGTTCTTTAACTTGTTGCTATACCTGATTATCCCACCAAATTGCATTCCACCATAGATACATGTTACTATTATTCTTCGCTATCAATGTTCATATCATGGGCTGTTTGCGAGTACATTCAAAGTACTCATTGGCTTGCCACTGGTTATATTATTGACCAGACATGGAAAGACCGGAGTTTGGCGACGAGCACGCCGTCGGAGATGAACCTGCGATCTAGGACGCTTCCAAGTCAGAATGCCTGTCGGTGTAGGCTTGATGGCATGGGCACCGCTTAGCCCTTACGAGTTTCCTCTACTCGATGTATCTATTTAAATTGGCTTTAGGCTTCGCTCTTGAACCCGACCTTCTGGTCGTTTGATGTAATCATTTCGGTACTTGGATGTAAGAATCTACTATTCAGTATCTATGTTCAGTGAACATTGATCCTTGGGGTCACTGGGCACGATGAACTCGAGTTGCTAGTCGGGGTCCCCACATTAGATCTGAAGATGTCAAAAATCTACCACCTATCGAAGAGATCCATGGTCTCGATAACCCGATATAGGTAGTAGAAGTGAATTCTCTGCGTAGGTTTGATGAGAGTGATATTCCTTTTGACAAACCTGCTAGCCTATGCTTTGATGAATTTGACAACTTTGTTGCCAAACAACAGAGTTTCAATAATTATGTTAGCAGACATTTGGAACAAAGTACTTGATGGGGTTATAGTCCTAGGGTAGGGTCATAGGCCTGCCCTGTAAGTCCTACCCAAGGACTACCCCTCATAAGGGAGAAGGCCCTTAGTCAGTTCCGACTGAATTAAGGAGTCCCCATTGTCTAGTCGGTAACAGGTCCTCGACAATCCAGTCGGAGACTAGCATTCGGAGAACATCCAACTAACCGACTGGATGCCACTCGGAACATCGTAACCCCCGTGGAGGGAAACGGTCGTACGTTTCCCAGTGCATTTATTAGCATTTAGGACGTACGTTACCTGTAACGTGCGCATTCAATCGCCACTACTCCACCCCTGTACCGGAACCGTTGTGGAGGGCAGCGCACTCTATATAAGCCACCCTCCCCTGCTGGTGCAGGGGTTAGCAAATCATTGTATTCCATATTCCACTCGACAACTAGCTCCCAGAGTACTGAGACGTAGGGCTATTACCTCCACCGTAGAGGGGCCTGAACTCATACAACCTCGCCGTAGCTGGGACTCTGCCCATCCTTTTCGTACCCTACACATCTATTGTTATGCTTATACACACGACAGTTGGCGCCCACCGTGGGGCAGGTGTCTAAGCGACTTCCGGCGAGTTTGCGACTACTTCCTTTCGTCATGTCGTCCGATAGAGATTCGAGCATGGGTCATCAGATCTTCTTCGGAGCTCTCTCCTTCATCGTCGACGATTCGACGTGGCTTCGGGATGCTCCTCTCGACGTCGAGGCGCTTCCCCCTCACGGGGCTACGCACTTCCATGCCGCCGCCCGCGGCATTCTTCTTATCCAGCAGTCGGCTCCGGTGTCGACCTACACCGCCGTCACGCGCCGCAACAAGTGGTCCTGCCGTCCGCGGCTCCAGCGTTGGGTGCAACACGCCCAGGCGCGCCAGAACGCGTCTTCACAAGTGGCGGTTCTAGAGTCAGTTGTGGTTGCCCCGCCGTCCCAGCGCTCGCGCTCGGTTCCGACTGAGTTTCCTTCTGAGTACGCGGGTCGCGGGCCTGCAGCAGAAATACACATGGCCAATTCCCATGAAGATCCCTGTCAAGCTGGCCGGAACGAGCACGAGATCGGCGAAAACGTCCGGCGCGCGTCGTCCGCCTCGCCGTTCTGCCAGTCGACACACTCGGTGGAGCAACGTGGAGTTGTTCCGTACACCTCTCCTCAACTTGGCCGCGGCTACCAAGATAGCCAATTCCCTTTAGCCAACTGATTCAGAGGCTGGCAGGGGAATCGAAGAAATCCGTGCCCTGTTGCACACGACGCAGCAGCAAAATTCGGCGGTCTCCCACTCGCACAACAGGATCTACAATAGTTCTGTTCATGTGAATACGCATCGGTCAGTTCATAGCCCTGGTTCTCATCAGCGACACAGAGGAGGCAGTCGTTCCATAAATCCCGAAGATCGTCGCCGTTCACGCACCCCTCCGCGGGGTGGGCCCTACGGGCCCCGACATCATGATGATCGGCGTTCAGTCGGCGGCACTTACGACCCAAGGCCCGACGCAAGAGGGCATATCACCCAGCGGAGGGTCGACAGGGGCCGAGCCCACCGTGATGGTCAAGATATTGACCGTCCGAGTGGAAGAAGGACCATCGTTTCTTGTCCCGGGTGTTTCAGTCGAGCCATCCGTTCGGCTGACATCCCTCCCAACTTCCGATTGGCGACGGGAATTAGCATGTTTACAGGGGAGTCCAAGCCAGAAACGTGGCTGGACGATTACCGAGTAGCAGTCCAGATCGAAGGAGGAGACGACCATGTCGCCATGAAGCACCTCCCTCTGATGCTCGACGGCTCGGCGCGGGCATGGCTGAATCAGTTGGCCCCCTCAAGCATCTACAGTTGGGCAGATCTGGCCCGAGTGTTCATCAGGACCTTCGAAGGGACGTGCAAGCGCCCTGCAGGCCTCGTGGAGCTCCAGCATTGCGTCCAGAAGCTGAATGAGCCCCTGCTTGACTTCATTCAGCGTTGCACAACTCTCTACCACACGGTGGAGAACGTCACCGAGCGTCAAGCAGTCTGCGCCTTCAAGGCAGGCGTGCGGTACCGGGATCTATACCTGAAGTTCGGCCGAACAGGCGACATCTCCATGAGCAAGATGATGGAGATAGCAACACGCTATGCAAATGGCGAAGAAGAAGACCACATCCGAAGCGGCAAGCACGAAACAGTCGCTGATGGAGATGGGGGCAACACTCGGAAGGAGAAGCACAAAGCTCCGACCGCTCCGCAAGTAGAATCTGCAGCCGTAACCAATGCCAAGTTCAAGGGCAAAGGGAAGGCTCAGTTCACCCCGAAGAAGAAGCAGGTAAATAACCCCATCCTGGACCAACCATGTCCGGTTCATTCGAAGATGGATGAAGAAGGCAACCCCATATATGCGAAGCATACCACTCGACAGTGTCGCCTCCTGATCCAGGGGTTCAGCGAAGGGCAACCGAGTGAGAAAGACCATGAACAGGATGAGGAGGATAAGGAGGATCTGTTCCCCCAAGTCCATGCAACTCTGATGATTTTTGCTGACGTTGAGAGCAAGAGTCGACTGAAGCTGGTGAACAGAGAGGTGAACATGGCCACCCCTACCAACCCGAAGTTCCTCAAATGGTCTCAGACTGCGATCACCTTCGACCAGTCGGATCATCCGACACATGTACCCACCCCGGGGAGACAGGCTCTGGTCGTCGATCCGGTGGTGGAAGGAGTCCGACTGCGCAAAGTCCTCATGGATGGCGGCAGCGGCTTGAACATCATGTACGCCGACACACTCAAGGGGATGGGCATCCCTATGTCCAAACTCAGCGAGAGTAGCATGCAGTTCCATGGAGTCGTCCCTGGACGGAAGGCCAAGTCACTCGGCCAGATCGCGTTGGACGTCGTTTTCGGCTCCGACAAGAACTTCCGCAAGGAAAAGCTGACGTTCGAAGTGGTCGACTTCCAGAGCGCTTATCACGCAAATCTGGGCCGCCCATCGTATGCACGTTTCATGGCCCGTCCATGTTACGTATACCTGAAGCTAAAGATGCCAGGCCCGAAGGGTGTGATCACCATCACAGGCAATCGGCAGCGGGCCGAAGAGTGTCTGTAGCAGGGATCAAGAATCGCCGACCAGCAGATGGCCGTCCTCGAGCTTGACGAGTACAAGAAAATAGTCGACCCCGCCGACCTGATGCGCTCGAAGAAGCCAGCTTCAGAGTCTGCTTTCCAGTCGGTGGGAGAGACGAAGAAGGTCAGCATCCACCCGACGGACGCCGCTGCTGCCCCGACGAATATCTCCACCACCCTCGATCCTAAATAGGAAGCCGAGCTCATCCAATTCCTCCGTGAGAACTGGGACATCTTCGCATGGAAACCCTCTGACATGCCAGGTGTACCTAGGGAGTTGGCTGAGCACCGACTGCATGTGGATTCCACCGCTCGGCCCGTCCGAGAGCGCCTGCGCCGGTCCGCCGCGCACAAAGGGAAGGCAATCGGGGAAGAGGTGGCCAAGCTGCTGGCAGCCAACTTCATTCGCGAGGTTCACCACTCCGAGTGGCTCGCCAATGTTGTCATGGTGCCCAAGAAGGACAAGTCGCTCCGAATGTGCATCGACTTCAAGCATCTCAATAAGGTCTGCCCGAAAGACCATTTTCCGCTCCCCCGCATAGATCAAATTGTCGATTCGACTGCGGGTTGCGAGCGTCTGTCGTTTCTTGATGCCTATTCGGGCTATCAACAGATCCGTCTGTATGGCCCCGATGAATTAAAAACAGCCTTCATCACCCCATTTGGGTGCTGTTGCTACATCACTATGCCATTCCGTTTGAAGAATGCAGGAGCTACCTTTATGCGCATGATCCAAAAATGTCTCCTCGACTAGATCGGTCGGAATGTGGAGGCGTATATGGATGATATCATAGTCAAGTCACGCAAAGGTTTCGACCTGCTGACTGACTTGGCAGAAACATTCGCCAACCTTCGTAGGTACGATATCAAGCTCAACCCCGCCAAACGTGCATTCGGTGTTCCCAGCGGAAAGTTACTCGGTTTCTTCGTTTCCGAACGACGGATCGATGTCAACCCCGAAAAGATTGGGACCATCGTCCGTATGGAGAGGCCGGACAGAATACACGATGTTCAACGACTCATAGGTTGCCTAGCGGCTTTGAGCAGGTTCATCAGTCGACTTGGTGAGAAAGCACTTCCTCTGTACCGACTCATGAAGAAATCAGATACTTTCGAGTGGACAGAAGAAGCCCAAGTCGCATTCGACGACCTCAAAGTCCTACTTTCCACCCAGCCGGTTCTTACTGCTCCGCTCAGTGAAGAGCCCTTCTTCTGTATATCGCAGCTACAAATCAAGTCGTCAGTATTGTTCTTACAGTCAAACGAGAAGAAGAAGGCAAAGCATACAAAGTTTAGCGGCCAGAGTACTACGTCTCCGAAGTCCTGACTCCTTCCAAGCCGAGGTATCCCCACTATCAAAAACTTATCTACGGGATCTACACGACTGCGAAGAAGGTGGCCCATTATTTGCAAGACCACTCGGTGTCTGTCGTTTCTAATGCTCCGTTGTCCGAAATTCTCCACAATCGAGACGCGTCAGGCCAAGTGGCGAAGTGGGCGATGGAGATGTTGTACTGCGATATCAAGTTCGAGGCCAAGAAAGCTATTAAGTCTCAAGCTCTGGCTGACTTCATAGCAGAATGGGTAGAACAACAGCAACCGACCCACATCTACTCGGCCCATTGGACAATGTTCTTTGATGGGTCCAAGATGTTGAATGGCTCCGGCGCTGGCGTTGTGATCATATCGCCAAAGGGCGACAAACTCAAGTACGTGCTATAGATACACTTCGATTCCTCCAACAACGAGGCAGAGTATGAAGCTCTCCTCTACGGACTGCGTATGACCATCTCACTCTGCGTCCGTCGCGTGATGGTCTGCGGCGATTCGGATTTGGTGGTCAATCAAGTGATGAGTGGGACGTCAGGAACCCCACCATGACCACATACTTCAATGCAGTGAGGAAGCTTGAGAAGAAGTTTGAAGGTCTAGAACTTGACGATGTTCCGAGACTGAAGAACCAAGTAGCTGATGAGTTGGCAAAACTCGGCTCCACTCGGAGACCAGTCCCGAGTGACGTCTTCCTCGAGCACCTTCACCTTCCCTCAGTCAAAGAAGATCCTTTTACAGAGGACCCAGTACAATCAAAGAGTTCAACAGATCCGACTGAAGTCGATGTACCTGCTGTGGTTGACCCGGTCATGGAGATTCTTGTTGTCATCCCTGATTGGACGGTGCCGATCATTGCATATATCCTGAGGCAGGAACTACCAGAAGACGAAGTCCAGGCCAGGCAGATAGTCCGCAGGTCGCAGTCATTCACTGTCATTGATGGCCAATTGTACAAGGAAAGCGTTTCAGGCGTTCTTCAATGATGCATCTTCCCAGAGGAGGGGCAGCTAATCCTGGAAGATATTCACTAAGGAACCTGCGGTCATCACGCCTCTTCAATAGGAATCGTCACCAAGGCATTCAGGGCTGGTTTCTTTTGGCTGCAGGCAAACGAGATGGCTAAAGATATGGTCGACCGATGTGAGGGCTGTCAGTTCTACTCCAACAAGTCCCACAAGCTGACATCTGCGTTGAAGACAATCCCTCTTGTTTGGCCGTTTGCAGTATGGGGATTAGATACAGTCGGTCCATTCAAGACAGGCCAAGGAGAATACACACATCTGTTGGTGGCAGTCGACAAGTTCACAAAATGGATTGAAGCCAAGCCCATCAAGAAGCTCGACGCCCTAACAGCCATCAAGTTTGTCAGGGACATCATCTCCAGATTCGGTGTGCCTCACAACATAATCACGGACAACGGAACAAACTTCGACTCGGACAGATTCAAAGGTTTCTGTGCAAGCCAAGGTATTCGAGTGGATTTTGCTTCCGTAGCACATCCTCAATCCAATGGACAAGCAGAGCGGGCGAATGGACTTATTCTACAAGGTTTGAAGCCCCGACTCCTGCGAGAGGTGGGACATGCCGCTGGCGCATGGGTCACCGAGTTACCTTCAGTGCTTTGGGGTCTCCGCACAACCCCGAACAGATCTACAGGGCGATCACCGTTCTTCCTCGTCTACGGAGCAGAAGCAGTCCTTCCGAGTGACTTACTTCACAATGCTCCATGAGTCGAACTCTTCTCCGAAGCTGAAGCAGAACAAGCAAGGCAAGGCGGAGTGGACCTTCTACAGGAGGAGCATGAGATGGCACTGACTTGCTCAACCATTTATCAACAAGATCTGCGACGTTTTCACGCGCGACACGTCAGGAGTCGTACGTTTCAAGCAGGCGACCTGGTGCTCCGAGTGGATCAGCAAAGACCTCACAAGTTGGCTCCTGCCTGGAAAGGACCCTTCATCATCTCCAAGGTGCTAAACAATGGAGCATACAGACTCTACAACGTCGACAGGGAGACAGACGAGCCGCGAGCATGGAACGGAGATCTCCTGAAGCGCTTCTACACGTGACCGTCGAATGAAGCAATGTAAAGAACAAGTATTGGTGAAATAATATAAAGTAGATTGAGTTTTTTGCAGGTTCAAAGTTCTTCCGCGGTCGCAGACTCCGGTCTTAAAAAAAAACTTAGCTGCGATCCAGAATCGCCTAAGTATTAACTTTCTCCGAGTCTGCACTTAACGTCACACTCGGGGACTTAGCTGCGATCCAGAATCGCCTAAGTATTAACTTTCTCCGAGTATGCACTTAACGTCACACTCGGGGACTTAGCTGCGATCCAGACTCGCCTAAGTATTAACTTTCTCCGAGTGTGCACTTAACATCACACTCGGGGGCTTAGCTGCGATCTAGAATCGCCTAAGTATTAACTTTCTCTGAGTGTGCACTTAACGTCACACTCGGGGACTTAGTTGCGATCCAGAATCACCTAAGTATTAACTTTCTCCGAGTGTGCACTTAATGTAAAACTCGGGGACTTAGCTACGATCCAGAATCGCCTAAGTATTAACTTTCTCCGAGTGTGCACTTAACGTCACACTCGGGGACTTAGCTGCGATCCAGAATCGCCTAAGTATTAACTTTCTCCGAGGGTGCACTTAACGTCACACTCGGGGACTTAGCTGCGATCCAGAATCGCCTAAGTATTAACTTTCTCCGAGTGTGCACTTAACGTCACACTCGGTGACTTAGCTGCGATCTAGAATCGCCTAGTATTAATGTCCTCCGAGTGTGCACTTAACGTCACACTCGGGGACTTAGCTGCGATCTAGAATTGCCTAAGTATCAACTTTTTTCGAGTGTGCACTTAACGCCACACTCGGGGACTTAGCTGCGATGCAGAATCGCCTAAGCACCCACATGCCTTCGACTGTATCCTACAGGTACACTCCGGAACTCAACAGACCCTCATTGAGGCTCATTGGGATGTCAAAACAACTGACAACTACATGAGTTGCAGACCCTCATTGAGGCTCATGTGGATGTCAAAACAACTGACAACTACATCAGTTGCAGACCCTCATTGAGGCTCATGTAGATGTCAAAACAACTGACAACTACTTGAGTTGTAGACCCTCATTGAGGCTCATGTGGATGTCAAAACAACTGACTACTACATGAGTTGCCGACCCCCATTAAGGCTCATGTGGATGTCAAAACAACTCACAACTAAATCAGTACCAACTCGCCGCGAGTGCGACCTGATAGTCGCACTCGACAACCTAGCTGCGATCCCGGATCTCCCAAGTACTCTTTGACCTCCGAGTACGTCCTACCGATCCACTCGGTGATAATACAGATCCAATCTTAAATTCCACGGACCCTCGATGAGGCTCATGCAGATGTCAAGACAACTGACATGTTCCGAATGTTTGCCTTTGGATTCACCAAGAAACGCCAAACAAAAACTATAGTCAAAGTTGCAACAGAAGAACAAAGGATTCGATTCAAAGTCCACACAAAGATAGTGGCTCGGTGTGGATCAAGCTTACCCACACCGAAACAAGAATGTGACGGACAACAGCAGTGGCCAAATTTTCTTACAAATCAACACTCAGCATACCGAGGATAAAGTTTTCTTACGCGTCGTCTGGATTTGCGCCAGGACTGGAGGGCTCCACGAAGGTTTCCTGGTCGATTCTGTCGGCGATGCGGGTGGCACTATCAAGGAAGGTTTCCATGAAGTCCTCGAATCAAAGTTTCTTCGTGTTGGCGACCTTCAACGCTTTCAGCTTCTCCTCATGCACCTCCTTGCAATGCACTCGGACCAAGGACAGAGCAACATCTGCACCATACCGAGCCGCGGATTTCTTCCATGACTGCACTCGGTTGGGGACCTCCTCCAGTCGACTCATCAAGTTTTCCATCTCCTCCCGCGACTCATCTTCTGGCCAAAGCTCCTTGTCGATCCGGCCGACAACTTCTCTTAGTCGACCGATGAAAGGACCAAATTTACCCACGCGAATGTGCGCGGTGAGCAGGTCTCAATTGGCGTCCGCGCCGAGTGGAATGTTCTCGCGAATCGACCGCTCCACGTCAGCCGCTTCAATTTTAGCGTCCACGCAAAAATCTGCAAACACAGGGCAAGCAAACAATCAGCGCTGAGTGTAACGCAAGTACCTCAAGCACTCGGAAAAACGGGACTTACCACCCAGACGCGTCATCCTCTACCGAGCCCAGTCACTGACGTATTTCTCCTGCGCTATACACCGTTTGTTTAGCACATCCATTTGTCCCATCAGCTTGGACCTTTGCTTCCCCATCTTCTCAACTTCAGCAGTCAGCGCTTTGTTCACTTCACGAGCCTGCTCCAATGACTTCTCTCGTTCCGCCCGCACTTCCTTCATTCCAGCCATTGCAATCAGTGCCGCATCCAGCTCACCAGCAAATTGCACCTTTTCTGCCCTGAGAGTCTCATATGCTGTTCCCAGCTCGCAAGTTTTCTGCCAGTCAGCGCCAAGAGACAATCACACAAATCCAACAATACCAAGTCTAAGTTCTTCAGACCCCTGCCGACGCAAGCAGTCGACAGCGGTCTCGGGGACTACACCCAGTGGGTTCACTGAGAGTGACCCCACTGGCATGCAACTCAAACAGGTCCGCCCTATTGAGATTCATGACAACACTTACGCCTACAAGGCTAATACCACCCGACCTGAGTAAAATTACTCTCGGAGACTCTTGTAGTAGGTGCACTCCGAGTGCCCCAACTATTAGCAGTCGGCCATATTATTTACGAATATGACTAAGTCAGAGACAATATGCATAAAGACACCTGCCGGTGCAAGCACTCGACAGAAGTCTCGGGGACTACACCCACTCAGAGTGAACCCATTGCAAACATCATACGGTATCCGAGCACACCGAGTGGGTAACAAGAGAAACAAGAGAAAAGCAAATACTTACTAGACTACTTACTCGGATATCGTCCCGCAGCTCCAAGCTTCGCTGGTACAGAGAGGCGATGGAGTCATACGCCTTCTTGGCTTCTCCCGCCATCAGCTCTGCCTGCACCATGGCTCCCTTGGCCGCTCCCACCTCATCCTCCGGGAGGTTTTCGATGTTGAACTCGACATTTGACGGGCCTGGCATCGTTGGAAGCTCCTTGGGCATCCCAAGGCCCGTTCCAGTCGGTTCAGCAGCCACCAGCGCCTCCTCAGTCGGCGGCATCGCCTCAGTCGGCGGCACGACCGCGGCGAGAGCAGTAACTGGCGGGGTAGCCTCAAGGACAGGCTCCGCAGCTTGCTCTGGTCTCCCCTGGTCACCCTCATCCACATAAATCGCCCCTGCCAGACCGAACGGCGCGGGATCTCAAAAAAAGAAAGGGGCAAGACCAAAGACAGAATCCACGATGCGATAATATAAAACTCTCGGAATCGCTACAACGCACCTGGCTGGGACGAGACGATGTTGTCCGCGTCCATGGGATCATCCTCCTGGCGCGCCGGAGAGG
Organism: Hordeum vulgare subsp. vulgare; assembly: GCF_904849725.1. Lineage (NCBI taxonomy): Eukaryota > Viridiplantae > Streptophyta > Magnoliopsida > Poales > Poaceae > Hordeum > Hordeum vulgare. The sequence continues at coordinate 327,988,552 of NC_058519.1, forward strand.
TGGCAGAGGTGGCAACCCTCTCGAGTGAAATTCATTCGACCAATAAAAGAGCAGTCCAATCTGATGTCAGAGGAAGTTAGAGGAACAGTACGCTTACGTCGAGGTGACGGGAACGACGACCCTTATCCGCGGCAAAGCCTTCCGAAGTTTAGACCCACTCGATTTGGCCACCTTGGAAGGATGACCCACGGACTCGACAGCAACGTCCCTGGCCCTCTTGGTGCTTCGAGCACTCGGAACCACGGGAGCTGTAAGCGGAGCACTCGAGGATGCCGGAGGGGCCGTGGGAACCGCAGGTTCATGTCGGCGCTTGGTCCGTTGAAGTGGCAGCGGAGGCGGCGAGTCCTGCTCTTCGTCATCCTCCTCTTCTTCACCAGACTCCTCCTCCATCTCCCCACTGTCGGAGACATACTCGCCGCTCTCCACACTGCCCTCCTGGCTGCCTTCTTCCTCCTCCTCGTCCGGGTTCCCGTTCGAGACAGGAGAAAACCAGTTGGTCCACTTCTGCGTGAAATACAGTAGGCGACATCAAACGACAGGCAGAGATTCAAGAAAGCGATAAAACTAATACATATACGTGCACTCGACAAATGGTACTCACCTGGTTCGGAGGAGGATTGTCCGTGCTGAAAGCCCTCACTCGCCGAGACCCTCTGGGTTCTCACAGGCGCCTGTGATCTGGAGCACCCACGACGCCACCTTCTCCTCGGTCACGCTCAAGACGTTGGTCCGAGTGGAGTCTTCGGGCCCCGTGTAGTGCCACATGGCGTGGTCGCGAGCCTGCAGTGGTTGTATGCGCCGACCGAGGAAAGTCTCCAGCAAATCCATGCCGGTGACTCCCCTTCTGACGACGTCTACGAGTGCGTCGACCAGGGGCTGGATGTCGATCTTCTCCGCCTTCGTGAGGCGAGCTGCTTAGGTGGAGCGGGATGATCTAAGCTAAAAGGAGGCAACCCTGTCGAGGCATTCGGGCAGGCAACGTCTTGGCAGTAGAACCACGTCGATTGCTAGTTCCTAACCGACTCACTCAGCTGAAGAGCAGGATAACTACTCCGACTCTTTTTCTGGAAACCTAAGCCTCCGCAGAGTTGGAGAAGATGCGTTTGATCATCCGACTGGCTGAGTCGTTTGATAGTTTGAGATCTAGCAGAGAATATATGTTTGAACAACCCCCAATGGGGAGGGCAGCCGATGAAGCACTCGCACATAACTATGAAAGCAGAGAGATGGGCAATAGCATTCGGGGGAAAGTGGTGAAGCTCTGCCCCGAAGTGGTTCATAATGCCCTTGAAGAAAGGATGCGGGGGCAGAGAGAAACCTCGATAGACATGGCTGAGCAGCAGGACGCGCTCCCCCTCCCGGGGCGCCGGCTCAACCTCATTCTCCGCCGGCAGCCTCCAAGACTTGTGCATGATCATCCTGTGCTCCACCAGCTGCAACAGATCCCCCTCCTTCACAGTGGAGGGGAGGAAGTCGCCTTGGATCCACCCCGCCGGCAACGGCCGCTACCGGCGCTGAGCAGGAGCCGCCGCCTTCCCCTTCTTCTTCCTCGCCTCCATCTTGCTGGTCTGATCCTTGGTCATGGCGGAAGCTGCGAATCCGCGGAGGGGAAGGAGGAGTGGAGAGGTTAGGTGCGCTGGAGGCGGCGAGGAGGACGAAGCAAAGGCAAAAGATCCGGCGGGCGTAACGAAAAACCCTTGCCGCTGGGATTTAACTAAGGTTCCGACTGAGTCGCTGGCAGGTGGCCCCGAAATCTTATCCCCAGACCGACCGCGGTGATATGAGTGGAGAAGTTGAGTGCGCGAGAATCGAGGCGTCAGGCGCTACTCGAGCGCGCTGGCGTCATCCCTGCTGAGCATGCGAAAACCAAAATTTGAGGATCCCGGAAAATCCACCACTGTCCCTCGAAGCACTCGGTTTCCGACATTTTGTTCCACAAAGATTTCCACTCGGATCGTTGGTCAGAGAAGATAAAATGGATCGAGGCAAGCAACACCAAAGTCACATCCGTTCCAGCCGGATCCAAACTTCAAGCCTCGCTTCGTCGTTCCAACCCAATCCATTCGGGGACTAATGATGGGGTTATAGTCCTAGGGTAGGGTCATAGGCCTGCCCTGTAAGTCCTACCCAAGGATTACCCCTCATAAGGGACAAGGCCCTTAGTCGGTAACAGGTCCTCGACCATCCAGTCGGAGACTAGCATTCGGAGAACATCCAACTAACCGACTGGATGCCACTCGGAATATCGTAACCCCCCTGGAGGGAAACGGTCGTACGTTTCCTGGTGCATTTATTAGCATTTAGGACGTACGTTACCTGTAACGTACGCATTCAATCTCCACTACTCCACCCCTGTACCGGAACCGTTGTGGAGGGCAGCGCACTCTATATAAGCCATCCTCCCCCGCTGGTGCAGGGGTTAGCAAATCGTTCTATTCCATATTCCACTCGAGAACAAGCTCCCAGAGCACTGAGACATAGGGCTATTACCTCCACCGTAGAGGGGCCTGAACTCATACAACCTCGCCGTAGCTGGGACTCTGCCCATCCTTTTCCTACCCTACACACCTACTGTCAGACTTATACCCACGACAGTACTCGTATGCTTAGCCATTTAAGTGCTTGTGTAGACAAAAATGTCAATGATCTGAAGCTTCTGAGTAAGCATGCCTCTATGATTACTACTCAGGTAGAACAAGTACTTAAAGCTCAGAATGACTTGCTCAATGAATTAAATGACAACTCTGTCAGAGTCATTACTAGAGGAGGCAAAATGACTCAGGAACCTTTGTATCCTGAAGGTCATCCTAAGAGAATTGATCAAGATTCTCAAGGAATTAATGCTGATACACCCAGTCATCCTAAGGAGAAGAAGAAGGATGATAGAAACCTACATGCCAGTTCACCAAATACTGTCACACCGGAAGAACTAATGATATTCTTCGTCTGATGCAGAAACACAATCTGGTGATGAACATGAACCTGGTGACAATATGGACAGTGATGTTCATAATAGTGATCAACCTAGCAATGATGAGGATTTGGAGATTGAACCTATGGTTAATCCTGATAACCCACAACCTAAGAAATACGATAAGAATGACTTCACTGCTATGAAGCATGGTAAGGAAAGGGAGCCATGGGTTCAGAGACCTATGCCCTTCCCTGCTAAGCCATCCAAGAAAAAGGATGATGAGTATTTTGAGTGTTTTGTTGAGATGATAAGACCCATTTTTCTGCAGATGCGGGTAACTAACATGCTCAAGATGTATCTGTATGCCAAGTACATGAAAGATATCGTGACTAATAAATGGAAGATACCAGATCTTGAGATCTCCACCATGCTTGCCAATTACACTTTCAAGGGTGGAACTCCTAAGGAACATGGTGATCCCGGAGTGCCCACTATACCTTGCTCCATTAAAGGAAACTACGTAAGAACTGCCTTATGTGACCTTGGAGCCGGTGTTAGTGTTATGCCGCTCTCTCTTTATCGTAGACTTGAATTGGATAAGTTGACACCCACTGAAATTTCTCTGCAAATGGCCGACAAATCAACTTCTTTCCCTATCGGCATTTGCGAGGATGTGCCTGTTGTTGTTGCTAACACCACTATCTTAACAGACTTTGTTGTCTTGGATATTCCCGAGGACGATGCCATGGCTGTCATCCTCAGAAGACCCTTTTTAAACACTGCAGGGGCTGTTATAGATTGGAACAAAGGCAATGTCACTTTCCATGTCAACGGTAATGAGCACACCGTGCACTTTCCGAAGAAACGATATCAAGTACATTGCATCAATGCGATCGAAAAGACTTCATCGATTCTCATTGGGAGCTTTGAATGCCCTCTTCCTCGTGTCAAGATGAAGTATGATTTGCTTGTTGGGGAGATACATATACCCATTGAGCTGACTTAGTGGCTATTAGAAAATTCTTCGTTCTCTCTTGCGATTCGAGAAGGTTTTGTCATGAGGACTTGATTAAACCCATTGACGGATTTCTTTCGATGACCATGAAATGGATGAATCAAATAGTCACATACCTCTGTTTTGAGCTTTCATTTTCTTTTTCTTAGAAGAAAAATGATAGAATTAGTTTAGTTTTTCCTGTTTTCTGTTTTAGTATGATTTTTTCTGGAATTTTTGAAAATTAATGGGCCTGAGAGCTGGCCTGGGTGCCAGACCAGTGGGCCACAAGCCCTGCCACCACACACCCCCCCTGGTGCCGGAGTGCAAGCTTGTGGGTCCCACAGGGACCCCCTCCACTCATTCCAGCTCCCAGCCTCTTCTTCCAGTTCTAGAAAAATTGTTTCGTAGCTCAAACCCGTGTTCTTGCTCATTTGGCTGTGATTTTGGATCTCCTTGCTCAAAGCACCATTCTCCGAACCATTTTGGGGAAATTACTCCTTGGTAAGTGACTCCTCCATTGGTCCAATTAGTTTTTGCTCTAGTGCTTTATCCTTCACGTATTCTTGCTACCTTGGTGACCATGTTCTTGAGCTTGAAATGTTGATTTTAGCTGGTCCCAAGTAGTTTTAGCGCTTGATACGGTCTCTAGGCACTAGTAGGAGTAGTTTCTACAAGTTGGGTTAATCTTTATTCACTTTTGTTTCGAATTCTCTAAAAATTTCAAAAAATTTCAGAGCTAGAAAAAGGAAAAGATGAAGAGGTTCTTGAGAGGCTCTTCAAGCCGTAACCCAAAGGAGGATGAGAAGAACCACCCCAAGTACCTAGTCCCTCGAGTCACAGAAGTTCAAGCGTGCGAGTGGCCAAGTGATGAATTTTTGCGCGCCGCCGGACTTTATGAAGACTTGGTGGAGAACGCAGGTCTTACTGCTTTCATTGAAGATAAGTGCTCACAATACCTCCTACTCACCAATATTTTAGTTCAAAGCTGCAACTCTTATCCGAGGAAGAATCCTCCCATGGTTGAGTTCATGATATACGATATTCCCCAGTGCATGACACTACAGGATTTTTGCAATGTATGCCAATTACCTTATGTTGGGGATATCCGTGACCCTCGTGCACGGGACTTGGAGGATTTCATTGGTTCTATTGCTGTTGGAGAGGAGAGAGGAGTGTCTCGCGCTAGAATTGCTAGCATACATTTTCCTGTGCTTCGGTACTTCTCATTATTTGTGGGAAAATGTTTGATTGGCCGTGGGGAGGCTGGATCACTTAGTTCTCCAGACCTTGCGGTTTTGCGTGAGGGCCTTTATAACGATAAGACTTACAGCCTAGGTGCTATAGTGGCCCAGCGGTTGAACATCAACCGTTCCAAGGGTGTCGTCTATGGAGGTATCTACGCTACCCGTCTTGCCAGACACTTTGAGATACCCATTAGACTGGGAGAGGAAGGAGAGATGCTTCTCCCTGAGAAATATCTGGATTATGACAGCTTGGTTCGCCATGATTTTTCTGTATATAGATGCTAGTAGACGGATGATTTATAACCTGGTATTTTGTTAGGGTACTCGAGAGACTATTACTTTGCCTGCTCCTTCTTTGTTCGATCTTCATGCAGGCAGGTCACTATTATGCCCTCGGACTTCTACGCATATTGGGGCTTGGCCCAACCATAGGCGCCCGTGCCCGAGCCGCGAGTCGAGTACCAGACGCTAGTTTATCAGTCGGAGCCAGAGAGCTCACATAGCAGTGGCATTCATAGTATGCTCTGGATTATCCTGGAGCTGGTGATTTCCCACCATGGGAGTAGACCAAGCTAGGCCAAAAACCTAAGCTTGGGGGAGTACGTGTTCTCACCGACTTTACATTCATGCTTATGCTTTCACTTTGTTAGCCGGTGTTTACACTTTGCCACTATATTATCCATGCTAGTTTATTTTAGTTTTCTTGTTTTCTTGTTTTGTGTCCTTTGGAGAAAACCCAAAAAGATTTTTCTTCTTCTTTTGCTTGTTGGGAGCTTTCCCGTGTAAATAGTTTTGTTTTTCTTTGTGTCAAGGTAGAAGATGTTGGTTACAATGTTTAGTGGTTCTTGCATGCTTACCTGTTTAGCTTTCAAAGAGCCATATTACTTCGTCTTCTTCTTTGTGTTTGCATGTAGATTCAACTTAGTCCAATGCGCTTATTATCGTTCACATCGTTCGATCGTGCAAATGAAAGGCAACAATGATGATATATGATGAAGTGACTGAGACTGAAAAGCTGGTATGAACTCTATCTATTTTGTTTTTGTAAATATGACTAGCTTGTCGACCTAGATTCAGCTTTGTTGTGAGAGAACCATGTTTGCAATGAGAACTTAGAGATCATATTTTCTGATTCCATGCTTATTTAGCTGAAAGTTTATAATGGTTTGTCTTGAATGCCAACATAGATTTTGAGATGGCTATTATGTAGTATGATAGCATGGTATTCTCCTTTGAATGTTTCAAGTGGCTTGACTTGGCGCATGTTCATGCATGTAGTTGAAACAAAATCAACATAGCCTCTATGATGTTCGTGTTCATGTTGATTTATATCCTGTTCATGCTTGCATTCAATGTTAGTCAAACTCATTGCATCTTGATGACTGTTGTCGCTCTCTAGTTGGTCGCTTCCCGGTCTTTTGCTAGCCTTCACTTGTACTAAGAGGATTACTGCTTGTGCATGCACCTCCATAAACCCAAAAGTTTTTCCATGAGAGTCACCATACCTACCTATTTGCGGTATCTACCTGCCGTTCCAAGTAAATTTGCATGTGCCATTCTCTAAACCTTCAAGAAATAATCTGTTTTGCATGCCCGAACCGCTCATGTGGTGACAGGGGGCTATTGATATCTTCCATGCTAGGAGTGTTATCCACGACATGTGTTTATTCACTGTCATTCACGAGAAAGGGGTCGGTAAATGGAATGCCCAGTTCCACACTTAAATCGTAAACATAATTGTAAAACAAGACTCCCCCCGGATTGATGTTAGTATGGACGGTACCCGAGGATTCGGCTAGCCGTGGAGTGTGATTGATTGGTGGTGGGGGAGTTAAAACTCTACTTTTCTGTTTGGGAACTGCCTATAGCATGAGTAGCATGGAATATATTGCAAAATCTTGGTCATTGCGTTGACAATGAAAGCATGCCACCCAAAATTATTATCTCTATTTTCAAAGCTTGAGCTCTGGCACCTCTGCAAATCAATGCTTCCCTCTGCGAAGGGCCTCTCTATTTATTTTCCTGTTGAGTCGTCCTCTTATTTTGTAAGCACCAATTAGAGAGCACCTCTGTCATTTTTATGCTTTGCTTTTGATTGATATTGAGTATGACTATGACTGGATCTTCGTTGCTATGAATTACAATGTTTAGTCAGCCCTTGATCTTTGAAAGTGATGTGCATTTATGTTTTGCGGTCTCAAAAAGAGCTCGCGAGATACCACCTATTCATATTGCTTCATGCTTGTTTTGATTGAAGTGTTGGTATTTGAAACTCATTATTAGTTGCTCGTTAACTGATTATGCCATTGATATTAGTTTACCGTGAGACCTTTGTGTCACTTGCTTATGTGGTTAACTTGTGATCTTGCTGAAATTCTGGTTATGAATTAGACATAGTTGCAACAACAAGATCAAACATAGTTTGTCAAAGTTTTTCTTTCTCTCTCAGTTTGTCAACTGAGTTGCTTGAGGACAAGCAAGGTTTTAAGCTTGGGGGAGTTGATACGTCTCCATCGTATCTACTTTTCCAAACTCTTTTGCCCTTGTTTTGGAATCTAATTTGCATGATTTGAATGGAACTAACCTGGATTGATGTTGTTTTCAGCAGAATTGCCTTGGTGTTATTTTTCTGCAGAAATCAAAGTTCTCCAAACGTCCTGAAAATTTACGGAGATCATTTATGGAAAATATGAAAAATATCTGCGCCAAGTTCCACCTGATGGGGTGGGCCAGTGGGCCACAAGCCCTGGCTCCGCCGCCCCCTTGTGGCGGTGGGCAGGCATGTGGGGCCCACACAGCTCTGCCGCCCCCAACCTTAGGTCTATAAGTTCACTTTTGTCCCAGAAAAAAATAAAAAGAGAAGTTTTCATCGCGTTTGCGATACGGAGCCGCCACCACCACCTGTTCTTCATCTGGAGGGCAGATCTCGAGTCCGTCTTGGGCTCCGGAGAGGGGAAATCCTCGCCATCGTCATCATCAACCTTCTTCACTCTCCAATTCCATGAAGCTCTGCGTCGTTCGTGAGTAATCTATTGGTAGGCTCGCTGGGCGGTGATGATTAGGATGAGATCTATCATGTAATCCAGTTAGTTTTGATGGGAATTGATCCGTAGTATCCACTATGTTCTGAGATTGATGTTGCTACTAGTTTGTCATGCTTAATGCTTGTCACTAGGGCCCGAGTGCCATGATTTCAAATCTGAATTATGTTGTCACCAATATATGTGTGTTTTAGATGCGATCTTGCAAGTTGTAGTTACCTACTATGTGTTATGATCCGGCAACCCCGGAGTGACAATAACCGGAACCACTCCATGACCATAGTTTGAGGAGTTCATGTGTTCACCAAGTGCTAATGCGTTGGTCCGGTTCTTTATTAAAAGGAGAATCTTAATATCTCGTAGTTTCCTTTTGGACCCCTCTGCCACGGGAGGGATGGACAATAGATGTCATGCAAGTTCTTTTCCCTAAGCACGTATGACGACACATGGAATGCATGCCTACATCACATTGACGAACGGGAGCTAGCCACATATCTCTCCGTGTTATAGCTGTTGCATGATGAATATCATCCAAACAAATCACCGACCCATTGCCTACGAGTTTGTCCTATTGCTGCTGTTACTTGTTTTGCTCTGCTGCTATTACTACTGTTGTTACTGTTGTTACTTGTCTTGCTCTACTGCTACTGTTGCTACTACTGTTGCTACTTGCTACTGCTGTCACTAATGCTTTTCCTTGCCGCTGCTATTGCTCGTTACACTACTGCTAGCTGCTACAATTTTGGTTCGCTGGTCATTGACCGGAACTGACACTTTCCGTCAACGAGGCAACTTGGCGCCATTGATACAATCGTTAGAAATAGTCTGCCGTGTCAACACATCGTTTCTGACACCGTTGTTATCATACTACTTTGCTGTTACTACTTTGCTTGTAGATACTAATCTTTCAGGTGTGGTTGAATCTGACACATTTAGCTGCTAATACTCGAGAGTATTCTCTCACCTCCTGTCTGGCTAACAAACAATTTTGGGTCGAATACTCTACCCTCGAAAACTGCTACGATCCCACGCGCTGGTGGGCCATCAACTACATTCTTCTAGTTTCGATTGCCGGAGAGTGCTAGCAGCATTCTTCTGGTTCCGTTGCAAGGGGAAACAAAGCTGACATCATGCCTCAGGAGCCTTACTTGTCGCAAAGCCAATCGCCCCCCATGGTGCCGGGGCCTTGACCCGTGAGGGACAGCCTTGGTAACGGGTTGGACCTCAAGGCCGCGAGGAAATGTGCGGGACCGGGACCTGCAGACATAGAGTGCCGAAAGGGTCTTCACCTCATCCCGCTTGCAAAACATGAGCTGCACCGGAGGAACTACGCGAGGGACCGACGCAAATCCACAAGCTAAGCGCCTCACATGCCCTGACCTGGACCCTCCCGCTTTACGACAAACTAACGATGGATTGAAATATGCGCACTAACGAAGGATACATGGCCTTAGGATTCGGCGGTAGCAAGGAGAGAATCCAACACCCAACTACGCGGCGGCACGAGAGGTGCCTCAGGAGGGCAGAACTCCCGGAAGGTCGTGCCTCCCTCATGACCCCCAAGCTACGGCAATTGCGGTGACGGGTCCTAAGCTTTGCAGCCCCACTACAACGACCGCCAGCACGCGAACCATCGCTCCAAGAGCAAAAGAAAACAGGAGAGCAGGAAAGGTAATAACAGCAAAAGCTTAACGCCCAGCAGGGCAGAGTTCTTGATTCACCATTACAGGAGCATGAAAACGGGAGCTTGAGGCACTAAGGGGAGGGGCTGCTGGCGTCACCAATGGCACCGATCGGCCCAGCTAGAGGCCACCCTCCTCGCTTGAGGGGAGCACCTGGACGCACTGCCCCACTAGGACATCCACATGCGGACGGACCTCATCCCGGAAATGACGGTGGAGCTCAGCGGGCGCCGGCTCGACGATGCGCCGTAGGTCGAGCTCCGGGGCGACGCGACGCAAGTTGGAGAAGACGAGCGTCAGGGCAAGGCCCAGAAGCTCACGCGCTGGACGCAATGTCCTCCTCCACGCGCTGGACGCTGGCCTCCAGTGCCTCCACGACCTCTTGGAAAAAGACAAGGTAGCCCCCATCGCTCCTCACGTTGGGCAGCGCAGCAGCCCTCCCTGCAAACCGACGTGTCACGGCGGCCACCTGGTCGGCCATGCCTGCAAATTGAAGGGTGCGCTAGGACGCCATCAGCCTGGCATACGACACCTCATTCTGGGCAACCTGCACGGTGTCTACCGCCTCTCTAACCTGTTGCTGCAGCGATGCTAGCTCCTGCTTGGCCTCCGCCTCGCCTTGGCGAGCGGCGTCGAGGGCGGCCTGGACGCTATCCAGCCGGGCCTGAAGCTCTTCCACCTCCTCTTGGAGCTCTCCGAGCTTCAACTTCTGGGAGGAGGGCATGGTGAAGAAGAAGGAAGATCAACCCAAGGGCAATAGACGGAGCAATAAACAAAGGAAATGCAACGCAGGACTTACTCTTCACCCATTACCCAGCGGGAGTGGAAGCGCGAAGGCCCTGAAGGCCCTCCGCCGGTGCCCACAGCGGCGGACGACGGTGCGGGAGGCGCAACACGCTTTCCATGGCCAAAGCTTTCTCTTGGGGATGCCATGAAGACAAAGAGCGAAGGAGGGGAAGAAGTCTCCTCGTGGCGGATGGGTGAAACAGAGAAGGAGCTCAAAGTTGCGGTACCTTCCCCCACAGGGGCTGGGCGTATTTATAGGCGAGCCCTAGCCACCAACCGCCATGGGAGCGTGGGCGTCGCACGGCTCACGAGGGCTGTGAGGTGGCCCGACGGAAGCGCTGCCGCCCATGTCGCCTCATCTGTCCATCGGTCGGTCACATCCGCTAAGGCCGTTGGGTGCGGTTGCATTCAATGAATAAAATGATGGCATGTGCGACTCTTGGGAATTTTGCGTCGTTAGGGCGTGGCACCACCGTAGTATATCGAGGAGCGAGAGCGTCGCCACGCAACTTTGAGACACGTGGGTCGCCTAAACCGTAGGCAAATGGGGCCCGCGGTGTTTCATGCCGTCTTCAGGGCTTCACCAAGAAGCCAACCCAGGCGCACCTTGGGCCCGGGGGCTACTGTCGGCATTCTGGGAACGAGGGTACCCAGACCTGCCAGCCTGCGATGCAGGGCTGGCCACTTCATCGATGCAAGATCGGCAAGGAGCATCACCACCCTGAAAAAGGCCCTTGCGAGGGGCCAAGCCTCGCGAGGAAGAGTAACATCAAGACCCGCTAGGGCCCATCCTCAGGACCCCTCCGGAGTGGCGGATATTTCAAGGCAAGATCGGGCCTCAGGAGTCAGGATGATGCCATGCAAGGGCAGGCGATCAGAAGATGGTAGGACAGTACAGTTCCCCCTTTAGTGCAAAGGAGGTGCGAGCAAATCAGGACTCCAAAGGCATCTCCTAAAGATTTCCCTTCCAGTGCAACAAGACCATGGTCTCCCACCAGCAGCACGAACGTCACCTCTGCGCTCACCTCTGCGGTGCTAGCAGCGGCTTCGCAAGCGAAGACCACTTTTGACAGGGGAAGCATGTTCCCTTGTCTCCCACCGAAACTGGCCGTTGTAGGATCCCTTCCCGCCTACGATAAGGGAAGAGGACCCGGGCCTCCACTATAAAGAGAGAGGGGAGGATACCGTAGAGGGGGATCGGATCATCGTAACCCTAGAACAACACACCAACCCACCTGGCCTCCACAGGCTCAAGAGCATTGTACTATCTTATTCATCAACCTCCGTGAGAGGCAATCCACCAAAAGCAGGAGTAGGGTTTTACGCTTCGCTGCGGCCTGAACCTGGGTAAACTACTGTGTTCGGAGTTCACCTCACCTTCGAGTGAGTTCTTCATCGTTTCCATCGAGTCGCGGGCCAGGCGAGGCAAAGCAGGGAGAGACCTTCGGACACACCCCAGTGTTCGAATCCTTATGGTTTTGTGGAGCCCGATTCGACAGCTTCAAGCTAGAAGACTCTTCATTTTTGATTTGTGAGAAATCACTTTTGAGTCCATAGGAAAGCCGATACTATGAAAAGGGGGTGAGGTAGTAAAATGAACTGATTACTCAAAGTGCTCAAAGTTAGCCACCGAAATACACAGTCATTTTCCCACATATCCATTCTATCAAATTCCATATACTCAAATTCGGTGTCACCATCTTCCACATTACGGACCCACCAAGTTCGACCTCACACAGAAACCCTAGCCATTTCCACCAAATCGGTGCATTCAAATCCACATCAGTTCTACCGAGTTCAGTGTGACCAACATTATGTTGCCTTTGTACACAAAGTAGGAATTTCCGAGTTTGAGTACCGGTGCCACCGAGTTTGGCCATCTGACCGTTAGCCACCTTTTCGGTGCCACCGAGTTGTGTATATCGGTCTAAACGAGATTCAAAAGTTTTGCCTTTTGTGCCAATTGGTACCACCGAGTTTGTAACTTTGGTGTCACCAAGTTTGCCACTTTAGGTGTAACGGTTGGATTTTGTGTGCTGTCTATATATACCCCTTCACCCCCTCAAACTCAAGGGACAAGCATTTAGAACACACACTTCATTCCAGATCCATTTTCTGAGAGAGAACCACCTACTCATGTGTTGAGACCAAGATATTCCAATCCAACCATTTGAAACTTGATCTCTAGCCTCCCCAAACGTGAGGGTAGTGTCTTGAGGCGGCTAGGGGACACACGCTGCGCAGGCCAGTGCTCGGCCATCCCTATAGCACGCTCCAGAGTGTGACTTTGGTCGGCATGATGGCACTTTTTTCATGCTCTAGTGTGTCCTGCAATGTCCACCGGCTGTAGGGAGATTAAAGAAAGGTGGAGGGGTATGGGATGCTATGGAAAAAGCTACGGGTGGAGGAGAGAAGAGAGAGAGGGGGAAAAGTAGTTTGTCCAGGGGCTTGCAAGTGGGGTTTTACCCCTGCAATCATAGGGTTGGGCCAGAAGAAACCTACTCGGAGTGCTGGGGGTCTCCATGAAACCATGGTAAAATTTTGGGGTGAAGGGAAAAAATCTTTGGATGCATTAACAATAGATTTGCTATTCTGGCAGAAGGTGTTTGATGGGGTTTTGCGTAGGATTCCTTTGCCCAATTTTTCAGAAACTCAATAGGATGGTATTGGGGGTAAATAAATAGGGATCACCAAGTTTGAGCTCATTTGAGCAAAGTTGGCAATGTAAACATTAAAATCTTTAGAAATAGATAGAATCAGATTCCCACAAATGCACAACTTGGTGTAGTATCCTTATTTGGGGGCTAGATCACTCATGCAATGTTGGGATCAATTGGATAAACATGGCAATGTAATATTTCTCAAATTTGGTGTTGGACAAAGAGAGTTTTGGTGTATCTTGGTGAACCAAATCAACTTGGATTGAGCTGAAACTTTGCAGGATCTCCACATATATCATGCGTGACTTGCTAGAATTTTCCTCGAATTTATTGAATATATTTCCTATGGAAATATTTGAAATCTTGAAATAGGCAGAAAGGATTTTGAGGGGTTTTGTGTAATATTTTTAACATGACCATGTGTTTAAACTCTTATGTATGGAAACTATATGTCCATTGAGTTTCCGTAAATTTTCTTAATTATTTTTGAAGTGATAACATAATTTTTCCCTATGAAATACAATTTATGGCCTCAAAAAGAAGTACTTCAATAAAATAGAAAAATAACTTTTAAAATATATATTTTACGGTTTTGGTAAACCTTTTTGACAATAGGTTTCAAATAATTTTTTTGGGATAAGGCATGTTCCCTAAACTAAGGACTTGTAGTGCAAATCTCATATCAGGGGTTTTATAAACCTTAAAATAAATAAATGTATATAGTTAAATTAAAAATTTAGAAAAATGGTTTTCTGGTCCTATTCACATGGTATGATCATTGGGCACATGTTTGGGGTCAAGGAGATAAGTTATTAAGAGGAGAATATCTTAAGTGATTCAGAACTCAATTAGATGCACAAGCATGTAGCAACAAAATCAACTATCACAAGAAGGCAAGAATTTCTAGTTGGCTCTGATTTTTTTTATAAAAACATCATGTGGAAAAGTGGTACAAACACAGGGTGTGACACTCCTAAGGTGGCCCCCGCCGCGGGGGTTGAGATGGCGGAGAAGGGAAGCGGGATGCCGACCTCTCCTCAGCACACCAAACCCGTTGTGGCGGAGGTCCCCGCAGGCCCTATGGGAACTGTCTTTGGCCTCGGATGCCAAGCCCTCGATACACCCGAGGTGACCGCAAGGGACAGGGTAACGCCACCCGCTCCGAAGGAGGTCATCCTCATCCCTATGTGGCAATGGCGAGCCGGACACTTGATGGGGGCGACAATACGGAGCTGTAGAAACGGCTCGTGATTGTGCCTTCTCGTGTGATGGCGCCAGCGGGCAACGTGGAGGCCCTAGCGAGCTATGTCATGGCACTAGGAGAAACCAGCATCGTTCCCTATGGCGGGGCTTCGACATCATCACAAAGGAGACAACGCTCTTCATGGAGGAGCTGCAACCCATGGTGGAGGGGTGGAGTCAGCTTTGAGAGGCAATGATTCTCGACCGCCAGCAGGGCGAGGAGGCCCAAGAGCAGTGCGAGAAACTCACCAAAGATGCCCAGGTGTCCCTTCAGAAGGCCCTCGATGATTCCCATGAGGCCAAGTGGCAGTAGGAGGGTGGCTGATGCCCAAAAGGAGACACTCCAGGAGCAGGCTGCTTCACGCGAGCGCCCGCTTCAAAGCAAGGGAGGAGGTCGCGGAGGCCCACAAGAGCCGACTCACATCCTATGATGATGAGCTCCCTAAATGCGAGGAGGAGGTCCTAAGACACCCAGAGGCAGTCACCACCCACGATACGAACGCCAAGACCCGGGAGCTCAAGGTTGCATCTTCCGCACCGGCGTCGGAGGCAGAGCGGGAGCGCGTGCTCATGAAAGAGCGTGAGCTGGCGGTCTCCCATGCCATTCCTGATGAGATGATGGGCCTCGCGGCCCAGCGGGGGAAGGTCCAGGCCGAGGTCGATGACCTTAGGAAGCAACTACTAGATGTTTACGCCACCATCGAGGAGGCGTGTCGTGACTTGTTGACCTAGGCGATGATGCAACTGTTCAGCGACCTTCTCTGCCTCAACAGTCACTTCGATTTCAGGAGGGAGGTGACACCCATCTCAGCAAAGCTCCGCGAAGGCCTCGAGGAGGCTACGAAGGAGCATGTGTTCGGCTTCGTCTGGCAGTAAGCCTTTGAGGCTGGGGTCAGCGACGGCGGTAGCGATCCCCCTCGCCCTCAGCGAAGGTGAGAGTGAAGATAGTGGCCCCTCGCGTGCCGAGAATTTCCTTGGCTCATTGTTATAGTGGAGTAGATGCAGACCTTATTGGAGCGTGAAAACATTCGCACGACATTTTTGACTTAAGCACTTGATGTTTTATGTGTTTCTGTTTCCCTCTCGAAGCCTTTATTTCCTTTTACATTGCCTTGGCGTGCTATACCGCTGGGACCCAGCCACGAGGCGGGTTACACCATCGCTTGTCTGCGTGGAGCTTGCGCTCAGCAAGGCCAAAGGGTGTAGGTCCCTTAGGGATGGTAGGAGACCATGAGGCACAATGCTAAGGATCGCGCCTATGACGTGCTCGTGGCTCGTGCCAAGGAAATCAGGATGCCTTAAGAAGGAAATGAGAGGGAGAATAAACCCAAGGGGTGCTTTACACTTAGCTCCTTCGACGTGTGCGGGTTGGGACGAGTCCTTCAAGGGGAGTAGCTCATGAGGCCCGGTCCCTCGCGAAGCCTTATGCCTGTGGGACACCGCTTGCGAGACCTCCCGAGGAGGGGCTGAAAGCACAACTACTCCCTGAGGTGCTTTTGATAATAGATCACAACATATGCATCATTGGACTAATATGTTTTCCAAGTATATTTCACAAAAGATCAGAAGATTCTATGGCTAAAGGCTTAGGCAGAGATGCCCCTTGATGCAAGAAAGGAATAAGATTGTCTCAAGCTTCAAGCTAGAAGACTCTTCATTTTATATTTGTGAGAAATGACTTTTGAGTCCGTAGGAAAGACAATACAATTAAAAGGGGGTGAGGTACTAAAATGAACTGATTGCTCAAAGTGCTCAAAGTTAGCTAATAAAATACTCAGTCATTTCCCACATTTCCATCGTGTAAAATTCCACATACTCAAATTCGGTGTCACAAACTTCCACATTTTGGACCCACCGAGTTTGACCTAAGACAGAAATCCTAGCCATTCCCACAAAATCGGTGCAACCGAATCAATATAAGTGCTATCGAGTTTAGTGTGACCAACATTCTGTTGCCTCGGTGCACAAAATCAGAATTTCCAAGTTTGAGTATCTGTCGGGTTTCGGGCCCTGCAAAACCCTAAAGATTCAAACTTAAGGGCGTCTAGGAAGATCTCTCGCAGAATCGCCGCACCTAACTCGCTACTCGCTGGGGTTGGTAGAGAACTCACTCGATGGTGAGGAAGACAGAAAACACTGTAGTTTACCCAGGTTCGGGCCGGTGAGAAGCGTAATACACTACTCCTGCTTTGGTGGATCGCCAATCGCGGAGGTTGGTCGATAAACTAGTACAATGTTCAAGGGCCTCCGGAGGCTGGGTGCCCTTTGTGTGGAGTGGGTGTGCGAATGAATGAGTCGGGGATCCCCTCTACGAAGTAACATATCCTCTATATATAGCGGCGACCCGGGTCCTCTTCCCTTATCGCCAGGGCGGGAAGGGATCCCACAATGCCCAGTTTTGAAGGCGAGCAGGGGAACATGCTCCCCTGCCCAAAGGTGGTCTTCACCTGCAAAGTGGCTGTCAATGCAGAAGGGACGGGTCCAAGGATGAAGTTCGTCCTGCTGGTGGGCGGTGGTGGCCTTGTTACACCAGAATGGAAACCTTTAGAAGATGCCTCGGGAACCCACGTACGTCCTTCCCTCCTTTGCAAGAAAGGTGAAACTGCACCATCCTGCAATTCGCTGCTCGCCTGTCATTTCCCCGCATCATCCTTGACTCCTGAGGCCGGGTCTTGCCTCGGAATCTTCGCCGATCCGGAGGGGTCATGAGGAGGCCCCCTATGGGTCTTCATGCTGCTCCTCCTCGCGAGGCTCGGGCCCTCGCGAGAGCCTTGCCCTGAGTGGTGCCATGCCCGACTGTGTTTGCTCGATGAAGTGGGCCAACGTTGGGCTACATGCAGGCATTTCTGGGTACCCCCATTCCCAGAACGGCGACAGTAGCCCCCGGGCCCAAGTCGCGCCTGGGCTGGATTCTCGGCGAAGCCTTGAGGGCGGCCTGAAGCGACGCGGGCCCTAAATGCATGTGGGCCAGGTGTGGTGCGCTTCACGCAGCTGATATCGGGTCTCCTTGGCCTTCTGTCTCCACCGAGCTATTAGGAACCTCACTCGTTGCGTTGGCCCATTATTGCTTTCCCTTCTCCCACACTCGCTCTTCCTCCTGAGTCTCCAACCCCAACCGGCATCTCCTAGATCCAGCATCGTGCCGCTCCCTTGTCGGTTCATCGATGGCGCCCGCCTGCAAGCTAAAGCCAGAGATGCAAGGTCCTGCCCGGGCTCCTCCGGTCCTGGAGTACGCCCTCTCCAAGGATGTGGATCTCACCCCCATTCTCACATGGACTGCAACCGAGTCCAACGAGCATGGGCGGACCATGCTTTGGCCCGACGCCACAGCGAAGCGGCCTGCGTCGAAGGCGGTATACACCATCTTCCTCCATAGCGTCTTTGCTGGGCTGGTGCCGCCTTTCTCCTCGTTCTTCACCGCCACCCTGAACCACTATGGGATCCAGGCCCTTCACCTCCAGTCCAACTCCATCCTGCTGCTGTCCATCTTTGCTTTTTACTGCGAGACCTTCGTGGGCATGCGGCCTTTACTATCCCTCTTCCGCCATTTCATCAGTTCGCACCTGCATGATGACGCCCACTTGTCGGCGTGCGTCTCCCTCGTAGCGTCCTAGAGCGGAAATTTGCTCCTGAAGGTCGGGAAGAAGGTGGAAAACAACCGGCACCGTTGGGTTCTCATGAGCCTCAAGGATGCCAAACCTCGGCTTGAGGAGCCGAAGGGCCTGCCGGAGAAGACTTATACGTGGAGCTCAACGAAGCTCCACGACCCTCAGGCCGCGCCCATCCTGGAGCGCTTCTCCCGCGAGATCAGCGCCAAGAGGCTCACTGGTGGGATGATAATGAAGGAATTCTTGGCGCAGCGCGTGACGCCCCTTCAGGCCCATTCCAGGCCCGTGTGGGACTACCAGATCGGTGACGACAAGCTCAGGCTCCACTCCCACAACCTTCCTGCTGAGGGGCCGAACAGGGTCGTGGCGACCTTGTTGGGCGGTGACCGGGTTGACCTGATCGCCGTGCTGGCTGTCTTCGACGAGCGGGGGCTCCTCCCGACCGAGGGCTCTGGTCCGGTAGAGGTGTCATCGGAAAACACTTCTGGTGGGGAGGACTCGGAGAAGACGGTCGACGACTGCCCGACAAGCGCGCCTCTCCCGTCACAGGCCGGCCTTCTGCGCGAGCTTGAACATGATGATGTCACCAACGAAGTCTCCGCTAGGATCTCCTCGCGCTTGACCAGGATCTCTAGGGGATCTGCGTCGTCCCCGCGCGTCACACGGTCCGCGTGCGTGCTCGCCACCCAGAAGCACGGGGATGAGTCGCCCTCAGTGCATCCTGCCTCCGCTGGCAGGATGTCCTGGGCACAGGGCTCGCCCCCCTTCGTCCGGGGGCCTATCTCCCCGCACGTCGTCGGGGCGGAGAGCAAGAGGAGATGGGTCGGCATCGAAGAGTAAGTGTCTCGTCCCTGCATGCCCCACACGTCCATCGTCCGCGCATGGCTGATTTTCTTTGTGCCTCGTGTCCACGGGCATTGCCCCACCGGGGCGAAGAAGAAGAAGGCGGGTGTCAATTCGAAGCCGACTCCTGACGAACCGCGAGCCCTTCCCAACGCATCGCCGCGTGTTGCAGAAGAAGGGGAGACTCGCGAGGCGGTCTCTCGGGCCTTGGTTGTTGTGCCCCCGTCGCCGCCTGCCTATGAAGAAGGGGAGACTCACGAGGCAACATCTCAAGCCTTGGTTACCGAGCCCCCCGATCCCCCGAAGCATCCTGAGGCGGTCGTGGCGGGGCTTTAGCCCGAGGTGTAGGCTCTTGAGGCCCCTCAGTCCACTGACGTGCCAATGCTCGCAATCTCCAAGAAACCTCTGGGCCCCCTATTCCTTGTCACGCTGCCTCCCTAACGACACCGCCTATGACATCACTAGAGGCTCCTCAGGAGGAGATCCAGAGGACTCCAGTGTACGTCCAGGGCGTCCTGAACATGGCCTTCGTTGTCCTAGGCAAGGTCGCGGTCGTCATGGCAGAAGGTGAGAAGGAGGCCAAGGCCGCTCCAGCTGCGCGCGAGGAGGTGTTGGAGGAATGCCTGGGGGATAACCCTGGGGAAGGCTCAACGAGCCTGCTCCTTTACCTTCAGCCCAGAAGGAATGGAAAAAACAATGTTGGGGAAAGTCGCATGGGAAACAAAAAAATTTCCTACGCACACGCAATACCTATCATGGTGTTGGTCATCTACGAGAGGAGATTTCCGATCTACGTACCCTTGAAGATCGCACAGCGGTAAGCGTTAAGAAACACAGACGATGTAGTGGAAGAGCTTGCGTGATTCAAATCACCGTAGTCGTACACTCCATCCCACGAACCCATCATGATCCGCCCCGCGAACTTCATCACGATCCGTCCCGCGATCTCATCATGATCCTTCCCAATCTAGTGCCGAACGGACGGCACCTCCGCGTTCAGCAAACGTACAGCGCGACGATGTTCTCGACCTTCTTGATCCAGCAAGAGAGACGGAGAGGTAGATGAGTTATCCGGCAGCGTGACGGTGCTCCAGAGGTTGGCTGTGATCTATTCCAGCAGGGCTCCGCCGAGCTCCGCAAAAATACGATCTAGAGGGAAATCTACGAAGTAGAGGTGTCGGGATGCACGTGGCAAAAGTTGTGTCAAAACACTCGAGACCTTCAATATATGAAGGAGGAGGGGAGGGATCTTGCCTTGAGGCTCAAGGGAGCCTCAAGGGTTCGGCCAAAGGGGGAGGAGGAGTCCCTCTCCAATTCGGTTTGGAGGGGGAGGAGTCCTCCTCTTTTGTCCCACCTCCTCTCCTTTTTTTTCCTTTTCTCCCTTGTTGGTTTTTTCCTTCTTCCTGCGCAAGGGCCCTCTTGGGCTTACCCACCAGTCTACTAAGGGCTGGTGTGGCCCCAAAAATCCTTTGGGCTTCTTCCCGGGTGGGTTGGCTCCTCCCGATAGAACTCCGGAACCCATTCGTCATTCCCGATACGATGCCGGTAATGCCCGAAAACCTTCCGGTAACCAAATGAGACAAACCTATATATCAATCTTCATTTCTGGACCATCCCGGAAACCCTTGTGACGTCCGTGATCCCATACAGGACTCCGAACAACATTCGGTAACAAACCATATAACTCAAACATCATCGAACCTTAAGTGTGCAGAGCCTGCGGGTTCGAGAACTATGTAGACATGACCCGTGAGACTCCTCGATCACTATCCAATAGCGAGACCTGGATGCCCATATTGAATCCTACATATTCTCCGAGGATCTTATCGGTTGAACCTCAGTGTCAAGGATTCATATAATCCCGTATGTCATTCCCTTTGTCCTTCGGTATGTTACTTGCCCGAGATTTGATCGTCGGTATCCGCATACCTATTTCAATCTCATTTACCGGCAAGTCTCTTTACTCGTTCCGTAATACAAGATCCCGTGACATACACTAAGTCACATTGCTTGCAAGGCTTGTGTGTGATGTTGTATTACCGAGTGGGCCCCGAGATACCTCTCCGTCACACACAGTGACAAATCCCAGTCTTGATCCATACTAACTCAACGGACACCTTCGAAGATACCTGTAGAGCATCTTTATAGTCACCCAGTTACGTTGTGACGTTTGATACACACAAGGTATTCCTCCGTTGCCAGTGAGTTATATGATCTCATGGTCATAGGAATGAATACTTGACATGCAGAAAACTATAGCAATAAAACGATACGATCAATATGCTACGTTCATAGTTTGGGTCTTGTCCATGACATGATTCTCCTAATGATGTGATCCCGTTATCAACTGACAACACTTGTCTATGGTTAGGAAACCTTGGCCATCTTTGATCAACGAGCTAGTCAACTAGAGGCTTACTAGGGACAGTGTGTTGTCTATGTATCCACACATGTATTTGAGTTTCCAATCAATACAATTCTTGCATAGATAATAAACGATTATTATGAACAAGGAAATATAATAATAACTAATTTATTATTGCCTCTAGGGCATATTTCCAACAAACAATTCTACAAAGTCCAAGTCCCCTGGCTGGCTAGGAAGCACCTACCGGCTGGGGGGCGAGGCGGCTAGAGGTGAGACGGCTACCTCTCCCTGGCCACCTAGGCCAAGCCAGGCGGCCGTGCCCAGGACGGCTAGTCAAGCAGGCTAGCTGGCTAGGGATCTCAAGTCACATCAGATCGTAGGTCTTGATGAGACCCTACGATTAAAGGTGGCTACACGTTAGCAAAGGTACTGGATTGGAGTGCACGGCTGTACCAGCTTCGGCGGTCATGTCGCTGACCTCCCCCGGCTCTGATCCATCATCCTGCAAAGTGTCGGCCATCAAACTCCCACTCCATTACTACACTCGGCGTGGGAACAATAGAGGCGGTCGTACTGTTTGCCCATGATGAATCTCGTTGGACGACGCCAGACGTACCATACGTGTCCTACGTCAACCTTATGCGAGAGCCTCAATGGCTAGCTGGCGAGTCCCACGGCTAGATAGGACCTTCCAGCCGGTGGACCCCTCAAGCGACAAGACAAGACCCCCTTGGGCCCCCTGGCCAGCCGGCGAGGCTGCCAGCCGGGTCCCACTCTTGCACCCTTTATCCATATTGTAGGCCGGTGGGTTCGTCTATAAACCCCCCTGCCCCCCTCCCAAAGGGTCGGTCAACTTAGTGCACACACCAACCGCATAGGAGAGGCAAAGACAAGCCGGCTGCTCCTTCTACCTCCTCCGCAATACAGCTCTAGGAGCACTTTGTAATCCCATTCATACTTCATACACTCCCGCATGATTAGGGGTATTATCTCTCCGGAGAGCCCCGAACCTGGGTACATCGTGCGTTCCATTTAGCCTACCCATGGTGTATGTCGTGAGTATTAACTCACATTTTGCGCCCACTATGGGGCCGATCGTGGCATCGGCTGGCTTCACGCGCTGGGCGGGGCCCCGCACCTACACCACCGGATGCATTACGTCCGAACCGATCTGCATGCCCGTGGAGCCTGCCTTCGATGAGGCAACACCAATGATGATCGACGTCCCTGTCCGCCATGTGGATTCGGACGGGAAGTCCGATGACGAGGCGCATCCCAGCGTCGTCGTCGCTGCTATGAAGAACCTCAGCATTCTCTTTAGCGACCTGCACCTGAACGATGGTCCTCGCTACTTCGCCGAGGACTTCGATGTCGAGGCGTTATGCGCCAGCTTCAGTAGGCTCTCGATCGCTGAGACGCCTACATTCGACGTGTACCCTAGCAATGTACTCGTCTTTGACGGTCCTCCACCGTCTGTGGGGTTCTTCACCCCGTACCTTGTCGCCACCGTCTCCAACATCGTGGAGGTGATGGTCATCGGCGCTGGCACCAACACGACTCATGGCAAGGCGTCAGCAGACGCTGGGACGCCCGCTGCTGTTACCCTTAGCCTTCTTCAGGTTGTGCTTACCGGCCTGAAGAAGCCCATCTCCGCCTCCACTAACCCCAACGAAGCGCGGGCCTCGCTGGACGAGGCTCGCAGGCATATCTTGGAGGAGGGCAACGCGATCGCCTCGGCTAAACGCCGGATGGAGGCCACACAACGCGAGTATAACTCCACCTACGGCCTCACTCCAGTTTCCGAGGCCCATAGCCGGCTTGGATCAGTACCCGGCCGCGGCCGGGTCATCGCCGAGATTCTAGGTGGCAAGCAGCCTATCTACGAGACTCCTGGAGCCAACTTACGGGCGGCCCAGGCGGCCATGGCAGAAATGCCAAGCTTGGAGGGTGAGGAGTGCGCCTTCTAGGAGAAGTGGGTCAAGGATCTCCTTGAAGCTGCCAACGAGCAGCAGACATGGCTTGACCCCGGTCAAGCTCAATCGTAGTCTCCGGGACCCAACCCGGAAGTGCGCCATAACCCCAGCGGTCATCACCAAGCCGAAGGATCTTCCTCGCATCGCACTTCTGGCCGAAAGGGCGAGGGCAGCCATGAGAACCGCTCCCAGCGCCAGAGCGTGCATACTTCAAGCCGTCGTCGTGGGGATGATGAGAGCGATTCGGTATATGAGGTTCCTCGTCTGGGGAGGACCCATGCTACCGGCTCACACGACGCCCTTCTGATCGCGGCTCGGATCGGCGCTCGCGTCCCTCAGGGCAACCACGATGCCCGCAGGCGTCTCAACGCGCTGGCACAGTCAGCTCTTCTGGAGCAAGACGGACCCATCGGTCTAGGGTGCTTCGGCCCCCGGATCAGAGGGGAGCCGTTCCCCGAGGCTTGACTTTGCCTCGGGAGACTCCCAAGTACAATGGCACCGCCAAGCTAGAGTACTGGCTGATCGACTACACCAGTCCCGTTGTCATTTCCAGGGGCAACAAGGGCGTAGCAGTTCGCTACGTCCCACTCATGCTGGCCGGCTCGGCTCGGACATGGCTTAATAGCCTTCTAGCCGGCAGCGTCAACTCATGGGTTGACTTCGAGGAGGCGTTCGTCCGCAACTTCACTGGCACCTACAAGCGCCCCGGCCGGCCTCGCGAGCTGGCCACGTCCGTCCAGAGACCCGACGAACCCCTTCGCGACTACGTTACGCGCTGGACGGAGCTTCGCAACTCCTGCGAGGGAGTGCATGAGGTACAGGCCATCCAGTACTTCATCGACGGCTTCCGAGACGGCACCCTTCTCAAGCACAAGCTCATGTGCTCCGAGCACACCTCTCTGGCGGTGCTCATGGCCAAGGCGGACAAGTACGCCACGGTCGACTCCGTGATGCGGGTCAAGGTGACCGCCTCGGACAAGGCTGTCCCTACGCTGGCTACTCGTAAGCCGGCTGGAGACAATCTGGGCGGCCAGAACAACAACAAGCGCAAGGCGGATCAGCTAGATTCGTGCTCCAACAACAAGCTCGTAGCCAACATGGAAGGAGAGGCGCTAGCTACTCAGACTGGCTCCCAACGGAGGAGGCCCAACAAAGGCAACTGGCATCCCAAGCAGTCCTTCGAGCAGATGCTCGACGCTCCCTGCAAAATGCATTCTGGGGCACAACCCTCTACCCACACCCTTCGACAGCGCAACTTCGCACGGGGATTGTCGCAAGGGGAAGGCCTGCCGGCTGCCCCGGGTGCACATGCCGCGCCTCAAGCTCCGGCTCCCGGTCTCGCTTCGGCTCCACCACCGCCGCCTCGCGATGATTGCCGCCTCCACGATGACTACCCCAATCAAAATGGAGCATTCGTTGTCTTCACCAGTGAACGCGACGACAAGCATAGCCAGCGGCAGCGACGGCGTGAGGTCAATGCCACGGCCCTCCCGGTTCCCCAATACATGCACTAGTCTCATACGCGCTCGTCCTCGACCCTACCTTCGCCTGCAAGAGGCTCACCTGCCGGTTCTCCCGAGTATTGGTCGACCATCCTGCGGTAATGCCCAACACGGTCTCATACGCGCTCGTCCTCGACCCTACCTTCGCCTCCAAGAGGCTCTCCTGCCGGTTCTCCCGGGTATTGGTCGACGGCGGCAGCAGCATCAACATCCTCTACCTCGACACCCTCCTCAAGCTCGGGCTCAAGGAGACGGACGTCTTGCCGACCAGCACCGTCTTCCACGGCATCATGCCGGCACAGTCCTGCTCGCCGATCGGCAAAATCCAGCTGGACGTCCTCTTCGGCGACAAGGCTCACTTCTGCCGCTAGTGGACCTCAGCAGCCCGTATCACGCGCTGCTGGGCGGACCGGCTCTGGCCAAGTTCATGGCTATCCCCCACTATGCCTACCTGAAAATGGTGATTGCTGAGGAGAGCAGGCACATTGACCGGCTCGTGGCTCAGGCTACCGAGCAGCCAGCGATCCCTCCACCTCCATCCCAGTCGGTCGGCGAAGGCTCCTTCAAGCCGGCTAAAGAAACCAAGCAGGTGCCACTCGACCCTGCAAACCCCAAGAAGTGCATCACCATCAGGGCTGGCCTCGCGCCAAATAGGAAGGCGAGCTCGTCGACTTCCTCCATGAGAATCGGGACATCTTTGCATGGTCCCCCAAAGACTTGTCGAGTGTTCCGAGGAAGTACGCCGAGCAAAAACTTCACGTCCGACCGGATGCAAAGCTGGTGAAACAACCTTTGCGCCGTTTCGCCGAGGGGAAGCGGCGCACAATTGGAGAAGAAATTACCCTGCTCCTTGCAGCCGGCTTCATCGTGGAGGTTTTCCACTTGGACTGGTTAGGCAATCCAGTCCCGGTGCTAAAGAAAAACAACACCTGGCGAATCTGTATCGACTACACAAGCTTGAATAAGGCATGCTCGAAAGACCCTTTCGTGTTGCCCCGGAATGTGTATCGACTCCACTGCCGGCTGCGAAATGCTGTCGTTTCTAGATGCTTATTCAGGCTACCATAAAATCAAGCTGGATCCACCTGATCGCCTGAAGACCTCCTTCATCACGCCCTTTGGGGCATACTGCTACACCACCATGATGTTCGGTCTAAAGAATGCAGGTGCGACATTGCAACACTACATGCAGCAGTGCTTACTGCCATAGATTGGTAGAAACATCCCCGTCTATGTGGATGACATCATTGTCAAGACCAAGCAGCACTTCAGCCTCCTCGACGACTTGCGGGAGATGTTCGCCAACCTGCGTGAGTACAAGATCCGGCTCAACCCGGAGAAGTGCGTCTTTGGGGTTCCAGGCGGTAAGCTCTTGGGGTTCTTCGTGTCCGCTCGTGGTATGGAAGCGAACCCCGAGAAGATCGGCACCATCGAGCGGAAGGTGAAGCCGACTCGAATCCTAGACGTCCAAAAGTTCGCCAGCTGCTTGGCGTCCCTTAGCCGGTTCGTCAGCAGGCTCGGCGAGAAGGCCCTTCCACTCTATCAGCTCATGAAGAAGATGACGAAGTTCGAGTGGAACGACCAGACGGACGAAGCCTTTCGCGACCTCAAGCGGGTCATCTGGAGCCTGCCAATCATGGCAGCGCCGGCTGAAAGGGGACCCATTCTCATATACATTGCAGGGACCACTCGCGTGGTTAGGGTAGTGCTGGTAGTTGAACGCAAGGAGGAGGGCAAGGTACTGTTAGTGCAACACCCTATCTACTTCCTCAGTGAGGTCTTGTCAGCCTCCAAGCAAAACTACCCCCACTACCGAAAAATGTGTTATGGTGTTTACCTTGCCGCAAAGAAATTGAAGCACTACTTCCAAGAGCATGCCATCATTGTGGTGAGCTCTGCTCCACTTTTAGAAATCATGGGCAACCGTGACGCCACTGGCAGGATCGCCAAGTTGTCCATCTCCATGGCGGACAACGACATCCGCTACGAGCCTCGCACTACCATCAAGTCTAAGGTGGTGGCCGACTTCCTTGTCGATTGGGATGAAACCTAGTTTGAGCCGCTGCCTCCAGACTCCACTCATTGGCGGATGCACTTCGATGGCTAAAAGATGCGAATTGGTCTGGGAGCCGGCATTGTCTTGACGTCTCCGAAAGGAGACCATCTCAAGTACGCTCTCCAGATCCACTTCGCCGCCTCCAACAACGTTGCCGAGTATGAAGCACTTGCTCAGGGCCTTCGGCTCGCCAAGGAGATCGGTATCCGGCGGCTCCTCTGTTTCAGCACCTCGGACCTCGTGGTGCAGCAAGTTTCTGGCGAATGGGACACCAGGGATGCCAAAATGGCAAGCTACCGCTTCCTCATCCAACAGCTCAGCGACCCTTTTGAGGGTTGCGAGTTTGACCACGTTCCCACGACAGACAATGAGGTGGCTGATACACTGGCCAACATTGGCTCCACAAGACAAGCCATCCCAGCCGGCATCTCCCTCGAGCAGCTGCACAAGCCGTATATCAAGCCGTCTCCAGAATCGGCATCAATTTGTGTGCCGGCTGATTCTTCGGTGCAAGCGCCGTCGGCTACGCCAGCTGCGCCGGCTACAACTCCTGTGCCGGATGCACTGGCTCTGTCGACTCCAATTGCGGCACCGGCTACAACCACTTCGCCGGCTATGACTTCTTCGCCGGCTACAACAACAAATTCGGCTCCGCCAAGCCTCGAATCCTGTCATCTCGACACCGAGTGGGTGGACGTCATGGTGGTAGACGGCGAGCCAGCTACCACGACGGCATCAGAGACACAGAGTCTCGAGCCCGCGAGTGCTTCATCAAGCACGGGGGCTGCAGAAGCCCCCGACACTTAGCTCGAGATGGAGCCAACCCTTGTGTCAGATCCGTCGTGGGCTCAACCCATCCTAGCCTTCCTTCTTCGCGGCGAATTTCCTCAAGAGGAGGCGGAGGCGAGGCAGATCCAACACCGATCTGCAGCCTACGCCATCATCAATCGCGAGCTGGTTGGCCGTAGCATGACTGGCGTGTACCGGCGCTGCGTCGAATCAGAAAAGGGACATGAGATCCTCAAAGACATCCACTAGGGGGAGTGCGGGCATCATGCCGCCTCTACAACCCTGGTGGCTAAGGCGTTCCGCCATGGATTCTACTAGCCCATGGCCCGCGAGGAGGCCGTGGACATGGTCAACAAATGCAAGGGCTACCAACGCTTTGGCGCGCAGAGCCACATGCCGCCTTCAACCCTCAAAACCATCCCTTTGTCATGGCCTTGCGCCGTCTGGGCGTTGGACATGGTGGGGTCATTCAAGACGGCTCGCGGTGGCATGACTCACCTCTTGGTGGCCATAGATAAATTCACCAAATGGATCGTGTCTAGACCTATCAAGAAGCTTGACGGCCCCATGGCCGTCAGGTTCAGCACGGACATCTATGTCCGATACGGCGTCCCCCACAGCATCATCACCGACAACGACACCAACTTCGCCAAGGGTGCTTTGGCGCTCTACTGCTCCAAGGTAGCCATCCGGCTCAACTTGGCTTCAGTGGCACACCCACAGTCCAACGGCCAGGTGGAGAGGGCCAACGGCCTAATCCTGGCCAGCATCAAGCCAAGAATGGTGGCACCGCTCGTCAGGTCAGCCGGCTGCTAGATCAAATAATTGCCGGCAGTACTGTGGAGCCTCCGCACCACGCCCAACCGGTCAATTGGCTTCACCCCGTTCTTTCTGGTTTATGTGTCCGAGGCTATCATCCCTATGGATGTCTAGTTCGACTCGCCTCGTGTCACCCTGTACACAGATACGGAGGCGAAGGAGGCAAGAGAAGACGGTGTCGATCTGCTCGAGGAGGCACGGGACCTAGCCTTGAGCCGGACGGCAATCTATCAACAGAAGCTGAGATACTACCAGAGCAAGAAGATCAAGCCTCTCTCTTTCAAAGAGGGTGACTTGGAGCTCACAAGAATCTAGCGAACCACCAACCGACACAAGCTCTCATCCCCATGGGAGGGACCCTTCATCATCAGCAGGGCATTGCACAACAATGCCTACTACTTGATCGATGCCCAGAAGCCAAGGAATTGCAAGAGGAACGACAACGGCTAGGAGACAGAACGTCCATGGAACGCGGCGTTGCTTCGCCCGTTCTATTGCTAGAAGGCAAGTATCAAACATGGAAAGAGCATGCACATATGTATATTTCTCCCTCTTCGGGATTTCTAATGAATGCAATGAAAAGAGCATGCACATAGTGCACACCGGACCGATCATTGGTCGACTCGTAACAGCTACAGACCGGCTCCCGGCTGTGCGGCTAGCGAGGCGATGCCAGGTATGTCCTGATGCATATTAAGTTCAACTACAAAAAGGTCGCCGGCTCGAGTTGGTTCGATCTTATTACGATCTCAATCTAGCCGGCTTGTGCAGGTTTGTGTTTGAGTCTTTAAGTCTTGATGGCTTCGAAAAATCTAAGCCCAATATTCCCAAAGGCGGAAGCCTCGACCCAGTCACAGACCGGCTCCCGGCTGTCGGTCTCACGGGGTAGATGCTAGAGGGAGTAAAGGGATTGGAGAAAGAAGTCAAGCGAGAATCGAAGGATGAAAAAATAAAGCAGCACGCATAGCATTACGAATATAATCCAGAATTCATACATTCAAAAGCATTGGCCCACGGCCGAAGTTCATTACACACCCCAGTGGGTGGAACTGTTGGACTGACAATTCGTTGCAGACAACCAAAAAAAACAAGACCGGCTAAGGGGCGGGGCCTCGTCCGTTGCCCCGACTGCTGCTCTTGAATTGGTGGCTTCACCATTGCCGGCTGCTCCCAAGGCGGTGGTGCCGTCTCCTCCATGAGGGCTTTCGGGTCCATCCTTGGCGGAGTCGGCATATGCCTCACCACTGGAGGCGGCATCTTCCACCTCACGACCCACCTCGTTAGAGCTGCCTTCAGCATCATAGGGCTGAAGGCCGTGCAGATCCGCAGGGATCATGTTGCCGTCTTCACCCCCTCCAAGTTGAGCTCAGCCCAGGCGGTGTACGAGGCGATGTCGCTGGCCCTCACATGCAGCTGCTCCTCCACGGCCTCCAGCTCCCCCTCTAAGCCGTCGTACTGAGCGACGAGCTTGCCCAAGTCCAGGTTTCGGTACCAGGACTTGGACAAGCGCAGGCCATGTAGGCTCTAGCACGCGCGCCCGAAGCACGCTAGGCGTCAAGGAGATCATCGCCAGCCGCAAGCGAGCGGGAGAGCCGGCTCATCGACGCCGGCTCCACGACATCAGGCCACAGAGCCTTTATCATCAACGAGCCTTCGACCTGGAGCCGCTGCACGGGCTCACCCAGGGGATGCAGGAGGGCTTTGAGGCCTACGCCAATCTCCTCTACGCTCCAGCCGGCAGTAGCGTCTACCTCCTGCCCGGCAACACAACGCTCCTTGTGGCTGACCTCGACAGTTGTCTCAGCCGCTTCCCGTGTCTCAGGGAAGTAACCTGGGATAGGGGAAGGGGTGCGAAGAAGAATAAGAAGAGGAGGCGATGAAGAAGAAAATTCAAGACAAAATAAAGGACTTACGGTCGAAATGGCCATCAGTCTTGTGGGCATTCTACAGGGCCTCGAGCTCCCGCACCTTGCTCGCTTGAGTGGTGCGGGAGACTTATTCCTGGAGGGCGGTGACCGTCTCCACCGCCTTGGCCAGCTGCGCCTGCCTCTGGATCAGGGCCTCCTCCTTGTCCTTCAGGGCAGCGTCTTTTACCTTCATCTCCTCGAGATGAGCCGCCTTGAGATGCTCCATGTCGGCAGCATAGGAGTCGTCCCTCTCCTGTAGGGTGGCGCGCAACTGCTCCTACTCGGCCTGGCGGGCCGCCTCAAGCTCCTTCTTCTCCGTCTGGAGAAGAGCCAGCTGCTGCTAGAGCCCTCGGTCCGCCTCGCGCAGGGCGTCCCGCTCCGTGACGGCTTCGCCCAGCCGGACCTAAAGCTAGGCGACCTGGCCGTCAGTCGCCTGGTTTTGAGCCTGCACCACGTTATATGCTTGCATCTAGGTGTCGTAAATATCCAACGAGCAGAGCAAAGAAGAAGCAAAGTAAGATTCGTCCTAGTTAATTCATAACCGGACCGATTCTCGGGGGCTACACTAAGAAAGCAAAGACAATGAAAAAGCTCGAAGATATTCGGCCCGACCAATGCTTGCCCGGCCCGATTCTGGGGAGCTACACCCAGTGGGTGCACTGCCCCCCCCCTCCCCCCGCCCACTGATTCAAGAGAAGAAGTAAAACTTAAAATCAAGACGAGGAGGAAGCAAAAGATAAAGCACTCACCCTGGTGCGCTCCTCCAAACGCTCTAGATCGCTGCCCGCCACGCGGGGTGCCTGCTCCTCCTTGTGCCGGCTGTTGGCAAACAACGATACTAGCTCTGGGATACCTTGGAGGATGGTTCCAGTGGGAAACATCTCGCGCTCAAGGTTGGCCACTCGCCAAGCCTTCATAGGCTGGATCCCGGCTCTAGGGCCGGCTCCTGCAGCAGCCGGGCCACTATTGGAGACGACGATGGAGCCGTCTCCAGGCGTCGGTCCGGTGGCCGGCTCCGTCGACGTCCCAGCCGACGCCGTCTTCACAGCAGGAGGGGGATTGGTTGCGTCTGGCGCATCCATGGCCACCTCTGGCGCGTACAGGTTCAGCTCCGGTGCATCGGCCGCCGCCTCGGCCTCCGGCGATTCGGGGATCTCCTCGAGGTCCACTAGTGCAGAGGCGTCCGGCTTGGACGGCTTGGACGCCTCGGTCCTCCGGGTATGCCTTGGTGTGGCATCGCTAGCTGGCTCCTCCAGGCGAACACGCGTGGAGGTGTCATGTCTAGCCTTCGTGCGCCTCTCGACGGGCTTCTCGGCCCGGCTAGGCCGAGATCGGCCCTCGGCCATCTTCTCCACTGCCACCTCCCAGCAGCGGGTGGATTGTTCTTCAATTTCCTTCTGGGCAGCGTCGGCGGTATCCCAGCCGGCTCGCTCGGCGGCGGAGGCAGTATCTTCCTCTACGTCCTCCGCCTCCCTGCCAAGTATCGCTTCGAGGAACAAGTCTTCACGCAAGACAAATAAAAAAAGGGGATGAAAGGGAACCCTTACCTCGCAACGATCGGCACCTGCATCCTCTCGGCACTAGGACGATGCTTCTTAGCGCCGCCTGCTCGTCCTCTGGCTGGAGGACCTATCACGACTCGCTTGGGAGCCATCCTGGAAGCTGTGGCACCCTTGTCTTTCTTCTGGGCCACCTCGCCAAGACCGGTCGTCTCGGCCGCATGGCAGCGACCGCACATCAGGGGTGGGGTGGTGACCTCCTCCACCCCATCGGAGTCTTCCTCGAAGGCTGCATCAGATAAG
This sequence comes from Hordeum vulgare subsp. vulgare, assembly GCF_904849725.1. Taxonomy (NCBI): domain Eukaryota; kingdom Viridiplantae; phylum Streptophyta; class Magnoliopsida; order Poales; family Poaceae; genus Hordeum; species Hordeum vulgare. The sequence continues at coordinate 328,020,785 of NC_058519.1, forward strand.
GAGGGCGGTGTCTCATCATCACCCGTCCAATCAACAACGAAGGGCTTCAGTTGCTGACTAGACGGCTCCGTGCCCTCCGACTCGAGCGCATCCTCCGAACTCTCGGAGGCGGTAGAGCGTGACTCGATCAAGCCCTCGTCCTCGATCTCCGAGGCGTCAAACGTCACCACGTCTGCGACAGGCGGGTTGACTGCTTGCAGCGTATCGAACATCTGTGCAATGGAGTCGGTGACCGACTCAAAAAGGAGATTGATTACAAGAAAAATAACAAGAACAGCACAACGAGAGTGCTTACCATTGGAGGCGGACTGGACCTATCGTAAGGGGCCAGCCCCCACTCCTAGTTCCCACCATCATCCATGTGAGCGGTGGAAATCTGGTTCACACCCCGCGCCACCGCACCGGCTGTGAAGTTCTTAGTGGAGATTCGGCAAGGATCATACCGGCCGCCCATCTGGCAAACCAGATGGGGCCGCCTCAGTAGGGGCCAGATCCTGCTGGTAATCATGGTGGTAAGCAGGTTGGAGCCCTAGAGGCCGCGACCCTATAAGCTGTCGAAGTAGGCGCCGATCAGCGCTACCTCGGGAAACAGCTTCGGATACTTCGCCTGTCAGTTCAACCTCGCCGTTGGAGGCTCGTTGTTGAGTGGAGGCATGTTGAGGGCGTCGTGTGCGGGGCTGGCGTTCTTCACATAGAAGAAGCCTTTCTGCCATTTCTTGATGGATTCTTGCAGTTGCATATGGGGGAAGCCAGACTTCGACCGATGGTGCACCAGTGCGGCTCCGCACAGGGTCATGGCTCTAGGACATTCGAGCTTCTCCAGCTTGGCCTTCTCCATCTTCTTTGACAGCTGCTTGAGGAAGAAGAAGCTCTGCCAGAGGTCGAGGCGAGGCTCGATCCCTAGAAAGCCCTCGCACCGGACCACAAAGGAAGACAACTGGAGAATGGCGTTGGATAAGAAGGTGCTCGCCGGAAGCCTGAAGCCCCTATAGAAGTGCTCGTCGAACACGACGGTCTCTCCCTCCTACGGTATTGGGGCGGTCTCGGCATCGGGGATCCGCACCGTCACGGGAGAGGCCGAAGGCAACATCAGGCGCGGGCGGAGTGCCTCGATGTGGCCGTCGCAAATCTCGCTGTCCAGACAAGCTCTGTTGGATGAGCTCTTGTTCGAAGAGGAGCCGCTCGCCATGACTGCGGGCAACGGACGCTTGGGAAGACTGGCGGCGACGGCTGGCGCGACGGCGACGGAGAGGATGGAGACGAAGGCGGACTGTCTATTTCTCTCTGGGCTCAGGGAGGAAGAGGGCGTCGATGCGAGGAGAGAAGAGGTTGAATGGCCTCCTCGGTAACCCCGTACCTCATTTAAACCCCATGAAGGGTCGTGGGGAGGGGATCCGGTGCATTCATAGACCCCACTAATACCGCTTATTGCGTGCGCTAATGCTTCTCGAGACCCAACCGTCGCGGAGTCAATCCGCAGAGGATCCTCCGCGCGGGGCCGAGGATGTGTCGTGGCGGGACCCAGGGCCCAGGCCCGGTCCTGTCACCTACGTAAACCATCATCAAGTCAGGTCGGGCCTGGCATGTGGCGCATTCTACACGACCTACGACGAAGCCGAGGCGTCGCTTGGAAGCCAACCGGCTTTCAAGTTGGTGTCCCCTGCCGCAAGCGGCAGGAGGAATACAACGACAAACAATCAAGCCGGTGAGGCCACCCGCTCCCAAACGGCGGGCCTCCCCAGCTTCGGGGACTACTGTTGGGGGGATAACCCCGGGGTAGGCTCAACGAGCGTGCTCCTTTACCTTCAACCCAGAAGGAATGACCAAAACAATTCTACAAAGCCCAAGTCCTCTGCCCGGCTAGGAAGCACCTACCGGCTGGGGGGTGAGGCGGCCAATTCTCTGGCCGGCTAGGAAGCAACTGCCGGCTAGAGGTGAGATGGGTACCTCTCCCTGGCTGCCTAGGACAAGCTAGCCGGCTAGGGAGGAGGCGATCGTGCCCGGGCCGGCTAGTCAAGCAGGCTAGCCGGCTGGGGATCTCAAGTCACATCAGATCGTAGGTAAAGACGAGACCCTACTATTAAAGGTGGCTATGCGTCCGCAAAGGTACTGGATTGGAGTGCACGGCGGGTACCAGCTTCGGCGGCCACGCAGCTGACCTCCCCCGGCTCAGATCCATCACCGTGCACAGTGTCGGCCGTCAAACTCCCACTCCATTACTGCACTCGGCGTGGGAACAATAGAGGCGGTTGTACTGTCTGCCCATGACGAATCTCGCTGGACGACGCTGGACATACCATACGTGTCACGCGGGAGCCTCATTGACTAGCCGGCGGGTCCCACGTTCAGACGGGACCTTGTAGTTGACGGGCCCCTCAAGCGACTAGACGAGACCCCCGTGGGCCCTCTAGCCAACCGGCGAGGCCGCCAGTCGGGTCCCACTCTTGTACCCTTTATCCATATTGTAGGCCGGTGCGTTCGTCTATAAAACCCCCCGCCCCCCTCCATGCACACGGTCGGTCAACTTAGCGCACACACCAACCGCATAGGAGAGGTAGAGACGAGCCGGCTGCTCTTTCTTCCTCCTCTGCAATACAGCTCCAGGAGGACTTTGTAATCTCATTCATACATCATACACTCCGCCAGGATTAGGGGTATTATCTCTCCGAAGAGCCCTGAACCTGGGTACATCGTGTGTTCCATGCTTGCACCAACCTCGTCCCCAGCGCCCTCCGGTGCCACTTCGGTTCCTGATACGTCTCAAACGTATCTATAATTTTTGATGGTTTCATCTTGTTATCTCGTCAACTTTGGATGTTTTATGTACCTTTTATATCTTTTTTGGGACTGAATTATTAATTCAGTGCCAAGTGCCAGTTCCTGATTTTTCTATGTTTTTGACTCTTTTCATATCTGATTTTGGAACGGAGTCCAAACGGAATAAAATCCCCGAAATAAATTTTTCCAGATCAGAAGAAGATCGGGGGACTTGAGGGCCATGGCAGGAGCGCCACATGGGGCCCACAAGCCCTGTAGCCGCCACAAGGGGGCGGCGGCTACTAGGCATGTGTCCCCCTTGGAGCTCCCGTGCCCTAGCTCTTTGGCCTATATATTCCCTAAAATCCAGAAACAAAATCAGGGCATCCACGAAAACACTTTTCCGCCGCCGCAAGCTTCCGTTTCCACAAGATCTCATCTGGAGACCCTTCCCGGTGCCCTACCGGAGGGGACTTAAGGTTGTTTTTGACTCTTTTCAGATCTGGTTTTGGAACGGAGTCCAAACGTAATAAAATCCCGCAAATAATTTTTTCCAGGCCAGAAGAAGATCGAGGGACTTGAGGGCCAAGGCAGGAGCGCCACAGGGGGCCCACAAGGCTGTAACCGCCACCAGGGGGGCGTCGGCTACCAGGCTTGTGCCCCCCTGGAGCTCCCCTGCCCTAGCTCTTTCGCCTATATATTCCTTAAAATCCAGGAAAAAATCAGGGCATCCACGAAAACACTTCTCCGCCGCCGCAAGCTTCCGTTTCCGCGAGATCTCCGGAGACCCTTCCCGGTGCCCTGTCGGAGGGTACTTTGGAGTTGGAGGGCTTCTACATCAACATCATCGCCTCTCCAATGACTCGTGAGTAGTCCCTTCACAACAAAGGGTCCGTAGTTAGTAGCTAGATGGCTTCTTCTCTCTCTTGGATCTTCAATACAAAGTTCTCTATGATCTTCATGGAGATTTATCCGATGTAATCCTCTTTGGCGGTGTGTTTGTCGAGATCCGATGAATTGTGGATCTGTGATCAGATTATCTATAAATTATATTTGAGGCTTTGCTGATTTCTTATATGCATGATTTGATATCCTTGTAAGTCTCTTCGAGTCTTGGGTTTTGTTTGGCCAACTAGATCTATGATTCTTGCAATGGGAGAAGTGCTTAGTTTGGGGTTCATACCGTGTGGTGACCTTTCCCAGTGACAGAAGGGGCAGCAAGGCACGCATCGTGTTGTTGCCATCAAGGTAACAAGATGGACTTTTATCATAGATATGAGATTGTCCATCTACATCGTGTCATCTTGCTTAAGGTGTTACTCTGTTCTCATGAACTTAATACACTAGATGCATGATGGATAGCGGTCGACGTGTGGAGTAATAGTAGTAGATGCCGAAAGTATCGGTCTACTAGTTTTGGACATGATGCCTATAGATATAATCATTACCTTAGATAACGTCACGACTTTGTGTGGTTCTATCAATTGCTCGACAGTAATTCGTTCACCCACCGTCTACTTGCTTTCATGAGAGAAGCCACTAGTGAATACTACGGCCCCCGGGTCTATTCACAACTATCGTCTCCACTTTCACTTTTACTTTGCTTTGTTTACTTTTTTGCTTTCAGTTCTCACTTTGCAAACAATCTATAAAGCATTGACAACCCCTTTATAGCGTTGGGTGCAAGCTCTTTGTGTTTGTGCAGGTACTTGTGACTCGACGCGTGCCTCCCACTGGATCGATACCTTGGTTCTCAAACTGAGGGAAATACTTACCGCCTCTGTGCTACATCAGCCTTTCCACTTCGAGGGAACACCAACACAAGGCTCCAAGGCCGCGGGGAAATCCTTTGCATATTTGCATAGGAAGTCCCTATAGGCGTAGCCCGTAGCTGCAGGATTCCTGGCGCCGTTGTTAGGGAAGGTCTGTTGTCGCAGTAGGAGAAGGATTTTTGGCGCCGTTGCCGGGGAGAAGGATCGCTTGCCGGGGAGATCAAGAAAAGAATAATCTCCCGTCAACACGCCTATTTCGGGCGCGGGGAAGGGAGATCAAGTGAAGATCTATCCAAGTAGGTGTCACAAACTCATCTCTTGCATTTACCTTTTTTCCAATTGCCTCTTGTTTTCCTCTACCCCACTTCACATTTGCTGTTTTCATTTGCCTTTTTCATTTGTGTTTTTCATTTGCCTTTTTCGGTCGCCCTTTTCTCTCGCTTGCTTTCTGTTCGCTTGTGTGCCATGCGCCTTCAATATGCTTGCATCTTCGCTTGCTGAAAATCTAGTGATATGGTCCTCATCCACTTGCTAACTCTTTAAGAGATCCACTTATGTGGAATCAATTGCTAGTGAATTGAGTGCACTTGACTATATTTATGGAGTTTTTCTTAAGATGCGTGAATCTGAACATTGTGGGGAAGAAATTTATGAAGTGATTCACGAGGACTCCTTGGATGAAAAGCATGATTGCAATGGTTTCACTATAAATTCTATTAGTGACAATCATGCTAAAAATATGCAAAACCCTAAGCTTGGGGATGCTAGTTTTGCTTTGTCCACTACTTGTTGCAATGATCATGAGTGGGGCGATGATTTTTCTTATGATCTTGAAAAAAAATTTAGGCCTCATGATGAATATGATATTTGCAATATTAATGAAAGTGGGTTTGGAGAAGTCATGACTTTAGTTGATGGTAATCCTACTATTTTTGAAGAGCGTCAACTTTGCATGCATGTGGATCATGAAAAGATTATACTATGTGATAGTTACATTGTTGAATTCGAATATGATCCCACATGTAATTATTATGAGAGAGGAAAATATGGTGGTAGAAACTTTCATATCAATAAATCACCTCTCGTTATGTTGAGATTGCTATTGTCTCTTTCTTCTTCCTTGCATTTGGTAACTATTGGTTGTCTTGCCAATTTGTTCTCCTATAAAATGCCTATGCATAGGAAGTATGTTAGACTTAGATGTGATTTTCACATGCTTTATGATGCTCTCGTTGTGCTTCAATTCTTGTCTTTTGTGTGGGCATCATTGAATCAACTTATGCCTAGCTAAGGGCGTTAAACAATAGCGCTTGTTGGGAGGCAACCCAACGAATCTATCCTTTTTCTCTCTGTTTTGTGTTTCCCACACTTCCATAATTCTGTTATGATTTTTTTTGTGTCTCTTTTTGCATTTGTGCCAAGTAAAACCGTTATGATTAGTCTTGGGGATGATCGTTTGGTGATGCTGGAAAAGACAGAAACTTTCTGCTCACGAAAAGAATTTTCCTTTTTTTTATGTAGGAGCTTGTGAGTTGATTCTTTTTGCTGCTGATTCCTACGCAAAGTTTTCACACTGTCCTCATTTTTCAGATTTTTTGAAGTACAGAAGTATACGAAGTATACATATTGCTACAAACTGGTCTGCTGTTAACAGATTGTCGGGACCCCGATCCTAAGTCATTGGAATCCAGCCTGTAACACATTGCATCCCTTTGTGGTCTCACGCACGGTTAACTCCACGGCTGCAGCCTTACCTTAGCCGGGACCGTTTGCGTCTTTTGACTCACGTATGCGATAGTGTCGCTAGCAATCCAATGTCAAAGAACCCGAATCGACATGTCTAGTCATAAACCAGAGTGGCAGTACCGCACAAGGACAGGCATACATGACCCAACAAAGCAGGTGTCGGTCATCAACGAACGTAGACGAGTCGTAGCAGGCTACAAGGACTCCATTAGGTCACGTGACATTTCCCCAAAGAGGAAAGACACAACAGCTAAGAAGGACACATGCCGGTCAACCAATGTGTCCGGAGCAGTAGCGAACTACCAAGACTCATTAGATCACAAAGGGGCATTTCCTTGTAAGGAGTGCTACCAAAGTTCACGACTAGGTAATCGAACCCCATACATATCAAGTACGACACACGTACGCATGGCATACCGATATATATAGATACATCGATGGCATCACAACATAACCATAAACATACAACCTTTATTTAAGAGGCTCGGAAGAGCCACACACATAATATTACACATTAAGGGTCTCACGACCCATAATAGCAGTCATACAAATACAAGCCAGCGGAAGAGTTATAAACTGTCTGGGTACAGATAGGGCAATTAGAAGGCACATGGCCTGACTATACTACAGAGCCGACGTAGGGCCAGATCGTAGCTGGGACACCAGCTACTCATCGTCGTCGATGTCTACGAAGAACCCTCCATTAGGGTCATTAGCAACCTCTGCAACATTTATTAAGCAAACATGAGTACGAAGGTACTCAGCAAGACTTTAGGAGAACTAACTACTCATGCAAGGTATCAAAAGGTATTGTGGGGTTTCATGCGGAAAGCCAACATATGACTCGTGGCTAGACACTTACATTTTTAAATAATTTTGACAACTTGATTTCTCGCACACGAGTCCACTAACACCACAGCAATACACTATCGTGGAATCATTCTGTCGCCGTACGGAAATGCCGTCCACGACACTCACACTTATCTTGGCAATTTTATGAGTAGCCGTTGAAGTTATCTATGAACAACATATGTCTCCAAGTAGTCCATATCCGCGGACGCGGCTATTCGAATAGATCATAACCCTGCAGGGGTGTACTTCGTCACACACGCTCTCGCCACTTATCGCCATGTGCACGTCATGCACCTCGGCAACCTTCAAGCGGATGCGTAGCGAGGGAGTCGGCCACGACCGTTAACCACACTAGTACCTAGTCCAGGTTTATCACTTATCTGAGAGTAACCCGTACGGAAGTCCGGCCGCGGTTTCTGACACGACCTCAAACGATGTGCGCAGGGTTCCCAAGCCCACCATCCGGGTGCCACTTGGTGCACCGTGCCACTGCCTACCGCATCACGGCCCACCTCTCAGGTCAGCACCATGCACGGCCTCCAGCATTACTATAAACACCAGAAACTACTTGCAACTCCTGGACCGAGCACTACGCGAGGTCATATTTCAGGGCCCAGCATGTGGTAGTATCTAGTCTTGGAATACATACACGGAACTCAGTTCTTAAGGGCGGTTCCAATGAAACAACCCGCCATGTACTCCGACACGGCCTTTCACCGGTACCTTTACCAACTCAAGTTCAACACACAACCTTTGCTCACCAAACACATTCCACAATTCTGTTCATCTCCCAGATGACAGACCATACACAACTCTAAGCATAGCATGCATAGCAGGATAAGGCACATCACAGCTCAAGCAACTATCAGGTATGCTAGGTTGCAAGGTTAGGCTATTTACTGTGACAAAGTTAGGTCATGCAAAGGAAGTGGGTTCAACTAACGTGGGAACATGGGAACATGGGAATTATCGGGATGATCAAAAGGGTTGCTTGCCTTGTTGCTCAGAGGAGGAACGATATCCGTCAGACGGATATTCGGTGGAATCCGGGGGTGCAGAGCCTACCGAAATAAATGGTAGCATTCAATAACAATCATATGCAATCAAAATGATGCATGAGCATGGCATGAGAATGCAAGGTGATAAGTTATTATAATCAATATGTATTAGGTTTAGAGTTGGTTTGATTCACATTCGAATATCAATTCCAAACGGGGTATTCGGATACCGTTTTAATTAATTCGACCTGATGCTCAGATCATCTTGATGTTAACATGCATGAAATGTCATGTTATGGTACTGATTTGTAATTAGGACAGTGGTGATCATTGCAATCATAATGAAATTTGAATAATTTTGCAAATTCCATTTAAAAAGTAATTATAAGAATTGAATTATTCCTTATTCCACAATTTAGGGTTCTGTAACTTTTTCAAACATAGTTGAAAATAGCATAATGAGAATCCTTGAATTTTTCTGATACTTTTTCATATATAAATTATTTTCATTGGAGTTACAGATTAATTTCTATGATTTTTACAAGTTTTAGCAATTTCCTGGAATTAATTTTATACTCGAAATTCTAATTATTGCATCAGCATGACATCAGCAGGTCCATCTGGCCGTTGAAAGTCAAACCTGACCAGTGGGACCCACTGGTCAGTCTCTCTGGTCAATTTTAGATTAAGATTAAACTTAATTAACTGATTAAACTTGCTGGGCCCACATGTCAGTGACTGATTAACCTATTTGATTTATTTTTATTAGTTTTAAACTTGCCAGAGGCTGGCCCCACCAGTCAGTGGCTCAGGCCAGCCGAGATCCACCGGCGGCGAGGTCGTCCTCGCCGGCGGGGAGCCTCCGGCGACCACCAGCATGGCGGAGGGGCTCGGAAACGACACACAGGGTGCCAAATGCTCCGCGGAGAGCACCAGAGGAACGGCACATCTCCCGCAGCTTCATTTCTGCACTTAGCCGGGGCTGATCTGACCGGAGATGACGCCGGCGACGAGCTTGGTGGCGGCCAAGGCTCGGGCGTCATCGGGGTCTTTGAATCAGAGGGATCTACGCTCGGTTCTTAGCTCCTACGGCATCTACGCGTCGACCTGAAGCTGCTGGTGCCCTCGGAAGGACGAGCTGATCATCGGAGGGCTACCGACGACGGGCGGGAGCGGCAGTCCTCGTCGGGCTCCGATGAAACTAGAGCTAGAGGAGGGGATCGACGGGAAAAACTTAGGGGAAACGACCGCATGCTCACGGGGAGTGCAGAGCAGGGCTTAGACGGCTCGGGGAAGGCCTGGGGGCGACGAATCGACGGGAGAGTTCCGGCGGCCGGAGGTGGAAGACGAGGTGTTGGGGAGACGTCAGCTTCTGCAAAGATGACCAGGGCGACGAGGCGGAGCTAACAGACTACTCGGAGGCGGGATCCCATGGCTAGAGGTGCTGCAGCTCGAGCTCGAGCTCGGCTCCAATGGCGGCGGCAATGAGGAGGAAGAGATCCGGGAGGAGGGAGAGAGCCGAAGCGGGGAATGGATAGGGGAGGCCTCAGGGGGCTTATCCCCGGCCTTGCCAGCGCGAGGCAGCGGTCAGGCAGGCGCACAGGTGCGTGGCCGCGCCGGAGGAGGCGGCGGCCACCTCCTGCTGCCTACTGGCGCGAAGGAGGGGACGAGCCAGGGATGGGCCGGGCCAGGCTTAGGCGAGAGGTAAGGATTTCCCATTTTTTTTTTCTGTTTTTGTTTTTCTGTTTTGCTAACTATTGTTTTGCTAATTATTTCAGCTCCAAAACAAAAAGTAAAAACTATTTTAGACCTCCTGAAATATTGTTATAGCATTCCCAACCATTTCTAAAGTTTTCAACATTTTTGAAAATTTATAGTTTCTGATTTCAAATTTAAAACTTGAAACCAGTAGCCTTTTGCATTTATTTAAAATCCTTAAAGTGTCAACAAAATAGTTTTCTCCAACGCTCATTTACTTTCATGATTTATCACAAAGTTTGAACATTTCTTGAGGCCATTTTGGGTTCATTGATTTGAACTAGTTTGAGATTTTCTTTAATTGAAATAGTGGCTAGGGTTTTGAGTTTTTCCTTTGCCACTTTGTTGTTTTTGTTGAAACATCTTAGATGCAAATGCAAAGAAGACATGAGCACAAGACTAACTTGCTTAAGGGTTAGGGATGTGACACAGATTCTGTTTTTGTTGAGTTGGTTGCTTATTTTGATGAAACAATGGATAGTATCGGGGGGTATTAGCCATGGAAGATTGAAAATAATGTAACCCAACATCAACATAAGTAGAATTTAAGTTTGCTACAGTACCTAAGGAAGTGGTGGTTTGCTTTCTTATACTAATGATATCACGAGTTTCAGTTTAAGTTTCGTGTTGTGAAGTTTTCAAGTTTTGGGTGAAGTTCTTATGGACAAAGAGATATAGAGTGGAAAGATCTCAAGCTTGGGGATGCCCAAGGCACCCCAAGTTGATTCAAGGATGACGTAAAAGTCTAAGCTTGGGGATGCCCCAGGAAGGCATCCCCTCTTTCGTCTTCAGTCCATCCATCGGTAATGTTACTTGGGGCTATATTTTTATTCACCACATGTTATGTGTTTTGCTTGGAGCGTCTTGTATCATAGGAGTATTTTATTTTTGTTGTGTCACAATCTGCCTTGCTGCACACCTAGATAGAGAGACATGCACTCACCGTGATTTTGTCGAGCTTCACTTATATCCTTTGGTTAGACAATTCAGCTCACATGTGCTTCACTTATATCTTTGGAGCTAGTTGATTTTGCTCTATGTGCTTCACTTATATCTTTTAGAGCACGGAAGCGCGTGGCTTGGTAGTTGATCTATGCTATGAAAGTAGTCTCAAAAGGGGTAGTTATCAAAGGGATATGAAAACTTCCATCTCCATGTGCATTGAATAATTACAGAAGTTTGATTCCTCTCAATTAGTTTTGAGTTGTGGTTGTGGTAATATTTAAGTTATGTTAGTATGGTGTTGTGGATTTAGAAACAATTGTGTTGAAGTTAGTAATTCCCGTAGCATGCACGTATGGTGAACCGCTATGTGATGAAGTCTGAGCATGATTAGTCTATTGATTGTCATCCTTTGTGTGCCGGTCGGGATCGCGCGATGGTTTATACCTACCAACCCTTCCCCTAGGAGTATGCATTGAAATGATTTGTTTCGAGTACTACTAAAACTTTTGCAACAAGTATATGAGTTCTTCATGACTAATGTTGAATCCATGGTTTAGATGCACTTTCACCTTCCACCATCACTATCTTCTTTAGTGCCGAGCGACTTTCGCCGGTGCACAAAACCCACCATATAGCCTCCCTCAAAACAGCCACCATACCTACCTACTATGGCTTTTTCAAAGCCATTCCGAGATATATTGCCATGCAACTACTGCCATGACATCTGCCACCACTGCTGCATTGCCATTGCATGATCGTAACATACCTAGCATGGTGTTTCCATTAATGTCTATGCCATGCTAGATCATTGTCACGGTACACTACCGAAGGCATTCCATATAGAGTAATCATTGCTCTAAGTCTTGAGTTGTAAGTGTGATGATCATCATTGATGGAGCATTGTCCCATGTGAGGAAATAAAAGAGGCCAGCGAAGCCCATTTAAAAAAAGAGGCCAAAGATGCCCACCAAAACAAAAAAAAAAATAAAGAGGCCAAAGAGTCCACCAAAAAAAGGAGAGAAAAAGAGAGAAGGGACAATACTACTATCCTTCCACACTTGTGCTTATTAAGCACCATGATCTTCATGATTGAGAGTCTCTCGTTTTGTCACCACCATATAGCTAGAGGGAAATTTTCATTATATAACTTGGCTTGTATATTCCAATGATAGGCTTCTCAAAATTGCCTTAGGTATTCGTGAGCAAGCAAGTTGGATGCACACGCACTAGTTTTCTTTAAGAGCTTTCACATACTCTTAGCTCTAGTGCATCATTTGTATGGCAATCCCTACTCATTCACATTGATATCTATTGATGAGCATCTACATAGCTCATTGATATGCCTAGTTAATGTGACCATCTTCTCCTTGTTTGTCTTGCAACCTCCACCACACTCCATTCCACTTATAGTGCTAAAACCATGGCTCACGCTCATGTATTGCGTGAGAGTTGAAAAGGTTTGAGAAAGTAGAGGTGTGAAAGCAATTACTTGGCCAATACCGGGGTTGTGCATGATTTAAATTCGTTGTGCAAGGATGATAGAGCATAGCCAGACTATATGATTTTGTAGGGATAACTTTCTTTTGGCCGTGTTATTTTGAAAGTTCATTATTACGTTGCTAGTTTGCTTGAATTATTATTATCTCCACATGAATAGCAAACTATTGTTTTGAATCTAATGGATCTGAACATTCACGTAACATAAGAGGAGTTACAAAGGACATCTATGCTAGGTAGCATGAAAGCATCAAAAATTCATTCTTTATCACTTCCCTACTCGAGGACGAGCAGGAGTTAAGCTTTGGGATGCTTGAGACGTCTCAAACGTATCTATAATTTTTTATGGTTTCATGTTGTTATCTTGTTTTATATACCATTTATATCTTTTTTGGGACTAACTTATTAATTAAGTGCCAAGGGCCAGTTCCTGTTTTTTCTATGTTTTTGACTCTTTTCAGATCTGGTTTTGGAACGGAGTCCAAACGTAATAAAATCCCGCAAATAATTTTTTCCAGGCCAGAAGAAGATCGGGGGACTTGAGGGCCAAGGCAGGAGCGCCACAGGGGGCCCACAAGGCTGTAACCGCCACCAGGGGGGCGTCGGCTACCAGGCTTGTGCCCCCCTGGAGCTCCCCCGCCCTAGCTCTTTCGCCTATATATTCCTTAAAATCCAGGAAAAAATCAGGGCATCCACGAAAACACTTCTCCGCCGCCGCAAGCTTCCGTTTCCGCGAGATCTCTGGAGACCCTTCCCGGTGCCCTGTCGGAGGGTACTTTGGAGTTGGAGGGCTTCTACATCAACATCATCGCCTCTCCAATGACTCGTGAGTAGTCCACTTCACACCTATGGGTCCGTAGTTAGTAGCTAGATGGCTTCTTCTCTCTCTTGGATCTTCAATACAAAGTTCTCCATGATCTTCATGGGGATCTATCCGATGTAATCCTCTTTGGCAGTGTGTTTGTCGAGATCCGATGAATTGTGGATTTGTGATCAGATTATCTACGGATTATATTTGAGTCTTTGCTGATTTCTTAAATGCATGATTTGATATCCTTGTAAGTCTCTTTGAGTCTTGGGTTTTGTTTGGCCAACTAGATCTATGATTCTTGCAATGGGAGAAGTGCTTGGTTTTGGGTTCATACCGTGTGGTGACCTTTCCCAGTGACAGAAGAGGCAGCAAGGCATGCATCGTGTTGTTGCCATCAAGGGTAACAAGATGGGCTTTTATAATAGATATGAGATTGTCCATCTACATCATGTCATCTTGCTTAAGGCGTTACTCTGTTCTTATGAACTTAATACACTAGATGCATGCTGGATAGCGGTCGACGTGTGGAGTAATAGTAGTAGATACAGAAAGTAACGGTCTACTTGTTTTTGACGTGATGCCTATAGATATAATCATTGCCTTAGATAACGTCACGACTTTGCGCGGTTCTATCAATTGCTCGACAGTAATTCGTTCACCCATTGTGTACTTGCTTTCGTGAGAGAAGCCACTAGTGAACACTACAGCCCCCGGGTATATTCACGACTATCATCTCCACTTTCACTTTTACTTTTCTTTCTTTATTTTTGCTTTCAGTTCTCACTTTGCAAACAATCTATAAGGCATTGAGAACCACTTCATAGCGTTGGGTGCAAGCTCTTTGTGTTTGTGCAGGTACTTGTGACTCGACGTGCGCCTCCCACTGGATCGATACCTTGGTTCTCCAACTGAGGGAAATACTTATCGCCGCTGTGCTACATACCCTTTCCTGTTCAAGGGAATACCAACGCAAGGCTCCAAGGCCGCGGGGAAATCCTTTGCATATTTGCCAAGGAAGTCCCTATAGGCATAGCCCGTAGCAGCAAGATTCCTGGCACTGTTGTCAGGGAAGGTTTGTTGTCGCAGTAGCAGTTCCTACCATCTTTAGCCTACCCATGGCATATGTTGTGAGTATTCACCGACAAGGAAGCCGAATCCTCTCGAGCCACACGAAAGGAGACGATGAAGGAAGACGCAGTAGCTACCAAACGTTGTGAAGAGGCGGAGGCTCGCTCAAAGGTCTTGCAAGAAGAACAAGCCAAGCTAGCCGAGCAGCTTCGCTTGCGGGAGGAAGAACTCGACGCCCGCCAAGCCAAGCTCGCCGCCCGGGGAGAAGAGTTGTCCCAGGAGGAAACTCTCCTGGGCACGAAGCAGGCACGCTTGAACGAGCAGGAGAAGGAGATCACCTCGAAGAAGGTCCTTCTCGATGCCAAGGGGGAAGCCCTCGCCGCGGCCGAGAAGAAGAAGGCCATGGAGCTGGTCGGCTTCACTGACGTTGAGCTCAAGCTTCGCACGACGCTCCACACCCTCTGCTAGGGCGGGTTCAACGAGCCTCTGGCCACCCCAGAGGATGGCTTCACCGGGCTCGCGGCGGAGCTCCCCGCGGCATTGGAGGACGCCGTCATCCAGGTGGACGAGGTATTGGACAGTGAGTGTCGCGACCTCTTTTCTGAGGCCGCGACACGCGTCTTCAATCACCTTCTTCTTCGTGAGATGGGGTTTGACTTCGACTCTCTGATCCTGCCGGTCCCTACTGAGGTCCTGGACAGCACTGCGGAGCCGGTGAGGGTCCCCATGGAGGCGTTGGTGAAGTGGTTCGCCAGCGTAGCAGTTGCCTCCTCTCCGGATGCCGCTGACGTTGACGGCTGGAAAGACGATGCCACCCACGCCGATAACAAGCCCCTTGAAGATGGAGCGACCAGCGGTGTCGGTTCCTCCTAATTTCTTCCCCCTGTTTTTACCTACAATGCACATTGTGCCTCGTGGAGGCGACAAACTCATTTGCGTTTTCAAGAACTTGTTAAGGCTTGTAATAACTGGCTGAGCGCTTGAATATTTTCTTCACCTCGTTTCTTTCATGTTTGATGTGATACTCTGCGTCGGTAGGTCCCGGCCCGCATATACCTCAGCCGTCATTGAACCGACCGGATTCCGGGACGTCCCAAGTGGTGAGAGGCTACGGGTCCAGTTAGGCTCCTGAGTCGCGATGTTCGGGAGTCCCTATGGACCTGCGAGAAGCCCTCATGAGGGGAACGCGGCGAGGATTTTGAAACTTCAGAACACCTTCAGCACTCTGCGTCGGCAGGGCCCGCCCAACGCGTACCTCCGCCGCAATTGGACTAACTGGATACGAGGACAGCCCAAAGGGGGAAGGGGCTATCAGCACAGTTAGGCCCCTGAGTAGCAATGCTCAGGAGTCCCCCTTGATGTACGAGCGACTCGGATGTCTTTCCTAAGAAACTGACAATTTGAGACTCCCGAACTCCTTCAGCACTCTGCGTCGGCAGGGCCCGCCCCGCACGTATCTCCATCGTCGTTGGACCGCCTGGGCGGCCCAAGAGGGAAGGGGCTACGGGCGTAGTTCAGGCTCCTGAGTTGCGATTCTCAGGAGTCCCCCTTGGCGTATGAGTGACTCCAGCAATCTTCCTAAGTGATTTTAAGTGGCTTGTTGAGCGCACAAGGGTCTACGTCGACAGGGCCCACCCCACGCGTACCTCCACCGCCTTGAACCGGCCGGATTCCAGGATGTCCCAAGAGGGAAGGGGCTACAGGCGTAGTTAGGTCCGTGAGTCGCGATGTTGTGGGGTCCCCCTTGACGTACGTGCGGCTCCGTACCTCCAATTCCTTGTCCCCCGCATGTGGACTGGATTGACTTCCTAGCCAGCTGTGGGCATAGTCATTGGTGGACTGTGTTGATTTCCCTTGCCAACTGCGGGCGTAGTTATTGGTGGACTTTGTTAATTTCCTTGCCAGCTGCGGGCATAGTCATTGGGGGACTAAGTTGATTGCCTCCGTCTTCTCCCCAGCGCGGGAGGGACCTGTAACGCCCAAGATGCGATCCTATCCTTATTTTGCCGCGAGGGCCTTGAGAGGGATAGAAGCGCATCTCGTCGTTTCGCAAGAACGAATATTGTTACAAGTACATGTAGTGAAGATAAGAGTATATGGAATTGGCTTACACTTGCCACAAGCTACATCAGAGTCACATCAGTACAATACATAAATATCACGAACAAGAGCAGGGTCTGACTACGGATGAAAACAAACAAGAAAAGAACGACGTCCATCCTTGCTATCCCAGGTTGCCGGCTTGGAACCCATCATAGATCGATGCAAAAGAAGAAGAAGCAACTCCAAATGAACAATCATCGCGCTCACATCTTAATCACCTTACCTATACCTGCAACTGGTGTTTTAGTAATCTGTGAGCCACAGGGGACTCAGCAATATCATTTCCGAAGGTATCAAGATTAGCAAACCTTAATGGGTAAGGTATGGTTAAGTGGTGAGGATGCAGCAAGCGACTAAGCAATATATGAGGTGCCTAACTTACGAGTACAAGAGTAATAGGGGGGTGCTCTACGCATAGCGGACGTGAACTACTGATGATCAAATGAACGATCCTGTACACCTACTTATATCAAACATAACCCCACCGTGTCCTCGATCGGAGAAGGAGCTCACGAAAGAGACAGTCACTGTTACGCACTCAGTTGACAAGTTTTAATTAAGTTAACTTCAAGTTATCTAGAACCGGATGTTAAACAAAGTTTCCACGTTGCCACATAACTGCGGGCATAGCTTTCCGAAAGATTTAACCCTACAGGGGTGCTCCAACTAGTCCATCACAAACTACCACACACTGCGACGGAATGACCTCGATCAGGGAAAACCCATGATCTCCTCGGATCCCTATTGGAAAACCGCAACCTCGAGTAACCTCAAAGCATCCTCGGAATCACTCACACAAGATGCTCAATAAAGGTAAAACAAGTCCAGCAAGGCCGCCCGACGTGCCGACAATGCCGATAGGAGTCGCGTATCTCGTTCTCAAGGCACTATTAGATGAGTGCGGCGTACAATGGCCTGATAGAAATCACCCGAGTTGCCTCGGGTTGGCCTGGCACACGACTATGTTTTGGACCAGCACCATCAGCACTGGCCCTCCCTGTATCAAGTTGAATTACTCCTCGGGTAGCGCTAACTCCCTATGATCTTCAGTATTAACAGAATCATTATGTTGGGCAAATATAGTACCAATATTGGGCCTTGCCAGACGAGCTTTATCCTAAAACGAGAATCTAAGGGGTCGCCATAACAACCCCAAGCATGTTAGGAGCGCTCATTTATGGAACATAACACTGGTAGCCAAAACTAAGGGGGCAAAGGTGGAACAAAACACCAGGATAGAAAGGCTGAGCCTTCCACCTTTTACCAAGTATATAGGTGCATTAAATTGAATAGCATTTAATATGGTGATATAAAAAGGAACCCATGTTAACACATGGAAGAAACCGCACATGCAAGTAGCAACACTAACACTGTTGGAAATATGCCCTAGAGGCAATAATAAAATGGTTATTGTCATATTTGCTTGTTTATGATAATCGTCTATTGTTAATGCTATAGTTGTATTAACAGGAAACATTAATACATGTGTGAATAAATAGATCACAATGTGTCCCTAGCAAACTACTTGTTGGCTAGCTCGTTGATCAATAGATGATCATGGTCACCTGATCATGGACATTGGATGTCACTGATAACGGGATCACATCATTAGGAGAATGATGTGATGGACAAGACCCAATCCTAAGCATAGCACTAGATCGTGTTGTTCGTATGCTTAAGTTTTTCTAATGTCAAGTATAATTTTCTTCGACCGTTAGATTGTGCAACTCTAGGATACCGTAGGAGTGCTTTGTGTGTATCAAACGACACAACGTAACTGGGTGACTATGAAGGTGCACTATGGGTATCTCCGAAAGTATCTGGTGGGTTGGTACGAATCAAGATCGGGATTTGTCACTCGGTGTGACGGAGAGGTATCTCTGGGCCCACTCGGTAGAACATCATCATAATGAGCTCAATATGATTAAGGACATAGTCATGGGATGATGTGCTACGAAACGAGTAAAGAGACATTCCAGTAACGACATTGAACAAGGTATACGGATACCGACGATCGAATCTCGGGCAAGTTCTATACTGATAGACAAAGGGAATTGTATACGGGATTGATTGAATCCTTGACATCGTGGTTCATCCAATGAGATCATCGTGGAACATGTGGGAACCACCATGAGTATCTAGACCCTGCTGATGGTTATTGGCCGGAGAGGTATCTCGGTCATGTCTGCATGCCTCCCGAACCCGTATGGTCTACACACTTAAGTATCGATGATGCTAGGGTTATAGGGAATTGTTGTACGAGGTTACCGAAGGTTGTTTGGAGTCCCTGATGAGATACTTGATGTCACGAGGAGCTCCGGAATAGTCCAGAGGTAAAGATTGATATATAGAATGGATGGGTTTGGACGCCGGAAATGTTTCGGGCACCACTAGCAACGTGGTGGTACCACCGGAAGGGTTCCGGGGGCCCACCGGGAGGGGCCACCAGCCCCGGGAGGCTTCATGGGCCAAGTGTGAGAGGGAACCAGCCACTAGGTGGGCTTCTGCGCCCCCCACACTCAGACCAAGGCGCACAAAAGGGGAAGGAGGGGAAAGCATAGGCGCTGGTGGGCCTAAAGCCCACCTAGGGGTGCGCCACCCCCAACCTTGCCCTGGCCGCCGCCCTAGCCTCCCATCTGGGAGCTGCCGCACCCCTTAGGGGTGGGAACCCTAAGGGCTGCGCCTCCCTCCCCTTCCCCCTATATATAGTGGAGGTTTTGGCCTTTGGAAACACGCAATCCTTTCTCTCACGGTGCATCCCTGCTTCTCCTATCCCTCCTCTCGCACGGTGCTTGGTGAAGCCCTGCCGGGAGACCTCGTAGCTCCACCGCCACCACACGGTCGTGCTGCCGGATCCCTTCCCCAACCTCTCCCTCCTCTTTGTTGGTTCAAGGAGCGGGAGACGTCACCGGGCTACACGTGTGTTGAACGCGGAGGTGCCGTGGTTAGTCACTAGATCGGAGTCACACCGCGATCTGAATCGTAGCGAGTACGACTCCATCAACCGCGTTCTAGCAACACTTCCGCTTAGCGATCTTCAAAGGTACGAAGATGCTCTCACCCCTCTCTCGTTGCTGGTTTCTCCATAGGAATATCCATGTATGGCGTAGGAAAATTTTGAATTTTTGCTACGTTACCCCAACAGTGGCATCCGAGCCAGGTTTTCTATGCGTAGATTCTTTGCAAGAGTAGAACACAAAGGTTGTGGGCGTTGATTTTTTTCAATTTCTTACCACTACTAGTCTTATTCCTTTCCGGCGGTACTGTGGGATGAAGCGGCCCGGACCGACATTACACGTACGCTTACCTGAGACAGGTTCCACCGCCTGACATGCACATGGTGCATAAGTTGGCTAGCGGGTATCTCTCTCTCCTATTCTAGTCCGATTGGATTTGATGAAAAGGGTCCTTATGAAGGGTAAATCGCTTTGGCATATCAACGTTGTGGTTGTCACGTAGGCAAGAAGGCGTTCTTGCTAGAAACCCAAATCAGCCACGTAAAACTTGCAACAACAATTAGAGGACGTCTAACTTGTTTTTGCAGGGTATGACCTGTGATGTGATATGGCCAAAGGATGTGATGTTACATGTGTGATGTATGAGATGATCATGTTCTTGTAATAGGATTCATGACTTGCATGTCGATGAGTATGACAACCGGCAGGAGCCATAGGAGTTGTCGTAATTTGTTGTATGAGATGCAACACCATGTGTTTACTACTTTTACTTCGTTGCTAACGGTTAGCTGTAGTAGTAGTAGTAATAGTTGGCGTGACAACTTCGCGGAGACCCAATGATGGAGATCATGGTGTCACGCCGGTGACGATGATGATCATGCGATGCCCGAAGAAGGAAATCGAAGGAGCAAAGATGATGATGGCCATATCATGTCACTATATGATTGCATGTGATGTTTATCATGTTTTTCATGTTATTGCTTAGAACGATGGTAGCATAGTAAGATGATCCCTCATAAAATTTCGAGAATGTACTCCCCTAAGTGTGCATCGTTGCGAAGGATCATTGTCTCGAAGCACCACATGATGATCGGGTGTGATAGATTCTAACGTTCGCATACAACGGGTGTAAGCCAGATTTACACACGCGAAATACTTAGGTTGAATCGACGAGCCTAGCATGTACAAACATTGCCTCGAATACGAGAGATCGAAAGGTCGAACATGAGTCATATGGTTGATGCGATCAACATGGAGATGTTCACAATCGACGACTAGAGGGATGATCGGACACGGGTTAGTCAACATGGATCATGTAACACTTAGATGACTAGAGGGATGTCGATTTAAGTGGGAGTTCGTACATAATTTGATTACATGAACTTAATTATCATGAACTTAGTATAAAAGTTGACTTTACAAATATTGTAGATCCAATGGCCAACGCACCTATCAACCTCAATTTCACAACGTTCCTAGAGAAAAATAAGCTAAAAGATGATGGTAGCAACTATGCGGACTGGGTCCGTAACTTGAAGCTCATCCTCATTGCATCCAAGAAGGCTTATGTCCTTGATGCGCTGCTAGGTGACCCTCCTGTTCCCGCGGCAGCCCAAGACATTAAGAACTTCTGGCAAACACGGAGTGATGAATGCTCTCTTGTTAGGTGTGGCATGCTATACACTTTAGAACCGGGGCTCCAAAGACGTTTGGAGCAACACGGGGCATATGAGATGTTCCAGGAGCTGAAACTAGTTTTTCAAGCTCATGGCCGCGTCGAGAGATATCAAGTTTCCGATAAGTTCTTTAGCTGTAAGATGGATGAGAACAGTTCTGTTAGTGAGCATATACTCGGAATGTGTGGGTTGCACGGTTGTCTGACTCAGCTTGGAGTCGAACTTCCGGATGATGCTATAATTGAAAGAATCCTCTA
This sequence comes from Hordeum vulgare subsp. vulgare, assembly GCF_904849725.1. NCBI lineage: Eukaryota > Viridiplantae > Streptophyta > Magnoliopsida > Poales > Poaceae > Hordeum > Hordeum vulgare. The sequence continues at coordinate 328,041,982 of NC_058519.1, forward strand.
GTCTCTCCCACCAAGCTACAAGGGTTTTGTGCTGAACTACAACATGCAAGGGATGGAGAAGGCCATTCCCGAGTTGTACTCGATGCTGAAATCTGTCGAAGTAGAAATCAAGAAAGAGCATCAACTGTTGATGGTCAATAAGACCACTAGTTTCAAAAAGGGCAAGGGTAAGAAGAACTTCAAGAAATACGGCAAAGCTGTTGCCGCGCCTGGTAAGCCAGTTGCCGGGAAGAAGAAAAAGAATGGACCCAAGCCTGAGACTGAGTGCTACTATTGCAAGGAACCGGTCACTCGAAGCGGAACTGCCCCAAGTACTTAGCGGATAAGAAGGCCGGCAACGTCAAAGGTATATATGATATACATGTTATTGATGTGTACCTTAACAGGGCTCGTAGTAGCTCCTGGGTATTTGATACCGGTGTTGTTGCTCACATTTGCAACTCAAACCAGGAACTACGGAATAAACGGAGGCTGGCTAAGGACGAGGTGACGATGCGCGTCGGGAATGGTTCCAAGGTCGATGTGATCGCCGTCGGCACGCTACCTCTACATCTACCTTCGGGATTAGTTTTAAACCTTAATAATTGTTATTTAGTATCAGCTTTGAGCATGAACATTGTATCAGGGTCTTGTTTAATGCGAGACGGCTACTCATTCAAGTCACAGAATAATGGTTGTTCTATTTATATGAGTGATATGTTCTATGGTCATGCTCCGATGATGAATGGTTTATTCTTGATGAATCTCGATCTTGATGTTACACATATTCTTAGTGTGAATACCAAAAGATGTAAGGTTGACAATGATAGTCCCACATACTTGTGGCACTGCAAACTTGGTCATATCGGTGTCAAGTGCATGAAGAAACTCCATACTGATGGACTGTTGGAGTCTCTTGATTTTGAATCATTTAACACATGTGAACCATGCCTCATGGACAAGATGACTAAGACTACGTTCTCAGGAGTAATGGAGCGAGCAACCGACTTCTTGGAAATAATACATACTAATGTATGCGGTCCAATGAACGTTAAAGCTCGTGGTGGCTATCGTTATGTTCTCACTCTCACTGATGATTTGAGTAGGTATGGATATATCTACTTCATGAAGCACAAGTCTGGAACATTTGAAAAGTTCAAGGAATTTTAGAGTGAGGATGAGAATCAACATGACAAGAAAATAAGGTGTTTTCGATCTAATCGTGGAGGAGAATATTTGAGTCACGAGTTTGGCACACACCTAAGGAAGTGTGGAATTGTTTCACAACTGACGCCGCTTGGCACACCGCAACGTAACAGAGTGTCTAAACGTGGTAATCGTACATTATTAGGTATGGTGCAATCTATGATGTCTCTTACCGACTTACCGCTATCATTCTAGGGATACGCATTGGAAACTGCAACATTCACTTTAAATAGGGCACCGTCTAAATCCGTTGAGACGACACCGTATGACTTATGGTTTGGCAAGAAACCTAAGTTGTCTTTCTAAAAGTTTGCGGCTGCGATGCTTATGTGAAGAAACTTCAACCAGAAAAGCTCGCACCCAAAGCGGAGAAATGTGTATTCATAGGATACCCTAAGGAAACTATTGGGTATACCTTCTATCTTAGATCCGAAGGTAAAATCATTGTTGCCAAGAACGGATCCTTTCTAGAGAAAGAGTTTCTCTCGAAAGAAGTAAGTGGGAGGAAAGTAGAACTTGATGCGGTCATTGTACCTCCTCTCGAACCGGAGAGTAGCGCCGCGCGGGAAAATGTTCCTTTGGCACCTACACCAACTGAAGAGGAAGTTAATGATGATGATCATGAAGATTCGGATCAAGTTGCTACTGAACCACGAAGGTCCACAAGGGTATGTTCCGCACCAGAGTGGTAAGGCAACCCTGTGCTGGAGATCATGTTGTTAGACAACGGTGAACCTCCGAACTATGAAGAAGCAATGGCGGGCCCGGATTCCAACAAATGGCTTGAGGCCATGAAATCTGAGATAGGATCCATGTATGAGAACAAAGTATGGGCTTTGGTGGACTTGCTCGATGATCGGCGAGCCATAAAAAATAAATGGATCTTCGAGAAGAAGACTAACGCAAATGCTAATGTGACCGTTTATAAAGCTCCACTTGTCGCAAAGGGTTTTCGACAAATTCAAGGACTTGACTACGATGAGACTTTCTCTCCCGTAGTGAAGCTGAAGTCAATCCGAATCTTGTTAGCAATTGCCGCTTTTCATGATTATGAAATTTGGCAAATGGACGTCAAAATAGCGTTCCTTAACGGGTATCTTAAGGAAGAATTGTATATGATGCAACTAGAAGGTTTTGTCGATCCTAAGAGTGCTAACAAGGTATGCAAGCTCCAACGCTGCATCTATGGGCTGGTGCAAGCATCTCGGAGTTAGAACATTCGCTTTAACGAGGTGATTAAAGCGTTTGGGTTCATACAGGTTTATGGAGAAGCTTGTCTGTACAAAAATGTAAGTGGGAGCTCTATAGCTTTTCTCATATTATATATGGATGACATATTATTGATGGAGAATGATATAGTTTTATTGGAGAGCATAAAGGCCTACTTGAATAAGAGTTTTTCAATGAAGGACTTCGGAGAAGCTGCATACATATTAGGCATCAAGATCTATAGAGATAGATCGAGACGCCTCATAGGTCTTTCACAAAGTACATACCTTGACAAGATATTGAAGAAGTTCAATATGGAAAACTCGAAGAAGGGGTTCTTGCTAGTTTTGCAAGGTATGAGATTGAGTAAGACTCAGTCACCGACCACGGCAGCAGATAGAGAGAAGATGAGTACTGTCCCCTACGCTTCAGCCGTGGGTCTCTAATGTATGTCATGCTATGTATGAGACGTGATATTAACCTTGCCATAAGTTAGGTAGGAAGGTACCAAAGTGATCCCGGTATGGAACACTGGACAAGGTCAAGAATATCCTGAAGTACCTGAAATGGACTAATGAGATGTATCTCGTTTATGGATGTGACGAAGAGCTCGTCGTAAAGGGTTACGCCGATGCTTGCTTCGACACAAATCCGGATGACTCTATGTCACAAACCGGATACGTATATGTTCTGAATGGTGGGGAAGTGAGCTAGTGCAGCAGCAAGCAAGATGTCGTGGCAGCATCTACATGTGAAGCGGAGTACATAGGTGCTTCGGAAGCAGCTCATGAAGAGATTTGGATGAAGGAGTTCATCACTGACCTTGGAGTGGTTCCAAGCGCGTCAGGTCCGATGAAACTCTTGTGTGATAACACTGGAGCCATTGCCATAGCCAAAGTGCCCAAATTTCACGGGAAGACCAAGCACATCCAACGCCGCTACAACTCCATCCAGAAGCAGGTCCAGAGAGGAGTCATAGATATTTGTAAAGTACACACAGATCTGACTATTGCAGACCCGTTGACTAAACCTCTTCCACAAGCAAAACATGATCAACACCACAATGCTATGGGTGTTCGATTCATCAGAATGTAACTAGATTATTGACTCTAGTGCAAGTGGGGAGACTATTGGGAATATGCCCTAGAGCCAAAAATAAAATGGTTATTGTCATATTTCCTTGTTCAGGATAATCGTCTGTTGTTGATGCTATAATTGTACTAACAGGAAACAGTAATACATGTGTGAATAAATAGATCACAATGTGTCCCTAGCAAACCTCTAGTTGGCTAGCTCGTAGATCAATAGATGATCATGGTTTCCTGATCATGGACATTGGATGTCATTGATAACGGGATCAAATCATTAGGAGAATGATGTGATGGACAAGACCCAATCCTAAGCATAGCACTAGATCGTGTTGCTCGTATGCTAAAGCTTATGTAATGTCATGTATCTTTTCCTTCGACCGTGAGATTGTGCAACTCCCGGATACCGTAGGAGTGCTTTGGGTGCATCAAACGTCACAACGTAACTGGGTGACTATAAAGGTGCACTACGGGTATCTCCGAAAGTATCTGTTGGGTTGGTACGAATCGAGATCGGGATTTGTCACTCCGTGTGACGAAGAGGTATATGTGGAGCCACTCGGTAGAACATCTTCATAATGCGCTTAATGTTACTAAGGAGTTAGTCACGGGATGGTGTACTGCAGAACGAGTAAAGAGACTTGCCGGTAACGAGATTGAACAAGGTATAGGGATACCGACGATTGAATCTAGGGCAAGTTATATACCGATAGGAAAAGAGAATTGTATACGGGATTGATTGAATCCTTGACATCATGGTTCATCCGATGAGATCATCGTGGAACATGTGGGAACCATTATGGGTATCCAGACTCCGCTGATGGTTATTGGCCGGAGAGGTGTCTCGATCATGTCGGCATGCCTCCCGAACCCGTAGGGTCTACACACTTAAGGTTCGATTACGCTAGGGTTATAGGGAATTGTTGTACGAGGTTACCGAAGGTTGTTCGGAGTCCTGGATGAGATCCGAACGTCACGAGGAGCTCCGAAATAGTCCAGAGGTAAAGATTGATATATAGGATGGATGGGTTTGGACGCTGGAAATGTTTCGGGCACCACCGGCGACCTGTCGGAACCACCGGACGTGTTCCTGGAGCCCACCGGGAGGGGCCACGAGCCCCTGGAGGCTTCATGGGCCAAGTGTGAGAGGCAACCAGCACCTAGGTGGGCTGATGCGCCCCCACACCCAGCCCAAGGCGCACAAGAGGGGAAGCACGGGAAACCCTAGGCGCTGGTGGGCTTAAGGCCCACCTAGGTGTGCGCCACCCCCTCCCTTGCCCTGGTCGCCGCCCTAACCTCCCATCTAGGGGCTCCGCACCCCTTAGTGGTGGGAACCCTAATGCCTGCGCCTCCCTCCCCTTCCCCCTATATATAGTGGTGGTTTTGGCCTTTGGAGACACGCAATTCTTTCTCTCTCTGCGTAGCCCTGCTTCTCCTCTCCCTCCTCTCCCACTATGCTTGGTGAAGCCCTGCCAGGAGACCTCGTAGCTCTTCCCCAAACTCTCCCTCCTCCTTGTTGGTTCAAGGTGCGCGAGACGTCACCGGGCTGCACGTGTGTTGAACGCGGAGGTGCCGTGGTTCGGCACTAGATCGGAATCACACCGCGACCTGAATCGCAGGGACTACGACTCCATCAACCGCATTCTAGCAACGCTTCCGCTTAGCGATCTTCAAAGGTACGAAGATGCTCTCAGCCCTCTCTCGTTGCTAGTTTCTCCAGAGGAAGATCCATGTATGACGTAGGAAAATTTTGAATTTTTGCTACGTTACCCCAACAAACACATGGTTAAGCAAGCGGTAACATAGCCAACCAGTGGTTTGCTAGGTGGTGAACAGGTTGAAGGTTTTCATGGCAATGTTGAGAGGCTGATATTTAACAGGTGGCAGGCAGCGAGACATAACGGTAGAAACGTTAAAACTAGCATGGCAATGATAGTAATGGTATCTAGGGAAATGGTCATCTTGCCTAAGATCCCTCTTGGAAGAATAATGTCTCCATGAAGCAGACAAACCGATGTAGTCGATCGGGTCCTCACTTTCCAACACGCTTGCGGAACTCTATCGAGACGAAGCAAACCGGAAACAAGCATCAACACAGATATCCAACACGGCACATGCACGACAAGATGCAATTCATATATGATGCATGATCAGTTTTAAATATGCAAGGCATGGCATGGCAATTCACATCACACAAACACTACACATTAAGTGAAGCTTTGCATATTGATGAAACTCCACATACGAATTATTTAGTTCACTCTTGTTTAGGTACACGGCAATATTAAATGTTTTTAAACATGGCAAGAGGTGAAGCATAATTAAACTACCTATGTATGCATTTTAAATGAGGCCGGAAACGACATATAGCATCTCCGAGATGACCCCATACGTTAATTTATAATTCTGTCCAGATCTGAATTAACACGTTTAACTATTTGTTAAACAGAAAAATAAATAGGTTCACGTGATTCTACACATCGTTCCAATCAATTTACACATAGAGAACTTCTCCAACGGGGCTTCGTTTCAAAAGATACGAACACCGCAAGATATGATGGCATGAATGCAATATGTGTGCACTGACAGTCGCAAGCATTCCAAACCAAGACGGAAGCAACATATTATGAAACTACACGAGATTCTAAGCAAGTTTCATATAGGACACGATCAAAACGGAGCAATGGTTGAACAACTACAAGCTAAACAAGAAATCCCTACAATCTGCCCAAAACAGCAACATGGCATTTTCTACACCCCAAAACAACAAGCTGCATCAATCCAAAATGCTCAAACGAGACATGAAACAGTGGAGGGCAAGATGCACTACAACACCCTACTAAATACAACTACCATGGAAGCATGGATCACTAGGAAAAGAAGTCACAAAATGGCATCTCACACACAATTTCAGACTTAGTGAAAATATCAGTTTTGATAGTGCAGTTTTTGATCTTAAGTCATATTGACAACAACAAAACTATATGCTACAGGGCACCAAATGGCATGAAAATTCATAGCATGGTAGAGAATCTTAAGTACTACAACTAACTCCATTGCACGAACCTCAAAAGAGTTACAGATCACTAGCAAAACTCATGGCAAGACAACAACAAAATATAATAGATTTCAGACTTGGAAATATTTCAGCATCTCCAAATCAGCATTATTTTCTAGCATGTTGACAACAAGAAAACAACACCTAAACATGGATTTCTATTGCAACCAAAAATACCAGGGGCTAGCCTACACATCCAAGGGCATATGTCTAGTTGACAACTCATTCATATCACGCACGGAATAAGTCACACAAAATAAACAAGAGGGCATCATGGCAGATATATCATGCACGCTAACTTGATCAAAAGCTAAAACTAAATCTACAGATAAATTATTTGTATTTTTCTACCCCGAAAACATGTATAATATGTAGGGTTCGAAAAATAAACTTGTGCCGCACATATATGCGAGAATATGTCTGAAACACGACATGGCAAACTAGCGACCGAACCTACATGCAAAAATGCACGCAACTACTCTAAAATACATTAAAAAGGGTCCCGAACAACACGAACAATTATCTATGAGATTTTAACAAACCGGACACGCGCAAGAATAGCTACGGAATAATTCCCTATTAGGACAACACGCAAATCTAGGCGTGCGGCAACTAAACCCACTTCAAATATGCATGCAAGTGGTAAAATCATAATCTATGCAAAAAACTACACGAGTTATGTATTTAAATCATTTCGATCTAGTGCACGGTTAATTAACTACGGGCGTTTGAACATCCGACAATTTTCTGGAATTAATAAATGCGAGCAGGAGGGCGAGCGAGCGGCAGGCTCGTTGCCTCGTCCTCCCTATCCGGTTGGGACCGAGGACACAGGATGACGATGGTGGCTCCTGGCGGCGGGCGGCTGCACGGGGAACGAGGGGACGCGGCGGATCTGGCCAGGAATGGATGGATCCGGCCGAGATCTCACAGGATCCAAGGACGGAGCGATGGACGGCGGCTGGCAGGCCCTCGACGCCGGCGAGACGTGCAAAATGAACCGGTGTAGAGAGATGGGAGAGGAAGAGAAGAACGGGAGGAGAACGGCGTCGACGTGGTCCTGCTGCCGGCGGTGGCATCTCCAGCAAGGTCTGGAGCAGCGTGGCAGTGGCCCCGACGGGAGGAGCTCGGGGCTCTCTCTCGATCCAGATTGGATCGAGGAGGAGCGGCCTCTCCTGGCGGCTGCGGGGCGGCTGGTCGATCCGGGCCCGGGCAGGCCTGCGATGGGCTGGCGGGCCTAGTGGGCCTAGCACGCTGAGGAGGAGAGAGAGACTAGGGCAGGAGGTGGCTAGGGTTGGCGCGGAAATCAAGGCAGAGGTCGGAGAAGGCCATTTGTGGACATGGGGGTGTCCATTTATAGGCAATTGGGGCTAGGGTTTGCCAAATGGGGCATTTTGGGACCCTCCGATCTCGATCGGACGCTCCGGATATGCCCTAAGGTTAGGTTAGGCCGTGTAGAGTGGCTTGGGCGGAGATGAGAGGGAAATAGCGTGCCCGGCAATGTGATTTAAAACACCGAAACACGTCAGGCGAATAACCGAAGACGGTGCCGCTACGGTCGATCGTTCGTGTACCTGACGGACTCTGATTGCGATGAAATTTGGCACGCGGCCTTCCTATATCTAAATAAGACTGCACGCCAAGTTTCAACCAATTCGAGGAAGTTTTATACACACCTTTAAAAACAAGATTTTAACGGTGCCGCGGGCACGTGCGAGTCTGGTCGGGCTCAGAACAGGCAACGACGAACACAGAAAGAACCACAACTAATAACGGATGCAAGTTTCGAAAATTGGCAGCAACAGAGTGTCGATGCAATGCGGATGATGCGAATGATGCGATGATGAATGCGACAACCAAAATTAATAACACGACAGCAACGGAACAAAAGGGGAATCTTCTGGAGCATCGATCTCGGGCTGTCACAACTCTCCTACACTACAAAAGGATCTCGACCCGAGATCCAAGAATGAAAGGGGAAGAGGATGAGAAAGCAAGAGGTAAAACTTAGTTGCTTCATTGACTAACGAGTGAAACCAACAATCCTTGAAGGTTGCAAAGAGATGAAGAATGACATGAGAAACAATCAAGAATTCAGACAAAATTTCGGCAACACTTCGGTAGGAAAAAGGGGACAAAATTCAATACAATGGAAAGATCTTGAGAAGATTCACAACAAACTAACTAAATTGAACTAGGGAACAATATGATCTTGATAGAACAAGATGATAGATTGAAGATAGCAACATCACAAAGCCTCCGTTAGAAAGAATAGAAACTAGCTCTTGGCAAGAAAAGAATGAAGAAGAAATTGAGAACTACTACCACAAGAATCTTGAAGACACCTTCAGAAAGAAGAGATCCTTAGCCGCCTAACAGGAATCTAGAATGAGGCACCGAAATAATTGAGAGATGAATGGAGAGACAAAAATTGAGAAGAATTTGAGAACGAAAGCTGAAAGCTGAGAACGAAGAAATCTTCTGAAATGATGGCCTTCGGAGGATCAAGAATGAAAACAACTCAAAAATGCACCGGATAGCAAGAAATGGATTCTCATGATTGGGAACATTTCAAGATGATGCCACAAAGGTGAAATGATGAATGTTCAAGAGAATGGACCGAGATTTAAGAGAAGCCTCCTTCGGTCTTCCAAGCTGAGAATGATGAGGAGAACACCACCAAGAATAATTGAGACACTCCGGAATAAGAATCTGAAAGGGTGAACCAATGATGAGCAGTAGTTCAAATTGATCTGGAAGAAGGAATATGACTGATGAAATTCATACTTACATCATAGTTGAAAAGAATTAGAGAGCACCGAAAAGGTTACAAGAGCCACATAAGATCCTGGGAAAAACCTGTGGGTTATGGGCCCACTCAAAAAAACCAGCGTTGAAAAAACTGCTTAGGAGAGAGATATTGCACCGGTATAAAGAAAACTCGATGAGGTGCGGCCCTTGAAATAATTGAAAGGATCGAAAACAAGAAACTTCTGAGAAATCTTCAGCACTCCGGATAGAAAAGAGAGGAATGAATAAACAAGATAGGCTGATAAGAATTTTCAACATGGGAAAGAATTGAAAGATGAAAAAGATATGATGACACGGATAACTGAATTGAATTCACCGGAAAAGGTGAAAAGAATGAATAAAGATGAACACGAAGCTCCTGAGAATCTTCACAAAGGTTCATCGGAAACAATATGGAAGAAAAGAGAGCAGAAGCATTGATGAAAAGAAGGCACTTGGATGACAATTGAATCACTAAAGAAAAGGGTGGGAGGGCAGGGAAAACAAAGACAACTTGGAATCGATGAGACGAACTCTGGAAGGAAAAGAGAGAATGATCTTGCAAAAATTGGAGAGGATTGAATTCACTGAAGAGAAGCACACTGGTTGGAAAAGAATTGACAAGACAACTTCGGTTGAAAAGAATTGAAAAGACACTTTAATTGAGTAAAAGAATCAACATTCCCATAAAAATATGAGAACACGTCTTGGAAAAGATATACAATCACCATTTGACATCGAAGCAACATGAATTACCATACTCCAAAAAAACAAAGGGATGAGGCTTATGAAACAAGCTAGAACATGAGAGAGATTCCACTCGATATTATCGTCGATAGATTCGCACGGGCTCGATCCTTATAGTAGCCATCATGTACAAAGCAGTGCACACGACATACGAAGCGTCCCCAAGTCATAGCAAGCTACAAGAACTCTTTGAGACAAAACGAGAACCGCTGTAAGACGACCGTGAACAAACGAATCCACTAGATGTCTAACCCCAACCTAACATCATGCATTTGTGGGAAGATTGTCCTATAAGTAACTACTTGAATTCCCACCTAAGAACTCCCGAAATTTCTGGTCATGCAATCTGGTCCACGGATACAAGAAGTAATATATCACTCAACTCCTATACTAACCCGTCCAGTGAATCACATCCGTCACCACATAACCAGAAACTCAGAAACTTATCTATCTCGGACACTAGTAATCACAACGATACTAAGTATGGCGATACATCCGGATCTATCTACACCAGTACTGGGGAAGCGAGACTCATCTCGCCACTACTAGTGTTGAAGCAATTTCGAACATCCTCCGTCCTGAGATACTATGAAATCTGAATGATAGCGATGTGCTCAAGAATCCCCTAGAGTTCAACTCCCCTGAAGAAATCAAGTTAGCCACGAGGCACCAAGACAGAACTCCGTCACATAGACATCATATAGATTCCAAAAAATATCTGCGTGATCCTAGAAAAATTGGAGTGAGAAGAGGAGTAGAATTAAAATTATTACGTCAGGATTCCTCACCAGAGCATAGAAGACTAGAAAAAAGAATCCTACTCTCCGATATATAACTAAACTCAAAGCAGTTTTTCACTAGACTCGACTCGGCCAAGTTCGATCAATCAAGGGGGATCCTAGGTCGGTACTACTCTCATACCAACTTGTAACACCCAAGATGCGATCCTATCCTTATTTTGGCGCGAGGGCCTTGACAGGGATAGAAGCGCATCTCGTCGTTTCGCAAGACTGGATATCTTTACAAGTACATGTATTGAAGAGAAGAGTATATGGAATTGACTTACACTCTCCGCAAGCTACATCAGAGTCACATCAGTACAATACATAAATATCACGAAGAAGAGTAGGGTCTGACTACAGACGAAAACAAACGAGAAAAGAACGACATCCATCCTTGCTATCCCAGGCTATCGGCCTAGAACCCATCCTAGATCGATGTAGAAGAAGAAGAAGCAACTCCAAATGAACAATCATCACGCTCATGTCTTAATCTCCTTACCTGTACCTGCAACTGGTGTTGTAGTAATCTATGAGCCATAGGGGACTCAGCAATCTCATTTCCGAAGGTATCAAGACTAGCAAAGCTTAATGGGTAAGGTATGTTTAAGTGGTGAGGCTGCTGCAAGCGACTAAGCAATATATGACGTGGCTAACTTACGAGTACAAGAATAATAGGGGGGGTGATCTACGCATAGAGGACGTGAACTCCTGATGATTAAATGAATGATTCTGTACACCTACTTACGTCAAACATAACCCCACTGTGTCCTCGATCGGAGAAGGCGCTCACAAAAGAGACAGTCACGGTTATGCACTCAGTTGGTAAGTTTCAATTAAGTTAACTTCAAGTTATCTAGAACCAAATGTTAAACAAAGTTTCCACGTTGCCACATAACCGCAGGAACGGCTTTCCGAAAGATTTGATCCTGCAATGGTGCTCCAACTAGTCCATCACAAACTACCACACGTTGCGACGGAATGACCTTGATCAGGGAAAACCCGTGATATCCTCGGATCCCTATTGGAAAACCTCAACCTCGAGTTTGCTCAAAGCATCCTCAGAATCCCTCAAATAAGACGATCGATAATGGTAAAAAAAGTCCAGCAAGGCCGCCCGACGTGCCGACAATCCTGATAGGAATCGCGTATCTCGTTCTCAGGGCACAATCAGATGAGCGCAGCGTACAGTGGCCTGATAGAAATCACCCGAGTTGCCTCGGGTTGGCCCCGCACACCACTCTGTTTTGGACCGGCACCATCAGCACTGGCCCTCCCTGTATTAAGTTGAATTACTCCTCGAGTAGCGCTAACTCCCTATGCTTTTCAGATGAACTTTATCCTAAAACGAGAATCTAGGGCCCCCCCATAACAACCCCAAGCAAGTTAGGAACACTCATTTATGGAACATAACACCGATAGCCGAAACTAAGGGGGAAAAGGTGGAAAAACACCAGGCTAGAAAGGCCGAGCCTTCCACCTTTTACCAAGTATATAGGTGCATTAAATTAAATAGCATTTAATATGGTGTTATAACAAGTAACCCATGTTAACACATGGAAGCAACTACACCTGCAACTAGCAACGCTAACACATGGTTAAGAAAAGCGTTAACATAGCAAATTAGTGGTTTCCTAGGTGGTGAACAGGTTCAAGGTTTTCATGGCAATGTTGAGACACTGATATTTAACAGGTGGTAGGCAACAAGACATAATGGTAGGAACGATAAGACTAGCATGGGAATGATACTTATGGTATCTAGGGAAATGGCCATCTTGCGTGATATCCCGCTTGGAAGAAGAATGTCTCCGTGAAGTAGACAAACCGATTTAGTCGAACGGGTCCTCACTTTCTGACACGCTTGCGGAACTCTATCGAGACGAAGCAAACCAGAAACAGGCATCAACACAGATATCCACCACGACACATGCACGACAAGATGCAATTCACATATGATCCATGATCAGTTTTAAATATGCAAGGCATCGCATGGCAATTCACATCACGCAAACACTACACATTAAGTGAAGCTCAATATGCAACGAGTTGCATATTGACGAAACTCCACATACGAATTATTTAGTTCACTCTTGTTTAGGTACATGGCAATATTAAATGTTGTTAAACATGGCAAGAGGTGAAGCGTAATTAAACTACCTGCCTAGGCATTTTAAATGAGGCCGGAAACGACATATAGCATCTCCGAGATGACCCCATAAGTTAATTTATGATTCTATCCAGATCTGAATTAACACGTTTAAATATTTGTTACACAGCAATAAAATATGTTCATGTGATTCTATGCATCGTTCCAATCAATTTACACATAGAGAACTTCTCCAACGGGGCTTCGGTTCAAAAGATACGAACACCGCAAAATATGATGGCTTGAATGCAATATGTGTGCAATAACAGTCACAAGCATTCCAAACCAAGAAGGCAGCAATATATTACGAAACTACATGAGATTCTAAGCAAGTTTCATATAGGACATGATCCAAACGGAGCAACGGTTCAACAACTACAAGCTAAACAAGAAATCCCTACAATCTGCCCAAAACAGCAACATGGCATTTTCTACACCCCAAAACAACAAGCTACATAAATCCAAAATGCTCAAACAATACATGAAACCGTAGAGGGCAAGATGCACTACAACACGCTACTAAATACAACTAGCATGGAAGCATGGATCACTAGGAAAAGAAGTCACAAAATGGCATCCCGCACACAGTTTCACACATAGTCAAAATATCAGTTTTGACATTGCAGTTTTCGATCTGAAGGCATATTGACAACAGCAAAACTATATGCTACAGGGCACCAAATGGCATGAAAATTCACAGCATGCTAGAACTACAACTAACTCCATTGCATGAACCTCAAAAGAGTTATAGATCACTAGCAAAACACATGGCAAGACAGCAACAAAATATAATAGATTTCAGACATAGAAATATTTCAGCATCTCCAAATCAGCACTATTTTCTAGCATGTTGACAACAAGAAAACAACAGCGAAACATGGATTTCTATTGCAAAAAAATACCAGGGGCTAGCCTACACATCCAAGGGCATATCTCTAGTTGACAACTCATTCATGTCACGCATGGAATAAATCACACAAAATAAACAAGAGGGCATCATGGCAGATATATCATGCACACTAACTTGCTCAAAAGCTAAAACTAAATGCACAATTAAATTCGATGGTTTTTTCTACCCCTGAAACATGTATAATATGTGTGGTTTCAAAAATAAACTAATGCCGCACATATATGCGAGAATATGTCCTAAACACGACATGGAAAACTAGCGACGGAACCTACATGCAAAAAAGCATGCAACTACTCTAAATTACATGGAAAAGGGTCCCGAACTACACGAACATTTATCTATGAGATTTGAACAAACCGGACACGCGCAAGAATAGCTACGAAATTATTCCCTATTAGGACATCCGGAAAATCTAGGCATACAACGGGTCAAACCACTTCAAACATGCACGCAAGGGGTAAAATCATAATCTACGAGAAAAACTACATGAGTTACATATTTAAATCATTCTGATCCAGCGCACGGTTAATTAACTACGGGCGTTTGAAAATCACACAATTTTTTGGATTTAATAAATCCGAAAAATCCCTAAAAATATTTATACTACAAGGCTGAATCTGTTGCGCAACTTAACTATACAGCGCATGGGCGAAGGATAGGGCTTCTCACCCATGGGCTCAGCCTAGGGAAGGAGGGGAGAGGCATGCCAAAGAGTGGGGAGGCTGAGTGGGCCATGGGGCGCCGGCCCATGCGAGTGGGAGGGGCGAGCGAGCGGCAGGCTCGTTGCCTCGTTCTCCCGATCCCGATTGGGACCGAGAACACATGGCGATGACGGTGGCTCCTGGCAGCGGGCAGCTCCACGGGGAACGAGGGAACAAAGCGAATCTGGCCAGGAACGGATGGATCTGGCCCAAATCTCACTGGATTCGAGGACGAGGCGATGGACGGCGGCTGGCAGGCCCTCGACAGCAGCGACACATGTGGAATGAACCGGGTTAGAGAGATGAGCGAGAGAGACGGGGGAGGAAGAGCAGAATGGGAGGATGACAGGGTCGATATGGTCCTGCCGCCGGCGGTGGCATCTCCGGCAAGGTCTAGGGCAGCATGGCAGCGGCCCCCGACGGGAGGAGCTCGGGGCTCTCTCTCGATCCAGATTCGATCGAGGAGTAGCGGCCTCTCCTGGCGGCTGCGGGGCGATCCGGGCCCGGGCGGGCAGCTATGGGCCTGGCGGGCCTAGCAGGCTAAGGAGGAGAGAGAGACAAGGGCAGGAGGTGGCTAGGGTTGGTGCGGAAATCAAGCCACATGTGGGAGAAGGCCATTTCTGGACATGGGGGTATCCATTTATAGGCAATTATTGGGGCTTGGGTTTGCCAAATGGTGCGTTTTCCGACCGTCTGATCTCGACCGGATGCTCCGGAAATGCCCTAAGGTTAGGTTAGGCCATGTAGAGTGGCTTGAGTGGACATGAGAGGGAAATAGCGCGCCCGGCAACGTGATTGAAAACACGGAAACACGCCCAACGAATAAACGAATGTGGTGCCGTTGCGGTCGAACGTTCGGGTACCAGCCGGACTCTGATTGCGATGAAATTTGGCAGGCAACCTACCTATATCTAAGTAAGACCGCACGCGAAGTTGCAACTCAATCAGAGGAAGTTTCATACACACCTTTAAAAAGATGAGTTTGACGGTGCCGCGGGCACGTGCGATTGTGTTCGGGCTCAGAACGAGCAACGACGAACACGGAGAGAACCCACAACTAATAACGGATGCAAGTTTTGAAAATTGGCGGCAACGGCATGCCAATGCAATGCGGATAATGAGAATGATGCGATGATGAATGCGACAAGAAAAAATAATAACACAGCGGCAACGGAACAAAAGGGGAATCTTCTGGTGCGTAGGTCTCGGGCTGTCACAGGACCCATCCGCGTCCTCTGGGGACCCCGGGCATATACAGCCTCGGCTCGTTATTACGTGAGAGTGTCACGATGGGGGAGTATCTCGGAGGTCTCGAGGACGCTTACGCCTCACGAGTGTCCCTACGCCGAGGCATTGGCGCCTCATTCCTTTTTTGTCTTCACCCAGCGCAGAGTGTAGGTGATCCACTCGGCGTGTTAGGGAACCCTCCGCGTCCTCGGCGGGCCTTGGGCGTACACATCCTCGGCTCGTTATTACATGAGAGTGTCACGATGTGGTTGTATCTGGGAGGTCGCGAGGATGCTTTGGCCTCGCGAGTGTCCCTACCTTCGAGGCATTAGGCGCCTGATTGCTTTTGGGTCATTGGTAAACCCTGCTGACTACTTCTTCTCCGAGAGTGCGGCTAGGTGTGTGCTGACTCAAGAGGCCGGCAAGGATAAGCTTCGGCCAGAGCCCCCAAGCGGGGTCTGATACGTCTCCAACGTATCTATAATTTTTGATGGTTTCATGCTATTATCTTGTCAAACTTTGGATGTTTTGCATGCCTTTTATATATTTTTGGGGACTAACTTATTGACTCAGTACCAAGTGCCAGTTCCTGTTTTTCCATGTTTTTGACCCCTTTCAGAGATTTTGAAACGGAGTCCAAACGGAAGAAGATCGGGAAGCTTGGGAGCCAAGGCAGGGGAGCCTCAGGGGCCCCACCAGCCCTCACCCTGCGGCCAGGGGGTAGGCCGCGGCCCACAGGCTTGTGGGCCCCCTGGCCGCCCTTTGCCCTAGGGGTTGCGCCTATATATTCCATAAAAATCCCAAAAAAATTAGGAGATCATCGTAATCACTTTTCTGCCGCCGCAAGCTTCTGTCTCCGCAAGATCCCATCTGGGGCACGTTCTGGTGCCCTGCCGGAGGGGGGGATTCGGATACAGAGGGCTTCTTCATCAACACCATGACCTCTCCGATGATGCGTGAGTAGTTCACCATAGACCTTTGGGTCCATAGTTAGTATCTAGATGGCTTCTTCTCTCTCTTCGATCTTCAATACAAAGTTCTCCATGATCTTCATGGAGATCTATCCGATGTAATTTTTTTTGCGGTGTGTTCGTCGAGATCCGATGAATTGTGGATTTATGATCAGATTATCTATGAATATTATTTGAGTTTCTTCCGAGATCTCTTATGCATGATTTCATATCCTTGTAATTCTCTTTGAGTTGTGGGTTTTGTCTGGCCAACTAGATATATGATTCTTGCAATGGGAGAAGTGCTTATTTTTGGGTTCATACCGTGCGGTGACCTCACCCAGTGACAGAAGGGGTAGCGAGGCACGCATCGTGTTGTTGCCATCATGGCTAAAAAGATGGGGTTTTCATCATTGGTTTGAGATTATCCCTCTACATCATGTCATCTTCCTTAAGGCGTTACTCTGTTCGTCATGAACTCAACACACTAGATGCATGCTGGATAGCGGTCGATGTGTGGAGTAATAGTAGTAGATGTAGAAAGTATCGGTCTACTTGTCTCGGACGTGATGCCTATATGTATGATCATTGCCGTAGATATCGTCATGACTTTGCGCGGTTCTATTAATTGCTCGACAGTAATTTGTTCATCCACCATGATATTTGCTATTTTGAGAGAAGCCTCTAGTGAACACTATGGCCCCTGGGTCTACTACACACCATATTTTCAGCCTTACACTTTTTACTTCGTTGCACTTTCCTCCTTCAGATCTCACTTTGCAAACAATCTTGAAGGGATTGACAACCCCTTTGAAGCGTTGGGTGCAAGCTTGTTTGTGTTTGCGCGGGTACTCTGGACTTGACGAGACCCTCCTTCTGGATCGATACCTTGTTTCTCAAAACTGAGGGAAATACTTACTGCTCTTGTGGTGCACCACCCTTTCCTCCTCAAGGGAAAAACTGACGCAAAACAAGAGAAGTAGAAAGAAGAATTCGTAGCGCCAAAGAAGGACTTTTGTTACCGTAGCAGAAGAATTTCTGGTGCCATTGCCGGGGAGGAAGATCAAGTCAAGAACTCATCCAAGTAGGTGTCGCAAAATCATCTCTTTCATTTACTATGTTTGCGAGTTGCCTCTCGTTTTCCTCTCCCCCACTTCACGAATTTTCCTTTTTCGTTTGCCTTTTTCGTTCGCCCTTTTCGTTCACCCTTTTTCTCGTCTGCTCTTTGTTTGCTTGTGTGCTTGCTTGCTTGCCAAAGTCACCATGAATGAAAATACCAAACTTTGTGACTTCTCGAATACTAATAATAATGATTTTATTAGTACTCCGATTGCTCCCGCCACTAGTGCGGAGTCATACAAAATCAATGCCGCTTTGCTGAATCTTGTTATGAAAGAGCAATTTTCTGGCCTTCCTAGTGAATATGCGGCATCCCATCTCAATACCTTCACTGAGCTTTGCGATATGCAAAATAAGACAGATGTGGATAATGACATGAGTAAATTGAAGCTTTATCCTTTCTCGTCGCGATATCGTGCAAAAACTTGGTTTTCTTCTTTGCCCAAAAATAGTATCGATTCTTGGGATAAGTGCAAAGATGCTTATATATCCAAGTATTTGTCACCGGCTAAGATCATCTCTCTCCGGAATGATATGATGAATTTCAAGCAACTTGATCATGAACATGTTGCACAATCTTGGGAGAGAATGAAATTAGTGATTAGAAATTGTCCCGCTCATGGCTTGAGCCTTTGGATGATTATTCAAATCTTTTACGCTGGCTTGAATTTCGCTTCTAGAAATATCTTGGACTCCACCTCAGGTGGAACATTCATGGAAATCACGTTAGGAGAAGCCATAAAGCTCTTAGACAATATCATGACGAAGTACTCTCAGTGGCACACTGAAAGGTCACCTACTAGTAAGAAGGTGCACGCTATAGAGGAAATTAACTCGTTGAGTGCTAAGATGGACGAGTTAATGAATTTGGTTGCTAGTAGAAGTGCTCCTTCGGATCCTAATGATATGCCTTTGTCTTCTTTGATTGAGAGTAGCAATGCTAGCTTGGACGTTAATTTTTTTGGTAGGACTAACTTTGGCAAAAACAATGCTTTTAGAGGAAACTATGTTCCTAGGCCTTTTCCTAGTAACTCCTCTAATAATTTTGGCAACTCCCACAACAATACTCATGGAAATTACAATAGATTACCCTCTGATCTAGAGAGTAATATCAAAGAGTTCATGAACTCTCAAAAGATTTTCAATGCGTCCATAGAGGAAAAGCTACTCAAAATTGACGATTTGGCTAAGAGTGTTGATAGAATGTCTAGTGATGTTGATGCTTTGAAAGTTAAATGTGCTCCTCCCAAAATCAATGTGGATAAAACTTTGAAAGCTATGCGTGTTTCCATGATTGAGAGCCAAGAAAGAACCGCCAAAATTCGTGCTAGACATGAATGGCTTAAAAAGGCGTGTTCTCGTGATGAGAATCACGAAGATCTTAAAGTGCTTGGTGTGACTCCCATTGAATATTTGTTTTCTTGTGTCAAACCTTATGATTATGGGGCTGGATATGAATCCACTTTGGTTGAAAAGTGCCCCGATGATTCAGATTCCATCTATCTTGATTCTAAAAGCATTGAAAGTGGAGTAGAAGATGTTAAAACTTTGAGTAGTAATGAAATTACTACCATGGATTTCAAGGAATTCAATTATGATAGTTGCTCCTTGATTGAATGCATTTCTTTGATGCAATCCATGTTAAACTCTCCACACGCTTATAGCCAAAACAAGGCCTTTACCGATCATATCATCAAAGCTATGATAAAATCTCTTAAAGAGAAACTTGAATTGGAGGTCTCTATCCCCAGAAAGCTTCATGATGAGTGGGAACCTACCATCAAAATAAAAATCAAAAACTATGAATGCAATGCTTTGTGTGATTTGGGTGCTAGTGTTTCTGCGATTCCAAAGTCTTGATGTGATGTTCCGGGTTTTAATGAGATTGAAGAGTGTTCTCTTAATTTGCATCTTGCTGATTCTATTGTCAAGAAACCCATGGGAAGGATCAATGATGTTCTTATTGTTGAAAATAGGAACTATGTACGCGTGGATTTCATTGTGCTTGACATTGATTGCAATCCTACTTGCCCTATTATTCTTGGTAGACCTTTCCAAAGGACTATCGGTGCTATCATCGATATGAAGGAAGGGAATATTAGATTTCAATTTCCTTTAAGGAAGGGCATGGAAAACTTTCCTAGAAAGAAAATAAGATTGCCTTATGAATCCATGATGAGGGCCACTTATGGTTTGAGCACCAAAGACGACGATATGTGATTCTATCGCTTTTATGCCTAGCTAAGGGCGTTAAACAATACTGCTTGTTGGGAGGCAAACCAATGAATTTATCTTTTTTCTTTCTGTTTTGTTGCGTCCACACCATCACAATTCTGTTGTGATTGTGTTTTTTGTGTTTGTTTTTGTGTTTGATCCAAGCAAAACCTTTATGACTAGTCTTTGTAATGGTTGTCTGATCCTGCTGGAATAATACATGAAATTTTTGCTCACGAGATGATTTTTCATTCTTATTCAGAAATAGATTTTGAGTTGATTCTTTTTGGTGGTGGTTGATATGCTTTTTGCCCAGGCCGTCGTAATTTTTTAGATTTTTGAGGTACCAGAAGTATACGAAGTTTATAGATTGCTATAGACTGGTCTGTTCTTGAGTTGGTTGCTTGTTTTGATGAAACGATGGTTAGTATCAGGGGGAACTAGCCATGGAAAAGTGAGAATACAGTAGCCCAACACCAATATAGATGGAATTCAAGTTTGCTACAGTACCAAAAGAAGTGGTAGTGTGTTTTCTTGTACTAATGTTATCACAAGTTTCTGTTGAAGTTTTGTGTTGTGAAGTTTTCAAGTTTTGGGTGATGTTCTCATGGATGATGAGATAAGGAGTGGAAAGAGCTCAAGCTTGGGGATGCCCAAGGCATCCCTAGCCAAATTCAAGGACACCAAAAAGCCTAAGCTTGGGGATGCCCCGGATGGCATCCCCTCTTTCGTCTTCAATCCATCGGTAACATTACTTGGAGCTATATTTTTATTCACCACATGATATGTGTTTTGCTTGGAGCGTCTTGTATCGTAGGAGTGTTTTCTTTTTGTTGTGTCACAATCATCCTTGCTGCACACCTTTTTGAGAGTGAGAGACATGCACTCATCGTGATTTTGCTAGATTGCTCATAGTGCTTCACTTATATCTTTTGAGCTAGATACTTTAGCTCTAGTGCTTCACTTATATCCTTTAGAGCACGATGGTGCTTGATTTGGTAGTTGGCTTATGCTATGAAAGTAGTCCCAAATGTGATAGGTACCCAAAGAGGATGCAAAAAGCTCCATCTTCATGTGCATTGAGTAGAAAGATAAGTTTCGATTCCTCTCAGTTAGTTTTGAGACGTGGATTCGGTAATATTGAGAGCTATGTTAGTAGGGTGTTGTGAATCTAGAGATACTTGTGTTGAAGTTAGTGATTCCCGTAGCATGCACGTATGGTGAACCGATATGTTAGGAAGTCGGAGCATAATTGATCTATTGCTTGTCATCCTTTGTGTTGAGGTCGGGATCGCGCGATGGTTAACACCTACCAACCCTTCCCCTAGGAGTATGCGTTTAGCACTTTGTTTCGATTACTAATAATAACTTTCACAACAAGTATGTGAGTTCTTCATGACTAATGTGAGTCCATGGTATAGATGCCCTTCCACCTTCCACCATTGCTAGTCTCTTTAGTGCTGCGCAATTCTCGCCGGTACAAAACCCACCATATGCCTTCCTCAAAACAGCCACCATACCTACCTACTATGGCATTTTCATAGTCATTCCGAGATATATTGCCATGCAAATCCCACCGTTCCATCTCATGACCTGTGCCGTCACTCTCATATTGCCATTGCATGATCGTAAGATAGATAGCGAGATGTTTTCAACGTCATACGCCATGCTAGATCGTTGCACATCCCGGTATACTGCCGGAGGCATTTCCTATAGAGTCATCATAATTTTTGAGCTATGAGTAAATAAAAGTGTGATGATCATCATTATTAGAGCATTGTCCCATGTGAGGAAATAAAAAAAAGAGGCCAAAGAGCCCAAAAATAAAAAAAAAAGAGAAAAGAAAAGAAAAGAAAAGAAAAAAAAAGAGGCCTAAGAGCCCAAATGAAAGAAAGAGAGAAAAAGAGAGAAGGGACAATGCTACTATCTTTTTTTTCCACACTTGTGCTTCATAATAGCACCATGTTCTTCATGATTGAGAGCTTCTTGCTTTGTCACCACCATATGCTAGTGGGAATCTTAATTATATAACTTGGCTTATATATTCCAATGATGGGCTTCCTCAAACTACCCTAGGTCTTCGTGAGCAAGCAAGTTGGATTCACACCCACTAGTTCTCCTTTTGAGCTTTCACATACTTATAGATCTAGTGCATCTCTTCTATGGAAATCCCTACTCATTCACATTAATATCTATTAAAAGGCATCTCCATAGCCCTTTGATATGCCGAGTCAATGTGACCATGTCCTCCTTTTTGTCTCACAGCCACCACCACACTCTATTCCACTTATAGTGCTATATCCATGGCTCACGCTCATGTATTGCGTGACAGTTATAAAAAGTTTGTGAAAGTATGAGTGCAAAAACAATTACTTTGGCAATATCGGGGTTGTGCATGATTTACATTAGTTGTGTGAGGATGATGGAGCATAGCCAGACTATATGATTTTGTAGGGATAACTTTCCTTGGCCTTGTTATTTTGAAAGTTCATGATTACCTTGCTAGTTTGCTTGAAGTACTATTGTTTTCATGTTAATAGCAAACTATTGTTTTGAATATTACGGATCTGATCATTTATGTCACGTGAAAGAAGTTGCAAAGGACAACTATGCTAGGTAGCTTCCCTACTCGAGGACGAGCAGGAGTTAAGCTTGGGGATGCTTGATACGTCTCCAACGTATCTATAATTTTTTATGGTTTCTTGCTATTATCTTGTCAAACTTTGGATGTTTTGCATGCCTTTTATATATTTTTGGGACTAACTTATTGACTCAGTACCAAGTGCCAGTTCCTGTTTTTTCCATGTTTTTGACCCCTTTCGGAGGAGATTTTGAAACGGAGTCCAAACGGAAGAAAATCCCCAAAAAGATTTTTTTCATAACGGAAGAAGATCGGGAAGCTTGGGAGCCAAGGCAGGGGAGCCTCACGGGCCCCACAAGCCCCCACCCCGCGGCCAGGGGGTAGGCCGTGGCCCACAGGCTTGTGGGCCCCCTGGGTGCCCTCTGCCCTAGGGGTTGCGCCTATATATCCCCTAAAAATCCCAAAAAAATCAGGAGATCATCGAAATCACTTTTCCGCCGCCGCAAGCTTCTGTCTCTGCAAGATCCCATATGGGGCACGGTTTAGTGCCCTGCCGGAGGGGGGATTCGGATACGGAGGGCTTCTTCATCAACACCATGACCTCTCCGATGATGCGTGAGTAGTTCACCATAGACCTACGGGTCCATAGTTAGTATCTAGATGGCTTCTTCTCTCTCTTGGATCTTCAATACAACGTTCTCCATGATCTTCATGGAGATCTATCCGATGTAATCTTCTTTTGCGTTGTGTTTGTCGACATCCGATGAATTGTGGATTTATGATCAGATTATCTATGAATCTTATTTGAGTTTCTTCTAATCTCTCCTATGCATGATTTCATATCCTTGTAATTCTCTTCGAGTTGTGGGTTTTGTCTGGCCAACTAGATCTATGATTCCCGCAATGGGTGAAGTGCTTGATTTTGGGTTCATACCGTGCGGTGACCTCACCTAGTGACAGAAGTTGTAGCGAGGCACACATCATGTTGTTGCCATCAAGGGTAAAAAGATGGGGTTTTCATCATTGGTTTGAGATTATCCCTCTACATCATGTCATCTTGCTTAAGGCGTTACTCTGTTCGTCATGAACTCAATACACTACATGCATGCTGGATAGCGATCGATGTGTGGAGTAATAGTAGTAGATGCAGAAAGTATCAGTCTACCTGTCTCGGACATGATGCCTATATGTATGATCATTGCCTTAGATATCGTCATGACTTTGCGCGGTTCTATCAATTGCTCGACAGTAATTTGTTCACCCACCGTGATATTTGCTATTTTGAGAGAAGCCTCTAGTGAACACTATGGCCCCCGGGTCCACTCTACAGAATATTTTTAGCCTTACACTTTTTACTTTGTTGCACTTTTCGCCTTCAGATCTCACTTTGCAAACAATCTTGAAGGGATTGACAACCCCTTTGAAGCATTGGGTGCAAGCTTTTTTTTGTGTTTGTGCAGGTACTCTGGACTTGACGCAACCCTCCTTCTGGATCAATACCTTGGTTCTCAAAACTGAGGGAAATACTTACTGCTCCTGTGCTGCATCACCCTTTCCACTTGAAGGGAAAAGCAGACGCAAAACAAGAGAAGTAGCAAGAAGAATTCCTAACGCCAAGGAAGGACTTTTGTTACCGTAGCAGGGTCCGACCTCGCCAAGGTAGAACGCTAGGCTTCGAAGTGGGTGCAACAGAAACAACTGAAGGATGTGCAAATGAAAGTGGCAGGTGGGGAGTTCCCTGAACTCCTCGAGGCCACATGGCCCTGTGGGCGCCCTCGGACAGAGTGAGCCAAAAAGTGACCTGGCAGCAGCCAACAAAAAGTCACCTAGCGGCCATTGTCGCCCGATCTCCTTCTTCCACAATCGCGACCCTCACGGGTTTGCCGCCTCCCGAGGCTCGGGACCTTCGCTTGGCCCGAGCATCTCCTCCTCTTCCTCACCATGCCCGAGCAGGCAAGGCATGAGCATCGCCTACTGGAGCCGTCAGCAGGTAGTAATTGCATTCTCCGTCCTGAAGGGCATGAGGGTGTCGGCGCCCAGGCACACCCACCGATGGTCAGCTCGCGCGGGCCAGAAGGGGCCTTGAGCCGCGGCAATGTCGAATACGAGCACGTTGATGTAGATGCGGAAACGATCGGCCATGCTGACGATGGAGACTGCGATTGGTGATGCAGGACAGTCCCCGCCTCGCATGGCCTGGGCCTCTCAAAGTTCTTGGATTACTCCGATCACGGACTCATGGGAGCTAAGTGTGCTCGTGCATGAGTGCACCATGGGGTTGTGCTCGAGCGCCACCCTCGCCTCACTGGTCAAGCCAGGAAACTCCCTGGTGGGATCACCCGGTCCTGCCCCAAGGGGGGCGCCGAGCATGCCTTCCTACGAAATGGGAGGCAAGACCCCGTCCCCAAGCACGGAGCCTGAAGTCCTAGGCCGCTTCATGGGGAGGATGTGCTTCTTCTTCCTGCATGGGTCCCCGCGAGGTGGCTTGTCTTCTTCGTCGTCCGAGCGTTCCGCCACCGCGGCGCGGTAGGCGCACTCAAGTGTACATACGTCATCCTTCTCATCACAGGCGATGGTGATGACACCGCCGCTCCCTGGCATCTTGAGGATGTTGTAGCCATGGTGGGTCACTGTCATGAACTTGGCGAGAGCCGGGAACCCAAGGATCGCGTTGTATGGCAGGTGGATGTGGGCGACGTCGAAGACGGTGATCTGAGTGTGGTATTTCTTGCGGTTGTCGAAAGTGACTAGGAGACGCACCTACCCGATGGGCACGGTGGACCCTTTTGTTACTCTTGAGAAGGGCCTAGTCAGCATGAGCTGTTCATACGGTAGCTGGAGTGTCTTGAAGGTCTCAACCGAGAGGACGTTGAGCCCCGCTCCACTGTTGAAAATGGTCTTGGTGACGAGGACGTTGCTGATGGTCGGGGTGCACATCATGGGGAGCTTGCCGGCCATGAATGAGCACCTAAGCGGATCACTTGGGTCAATGGTGATGGTGGTGTGGGACCAGTTGAGGGGGTGCATCACTTCAGGCTTCGAGAGACCGGCGTTTACCTCCCGGGCAAACTGCTTGACGATGCGGTTCTAGGCCGAGGTCTGGGCACCGCCCAGGATGGAGGCCACCGCCTTGACCTCCTGGAAGCTCCCACCCCATCGTTCTGCCTGTCTTCATCCCTTCTTCTGGGTGGCGGAGCCAGTGGAGGCAGCCCAGCCTCACAAGGGTGAACCTCACGAGGCCGGCCACGCCATTGCCCCTCCAGAAGGTCATCGCACCAACGGTCCTCCTGAGGCTGGCCGCGCCAACGGTCTTCATGAGGCTGTTCATGCCACCAAGGGCCTCCGCTGCAAACACCACCGCGCACGGGTAGTCTGTCTCCCCGTCCGGGGTGCCTGCTGAAGTGCTCGTTACGGACTAGTCGGATCTCGTCGCACTCGGAGGTATCATGGCCGTTGGTGTCGTGGAAGATACACGTTGGCCCCCCTCGTGACGAACGCTCCCCCCCGCGGTCGTGCTTCACCTCAGGCTCGACTGTGACCGTCACCGGAGACTTGTGCTTTGCCTCCTTGGCCTTGGTCTTCTTCTCTTCTGGTTCCGCCGCCTGAGGACCGAGGAGCGACAAGCGACCTTCTTCTTAAGGAGGACCGAGGTTGAACATCTCGAGTGCAGTGCTCATTTCATCACTCATGGCGAGCTGCTATGTCATCTTAAGGAGAGTGAATCCACCGGAGAAGGGCGAGATGACGGCCTCGTCCGACACCTTGGGGATCTTGAGGCGCATGGCTTTGAAGTGTTGTATGAGCTTGTGTAAGGTCTCCCCCTCCTGCTGCTTGATGCGCCGCAGGTCGTTCACGGTGGGGGCGTGGTCGCGGGTGCCCTGGAAGTTGGCGATGAAGCATTCGCTGATCTTCCTAGGAGGTGATGGACGCCCTTGGGAGGTTGAGGAGGCACGAGTGTGTATCGCCCTTGAGCGCCATGGCGACCCAGCACGCCATGACGTTGTCGTCCCCTCCTGCTGCCCTAATACGCAGCGTGTAGAGTTACAGGAACTCGGCCGGGTCCAGGGTGCTGTTGTAGCGCGGGGGTAGGTCGGCCTTGAACTTGTAGGGCCACACAGTTGGGTAGAGCTCAGGGGCGATAGCGACGAACCCCACCGGCCCGACAGGTGCAGCGCATGTGGGGGCGACCTGGTCCTGGTGCTCCACCGGGTCTGCTTCGAGCGGGGCACGCTCGCGGCATGGAACTTGCAGTTCAGGGAGCGCGTGCGTCGGCGCGTGGCCGAGGAACCACCTGACAACTTGCTTCATCTCCTGGCCCCGCCTTGGGTTCGCTAGGTCGGTCGCGGGGACGCGCTTCCTGCCTGGGCTCGAGGTGCGCACCATGCTGCGGAGGTGGGGGTGGCGCGTCCTACTTCTCACCGGCAGCGATGACGAGCTCCTCGATGCGCTGGAACTGGTCGTCCTGGCGGTCAAGGGCAGGCCAATAGCGGAGCAGCTCGGTGGCCATGGCAAGCGCGTGCAGGCCATGCGACATCTCCGGTCGGGCGCACGAGGCCGACTCGGAAGCCCGGACGAGCGACGGAGTGGCAGTGCGACCGTCAGGCTACTCGGTAGACGGCTGGGAGGAACCTTGATATTCTTGAGTGTCGGGGCCCATCGTGGCATTCGCCATGGGCGATGGTGACCGGGGTGCGTCGACGGGGCCCACGGGAACCGTTTGCGTAACGCGGGTCGTATGGCGCTCGGCGCAAGCCCGACGAGCGTCAGCCATCGAAGCTGCAAAGCTTGGTGAAGGAAGAGCTTGGAGGAAACCTTGGCACGCCCCCTACTTGGTGCCCCAAATGTCAGATTTCAGGCTCCGCAAAACCCTAAAGATTTGAACTCAGGGGCATGTAGGAAGATCTCTCGCGAGCTCCGGTCACCTAACTCGCTAATCGCTGGGGATGGCTGAGAACTCACTCGATGGTGAGGAAGAGACAGAACACGGCAATTTACCCAGGTTCGGGCCGCTAAGAAGCGTAATACCCTACTCCTGCTTTGGTGGATTTCCTCTCGCGGAGATTGGTGGATGAACTAGTACTTTGTTCAAGGGCCTCCGGAGGCTTGCTCGACTTTGTGTGGAGTGGGTGTGCGAATAAATGAATCAGGGATCCCCTCTACGAAGTAACCTATCCTATATATATAGCGGCGGCCTAGGTTCTCTTTCCTTATCGCTAAGGAGGGAAGGGATCCCACAATACCCAATTTTGAATGGGAACAGGGGAACATGCGCCCCTGCCCAAAGGTGGTCTTCGCCTGCGAAATAGGTGTCAACGCAGGAGGGACGGGTCCAAGGATGACGTCCTTCCTGCTGGTGGCGGGACGATTCCAAAATGGGTGTCAACGCACCATACTGGAAACCTTTAGAAGATGCCTTCGGAACCCGCGTACGTCCTTCCCTCCTTTGCATGAAAGGGGAAAACATCACCATCCTGCAATCCGCTGCTCACATGTCCATTCCGCACGTCATCCTTGACTCCAGAGGCCAGGTCTTGCCTCGGAATCTCCGCCTCTCCGTAGGGGTCCTAAGAAGGCCCCCTGCAGGTCTTGATGCTGCTTCTCCTCGCGAGGCTCGGGCCCTCGCGAGGGCCTTGCTGTGAGTGGTTCCGCGCCCGATTGTGTTTTCTCAATGAAGTGGGCCAACCCTGGGCCACACGCAGGCTAGTATGGGTACCCCCATTCCCAGAACACCGACGGTATCGGTGCCACCGAGTTTGGCCATCTAACAGTTAGCCACCTTTTTGGTGCCGCCGAGTTGTGTATATCGGTCTCACGGAGATTCAAAAGTTCTGCCTTTTCTGCTAATCGGTACCACCGAGTTTGTAACTTTGGTGTCACTGAGTTTGCCACTTTAGGTGTAACGGTTGCATTTTGTGCGCTGCATATATGTACCCCTTCACCCACCTCTCACTCAACGGAGAAGCACTCATAACACACACTTCAATGCCAGATCCATTTTCTGAGAGAGAACCACCTACTCATGTGTTGAGACCAAGATATTCCAGTCCACCATTTGAAACTTGATCTCTAGCCTCCCCAAACAGCTTTCCACCAAATCATTCTCTCCTACCCATCCATATTCTGTGAGAGAGTGATTTTGTGTTGAGGAGACTATCTTTAGAAGCACAAGAAAAAGGAGTTCATTGATCTACCACATCTATTACCTTTTCGAGGGTGGCGCCTCCTAGATTGGTTAGGTGTCTCTTGGGAGCCTCCTACTTCGTGTTGTCGAGTTGAACCAAGATGTTTGTAAGGGCAAGGAGATCGCCTACTTCATGAAGATCTACCATGAATAAGGCTAGTCCTTCATGGGCGGAAGAAGTGGTGGAATACACAAGGCCGCTTCTTCATGGACCCCTTGGTTTTCAACTCTAACTGGCATCTCCCAAATCCTGCATCGCGTCGCTTCCTCGCCAGTCCAGCGATGGCGCCCACCGGAAAGCCGAAGCCAGAGGCGCAAGGCCCAGCCCGAGCTCCTCCGCTCTTGGAGTGCTCCATTTCCAAGGACGCGGATCTTGTCCCTGTGCTTCCATGGACTGTAGCCAGGTCCAACGAGCACGGGCGGACCCTGATCTGGCCGGGAGCCATAGAGGAACGGCCCGCATCGAAGGCGGTGTATCCCTTCTTCCTCCACAGCGTCTTCGCCGGGAAGGTGCCGCCTTTATCCCCGTTCTTCACCGCCATCATGAACCACTACGGTATCCAGGCCCTTCACCTCCAGCCAAACTCTGTCTTGCTCTTGTCCGTCTTCGCTTTTCTTATGTGAGGCTTTCGTTGGTGTGCGGCCTTCAGTGGTCCTCTTCCGCCACTTCTTCAGCCTGCGCCCGGATGACGATGCCCATTCGTCGGCATGCGTCTCCTTCGTGGCAGCCCAGAATAGCAACCGGCTCCTGAAGGCCGAGAAGAAGGTGGAAAACTTCAGGCAACGTCGGATTCTTATGAGCCTCCAAGATGCCAACCCTCGGTTGGAGGAGCCGAAAGGGTTGCCAGAGAAGACTTCTGGGTGGAGCTCCACGAAGCTCTCCGACCGTCGGGCCACCCCCGTCCTGGAGCGCTTCTCCGGCGACATCAGCACCAGGAGGCTGACCGGTGGGATGATAGGGAAGGAATTCTTGGCGCAGCGCCTAGCGCCACTTCAGGCCCACTCTAGGCCTCTGTGGGACTACCTTGATGGTGACGACAAGCTCACGTTGTGGTCCCAGGACCTCCCCACTTAGGAGCTGAGCACGGTCCTGGCGATCTTGCTGGGCGGCGACCCTGGTCACCTGCCTGAGGCTCTAGGTCCACTATACCGTCTTGACGACCAAGCCGACGTGATCGCCGGGCTGCCTATCTTTGACGAGGTTTCTGGTGTGGTAGAGGTGTCATCTGGCGACACCTCCGGTGAGGGGGATTCGGAGAAGATTGTCCAAGACTGCCCGACAAGAATGCCTCTCCCGTCAGAGGCCGTCCTTGTGCGCGAGCTTGCATATGATGATGCCGCCGGTGAGGTCTCCGCGGGGGTCCCCTCACGCCCGACCAGGACCTCCAGGGGACCCGCGTGGACCCCACACACTACACGGCACGGTGTATGCCCGCCCCCAGAAGTGTGAGGCTGGGTCATACTTGGCGCATCCCGCCTCTGCTGGTGGAACAACTGAGGCGCCGGGCTCGACCACCTCCGTGTGGGGTCCTGTTGCTCCCGCCAGCGCGGGGGCGGCAAAGAGGAAGAGGTGGATTGACCCCGAAGAGTGTGTCACTTGTCTTGGCATGCTACGCGCATCTGAAGCCCACACTTGGCTGATTCCCTATTTTGCCTGATGCCTAGGGACGTCGTCTCGCCTAGGTCCGATGCAGAGGGGGAGGCTCCTGACACACCGCCGGCTCTCCCCAATGTGTCACCGATGGCCGATGTAGAGGGGACGGCTCGTAGGGTGACCTCCCAGGCCTTGATAATTGCAACCTCCAAGCCCCCGAAGCACCCCGAGGCGGCCCTCTACGAAGCAACCTCAGATCCCCCCTCTACGAAGCAACCTATCCTCTATTGGTAGTGGCGGCCCTGGTCCTCTTCGCTCATCTTTTCGTCGGGAAGGGATCCCACAACAGCCAATTTCGAACAGGGACAGGGGAACATGCTTCCCCTATGCAAAAGTGGTCTTCGCCTGCAAAGTAGTTGCGAGTGCTGCAGGGGCTGGCTCAGGGATGACGTTCGTCCTACCGGCGGGCGGCTAGGGTCTTGTTGCACGAGAATGGAAACCTTTAGGAGATGCCTTGGGAACCTGCGTTCGTCCTTGCCCCCCTTTGCACCAAAGGGGAAACTGCTCCGTCGTGCTATTTGCTGCCCGCCTGTCCTTCCTCTGCGTCATCCTTGACTCTCGAGGCTGGGCCTCGCCTCGGAATATCCGCCGCTCCGGATGGGTCCTGAGGAAGCCCCCTGCGGGTCCTGATGCCGTTCCTCCTCGCGAGGCTTGGCCCCTCGCGAATGCCTTGCCTTGAGTGACGCCGAGCCTACACGTGTTTGGTTGATGAAGTGGGGTAACCATGGGCCGCAGGCAGGCAGGTATGGGTACCCCCGTTCCCAGAACACCGACAGTAGCCCCGGGCCCAAGGCGCGCCCAGGTTGGCTTCCTGGCGAAGCCTCGAGGTCGGCCCGAAGCGTCGTGGCCCCTAAACGCCTTCGGGCCAGGCCTTTAAATGACGGACCCGTCTTCTCCATGCAGGAACTCCGAACCCGGCGTGCACGCCACCTCCTCCTCTTGTCGATTCCGCTGCCGGTTCTTCCTCCCGACTCCCGCGTGCCACGTCGCCTTTCCCTCATTCTTCTCGCCTTGTCTCCGAAAGGTGAGACTCGGCCCGCGTTGGCCCGGTCAACAATGGTGAACTTCGTGGGGTTGGAGAAGGTCCGACCGGTGGTTGCGGCCATCTCCAATGAGCGCGGGGCCAACCAGTTCTCGCCAGGTTCATGGCCTCGGGGCGAGATGGCATCTCCCGCAGTTCCTCTTCATATCCACGCCCTCCTTTCTGGTGTACTGTCGCCGTTCTCGAGCTTCCGCGGTTCCTCCTCATATCCACTCACTCCATCTTGACCTCAACTCTTTGGTTCTCCTTTCGGCCTTCGCGTTCTTCTGCGAGGCCTTTGTGGGTGTCGCCTCTTTCGTGGCATTGCTTCGCGACTTCTTCTCACTAGAATCGATATCTGGTGGGCAACACTTTGGATGTGTGTCCTTGAAAGCGGCCGATGCATCGGTCCGGGGGGGGCATGGCGTCGAGCTCCTCCCCGAAGCATAGGGGTTCCGGCAGCAGTGGGTGCAGGTCAAGACTGTCCAGGTCGGGACCCTGTGCCAACCCCCATCGACCCCCACAACGCCAAAACGAGGGAGGATGCACGAGGGGCTCGATGATCCCCGGTTCACGCCGGTCCTGACCCGGCTGGAGTGGCTGAAGCAGGCGAGGGTGACGATGGCGATGATGGTGCGGGAGTTTATCTGTCGGCGCATTGGTCCTCTCCAGCGCCACTCTCGCCCAATGTGGGCCTATGCAGGACCTCGAGACTCAATGAGCATCCATATCATGCCTCTTTCCTCTAACGTCTTGAGTGTGTTCTGCTCCGTCGGCTGACTAGTGGCAATCCGGACGAGATTCCCCAGAATGTCCTCCCATTTTATAACTTTAAGGCCCCGAAAGCTCTCATCGCGGAGATGTCGCTCTTGAGTGGAGGTTCCTCCCTAGGAAGGAGGCAGCCCCCGGGGGGTTTCGGCCCTGGGGATTCAGGACCACGAGAACTCTGGGCATGTCGCCCCTCCCGTAGTCGGAGCAGGCGATGCATCGACGCCTGCACCCCCGACCATTGCTCCGGATCGCGCAGGGGTTGGCGGTGGCGACTGGTTGATGGTAGAGATCATCGCCCCTGCCCTCGGGCTTCGGCCGATGGCCGCCGAGCCCCCTTTCCAGGCCACCCACCGACCGGAAAAGGAGGTCGCCCGGGGGCGGCCGCCCCCAAACTCGGTGGGGTCCGGTAAAGAAGAAGTGGATTGCCATAGGTGAGTAAGCGTCTATATCCTCCTTTGCCCTTTCCTTCCGCGTTTTCCTTGTGAGCCTTTGTTCCACAGGCTTCCCACCAGCGTCGGAGGAGGCGGGTCGGTGTTGCTTGCCCCTGAGATCACCGACCATCCTGCGGTCTCTTCCCTTGCATCCCGAGGAGTTCAACCTTCCGGGTCTCTCGTGTGTGAGCCTCCTGTAGTCTTCCTTGGCCGCGGCCTCCGGGTCTCCGAGGGAGTGACACTCCCCTCACATGTGGCTCCTCCTAGGGCCGTGTTGCGCCCCCGTCTGGACCCCCTTTTATTGGCGATGCGGGGCCACAGGGGCGCTTACTTTCGGCAAAACGTCTGCTCGTGAGCCCCAGCCCCCGAGCATGGGTTCGCACGATGCGTCGTGGTGTTTCTCCATACTGCAGCAGGTGCTCTTCAACGCCTGGGGGCAGGGCTTTCCTGTCATGAAGCCCACCGGGAAAGTGAGCGCCGACACCTCGAGTAAAGGTGGCGCCAGCTTGACGTCGCCGTGAACCTTGGCTGTCTGTAGTGGGAGCATGCCCACGCAGAGAAAGAGGCGTCCCTTGATGCAGCGGTAGAAGCCCACGAGCGCGCTCTCTCTGAGGCTCAGGAGCTTTGCATCCTCATAGTCGATCTTGAAGAGCAAGCCCTGCTGAGGGCCACCCCATGGGGTCCACCGACGGAGTCCTTCTTCGCCGGCACGGGTTCTCGAGCGTTGGTCGATTCGCTGGCTCTTGTAGAGGTGGAGCAGAGCCTGGAGCAGGACCGTCTAGATATTAGGGAGCGCCAGGTGTCCCTTGCTGAGGAATCCCTCGCCTCTCGTGAAGCGAATTTCCAGGAGGTGATAGACAGATGGTTGGTGGAGGCATAGCGCTCCCTTCTTCTTGACTATCGTGCGAAGTTGAGGCTCTAGGAGTCCCGCTTCCTCGAGTGCCGTGGTTACCTACAAAACAAGGTCAATGCCCTCCTGAGGACGTTGGATGAGGAGGTGAAACGTTGACATGTCGCTCTGGACGCCCAGGCCACTGCCGAAGGTAAACTGTCTCATGTTTGCAAAAAGGTGAAAGGCACGACTTCCCTGGTTAGAGAGGCTTCCGAGGAGGCGGCCCGTGCTAGCGGCCTCCAATTTGAATGCTCCCTGATGTTTGAGTCCATTGAGAGGAGAGCCTCCCGTGCTTTGAGCGACATCTGTGGCAAGAGTGCCTCCGGCCCCTGGCCCCTGGCGACGCTGGGTACTTGGGATTCTTCCTCCGTGTCATGGAGCATCTTGAGGCGGGTTTCGCGAAGGCCCTCGTGCTTGCGGAGGAAAAGAATCTAGACCTCCTAAATCAAGCGTCATCGGACATCTTCAGCCACCTCCTTCGCCTCGACCCAGACTTCGAATTCGTTGAAGTGCTGGATCCAGTGCCGGAGACGGTTCGCGTCGCCTTGGACGAATGGGTTGATGTTTACGTGGAAGACCTGGTGACAAGGCTTGCTCCCAAAGTTCACGGCGTGAACTCCCGCGATGATGTGTCCCCCTGGTCCGCCACTTTGCTCTCCTGATAGGGATATGTATTAAGTTTAACAACAACTTTGATGTATCTAGTGGGTACCTTTAAATGTGTTTTTTGAAGATGAGGTGCGCACGATACTTCCCTCCTTGTCGTGGTCGCTGCCAGCCCGTGTTGTCGTAACACTGACAGTCTAGACCGCGAGCGTGGTTTCGTTCATGGTGCCTCCCCCTGCTTGTGGGGCGGTTTGAGGACCCTTTCGGCACCCTGTGCTTGCAAGTCCCGTCCCGCACATTTCCCCGCCGCCGTGAGGCACAACCCGTTACCAAGGTTGTCCCCCACGGGGCAAAGCCCCGATGCCTTGGGTGCCACCTGGTTGGCCGGGTGCCCTTGCGACCAGTAAGGCTCCGGAGGTGTGTTGCTCAGGACTCCCCCTTGACACTCAAACCGCTCTACGTCGACAGGTCCCAGTCCAGTACATTTCCACATCCCCATGAGGTATGGCCACGAACGGTGCATCAAAGGGGCGGGGCCCCGCCCCCCTAATACCGACCAGAATTCCAGGACGACATCAAGGAGGGCAAGTGGCCTTATGACCGGAAGGCTCTTGAGGCTCACCTCAGGTGCCCCCTTTAGCGGTCTAGTGATTCTTCATTCTGCCCCCTTTGTGGTTGCATTGGGAGACCCGGCGGTATTGTGTGGTTTCCATGGAACACCAATCAAAACAAAAGGAGAAAGAGGACTCGAGAGAAATGTAGAGAAGAAATACCCGCCCTTCTTTTCTTTCAAAATATGAAACAAAGAGATCTTCGAGCCTTTGAAACCTCAAAACACAAAAAGGGGAGGCTTCTGAGGGCTGCAACTTGGAACGCAAGAGAAGAACGAGAAAACGGCAGCGTTCGGCCCCTAAGCTATTCACCGCATCCCTTTCCCACCAACGATGAGCATAGAGCTTCCACTATGCGTGGGGTGGACCCCTTCCGCATCTTCGGGGGGCCCTAGGCGTATACATCCTCGGCTCGTTATTACTTGATAGTGTCACGGTGGGGCTGTATCTGGGAGGTCGCGAGGACGCTGTGGCCTCGCGAGTGTCCCAACCCCCGAGGCATTAGGGCCTGAGCTTCAGAAGTCATTGGTGGACTATGTTGATGCAGGTCCCAGGGACGCTTCGGGAGCCCCATGCCCCAGAGGAGCGTGCCCCGTTCATAGTCCCCGGGATCGTAGCGGTGTGGCATGGTCCGTCCTGAGTGAGACCTCGAGTGTGGGAGGAGCCCCCAGCGCCTGTTGGCCGGAAGGCTCGCCGAGAAGGTAAATCTTGAGTCCCTGGGCGCTGCCCCAACGGGGCTCACCGGGGATCCCCAGATTCCCACGTTGGTTCCCTAGGCCATGCCCGCAGGCCGGGCTAGCCCAGCCTAAGGGCAACTACGGGTATCCAAACACCTGCTGGCAACCTAACAAAGCCCGCACTGGTGACATGAGCGTGTGTTTGACCCTCAGTCCCAAGGCAAGCATCGCACACCCTGGGGGCAAGGGCGGATAGACCACCCCCGGCCTCCAGGTTGGCATCGTGTGGCCCAGGAACATGGGCGTATGTTCCACCCTCAGTCCCCAGGCTGGGGCCCCTGGACCTAGACAAGAGGGTGCGTCCACCCTGTCCAAGGCGAGACGTCCCCGGTCCCCAGACCCAGACGTATGCCTGAAGCATTTCCTGACCAGAAGGTGTGCCCTGGAAGAACACCCGCGATGGGCGTTCTCGCGAACCCACCCCCACGGGCCATCCCCCGGGTGTTGTTCATACCTGTTCGCGCGGGGGTTGCCCGCGAGGACGCGCGCGTGCTTCCTGTTGGAGTGATGGTCTGCGTTGCTTCCTCCATAGCCCGAAGGTGCGCAAATGCGGTCGTTGTCGTACTATGCGCGCCTCCAAGGGTTGATGTAGTCGGGCCGCCGGTACTCCCTCCTCACTCCATGAAGCATGCCGGGGAAAACTGGGTGACGCCTTCCCAGCGAAGCCATATCCCGTGCCTCCATCATCACCTATCGAATCTCCAGTAAGGGTGGGCCTGAGTGAATGTTCGGGGCGCGCTCACGTGGTCCTCCCGTTGCAACCCCTGGTGATATGGGGCGACGAGCGCGGATTGCACGGGGGCGCGCTTGGGTTTCGCCCATGGTGTCGCGCCCGAGATTGCGCCCGTGACGTCCGACACGGCGACGACGGGCAGTGCGCTGGCGCCTGAGCTTGTACGCCACCAGGAGCGCGATATATCTGTGCGTCGGGTGCTGGCAGGTTCGAAGGGGCGAGGAACAGCCTGGATGCGTGGAAGGGTCGGCGCGGCGGGGGGATTCCCAACGGTTGGTGAGGGCGGCAGACCCCGGCGATCGTCAGAAGCTCGTCCGGTGTGAACGCCAGCGGGCGTCATAGCAGAACGCTGCGGGGCGTCTCGGCCCATTTGCGCCCTACGCGCCACGCAAGCGGCGCACCTCTCTGCGCGGATTTGATGTTTCCCTACCATGAGTGTGATTAACTTCGACTGGTCGGGCCCTGAGAGAGACCTTGGCACGCCCCCTACTTGGTGCGCCAAATGTCGGATTTCGGTCTCCGCAAAACCCTAAATTTTCGAACTCAGGGGCGTGTACGAAGATCTCTCACTGGTTTGCCTCACCTAGCTTGCTACTCACTTGGGATGGAAGGAAACTCACTCAACGGTGAGGGAGAAACAGAACACAACAGTTTACCCAGGTTCGGGCCGCTGTGAAGCATAAAACCCTACTCCTGCTTTGGTGGATTGCCTCTCGCGGAGGTTGGTGGATGAACTAGTAAAGTGCTTAGGGGACTCCGGAGGCTGGGTGACCTTGAGTGATGCTAGTGGGTGAATTAATGGTTTGGCTCGGATCCCCCCATCTACGAAGCAATCTATCCTCTATTTATAGTGGTGGCCCTGGTCCTCTTCCCACACCGTTTCGGTGGGAAGGGATCCCACAACAGCCAATTTCGAAGGGGGACAGGGGAACATGCTTCCCCTGTCGAAAAGTGGTCTTCGCCTGCAAAGTAGGTGCCTGTGCTGCAGGGGTTGGCTCAGGGATGACGTCCGTCGTACCGGCAGGCAGCCATGGTATTGTTGCACTAGAATGGAAACCTTTAGGGGATGCCTTGGGAACCTGCGTTCGTCCTTGCACCCCTTTGCACCAAAGGGGAAACTACTCTGTCCCGATGTCCGCTGCCGGCCTGTCCTTCCTCTACGTCATCCTTGACTCCCGAGGCCGGGCCTCGCCTCCGAATATCCGCCGCTTTGGAGGGGTCTTGAGGAGGACCCCTGCGGGTCCTAATGTCGTTCCTCCTCGCGAGGCTTGGCCCCTCGCGTCGGCCTTTACTTGAGTGACGCCGAGACTACAGATGTCGGGTTGATGAAGTGGGCCAACCCTGGGCCGCAGGCAGGTAGGTCTGGGTACCCTTATTCCAAGAATACCGACAACGAAATCACGGGCACTGTGCGGACGTGCCCTGGAGCTCGTCCTTAGGTTGTGCACGAGCGCCACCCTCGCCTCACTTGTTTGGCCACGGACCTCCCCGCTGGGAGCGCCTAGCCCTGACCCATGGGGGGCGCTGAGCGCATGTTCCTATGCGATGGGAGGCATGGCCCCATCCCCAGGCATGGAGCCCGAAGCCCCAGGGCGCTCCGTGGGGAGTAGTTCCTTCTTCCCGCGTGGATCCTCGCGGGGCAGTTCGTCTTCTTCGTCGTCCGAGTGCTCCGACGCTGCTGCGCAATAGGCGCGCTCGAGTGTGCAGACGACATCCTTCTCGTTGCAGGCAGTGGTGATGACGCTATCGCTCCCCGGCATCTTGAGGAAGTTATAGCCATGGTGGGTCACTGCCATGAACTTGGCGAGAGACGGGTACCCAAGGATCGCGTTGTACGGCAGGTGGATGTGTGCGACGTAAAAGACGATGATCTCAGTGTGGTAGTTCTTGCGCTCGCCGAAGGTGACTAGTAGATGCACCTTCCCGATGGGCACGGTAGACCCCTCCGTGACATGAGAGGGCTTGGTTGTAAGGAGTTGTGCATACTACACTGTCGATAAAGGTTTTGGTGACGAGGCCGTTGCTGATGGTCGGGGTGCACATCATGGGGAGCTTGCCGGCCATGAACGAGCACCTGAGCTGATCACTTGGGTCGAAGATGATGGTGGTGTGGGACCAGTTGAGGGGGTGAATCGCTTCAGGCTTCGAGAGAGCGGCATTCACGTCCCGTGCGAACTGCTTGAAGGCACGATTAGAGGTCGGGGTCTGGGCGCTACCTTTCGTGGTTTTGTTACGGCAGATGTCCTCGTGAAAAGACATAACGAAGGATCCATCGCACCTTGGTAGCGACTCAAAGGGGGTGAGCGAAAGCGAGACTCAGATTTACCGAGGTTCGGCCCCTCATGTGGAGGCAAAAGCCTACTTCCTGCTTTGTGTAGATTGATAATGGTTTTGATTACAAGGAGGGCGTAACTCTCTTGACCTAGCTCTCAATGATTTCCAACCCGCACTATCTTCCCCAGGGACTCGCCTTTATATACAGATCGAGGTCCAAGGATTTACAAGAGTCCTAGCAATGCTACAGATCGTGGTCTTCCTTATCTCTAAGTCGCCATGCTTTCCAAGACCAAAAACCTCCTTGGTGGTCTCTCCTCTGTATAGCTTCTGAACCGCCATCCGGATCCTGGACCCCTTTGGCCAAGGTTTGTATTACCGATAGATGAGTCGCCCCTTTAATGACCCGGCCTAGCTAGGGCGGGTTACACCGCAGGTAATATCCCCAACACTAACCAAGATGGAGGCAACCGCCCTGACCTCCTGGAAACCCCCTGCCACATCGTCCTACTTGTCTTCATCCCTCCTCCTCGGTGGCGGAGGCAGAGGAGGTAGTCCATCCTCACGAGGGCAGACCTCATGAGGTTGACCGCGTCGTTGCCCCTCCTGAGGGTCGTCGTGCCAGCAGTCCTCTTGAGCCTGGCCGCGCCAACGGTCCTCCTAAGGCTAGCCACGCCAATGGTCTTCATGAGGATGCTCGCGCCAACTCTAACGAGGCTCTCGTTCCTCCCAGCAGCCTCCACTTCGGGCGAGGCATCTGTTTCCCCGTCCAGGGCACCTGTTGAAATGCTCGACACAAGCCAGTCGGAGCTCTTGGCACTCGGAGGTATCGTGGACGCTGGTGCCATTGATGATGCACATTGGCCCCCCTCTTGACGGGTGCTGTCCTCCTCACTCGTACTTCGCCTCAGGCTCGGCTGCGAGCACCGCAGGAGCCTTGCGCTTAACCTCCTTGGCCTTGGCCTTCTTCTCTTCTAGTTTTGCCGCCTGAGGCCCGAGGAGAGACAGGCGACCTTCCTCTTCCCTGGCGCACTTGTTTGCCAGGTTGGACATCTGCAGTGCGGTGGTCATCTCGTCACTCATGGCGAGCTCCTCCTTCATCCTAAGGTCGATGACTCCATCAGAGAAGGCTGAGATGACGGCCTCCTCCGACGCCTTAGGGATCTGGAGTCGCATGACCGTGAAGCGTTGTATGAACTTGTGTAGGGTCTCCCCCTCCTACTGCTTGATGCGCCTCAGGTCATTCATGGTGGGGGCGCGGTCGCGAGTGCCCTAGAAGTTGGTGATGAAGCGCTCGCGCAGGCTGTCCCATGAGGTGATGGACGCCTTCGCGAGGTTGAGGACCCAAGAGAGCTGTCCACCCTTGAGCGCCATGGGGATCCAGCATGTCATGACCTTGTCGCCTCCTCCTCCCGCCCTGATGCTTAATGTGTAAAGTTGTAGGAACTCTGCCGGGTGAAAGGTGTCGTCGTAGCGCGGGGGCAGGTCGGGCTTGAACTTGCAGGGCCATGTAGTTGGGTAGAGTTCGGGGGTGATGGCGAGTCATCCCACCAGTCCGACGGGCCTAGCGCGTCTGGTTGTGCTACTGCAACAAAAGACCTTCCAACGGCGCCAGAAACAAGCGTGTTGACGGGAGACTATTCTTGTCTTGATACTCCTCAGCAACGGCACCAGGAATCCTTCTGCTACGGCTACGCCTTTAGGGACTTCCTTGGCAAATATGCAAAGGATTCCCCCGTGGCCTTGGAGCCTTGTGTTCGTGTTCCCTCGAAGCGGAAAGGGTGATGTAGCACAGCGGCGGTAAGTATTTCCCTCAATTTTGGGAACCAAGGTATCGATCCAGTGAAGGATTGGCACAAGTACCTTCACAAACACAAAGATCTTGCACCCAACGCTATGAAGGGGTTGTCAATCCCTTATAGATTGTTTGCCAAGTGAGAACTGAAAGCAAAAAGAAACAAAGCAAAGTAAAAGTGAAAGTGGAAACGATTGGTGTGAATAGACCCGGGGGCCGTAGTGTTCACTAGTGGCTTCTCTCATGAAAGAAAGTAGACGGTGGGTGAACGAATTACTGTCGAGCAATTGATCGAACTGCGCAAAGTCGTGACGTTATCTATGGCAATGATTATATCTATAGGCATCATGTCCAAAACAATTAGACCGATACTTTCTGCATCTACTACTATTACTTCACACGTCGACCGCTATCCAGCATGCATCTAGTGTATTAAGTCCAAAAGAACAGAGTAACGTCTTAAGCAAGATGACATGATGTAGATGGAGAATCTCATATCTACGATAGAAGCCCATCTTGTTACCCTTGATGGCAACAACATGATGCGTGCCTTGCTGCCCCTTCTGTCACTGGGAAAGGTCACCACACGGTATGAACCCAAAACCAAGCACTTCCCCATTGCAAGAATCATAGATCTAGTTGGCCAAACAAAACCCAAGATTCGGAGAGACTTACAAGGATATCAAATCATGCATAAAAGAAATCAGCAAAGACTCAAATATATATCATAGATAATCTGATCAAAAATCCACAATTCATCGGATCTCAGCAAACACACCACCAAAGAGGATTACATCGGATAGATCTCCATGAAGATCATGGAGAACTTTGTATTGAAAATCCAAGAGAGAGAAGAATCCATCTAGCTACTAACTACGGACCTGTAGGTCTGAAGTGAACTAATCACGAGTCATTGGAGGGGCGATGATGTTGATGAAGAAGCCCTCCAACTCCAAAGTCCCCTCCGACAGGGCACCGGGAAGGGTCTCCAGATGAGATCTCGCGGAAACGGAAGCTGGCGGCAGCAGAAAAGTGTTTTCGTGGATGCCCTGATTCTTTCTGGATTTTTAGGGAATTTATAGGCCAAAGACCTGGGGCAGGGGAGCGCCAGGGGGGCCACAAGCTTGCTTGCCGCGGCCTCCCCCTGGCCGCGGCAACAGGTCTTGTGGGCCCCCTGTGGGCCCACTTGGTTGGCCCTCAAGCCTCCCTATCTTCTTCCGTTCTGGAAAAATTTATTTCGGGGATTTTATTCCGTTTGGACTCTGTTCCAAAATCAGATCTGAAAGGAGTCAAAAACACAGAAAAAACAGGAACTGGCACTTGGCACTGGATTAATAAGTTAGTCCCAAAAAAAGATATAAAAGGTAAACAAAACATCCAAAGTTGACAAGATAACAACGTGAAATCATAAAAAATTATAGATATGTTTGAGACATATCAAGCATCCCCAAGCTTAAGTCATGCTCGTCCTCGAGTAGGGAAGTGGTAAAGAATGATTTTTTGATGTTTTCATGCTACATAGCATAGATGTCCTTTGTAACTCCTCTTATGTGACGTGAATATTCAGATCCATTAGATTTAAAACAATAGTTCGCTATTGACGTGGAAACACTAATACTTCAAGCAAACTAGCAAAGTAATCATGAACTTTCAAAATAACAAGGCCAAAAGAAAGTTATTCCTACAAAATCATATAGTCTAGCTATGCTCTATCATCATTGCACAACGAATTTAAATCATGCACAACCCCGGTATTGGCCAAGTAATTGTTTTCACACCTTTACTTTCTCAAACTTTTTCAACTCTCACGCAATACATGAGCATGAGCCATGGTTTTAGCACTATAAGTGGTGTGGAGTGTGGTGGAGGTTGCAAGACAAACAAGGAGAAGATGGTCACATTGACTAGGCATATCAATGAGCTATGGAGATGCTCGTCAATAGATATCAACTTGAATGAGTAGGGATTGCCACACAAATGATCCAATAGAGCTAAGAGTATGTGAAAGCTCTTAAAGAAAACTAATGGGTGTGCATCCAAATTGCTTGCTCACGAAGACCTAAGGCAAATTTGAGGAAGCCTATCATTGGAATATACAAGGCAAGTTATGTAATGAAAATTTCCCACTAGCTATATGGTGGTGACAAAACGAGAGACACTCAATCATGAAGATCATGGTGCTTATTATGCACAAGTGTGGAAAGGTGGTAGCATTGTCCCTTCTCTCTTTTTCTCTCATTTTTTTGGATTGGCTCTTTGGCCTCTCTTTTTTCGTGGGCATCTTTAGCCTCTTTTATTTCCTCACATGGGACAATGCTCCATCAATGATGATCATCACACTTACAACTCAAAACTTAGAGAAATGATGACTCTATATGGAATGCCTTTGGTTGTGTACCGTGACAATGATCTAGCATGCCATCGACATTAATGGAAACATCATGCTAGCTATCTTACGATCATGCAATGGCAATGTAGAAGTGGTGGCACATGTCATGGTGGTAGTTGCATGGCAATATATCTCGGAATGACTTTGAAAAAGCCATAGTAGGTAGGTATGGTGGCTGTTTTGAGGGAGGCTAATTGTGGGTTTTGTGCACCGGCGAAAGTTGCACGACACTAAAGAAGATAGTGATGGTGGAAGGTGAAACTGCATCTAAACCATGGACTCAACATTAGTCATGAAGAACTCATATACTTGTTGCAAAAGTTTTATTAGTAATCGAAACAAAGCATTCAACGCATACTCCTAGGGGAAGGGTTGGTAGGTATAAACCATCGCGCGATCCTGACCGCCACAAAAAGTATGACAATCAATAGACTAATCATGCTCAGACTTCATCACATAGCGGTTCACCATACGTTCATGCTACGGGAATCACTAACTTCTACACAAGTATTTCTAGATCCACAACACCTTACTAATATAACTTCAATATTACCATAACCACAACTCAAGACTAGTTGAGATGAATCAAACTTCTCTAACTATTCAATGCACAT
Source organism: Hordeum vulgare subsp. vulgare (assembly GCF_904849725.1). Lineage (NCBI taxonomy): Eukaryota > Viridiplantae > Streptophyta > Magnoliopsida > Poales > Poaceae > Hordeum > Hordeum vulgare. The sequence goes on from NC_058519.1 coordinate 328,085,395, forward strand.
GAAGGTGGAAGTTTTCGTATCCCTTTGGATAACTACCCCTTTTGAGACTACTTTCAAAGCATAGATCAACTACCAAGCCACGCACCACCGTGGTCTAGAAGATATAAGTGAAGCACATAGACCAAAATCAACTAGCTCCAAAATATATAAGTGAAGCACATGTGAGCTGAATTGTCTAACCAAAGGATATAAGTGAAGCTCGACAAAATCACGGTGAGTGCATGTCTCTCTCTCTAGGTGTGCAGCAAGGATGATTGTGACACAACAGAAATAAAAGACTCCTACAATACAAGACCCTCCAAGCAAAACACATAATATGTGGTGAATAAAAATATAGCCCCAAGTAACGTTACCAGTGGATTGAAGACGAAAGAGGGGATGCCTTCCCGGGGCATCCCCAAGCTTAGGCTTTTATGGCATCCTTGAATCATCTTGCGGTGCCTTGGGCTTCCCCAAGCTTGAGCTCTTGCCACTCTTTATCTTTTTTTCCATGAGAACTTCACCCAAAACTTGAAAACCTCACAACACGAAACTTAAACAGAAACTCGTGATAACATTAGTATAAGAAAGCAAACCACCACTTCCTTAGGTACTGTAGAAAACTTAAATTCTACTTATGTTGATGTTTGGTTACTGTATTTTCAATCTTCCATGGCTAATACCCCCCTATACTATCCATAGTTTCATCAAAATAAGCAACCAACTCAACAAAAACAGAATATGTTAACAGCAGACCAGTCTGTAGCAATCTGTATACTTCGTATACTTCTGTTACTTCAAAACTTCTGAACAATTATGACAGTCTGAAGAATCTGCGTAGCAATCAGCAGCAAAAACAATCAGCTCAAAAGCTCTTACAGAAAAAAAAATGAAAATTCTTTTCGTGAGAAGAATGTTTCTGTCTTTTCCAACATGACCAAACGATCATCCCCAAGACTAATCATAACGGTTTTGCTTGGCACAAACGCAAAAGCAAACACAAAAAACACAATCATAACAGAATTATGAAAGTGTGGAAAACACAAAATAGAAAGAAAAAGGACAGATTTGTTGGGTTGCCTCCCAACAAGAACTATTGTTTAACACCCTTAGCTAGGCAAAAGGTGATGGAATCACGTACAATCATCCTTGGTGCTCAAACCATAAGTAACCCTCATCATAGATTCATAAGGCAGTCTTATTTTCTTTCTAGGAAAATGCTCCATGCCCTTCTTTAAGGGAAATTGAAATCTAATATTCCCTTCCTTCATATCGATGATAGCACCAATAGTCCTTAGGAAAGGTCTACCAAGAATAATTGGACATGAAGGATTGTAATCTATGTCAAGTACAATGAAATCCACGGGTACATAGTTCTTATTTGCAACAATAAGAACATCATCGATCCTTCCCATGGGTTTCTGGACAGTAGAATCCGAAAGATGCAAATTAAGAGAACACTCTTCAATCTCATGAAAACCAAGAATATCACATAAAGACTTTGGAATCGCGGAAACACTGGCACCTAAATCACACAAAGCATTGCAGTCATAGTTTTTTATCTTGATTTTGATAGTAGGTTCCCACTCATCATGAAGATTTCTAGGTATATAGACTTCTAGTTCGAGCTTCTCTTCAAGATATTTCATCATGGCATCTACGATATGCGCGGTAAAGGCTTTGCTTTGGCTATAGGCATGTGCAGAGTTTGCAATGGATTGCATCGAAGAAATGCATTCAAACAAGGACAACTATGATAATTGAACTCCTTGAAATCCAAAGTGGGAATTTCATTACTACCCAAAATTTTGATTTCTTCTACTCCACTCTCCACACCTTTATCATCAAGATAGGTGGACTCCGAATCATTGGGGCGTTTTTCAACCAAAGTGGATTCATATCCAGACCCGTCATCAATAGGTTTGACACGCGAAAACAAAGATTCAAGAGGAGTCACACCAAGCATTTTAAGATCTTCATGATTTGCATCACTAGAAGGCACCCTTTTAAGCCATTCATGCCTAGCACGAATTTGGGCGGTTGTTTCTTTGCTCTCATTCATGGAGACACGCATAGCTTTCAAAGTTTCATCCAAGTTGACCTTGGGTGGAGCACATCTAAATTTCAAAGCATCAATATCACAAGACATCCTATCAACGCTCTTAGCCAAATCATCAATTTTGAGTAGTTTTTCCTCTATGGACCCATTGAGAATCTTTTGAGAGTTGATTAACTCTTTGATATTACACTTTAAATCAGAGGGTAATTTGTTGTGATTTCCATAAGTGTTGTTGTAGGAATTTCCATAATTGTTAGAGGAGTTACTAGGAAAAGGCTAGGAACATAGTTTCCTCTAAAAGCATCGGTGTTGCCAAAATTGTTCCTACCAACAAAATTAACGTCCAAACTAGTGTTGCTACTCTCAATCAAGGAAGATAGTGGCATGTCATTAGGATCTAAAGGAGCGTTTCTACTAGCAACCAAATTGATCAACTCGTCCATCTTAGCACTAAGCGAGTTAATTTCTTCTATAGCGTGTACCTTTTTGCTTGCAGGTGACCTTTCAGTGTGCCATTGAGAGTAGTTGGTCATGATATTGTCTAGGAGTTTTGTAGCGTCTCCTAACGTGATTTCCATGGACGTTCCACCTGAGGCGGAGTCCAAGATATTGTGAGAAGCAAAATTCAAACCAGCGTAAAAGATTTGTATAATCATCCACAAACTCAAGCCATGAGCGGGACAATTTCTAATCATTAACTTCATCCTTTCCCAAGATTGTGCAACGTGTTCACGATCAAGTTGCTTGAAATTCATGATATCGTTACGTAAGGATATAATCTTAGCCGGCGGAAAATACTTGGATATGTAAGCATGTTTGCACTTATCCCAAGAATCGATACTATTTTTTGGCAAAGAAGAAAACCAAGTTTTTGCGCAATCTCGCAACGAGAAAGGAAAAAGCTTCAACTTAATCACGTCATTATCCACATATCTTTTCTTTTGCATATCGCAAAGCTCAATGAAGGTATTGAGATGGGATGCAGCATCTTCACTAGGAAGGCCAGAGAATTGCTCTTTCATAACAAGATTCAGCAAAGCTACGTTGATTTCATACGATTTCGCACTAGTGGCGGGAGCAATCGGAGTACTAATAAAATCATTATTATTGGTACTCGAGAAGTCGCAAAGTTTGGTGTTTTCAGCCATGATGACTATTAACAAACAAACAAGAACACAAGCAAGGAAGAAAACCGGCAAAGGAAAACGCAAAAAGGCAAAAGGCAAAAGAAAACGACAAAGGAGAAAGGCAAATGAAAATGGCAAATGTGAAGTGGGGGAGAGGAAAACGAGAGGCAACTGGAAAAAAAGTAAATGCAAGAGATGAGTTTGTCAGACCTACTTGGATAAATCTCTCCTTCCCCGACAACGACGCCAGAAATACTTCTGCTACTGCAACAAAAGATCTTCCAACGGTGCCAGAAACAAGGGTGCTGACGGGAGACTATTCTTGTCTTGATACTCCTCAGCAACGTCACTAGGAATCCTTCTGTTACGGCTACGTCTTTAGGGACTTCCTTGGCGAATATGCAAAGGATTCCCCCGTGGCCTTGGAGCCTTGGGTTGGTGTTCCCTCGAAGCGGAAAGGCTGATGTAGCACAGCGGCGCTAAGTATTTCCCTCAGTTTTGAGAACCAAGGTATCGATCCAGTGAAGGATTATCACAAGTACCTGCACAAACACAAAGAGCTTGCACCCAACGCTATGAAGGGGTTGTCAATCCCTTATAGATTGTTTGCCAAGTGAGAACTGAAAGCAAAAAGAAACGAAGCAAAGCAAAAGCGAAAGTGGAAGCGATAGGTGTGAATAGACCCGGGTGCGGTATTGTTCACTAGTGGCTTCACTCATGAAAGCAAGTAGACGGTGGGTGAACGAATTATTGTCGAGGAATTGATAGAACCGCGCAAAGTCGTGACATTATCTATGGCAATGATTATATCTATAGGCATCACGTCCAAAACAAGTAGACCGATACTTTCTGCATCTGCTACTATTACTCCACACGTCGATCGCTATCTAGCATACATCTAGTGTATTAAGTCCAAAAGAACAGAGTAACCCTTAAGCAAGATGACATGATGTAGATGGACAATCTAATATTTACGATAAAATCCCATCTTGTTACCCTTGATCGCAACAACACGATGCATGCCTTGCTGCCCCTTCCGTCACTGGGAAAGGTCCCCACACGGTATGAACCCAAAACCAAGCACTTCTCCCATCGCAAGAATCATAGATCTAGTTGGACAAACAAAACCCAAGACTCGGAGAGACTTACAAGGATATCAAATCATGCATAAAAGAAATCAACAAAGACTCAAATATATATAATAGATAATCTGATCACAAATCCACAATTCATCGGATCTCGACAAACACACCGACAAAGAGGATTACATCGGATAGATCTCCATGAAGATCATGGAGAACTTTGTATTGAAGATCCAAGAGAGAGAAGAAGCCATCTAGCTACTAACTACGGACCCATAGGTCTGAAGTGAACTACTGACGAGTCATTGGAGGGGCGATGATGTTGATGAAGAAGCCCTCCAACTCCAAAGTCCCCACCGGCAGGGCACCGGGAAGGGTCTCCAGATGAGATCTTGCGGAAACCAAAGATTGCGGCGGCAGAAAAGTGTTTTCGTGGATGCCCTGATTTTTTCTGGATTTTTAGGGAATTTATAGGCCAAAGACCTAGGGCAGGGGAGCGCCAGGGGGGCCAGAAACTTGGATGCCGTGGCCTCCCCCCTGGTCGCGGCAACAGGGCTTGTGGGCCCCCTGTGGGCCCACTTGCTTGGCCCTCAAGCCTCCCGATCTTCTTCCGTTCTGGAAAAATTTATTTCGGGGATTTTATTCCGTTTGGACTCCGATGCAAAATCAGATCTGAAAAGGGTCAAAAACACACACAAAACAGGAACTGGCACTTGGCACTGGATTAATAAGTTAGTCCCGAAAAAAGATATAAAAGGTAAATAAAACATCCAAAGTTGACAAGATAACAGTGTGAAACCATCAAAAATTATAGATACGTTTGAGATGTATCAGGGGGCGATAGGGCCGTGTCGCTCCAACGGGTCTGCTTTGGGCAGGGCGCGCTCGCGGTCCGGGACTTGCAGCGCCGGGAGCGCGTGCGCGTTGGCGCGCGGACGAGGAACTACCTGACAGCTTGCTTTCTCCCGTGGCCTCGCCCTGGGCTCACAGGGTTGGTCGTGGGGACGCGCCTCCTGTCTGGGCTCGGGACACACATCTCGCCGTGGTGGTGGGGGCGTTGCTTCTTGTTCCTCGTCGTTTGCTTGGGACGGTTGGGGCCGAAACAAAAAGGAGAGCGTTGTGGAGTCGCCGGCTGCTGCAACGAGCTTCTCGATGCGCTTGACCTAGTCGTGGTGGCAGTCAGGGTGGGGCTGGTAACGGAGCAGATCGGTGGGCATGGCAACAGTGCGCTGGCCGTGTGGCATCTCCTGCGAGGCGTGCGAGGTCGCCCGAGAGGCCCGGACGAGTGACGGAGTGGTGGTCGGCCGTCGCGGTGCTCGGTAGCCGGCTGGTAGGAGCCCTGTTGTTCTTGAGCATCAGGGCCTGTGGCGGAGTTCACCATGGGCGATGGTGACCGGCGTGCACCAGCGGAGCCTGCCGGTGCCATCCGACCGACGAGGGCTGCGCGATGTTCGGCGCGAGCCCGGCGAGCATCAGCCATCTGAGCGATGAAGCTTGGTGAAGGTGGAGCATGGAGGATACCTTGACACGCCCCCTACGTGGCGTGCCAAATGTCGTATTTCGGGCTCCGCAAAACCCTAAAGATTCGAACATGGGGGCGGGTACGAAGATCTCTCACTGGTTCGCCTCACCTAGCTCACTACTCGCTTGGGGTGGCAGGAAACTCACTTGATGGTGAGGGAAACAAAGAACACAACAGTTTACCCAGGTTCGGGTCGTCGTGAGCGTAAAACTCTACTCCTCTCTTGGTGGATTGCTTCTCGTGGACGTTGGTGGATGAACTAGTACAATACTTGGGCGCCTTGGGAGGCTGGGTGACTTTGCGTGGGGCTAGTGGGCGAATGAATGGTTTTGATCGGATTCCCCTCTATGAAGCTACCTATCCTCTATATATAGTGGCGGCCCCGGTCCTCTTCCCTTATCGTTCCGGCGGGAAGGGATCCCACAGTAGCCAATTTGGAAGGGGGACAGGGGAACATGCTCCCCTGCCCAAAGGTGGTCTTCGCCTGCAAAGTGGTTGCCCATGCTTTTGGGACGGGCCCAGGGAAGACGTCTGTCCTACTAGCGGGTGGCGACGACCTTGTTGTACCAGAAGGGAAAGCTTTGGAAGATGCCTTTGGATCCCTGGTACGTCCCAACCCCTCTTTGCACTAAAGGGGAAATTGTTCCACCTTATTGTCTGCTGCTCGCCCGTCCTTTCCCTTTCGTCACCCTTGACTCCTGAGGCTGGGCCTCGCCTAGGAATATCCGCCGGTCTGGAGGGTTCTTGAGGAGGCCCCCTGCGGGTCTTGATGCAGTTCCTCCTCGTGAGGCTTGGTGCCTCACGAGGGCCTCGCCTTGAACGATGCCGAGCCCGTTGGTTTTCCTGATGGAGTGGGCTGGTGCTGGGCCACAAGCTGGCAGGTCTGTGTACCCCCATTCCCAGAACACCAACAAGGAAAAACGGCGAGCACTAAGAATCGGGCATGTGCCAACGTGGAGCATGGGACTTAAACGAGAGTGTGTTGGAGCAACCGCTATCGCTGAGCATGGGGCATCTACCAGCACTAAGCATGGGGCTTCCACAAGAGTGGGTAGGAGAAACCACCAGTGCTGAGCATGGGATCTATGCCATCACTGATCATAGGGCTTCCACGAGAATAGGTAGGATCAACCGCCAGCATTCAGCATGGGGCATCTGACAACGCTCAGCATGGGGCTTCCACAAGAGTGGGTAGGAGGAACCGCCAGCACTAAGAATGGGGCTTCGACGAGAGTGGGTGGGAGCAACCGCGAGAGCTCGGCATGGGGCATCCGCCAGTCCTGAGTATGTGGCTTCCACAAGAATGGATAGGAGCAACTGCCAGCACTGAGCACGCGGCTTCCACAAGAGTGGGTAGGAGCAACCGCTAGCGGTAAGCATTAGCCGATGATGAAGCAGTGGCCTCCAGAGGCAGGAATCCATAGGCCACCTGAGGAGGGATCTTGGAAGTCGCCGACAAGGCCTTGAGGAGCTCGAGTGCTGCCTCCACACGGGTGACATCTACAGGCACGGACTCCGCATGCTTCGTCTTTGTGCAGGCTCACTCCTCCCGCTCCACCATAAGGGCCGCGCTGGCCGTTTGGGGGTGGTCGTATTGTAGCCGCGTGCGAGCGTGTGCGTCGCGTCTTTCTCATCGCCATGGATGGTGAGGGTACCACTGTAGCTGAGCATCTTGATGAGGTAGTAGGTGTGGTGGGTTAGGACCATGAATTTGGAGAGCGCCGGGTAGCCCAAGATGGTTTTGTAGGGGAGGCTAGTGTGAGCCACATCGAAGGCGATGAACTCCATATGGTAGTCCTTGCAGGTACCGACGGTGACGGGAAGGCGCACCAGCCACAAGGGCAGAGTGGAGCCGTAGGTGATGCCCAAGAAGGGCCTGGTAGGCGCCAGGCACTCATAGGGCACCTTGAGCATCTCGAAAGTCTCCATCGAGAGCAGGTTGAGGCCTGCACTACCGTTAATGAGTGTATTGGTGAGGACGACACCGGTTATAGTGGGAGTACACAGCATAGGGATAGCGCCCACATCCCTAGTGTACTTGGGGTGATCACTCACATTGAAGGCGATGGGGGACTCGGACAACTTGAGGCGGGCGGTGGACTCAGGTGCCGAGAGGGTAGCGTTCGCCTCCCATGAGAAGCGCTTGAGGTGGTAGCTGGACGGAGGGGCCGTGGACCATCCTAGTATGGAAGCCACCCAGCAGGGACCTTCGGAGCCCCCACTAGTGGGACCGCATGTGGTCGAAGCCATGTGGTCGCCGCGCCCAACCGCGGCAACATTGTGGCGAACGCAACGCATGATTTGGCAGCGACAACAAACACTACCTGGCATGAACAAACCATGGGCTAGTTCCGAGACGTATGCCACATGGCACCATTCAACTGTGCCGCATCCTAGAGAAGGAGAAGAAGCAGTGCGGTCAGGTCGCATGACGCAGAGCGGAGAAGTGGGTGAAGAGTGAGGGGGCACCTGGTCAACGCATGCGGCAGAGACAAGCTCAGGGAGGCGCTCGAGCGAGGCATCGCGGCCGTGCTGGCAGGGCGACATCACAACAGCCTCTATGCCATGAGCATGCAGCCCGCGGAGCGGAGGGGCTGTGACTTGCGGGTGAGGAGATAGTGAGAGAGTGGCCAAGCGCCAGATTGTCCTCCGATAGGTGGACGGAGGGGGCCACCTGCTACCAAACAGGCTCGGTGGCGGTGCGCGGGTGATACGTCTCCAACGTATCTATAATTTTTTATGGTTCCATGTTATTATCTTATCATCTTTGGATGTTTTATATGCATGAATATGCTATTTTATATCTTTTTTGGGACTAACCTATTAACTCAGTGCTAAGTGCCAGTTTCTGTTTTTTTTCCGTCTTTTTGACCCTTTTTCAGACGGGGTCCAAATGGAATAAAACTTTACGATGATTTTTTTGGACCAAAAGAGACCCCCGAAGGTTTGGAAGAAGGCCAGAAGATCCACGAGGGGGTCACAATCCCGGGAGGCGCGACCACCCCCCTAGGTCGCATCTACCAGGCTTGTGACCTCCTGGTCGGCCCAACCGACGTAATTCCACCGCCATAAATTCCCATAAATTCAGAAACCCCCAAAAAGAAACCTAGATCGGCAGTTCCTCCGCCGCAAGCCTCTGTAGCCACCAAAAACCAATCTGGAGCCAGTTCCGGCACCCTACCGGAGGGGGAATCCATCTCCGGTGGGCATGCTCATCATCCCGTCGAACTCCATAACGAGGAGGGACTAGTTCTCCCTCGGGGGTGAGGGTACGTACCAGTAGTTATGTGTTTGATCTCTCTCTCTCGTGTTCTTGAGATGTCTTGATCTCGATGTACCGCCGGCTTTGCTACTATAGTTTGATCTTATGATGTTCTTTCCCCTCTCCATTCTTGTAATGAATTGAGTTTCCCCTTTGAAGTTATCTTACCAGATTGAGTCTTTGAGAACACTTGATGTATGTCTTGCACGTGTCTATCTGCGGTGATCAACTTGCGGGTTTGAGACATTGGGAACCTATGCATATGGTTTGACACACGTTTGATTCATGTGAGTACTCGATGTATGTTTTGGTGAGCAACTTGTGGGTTTGTGACATTGGTAACCTATGCATAGGGGTTGGCACACGTTTTGACTCTCCGGTAGAAACTTTGGGGCACTCTTTGAAGTTCTATGTGTTGGTTGAATAGATGATTCTAAGATTATGTGATGCATATCGTATAACCATGCCCTTGGGGTGACAATGGAGTATCTAGGTGACATTAGGGTCTTGGTTGATATGTATCTTAAGGTGTTATTCTTGTACGAACTCTATGAAAGATTGAATGGAAAGAATAGCTTCGTGCCATTTTACTACGAACTCTTGAATAGATCGATCAGAAAGAATAACTTTGTGGTGGTTTCGTACCCGACAATAATCTCTTCGTTTTTCTCCGCTATTAGTTACTTTGGAGTGACTCTTTGTTGCATTGTGAGGGCTAGTTATATGATCCAATTATGTTATCTTTGTTGAGAGAACTTCTCTAGTGAAAGTATGAACCCTGGGCCTTGTTTCTATGCATTACAATACCGTTCGTCCTCACTTTTGTTACTAGTTACTTTGCTGTTTTTGTAATTTCAGATTACAAAAACCTATATCTACCATCCAGATTGCAATTGTATCACCATTTCTTCACCGAACTAGTGCACCTATACAACTTACCATTGTATTGGGTGTGTTGGGGACACAAGAGACTCTTTGTTATTTGGTTGCAGGGTTGCTTGAGAGAGACCATCTTCATCCTACACCTCCCGCGGATTGATAAACCTTTGGTCACCCACTTGAGGGAAAATTGCTACTATCCTACAAACCTCTGCACTTGGAGGCCCAACAACATCTACAAGGAGAAGGTTGCGTAGTAGACATCAAGATCTTTTCTGGCGCCGTTGTCGGGGAAGCTAGGTAAGCGACACTAACATCCCATCAATGAAGCTCTTTTCTGGCGCCGTTGCCGAGGAGGTTAGTGCTTGAAGGTATATCTTTAGATCTTGTAATCGTATCTTTTTGTTTCTTGTTCTATCTCTAGAAAACTACAAAAAATGGAATTGAGGATGCCTCATATGCTCCATCTTTTCAATGTCTTTCGTGAGCATGATGGGAAGGAAAATTGTGCTCAAGTGCTGAAAGAAGAATTACATAGAATGCTTGGCATAGAATATGTGAATGATGAGCATGATTGCAATATTGTTAGCATGAATTCTATGAATACCCATGATGCTAGTGATATGCAAAGCCACAAGCTTGGGGATGCTATATTTGATGAAGATGATCTTTTTAGTTCTTCCACTTTGAATGATCAAAATAATTTTGATGAAAGCATGCCCCCTGTCTATGATGATTATTGTGAGGATACTTATTCTATAAAGAAGATGGGTAATAAAACATGTCATACTCTCAAGTACCCCTTTGCTAAACCTTGCTTTTTCATTGTGGACACAATTTGTAGTGCTCAAGTCTTTTACGATACTCCCACTACTATTCTTGAGAATAAATTTCCTTATGTGGAGAGTAGTAAAATTCCTATGCTTGTAGATCATGAAAAGAAAGCCTTAGGTTCTCGTTATATTATTGAATTCATTCATGATGCTACTGAAAATTACTATGAGAGAGGATCATATGCTTCTACTTATTGCAATAGTATCAAGCTTCCTATCCATGTGTTGAAATTTATGAAGCTATGCGTGTTTTGCCTTCCTATGCTAGTTGATTCTTGCTCAACAAGTTGTTTGTTCACAAAACCCCTATGCATAGGAATTGGGTTGGATTTAAATGTGCTAGCCATATGCACCATGATGCAATCGTTGTGCTTCAATCCTTATCTTTTATGTGAGCATGATTGAAATCATCATGCCTAGCTAAGGGCGTTAAACAATAACGCTTGTTGGGAGGCAACCCAATGAATTTATATTTTTCTTTCTGTTTTTGTTGCATCCACACTATGATAGTTCTGTTATGATTGTGTATTTTGTGTTGCTTTTTGTGTTTGAGCCAAGCAAAACCTTTATGACTAGTCTTGGTGATGGTTGCTTGATCCTGCTGGAAAAAGACAGAAACTTTTCGCTCACGAGATTGTTTTTCGTTTTTATTCAGAAACAGATTTTGAGTTGATTCTTTTTGCGGCCGGTTGATATGCCTTTTGCCCAGGCATTCGTAATGTTTCAGAATTTTTGAGATACCAGAACTATACGAAGTATACAGATTGCTACACACTGGTCTGTTTTTGACAGATTCTGTTTTTGTTGTGTTGGTTGCTTGTTTTGATGAAACTATGTATAGTATCAGGGGGTACTAGCCATGGAAAAGTGAGAATACAGTAACCCAACACCAATATAAATTGAATTCAAGTTTGCTACAGTACCTCAAGAAGTGGTTGTTTATTTTCTTGTGCTACTGATATCACGAGTTTATGTTTAAGTTTTGTGTTGTAAAGTTTTCAAGTTTTGGGTGATGTTCTCATGGACAAAGGGATAAACAGTGGAAAGAGCTCAAGCTTGGGGATTCCCAAAGCATCCCAAGCCAAATCCAAGGACACCAAAAAGCCTAAGCTTGGGGATGCCCCGGGAAGGCATCCCCTCTTTCTTCTTCAATCCATCGGTAACATTACTTGGAGCTATATTTTCATTCACCACATGATATGTGTTTTGCTTGGAGCGTCTTGTATCGTGGGAGTCTTTTCTTTTTGTTTCATCACAATCATCCTTGTTGCACACCTTTTGGGAGAGACATGCACTCATCGTGAATTTGCTAGAATGCTCATCATGCTTCACTTATATCTTTTGAGCTAGATAATTTTGGTCTTTGTGCTTCACTTAGATCTTTTAGAGCACGGCGGTGCGTGACTTGGTAGTTGGCTTGTGCTATGAAAGTAGTCCCAAAGGTGATAGGTACCCAAATAGGATACAAAAACCTCCATCGTCATGTGCATTGAGTAGAAAGAGAAGTTTTGGTTCCTCTCAATTAGTTTTGAGATGTGGATTAGGTAATATTAAGAGTTATGTTAGTAGGGTTTTGTGAATCTAGAAATACTTGTGTTGAAGTTAGTGATTCCCGTAGCATGCACGTATGGTGAACCGCTATGTTAGGAAGTCAGAGGATAATTGATCTATTGATTGTCATCCTTCGTGTTGCGGTCGGGATCGTGCGACGGTTAACACCTACCAACCCTTCCCCTAGGAGTATGCGTTTAGCACTTTGTTTCGATTACTAATAAAAACTTTCGCAACAAGTATGGAAGTTCTTCATGAGTAATGTGAGTCCATGGTATAGATGCACTTTCACCTTCCACCATTGCTAGCCTCTCTAGTGTCGTGCAACTTTTGCCGGTACACAAACCCACCATATGCCTTCCTCAAAACAGCCACCATACCTACCTACTATGGCATTTTCATAGCCATTCCGAGATATATTTCCATGCAAATCCCACCGTTCCATCTCATGACTTGTGCCGTCACTCGCATATTGCCTTTGCATGATCGTAAGATAGCTAGCGTCATGTTTCAACGTCAGATGCCAAGCTAGATCGTTGCACATCCCGGTACACTGCCGGAGGCATTTCCTATAGAGTCATCATCTTTCTAAGCTTTGAGCTGTGCGTAAATAAAGTTGTTGGAGCATTGTCCCATGTGAGGAAATAATAAAAAAAGGAGAGAAAAAGAGAGAAGGGACAATGCTACTATCTTTTTCCACACTTGTGCTTCATAATGGCACCATGTTCTTCATGATTGAAAGCTTCTTGTTTCGTCACCACCATATGCTAGTGGGAATCTTTACTATATAACTTGGCTTGTATATAACAATGATGGGCTTCCTCAAATTTCCCTAGGTCTTCGTGAGCAAGCAAGTTGGATGCACACCGACTAGTTCTCCTTTTGAGCTTTCACATACTTATAGCTCTAGTGCATCCTTTGTATGGCAATCCCTACTCGCTCACATTGATATCTATTAATGGGCATCTCCATAGCCCTTTGATACACCAAGTCAATGTGACCATCTCCTCCTTTTTGTCTCACAACACCATCACACTCTATTCCACCTATATCCATGGCTCACTCTCATGTATTGCATGATAGTTATAAAAAGTTTGAGAAAGTAAGACTGCAAAGACAATTACTTGGCCAATACCGGGGTTGTGCATGATTTACATTAGTTGTGTGAGGATGATGGAGCATAGCCAGAATATATGATTTTGTAGGGATAACTTTCCTTGGCCTTGTTATTTTGAAAGATCATGATTACCTTGCTAGTTTGCTTGAAGTATTATTGTTTTCATGGTAATAGCAAACTATTGTTTTGAATCTTACGAATCTGAACATTCATGCCACAAGAAAGAAGTTACAAAGGACAAATATGTTAGGTATCATTCTACATCAAAAATTCAGTCTTTATCACTTTCCTACTCGACGAGCAGGAGTTAAGCTTGGGGATGCTTGATACGTCTCCAACGTATCTATAATTTTTTATGGTTCCATGCTATTATCTTGTCAACTTTGGATATTTCATATGCATGAATATGCTATTTTATATCATTTTTGGGACTAACCTATTAACTCAGTGTCAAGTGCTAGTTTCTGTTTTTTCCGTATTTTGGACCCTTTTTCAGACGAGTCCAAATGGAATAAAACTTTACGATGATGTTTTTGGACCAAAAGAGATCCCCGAAGGTTTGGAAGAATGCCAGAAGAGCCACGAGGGAGTCACAAGCCCGGGAGGCGCGACCACCCCCCTAGGCCGCACCTACCAGGCTTGTGACCTCCTCGTGGGCCCAACCGACGTAATTCCACCGCCATAAATTCCAATAAATTCAAAAACCCCCAAAAAGAAACCTAGATCGGGAGTTCCGCCGCCGCAAGCCTATGTAGCCACGAAAAACCTATCTCGAGCCCGTTTCGGCACCCTACTAGAGGTGGAGTCCATCTTCATCATCCCGGCGATCTCCATGACGAGGAGGGAGTAGTTCTCCCTCGGGGCTGAGGGTATGTACCAGTAGCTATGTGTTTGATCTCTCTCTCTCTCTCATGTTCTTGAGATGTGTTGATCTCGATGTACCGCGGGCTTTGCTACTATAGCTGGATCTTACGATGTTCTTCCCCCTCTCCCTTCTTGTAATGAATTGAGTTTCCCCTTTGAAGTTATCTTATCGGATTGAGTCTTTGAGAACACTTGATGTATGTCTTGCACGTGTCTATCTGTGGTGATCAACTTGCGAGTTTGTGACATTGGGAACCTATGCATATGGGTTGGGACACATTTGATTCATGTAAGTAGTCGATGTATGTTTTGGTGATCAACTTGCGGGTTCATGACATTGGGAACTTATGCATAGGGGTTGGCACAAGTTTTGACTCTCCGGTAGAAACTTTGGGGCACTCTTTGAAGTTCTATGTGTTGGTTGAATAGATGATTCTGAGATTATGTGATGCATATCGTATAATCATGCAAACGGATTCTTGAGGTGGCAATGGAGTATCTAGGTGACATTAGGGTCTTGGTTGATATGTATCTTAAGGTGTTATTCTAGTACGAACTCTATGAAAGATTGAACGGAAAGAATAGCTTCGTGCCATTTTACTATGGACTCTTGAATAGATCGACCGGAAAGAATAACTTTGTGGTGGTTTCGTACCCGACAATAATCTCTTCGCTTGTTCTCTGCTATTAGTGACTTTGGAGTGACTCTTTGTTGCATGTTGAGGGCTAGTTAGATGATCCAATTATGTTATCTTTGTTGAGAGAACTTCACTAGTGAAAGTATGAACCCTAGGCCTTGTTTCTACGCATTGCAATACCGTTCGTGCTCACTTTTGTTACTAGTTACCTTGCTGTTTTTGTAATTTCAGATTACAAAAACCTATATCTACCATCCATATTGCACTTGTATCACCATCTCTTTACCGAACTAGTGCACCTATACAACTTACCATTGTATTGGGTGTGTTGGGAACACAAGAGACTCTTTGTTATTTGGTTGCAGGGTTGCTTGAGAGAGACCATCTTCATCCTATGCCTCCCACGGATTGATAAACCTTAGGTCACCCACTTGAGGGAAAATTGCTACTCTCGTACAAACCTCTGCACTTGGAGGCCCAACAACGTCTACAAGGAGAAGGTTGCGTAGTAGACATCAGCGGGCTGCAGCCCGGAGCACCTAGAGCAATGGGCGCCGTGAATATCCAAGAGGTAGCTTAGTGTGTGGCGCGCTCTCGGCGAGCGGCGACATCGTCCATGTTCATGTTGACATCAAGGTCGAAGGTGCAAAGACGTCAAGTCCCCCTACATGGTGCACCAAATGTTGGAGTCTGGGATCTGCATCCAAGAAACTTATCCAGGAACTAGGGTCTGAACACTGAGGGACTTTGCTTGGCGACCTATGAACCGACAACAACTACGGCAAAACCGTGACGAGCCCACTCACTCACACCGGGCACAATGGGGACAAGAGAGCTACCCAGGTTCGGGCCACAGTGAAGTGTAATACCCTACTCCTTCATGTGTTGGATTGCTCCCTAATGGAGATCTTCTGGCCTGAGGTACACGAAAGTGTGGGGGCGAATGAATCGATCCCTGTACATGGAGGCAGCCTAGCCCCTTTTGTAGTGCCTTAGTCCTCTTCCCAAAAAATGTGAGTGGGAAAGGGCGCCCACAGGGCGGCGATTCAAGGGGGACAGGCACCCATGCTTATCCTAACAAAAGACGGTCTCCGCTTGATAAAGCGGTTCTCGTGACGCGTTGGTGGGAACGGTGATGACCTCCGTCGTGGGGCGCCTGTCCGTCCTGATATCCTCGCACCAAAGAGGAAATGCTTTGGGAATTGCTTTGGGGAGGAAAACGCTGCTACTCCCATATCACCAGAACGGACACTGAGCTTGGACACAACCCGTTGTCCTTATCTTGACAATGGGACGTCACCCACGTGATCAGTGCGGAGCCCCGCGGGTGGCAATGTACAACCTGCTTTGTGAGGCTGCCTCGCCATGGGAGCCTTGAGAGGTGATCTGGTTCCTGGCGGCCTCGACAAGGCTTGGTGTGGCGGAGAGGGGCCTTGCGAGGCTTGCCCCTCACGAGGCGACTTCCTTTGGAGCACCAAGGGAGGGCCCTCATTCACGGGCCAGCCCAAATGTAGCCTCCTAGGCCAGAGGAGAATGGGCAATGGTACCGTTGTTCCCACTAGGTCGACAAACTCGCTTGACATTCCCTGCAAAAAGAAACATAGTGCGAGATAATTAACAAGAACACACAATGAAACACATATATGATGTATTTCATGAATTCAGAAATAAACATATAATGGACTTCATCAAATGGCAGTGGAAGTTTTGTACCATCCAGATTGACAGGAGGAAGAGAGTGGCCGGACGTGACAATGGCGAGCTCGTTGGCTGGATAGGCTCTTCCATGAGCGGGTGGTGGAATGGCTGGGCATCACAGAGGCACGACTGGTGCAGGGTAGGGGCCTGGCTGGGCGGGGAACGGTTGGGCTTTGAGAGAAAATAGTGTTCGGCGGCGGCGGGGGGGGGGGGGGGGGGGGGGCGGAGGAGGAGGCTAGAAATGAGTTGTTCTCAAAGTATTATGGTAAACTGTCGGTTGGTTGTTAGTGCTGGCACCAATGAAGTGTCGAATGCCAACAATTTATTTGTTGATTTTTAGAGCTTCGCTAATAGATAGATGGTGTGTGAAAATGCATATTAAATAAATAGTGTGTGTCAAAGTATATAATAATACAATTTAGGAGCTACACACAAATGGAGTACACAAATGTGTGGAGTATTACACAATGAAAAATTACACAAAAAGTAAATGAATGACGTACACAAATAAAGTACACAGTCATTTCACAATCCTCTCAATAATAGTTTGGGTCTTATTAATCTTGCTTGAATGCTTCCGTCCCACATTAGGACTCCTTTGTAAGAAGGGACGTACTATCTCAGGCAACGTATTTTTGCTCCTTCCGATGGTATAATTTTCAACGTCATCATAGTTCTCCTCTTATTTTGGGTCCATGCCAAACTTATCATAGTCATCCTCTTTTGCCACTCCATCCATCCTCACGATGCTACTCTTGGATCTCCAGACGACAACATGACTTGGCTTTGTCGAGTGAGTTATGTAGAAGCATTGTGACACGTCCTTAGTGAATATCGAAGGATCATATTTCACGGTAATTCCTTTCACACCCTTTGCACCAGCAGGTTGTGCGTTGTCAACGGCATGTTAACGACACCATGTTCTTCCTTCTTGACATTCTTCGCATGTCATGGGAATGAATGTGACAATAGCACTATGGGTACGAACGAGGGGTGAAGCCTAGCTACGGCACAATGGTTGCACTCAGATATACGAATTCAGGCCCCACCAGGGAGTGCTAAAGACCATATGTCTCGATCCCAGAGGCTAGTCTTTGCTCATGGGGGGTGTGAGAATACAAAATTCTCAACCCTTGACATGGAGCTCGGGTGCTGCTTATATAGAGTGCACCACGACCGGCTGAGCGCCATTACAAGGGTGAGTTAATGCTAATAACTCCAGAAGTTACTAGTAACAGCAGCTCTAACTTTGGCATTACTGGTCACACCGGTCTCACTGTACTTTATGTGGTAGCTTAAGTCTATTGCTGTTGTAGTCTCTTCGTCGTCCACACCTCGCTTTAGTCCAAGTGTCGGGGCACGTACGACTAACCGAAGGTGGTCCGAGTGACCTTAAGCATCCGAGTGAGAATTTGTATGCCCTAGTGAGACTGTGACTACACCGTGTGTTTTGCCATACTTTGCTAAGTTTACATAGATAAAAAATTAGGACCAATTAAAACTTTTTCTATGTGATATGATGCTTGAATTGTGTGCTTTTTACTTGCTTCTTTGCTTATGTTTTAAATCATAAACTTCCTCCTCCTCTCTACACTAATATCCTTGACCCCAAACCTTTGCCCAATGATCATGTCATGTGTATAGGACCAAAAACTATTTTTATAAAATATTGTTTTAACCAAAAAAACCTTTATGTGAATTAGCTTTCCCAAAGCCTATGAAATGAGGTTCGTACTACAAGTGCTCAAATTAGGGAACTTACCGTGCCCCAAATATTTAGTTTATATACTATTATAATAATGACTTCACAAAACCAAAAAATTATTATTTTAAAGTTATTTTCCTATTTTATTTTAAAACCTTTTTTAAAGCCAGAAATGGTCTCTTGTGGAGAAATTTTGTTTTTCTTCATTCCAAAATATTTATAAAATATATGGAAACTCACGGGACATATATTTTCCATATATATGAGTTTCAACACATGGTCATGTTTAAAATAGTGGAGAGAACCCCTCCAAATCCTTTATGCCTATTTCAAGCTTTTGAAATATTTCCATAGGAAATATTCTCAATAAATTCCAGGACAATACTAGCAGGTCACACATGCTATATGTGGTGATCTTGCCAAGTTTCACCTTAATCCAAGTTGTTTTGATCCCCCAAAATATTCCAAACCCCATTGTGTGAATTTTTTTAGCAACTCCACATTGCCAAGTTTACACTTTTGTGCTCAAATATTGTGGACATGTTCTGATACTGTAATAATGCATCCACACCAAGTGGTGCATCAAGGAGAACAGATGAACTTGTCCAAGGCCCCTCGAAACCACTTTTGCTGATTTCTAGAATTGGGAAATTTTACATTGTGAAGGTTCTCCAATTGATCCCAATTTTTTGGGAATGCTCTAACACTCCAATAATGCCACCACACCAAGTGGTGCATAACTGGGAATTAAGTTGCATGGATTTATCTGCAGAAAAAAAATTCAGCCCATTGCGAGGGTTTATCATGTTTACATTGTCAACATTCACCATATAATCTCAAAATGGGTGATCAGGGCCAAATGGTGTTACCATTAACCCTGGTAAGTATCAGGGACATTGGATACCCCTAGATGCCCTAGCAGAACATCAAACACCTTCATTGACAAGTTAGAGGAAAAGCAATGTTGATCCGAAAAAATCCCCTTGCCTTCAATTTTCTAGTACAGTATTGTGTGAACCTCTTTTACCTCGTGTAACTTTGCCATGCCCCTGATCAGTTATTGGAGGGTAGCTCCCTCATTTTCCCTCTCTTTTCTTTACCATGGAAAGGCCTCTCCTTCTTCTCTCCCACTATTGTTTTCATGCAAATGCCCCCAAACGTCTCTACAACCTCATTTGCACACTGATGCATCAATCCATACCAAAAGATGTCATGCTCGTGTGGAAAATATGACCAATTCAACTTAACCTAGTTTATGGCAGCAAATACAAATTTGTACTACAAGTGCCCTATTCACTAAACTCCCTGAGCTAAAAATTGGTGCGCATATAGTCCTTCCATGCATATGACCACTTGACAAGGTATTTTCCCAAATACCCTTTAGTAAAAACACTTTAGTAAAGCCCCAAGTTTGCTTCTGCAAACTTCCTCCCTGTCACAACCCCTCTTGCATAGCTCCTGACCTTTCCAAATTTCACCAGTGCACTCTAGCAAGCATGCCTTGCAAGCCAGACATCATTGGTCTACCAAAATCTCACTATGGACACGACGTGGCATGGTGACCACTCAGCTCACATGCATAGATAGCGCTCTGCCATGTAACCTCGTCCTATAGCTCGTGTCTGGCATAGTGAGGATACCACCGCACGTGGAGCATCCCCCCTCAACGTCTCATGCCCCTCCCCGATGCCAGGATGCAGACAAGGGAGCCCAGGCATGTGCGTGCTCGTTGCCCGCAGTCATCCTGATGTCCACAAGAGCTTCTCCTCATCGCCCCTCATGCTTTTTCCTCCCCATAGTCTGCTGCTCCCACTCCCATAAGCTCTCAGACCAGCCCCCGTTCCTCCCATAGCCTTCATCCATCCCATGTCCGGGATTCTCCCCTTGGTTCGCTCCCTTCCCCCTCTCGACCTTAGCCGGGCGCCCCCAGCATGGCAAGGATCGCCTCCCTCGCACTCCCGTGCCTTCTGTACCCGACGAGTCGGTCCAGACCGAGCTCACTATCGCTGCAGTCTGCCACCCTATCGAGCTCCTCGCTCCGGGAGTAACTGTGACCGACGTGACCACCCACGGGCATGGTGCAAAGTCGAACATCCGCCGAGGCTGCTGGCTTGGCGCCTGGTGCGGCGGAGGTGCTGGAGCCACGACAACCGGTGCCCTCTTCTTCCCCAATTGAGAGGAAGGAGAAGGAAGCGGGAGAGGGAGAGAGAGAGTGCCCAGTGGGGCCCCCTGTCGGCGAGCTAGGGGTCGGGCCCGACTGTTTTAAGTGGAGGCGCCCCAGCCGCTACCGCCTCTTTGAAGCTGAGGCGTACTCTAAGGAGTACGCCTTCGGTGTGTCCCAAGCCTCCAGGCTCAGCCGCTGGGCTGGCCAATTGCCTATTTTGCGCCCAGGGCACACCTTAGGCCCATCGGGTAACACCTTTGTTTTTCTTTGTTTTTATCAGAGACATCGTAAAATCCTTAGGAAAATAACTACACGTCCAAATGGCATGATTCAAATTCCTATAGATTCCTAAAATTGTAACCTATCTAGACATGTGCAATGAACATTTTTCTAAAGAAATTATCTGTTGTAATGATATTCAAATTCAAATTTGAATATTCCAAATCTCACTTTGTAAAATCAATAGAGCCTCCAGATCAACTCCAAATGGAGTGATTCAAATTTCTAGCCTAGGTGAACATTCTTATCATGCAATATTTCTGTTGGACCAAATAAATGGCCCTTTTCTATTTATTCCGACTTATTATATTCATAGGAAAATCATCCCAACTCCAAATCCAATGAGACCACTTCCAAAAGTCTCCTAAAATCATACCCTATGAGATGAATGCATCCACTCAGTTTTATGAAAATATTTTCTGTAGACTTCTTGTGGAGCAAGTGAAGCTTCCATTTCCATCGTTCAAAAATCTCTCGTGATCCATATCTCTTAGACCAAGCTTTAGGATTTTTTCTTATAACCAAAGATGTCCAAGAAAAATAAAACTCCTATTTTTAGAGCAATTTGTTTCCTGATTTACGTGTGGCTTATCGTGGTTATTTCCGACGATAGATGACAAAGTAGATGAACTGCTCGGAGTTGGATGAGAAGCTAAGAAGTCCTCAAAGAATTTGTGGAACCAGTCAAGTAGCCCTTTGACCACATCTAGGAAACTATTTTTATGCATGCCATATAGCACCCTGTTCCGATGCATTGAATCATGTTGAATCGGTGACCACCTATGTGGGTTGTCTCTGAAAAGTTTCGTGTTGATACTTGCACTTGGGCATGACCCTACCGTCCTATGAGGGTTGTGCATCTGGGAAGTAGTTAGGTTTATAGTAGTTGCTCCGCAAATGGGATGGGATTATGCATGCTCACGGTGAAGGAAATGGTTTCAAAGAGTTTTTGAAAACCCTGTCGGGTTCCACAAAGCCCGATGGATATGTGTTGAGCTAGGTAACCACTTGGTGAAGAAGTGGTGTACCGAGGCAAGTTGTGTGTCTGGTTTCAAATAAGGGATTTGATTTAAGATTTGTCGACCTTCCCAACATTACATGTACATCCATGATACCCCTTATGGAACGGGGCTTTGCTGATTACTATGGTTGGTGCTAGTAGAGAGCCTGCATTACTTGTGGCAGGAGTGACGTGGTCACTCTTAAAACAGGGCTGTGCCAAGAAAGGTCGACCATGGGCTGATTTGATAGACAGCGGTCACATCGTTACATGCCCTCGTGGATGATACGTGCGATGTACATCACTTGGGATTATCGCCAACGAGTGGACTCATTAATAGTATCGTCATGGGAAGGGTAATGTTCGGGTAGTTACCTTGGGTATGAGAAATACCATGAGTCATGAATGACACGAAAGTTCCCCGAGTCTTGTGGGTAAAGTGTGCAACCTGTGCAGAGTTTAAATCTATTCGAATAGCTGTGTCCACGATGAAGGACATTTGGGTGGTGCTGCTTAAACTACATCCAAAAAAATTCGCATAAACCAAGTGTGTGTTCGTGAGAAAGGTGATTGTGTGACAAAGATGACAGTATGATTCATGAGCTAAGTTAGGCGAATTGGCATGATTGGTGGACATGAGATGTTCGACCCTCAGTTGATAATACCTTACGATGCATGCCTCACAAGAAATTGATCATGTCATTGCACTCAAAATTAGCTTTGTGCAAACTTACCTACTTAGTGCTATTTCATGCATTATTATTTCCTTGTTCCAAACATGGGTTGCTTGCGAGTACATTCAAAGTACTCGCTGGCTTGCCTGTGGTTATTTCAGTGACTAGGCATGATAGAACAAGATATGATGAAGAATATCTTGGTGATGTTCGAGCGAGCTAGTATGATTCCTAGTCCGAATGCATGTAGGGTTAAGGCAGATGGCATGGGTTCACGCTGCAAAATATATGAAGACTTGGCCGTAAAGGGCATATTCGAGCTAAAATGTACGTAATGGATCTAAGACTCTTGTTATTCATTTTCTATCTATTTAGTTAGCATTATTCTCTGGGAAAAACTATGCACGTACATTAGGTGATCACGACTTATGAGTCGACGTCCCCACAGAGCTGGTATCACAGCATTCCTCATTGTAGGAAGCCCTTAGTGAGCACAGACGTTAGTTAGGACAAAGCTGTTTTTCCAGACCTTACAAACCACTTACAAACCTATATATTTCTAAACTCTCCTAAATTTCCAATGGAAGTGCAGGTTTTTGCCTTAGCGCTTCCACCCTTGTTATCTTGACTCTCCTCACATGCTTTTTCAAAACATGCAAACGGCTGCTAGCACCCTTATGCCCGTGACCACTGGATTCCTTGAAATCCTCGTGGTTAACTTGAAAGGAAGCAACCTTACCAAACGATCACCCGCATACTTGAAGACAAGGTTGATAACACTGCGATGAGACGATGACAACAAAATCTACCTTCTCGACGAATGAAGACATCGAGACTCAGAAGATGGTGACACCCTCGACACTTCCCTAGAGTGATGTAACATTGGCCTACAATGATCAGGACATAAGAAATGCAAGATCATGATATGCATCGCTAATAGAGTGACTCTATCCTTACCGTTGTTGTCTTGACAACCACCGGCGAATGAGAACCTTGCCATTCGGTCCGCCTCACATAGTGAGCAGGAAAAATAGTTCTCTTCGTCCTCCCCTCTTGGTGTTAATATTATCAACAACATAATCGATAGGTCAAAAATCCATCATGCTTTGCTAATGTCATTGCATAAGGATTGTCCGCTCACAATACTCGATTCCTTGGAAGACAACAAGACATTGACAGGATTACGAAGGCAATAAAAGACCCTGTGAACGACAACCATCAGGAACCACCTTTGCCGTTAGCTTAGTAGAGGGAAGTCGTCAAAGATTCTTCACCCGCAACCACTATCGTTTCATCGAATAAAACAAGAGACATGGAGGCACCAGAAGAAGACCCAGAAGACGAAGCACACTCCTCTCCCACACATGAAGTAAGAACGACTATTGAATCCGAGGACCCCTAGGGTAGGATGAGTCGTGTATCCCCTATGCGAAATCAAGTCCGTGTGATGGTTCGAATGGAACCATATGGTGTGTTGCTTGTTATGTTTGTTTGTGCCTTGATATAAGCTGCACTTTTTCCCCATGAAACAAATACTCGACTATATCACCTGCATCATCTTTATGTTTGTGTTTGGCCTTTCAACACTTGTTTGATTGCACATGCACTACTCCCTCACCTTTCTCGACAACTCAAGACCAACACGACAAGATGCACCAAGGATCCACCTCGAGAGACAACTAACACTAAAGACTGTGACTACAACATGCTCAACCAGACACAACCCCATAGCTTCATGCTTCTCCCTCAAGATTGGAGACCCTCCCTAGACCAACCTAAACCTCACAAGCTTCCCCAACTCAAACCTCTATTCAAGTGTTTACTAAACGGATTTTCAAGAGAACCCATTGAGCCCCGATAACACCTTCTAGAACTTGGTTTATTGTGGAGCAAGTGATCACATTGAACAAGTATCCTTCATTCTTAAGATAGCACCAGGATCTTGATGCCATAGGAAGGATCGTTCTAAGGGTATACGACCTATAGCCAATGATTTGAGGAGACTACAGTAAGTGTCTCGTGGATGTGGCTAGATTCTCTTAGTGGATTGTAAGAACCTTAAGTTGTTAGGTAAACTTGGTAGCGTAAGCTGATAAATTAGCATAACCTACATATTCCTGGAGTAAGTTGGATTCAGTAGGACTATTATGAGTACGATCTAAATCTATTGGTGGTATAATAAATTGACTTCAACGAGTAGCAGTCATAGATTAATAATGACTTGGAGTAGCATGTAAGAGTCCTTGTTGGGCATGAGAATTGGATTTAATCCGATGATCTTGATGATGATACCATGTTTCTCGGTGGATGACAAGTAGAGGTAATTGGATGATGTAGGGATGATTTAAGTATCCATATATGCTTGACCATGGAGTTTAGGTGGGCATGGTACTAAAAGTTGGTGGATATACTATGATATAGTCCTTGCAATGATATGTGGATTAAAAAGGAATCTTGGTGATCATGCAGAACCACATTGATATTGGATTTGTAGGAGTGATGGGACAAGTGATGATTGATGGTATTGGAGAACCATTTGATTGGATTCGTAGGAAGGAAACACGATCTTGGACTGGTATAATATGTATTTCCTTAGCATAGAAATGCAATACTGTAGACGTTAGATAATTTCATTGTTCAAGAAATCGGTAACTGGTAGCTGCTCGGTCGGCTTGGGAGTAGCGATTAATCGGTGAATCGGCCTATTAACTGGACTAATCGGTCGACCATTAATCGGTAGATTAAACAGAAACATGCCAACTTATATCTAAATTTTTGATGTATCATACCATAATTCCATGCACCTAGATATGTAATATACCAACAATATTCTATTGTAGGCATATAGAAAATAGATAGGAGGTAAAATTAATAATCGTTATACATCTAAATATATAAAATCTCAAAATTCAAATTGAGCAATTAAACATTTAAACTTATCCAGATACTTGCTAACATACATCACATAATATACTACAGATAACAACCAAAACCAACAGTTTCATCCATCCATCTACAAAATTGTAATTCATAATCTACTAATATATGAATGCTGGATTCTCCAGTAAGGTATGGGGCGAAGATGGTAGTAACTTGCCTGCAGGTGACGCCATTGAGGTAGAGATTGGGGAGAATCCCATGGGAGAGGATGGGGATTGTCCAAGGGGGATGGGGTCGAGGGAAGCGACCAGAATGTCGGAGCAACTAGATCTTTCAGGTGTAGTGTGGAGACTGGCACTGGTGAGAACACGACTAGCCACCAGCCAGGTTAGGAGGGGATGAAAGGAGCATGAGGAAACACGAGGAGGGCCAAACCCTAGGTATTTAGTAGAAAGAGGGTGTGGGAGGCATTATGTGCCAAATTTTTGGGTTTCGTTTGCCCACCAGTTAATAGGCCAGTAGTGATTAATCGGTTTGACAACTAATTAATCGGTATGACAACTCATTAATCGGTCTAACTGGCCAATTAATCGGCATGACAAGTTAACACGATGAATATGCGTTATTCGATTCGGTCACCCTAAGAGTAGCGATTAACTGGCAAGTTAACTGGTTAATCGGACGAATTCTTGAACAATGGATAATTTTACTAAGCGCTTGGATCGTAGTATCGCAGTCAAGCTTAGGAGCTTGTGTGCTTCCCGAGGATTTTTACATATGGATACACATGATCTAGTTATAATATACTTATGAGGTTTTGGTTTAGTCCTTGTCTCAAACCTTGGAGTTGAGTAGCATAAGTGATGTTGGAGTTGACTTATATGACATGGTACCTTTTATGACATTGGATGATTCGGTTTGGAGGATTTGGTAGGACTATTGGCATCTAAGAAAGTGTGCTCAAGGATAAGGTGATGGGTGTTCACTGACATCCCAAGATTCTTGAAACCCCGGAGCCTTCCTTAGACGTAAAATGGTTGGATTGTGACCATAGGCCTTGGCTCTAAGTCATTAGAATATAGCCAATACTCCACCTCGACCACCACTAAACCCCTAGGCAAGTGACCATCCAGGACAAGTACCCACTCCTCTCACACATCACATGAGCATAATGCTTGTGTGATGATTGGAGAAATAGAGTGTTGTCCTCATGGATGACAAGCTTATTCACCCAGAAGAGTGAGAAGCACCTTAGTCCTGTTTGGATAGGCCCCTTAAAACCACAATCGACATGCCTCTCAAGTGTAAGGTTTGACCTTGAAGAAGATGGACTCCTCGAAGCACCCTCCAAGCAGCAGAAGACAATCCTACCCAAGCAAGGTGAAGAACCACCACGGCCAAATGGACACGACAACAAAGAACAAACAATAGGAGTCAACTAAGTCAAGAAGCGTTGATGTTCAAGCACGATGAAGCCTTTGGACATAAAGTGAAATTAAGGAGGCCTTTTTGTCTAATCAAGAACGCGAGTCCTCACTGGACCATGGTGGAACCCCGTGTCAAAGGAAGTTCACCCCTCTTGGCAAGCCTCAGACCTTAGGATTGGATGGCTGGTTCATACCTTTCGGCAACCAGCTCATCTAGGGCCCTCAAAACTTTCCTAGATGGTAGAACCCATTTTAAAAATGGTGTCTCTAAGCTTTGTCTTATGGACAAGACCCAACCCAGATTTTTTTCGCAAGTAACTACGAAGAGGCTAGAAGGACACACACAAGAAGACATGCTGAAGACATGCGTCGGTGATGACGAAGGACATATGGCCAAGGAGGAATGAAGGGCATACATCAGCAACTATTCAAGTTGAAGATCTCAGGCTTATGTTGACACTCTTAAGGAAGAAGACCACCAACGACTGAAGATCACATGCTTTAAGGAAGTCAAGGAACTCCCCGTCATAGGGGACCACACCAAAACCTTGACCCTCCTTTTCTAACACGAGACACCTAGATGTCACTAACCAATGTGAGCAATCCCGGACCAGCACTGAGACACACTACTTTGCCATGAATTCTAACTTTGGAATACACACGCAAACCAGACCCTTGCCCGGACCTTGATTAACAAGCCCTTGACCCTTAGTCAAGCCTAGCATATGCAAGAAATCCGTTCACCCTTAATATGAAGCTAATAATGCACTCGATGTTGTATCATCAAACACTTCAAGATCCACTAGAGCAGTCACATTGAAGAAGGAGCAACATGGGAACGTGAAGACTACCTTAGACCCAAATTCATGCATCTCTTCAATGCCTAGCCTAGGAATCTCGGGGACAAGATTCTTGTAAGGGGGTAGGTATGTCACACCGTGTGTTTGGCCTTACTTTGCTAAGTGTACATAGGTCAAAAATTAGGACCAATTAAACTTTTTCCGTGTGATATGATGCTTGAATTGAGTGTTGTTTGCTTGTGTTTTAAATCACAAACTTCCTCCTCCTCTCTAGACTCATCTCATTGACCCGAAACATTTTCCCATTGATTATGACATGTGTATAGGACCAGAAAATATTTTTATAAAATATTCTTTTAACCAAAAAGCATTTATTTGAATTAGCTTTCCAAAACTCCCTCAAATGAGGTTTGTACTACAAGTCCTCAAATTATGGAAGTTTCGTTGTCCCCAATATTTTTATAAATCCTATTATAAAAATGACTTCATAAAACTACAAAATTATTATTTTAAATGTTATTTTCCTATTTTATTTAAAACACTTTTTCTAAAGCCAAAAATGGTCTCTTGTGAAGAAAAAATGTTTTTCTTCATTCCAAAATATGTGAGAAAATTTAGGTAAACACAGGGGACATATGTGTTCCATGTATAAGAGTTTCAACACATGGTCATATTCAAAATAGTGGACAAAACCCGTCCAAAACCTTTCTACCTATTTCAAGCTTTTGAAATATTTCTATAGGAAATTTTCTCAATAAGTTCCTGGAAAATTCTGGCAAGTCACACATGTTGTATGTGGTGATATTGCCAAGTTTCACCTCAATCCAAGTTGATTTCAGCCCCCCAAATATTCCAAAACGCTATCTCTGCAAAACCAAATTTGAGCAACTCTACATTGCAAAGTTTCTCTTTTTGTGCTCAAATTTTGTCGACATGTACTCATAATGCATCCACACCAAGTGGTGCATCAAGGAGAACAGATGAACTTGTCCAAGGCCCCTCAAAACAAATTATCCTGATTTCTCGAATTGGGAAATTTTACATTATGAAGTTTCTCCAATTGATCACAAAATTTTTGGGCATGCTCTAACACTCAAATAATGCCAGCAGAGCAAGTGGTGCATTAGTGGGAATTAATTTGCATGGATTTATTAATAGAAAACAATGTTTCCCCATTTCTAGGGTTTATGAAGTTTACCTTGTCAATTTTCACCATATAATCTAAAAATTGGTGATGAGGGCCAAATGGTGTTACCATTTACCCGTGGTAAGTATTAGGGCCATTGGATACCCCTAGATGCCCTAGGACAGAATCAAACACCTTCATCCACAAGCTAGAGGACAAGCAATGTTGACCCACAAAGATTCCCCTAGCCTCAAATTTTCTACCACGTTATTTTCTGACCCTCGTTTACCTCGAGTAACTTTGCCATGGCCCCTGATCAATTATTGGATGGTAACTCCTTCATTTTTCCTCTCTTTTTTACCATGGAAAGGCCTATTCTTCTTCTCTCCCACTATACTATTCATGCAAATGTTCCCAAACTTCTCTAAAACCTCATTTGCATATTGATGCATCAATCCAAATCCAAAGATGGTATGCTCATATGGAAAATATGAGCAACTCATCTGAATATAGTTTATGGCAGCAAATACAGCTTTGTGCTATAAGTGCCCTATTCACTTACCTCTCTGAGCTGAAATTTGGAGGGCATATAGTCCTTCCATGCATATGACCACTCGACACGGTCTTGTCCCAGATACCCTCTAGTAAAAATACTTTAGTTAAGCCCCCAGTTTGCTGCTGCAGACTTGCTCCTTGTCACAACCCCTCTTGCATAGCTCCTGGTCTTTCCATATTTCACCAGTGCGCTCTATATCGCATGCCTTGCATACCAGATATCATTGGCCCACCAAAAGGTCACTTTGGACACGGGGTGGCATGGTGACCACTCAGCTGACATGCAGAAATGGCGCTCTTCTAGGCAACCTCGTCCTATACCTCGTGTCTTGCCTAGCTAGGATGCTCCCGCACACAAGCATCCCCCCTCAACCTCACATTCCCCTCCCCAATGCGAGGATACAGCCAAGGGAGCCCAGGCAAGCGCGTGCTCGACGCTCAAGGTCATCCCGATGGCCACCTGAGCTCCTCCTCGCCGCCCCTCATGCTTTTTCCTCCCCTGAGCTCCCTGACCCCCTAGTGTGCTCCTCTTACTCCCATAAACCCTCAGACCAGCCCCCCGCTCCTCCCATGGCTTGCGTCCACCCCATAGCCGGGATTCTCCCGCCAGCCACAACTCAAATCAGCGGCATGGGTCGCTCCCTCCCCCTCTCGACCTTAGCAGGGCGCCCCCCAGCGCCGCAAGAACCGCCTCCGTCACCCCCTCTTGCCTCCTATCCCCGAGTAATTAGTCCTAGACAAGCTCACCGTCACCAAAGTCCACCTTCCCGTTGAGCTCCTCGCCCCGGGGGTACGTGCGACCGACGCGACTACCCATGGGTGCGATGCGAAGCCGGTTAATCCGCCGAGGCCGCTGGCTTGGCGCCTGGTGTAATGAATCAGCCGGAGCCACAATGATCGGCGCCCTCTTCTGCCCCTGTCGAGAGGAAGGAGAAGGAGGCGGGAGAGAGAGGGAGAGCACCCAGTGGGGCCCGCCTGTCGGCGAGCCTTGGGTCGGGCCCTCTATTTTAAGTGGAGGTTCCCGAGCCGCTACCTCCTCTTTGTAGTGGAGGTGTATTCCTTGGAGTACACCTTCGGCATCGCCCAAGCCTCCAGGCTCAGTTGTTGGGCCAGCCCATTACCTATTTTGTGCCTGGGGAGCACCTTAGGCCCATTGGGTAACTCCTTTATTTTTCTTTGTTTTTATCAGAGACATTGTAAAATCCATGGGAAAATTATTACATGTCCAAATGGCATGATTCAAATTCCAATAGATTTCTAAAATTGTAACCTATCCAAATATGTGCATTGCACATTTTTCCAAGGAACTTTCCTATAGTGATAACATTCAAATTCAAATTTGAATAACCCAAATCCCAATTTGTAAAATCCCTAGATCCTACAGACCAACTCCAAATGGAGTGATTCAAATTTCCATAGATTTCAAAAATCATGCCTTATTTTCATAGCCTAGTGAACATTTTATCATGCAATATTTGTGTTTGACCAAATAAATGGCCCCCTTTCCATTTATTTCAACTTATTAAATTCATAGGAAAATCATCCCAACTCCAAACTCAATAAGACCACTTACGGAAGTCTCATAAAATCATGCCCTATCAGATGAATGCCGCCACTCACATTTTTATGAAAATAATTCATGTAGACTTCTTGTGGGGCCAGTGATGCCTCCATTCCCACCGTTCAAAAATTTCTGGTGATCCAAATATCTTAGAACAAGCATTAGGAATTTTTCTTATGACCAGAGATGTCCAAGAAAAATAGAACTCCTATAATTTTAGAGCACTTTATTTTCCTATTTGATGTGTGGCTTATCGTGGTTATTTTCGTTGATAGATGACAAAGTAGACGAAGTTCTCGGAGTTGGACGAGAAGCTAAGTAGACCTCAAAGACTTTATGGAACCAAGCAAGCAATCCTTTGACCATGTTTGAGAAACTATTTGTATGCATGCGATATAGCACCCTGTTCTGATCCATTGAATCATGTTGAGTCGGTGACGACATTGGTGGGTTGTCTCCAAAAAGTTCCTTGTTGATACTTGCACTTGGGCATGGCCCTACCTTCCTATAAGGGTTGTGCGTGTGGGTAGTAGTTAGGTTGCTAGTCAGGGGCGGACCTACGTTGATGGTTGGGGGGGCAGCTGCCCCCAATTGATTTTCCCATCAGCTCATAGCTGCTCAACGTGCTACGCCATGTGCCCCCACTCAGCCTAGTAGCCTGCCCCCACTCAGCCAAATCTGTTGTATATTTTTAAAAGCCCAACTCCAAAGAAGCAGCTCACCTCATGCCATCACGCATGCAGCCACCCATCAGACAGAAGCCTACGGCCCAACGCAAGTATGCACTATGCATGTTGCCTAACCGTCAATTGCCAGATTATACCTAGATGGTAGACGCACACCTCATGTCGTCACGCGTGCTGCCACCCATGAGACAGAAGCCCTTACTTCGCCGTCGCGAAGTCGCTGACAATATCCGACGATCCCTCGCATCATTGTGGCCTTGCATGACAGTGTCAAAGCGGTAGCACAACTCAGTCGCCAAACAGGGATCCGAATTTCACCATTTTTCCTAATTCTATTTGACATTAAGGTAAGACCTATAATTCATCTAGTGTTTTCATTTGTGATTTCTGTTCGTTGTGATTTCTATGTTAGAAATCATTAACGTATATGTGTATAATCTATCGATTTATGTGATAAGGTCAGTTCAAACATTATTTTCTATAATAAAATATAAATTTACTATGAAATTTTGTACTTACAATCAGTGGCTAGTCCTGACTAAATACTCAAATTTAAGTTGGATAATATATTTCTACTTCCGACTTCCAAGCACACTTTAACTTCATGTATCAAATAATTCATATACCATTTTAGTTTTTGGTACTTGATGATTTTATGAATAATAGCCTTCTGCGCTTTGTCGAGAAAGAATTGCTTTTTTTAAATGATGTGGTAGTTATATGTTTTCATGCGGTGACAGATCACCATGACGTGAAATGGAAGGTAATGCCCCAAAGCTTTTTTTCCTCTAATTTTTAGTATTGCCCTTCATCAATGTTTAAATACTTCCTCGATTTAACTGTCTTTTTTTCAGTTGAAGGTTTAATTGTTACAACAATGTGCCGATGTTCTTTTATGCAACTTTAGAACAATATTGTGTCATATTGACGTAATTAAATGGTTAGTTTTCTTCCATTTTTAATGACATGTGTGGAATGAAGTGATTACACCCATGTTCTAGTTTACGTACAATCTTTTGCCATGTTGGCTCATGACTATGCTTATAAATTTTTGACCCCTCTCAACTTTTTTGATGGGTCCGCCCCTGTTGCTAGTAGTTGCTACACAAATGGGATGGGCTTATGCATGGTGACGATGAAGGAAATAGTTTCAAAAACTTTTCAAAAACCCCGTCGGGTGCCACTAAAGCTAGAGGGAGATGTGTTGAGCTAGGTAACCACTTGATGAATAAGTGGTGTACCGAGGCAAGGTGTGTGTGTGTTTTCGCAAACAGGATTAGATTTAAGATTTGTTGACCGTCCCAACCTTACATGTACAACCACGATACGCCTTGTTGGACGGGGCTTTGCTTATTACTGTGGTTGGTGCTAGTAGAGAACCCGCATTACTAGTGGCGGGAGTGACGTTGTCACGCTCGAGATGGAGTCATGCCAAGAAAAGGGCGGCCATGGGATGTTTTCACAGACACCGGGCACATCATTGCTTGCCCTCGTGGATGATACGTGTGATGTATATCACGAGGGATTGTCACCAACGAGTGGACTCTTTGCTTGAATCGTCATGGGAAAGGTAATGTTCGGTTACTTACCTCTTGTATGAGAAATACCGTGAGTCGTGGAATGACACGATAGTTTCCCTAGTCTTGTGGGTAAAGTTTGCAACCTCCGTAGAGTGTGAAACTATTCAAATAGGCATCTCCATGGTCAAGGACAGTTGGGTGGTGCTGCATAAACCAAGTGTGTGTGTGTGAGGAAGGTGATTGTGTGATAAAGATGGCAGCATGATTCATGAGATAAGTCAGACGACCTGGCATGACGGGTGGACATGGGATGTTCGACCCTCAATTGATATTGATATGTGTAACCTATTCGCATGGATATTGTTCACCTCATGATGCATGCCTGACAAGAAATTGATCATGTCATTGCACTCAAAATTGGCTTTCTGCAAACTTACCTACTTAGTGCTATATCATGCATTGTTATTTCCTTGTTTCAAACACGGGTTGCTTGCGAGTACATTCAAAGTACTCACTGGCTTGCCTCTGCTTATTTCTATGACCAGGCATGAGATAATAGGATATGATGAAGAATATGTTGGTGACGTTCGAGCGACCTAGGACACTTCCTAGTCAGAATGCGTGTAGTGTTAAGGTAGATGGCATGCATTCATGCTATCTTTGACGATTTCTGCTGCAATATATACGACGACTTGCTCATAAAGGCCATATTCGAGCTAAGTGGTACGTAATGAATTTAAGACTCTTGTTATTTAGTTTATGTGTGTTCATTGAGCATTGATCTCTAGGAACAGTGTGCACCTACATCCGGTGATCGTGACTTATGAGTCGGGGTCCCCACATGGAGCCTTAGGTGGGCCTTGGAATGTAGGTTCGTGGCCCTACCCCAATTTACATCCCAATCAGTAGCCCCTGGATTGATTGAGGTTTTATAGGCCAAGTGAAAGGCCTTCTCAGCATCCTTTGTGTCTCGGAAACGTCGATAGTGCAGCTTGGGGATACTGCACTCGGACTCTTAGTAAACCATTAAGGATTCAGGAGTGAAATATTCTGAGTGTTCGAGCATGTCCACATGCTTGCAATCGGTAACAATTGTTTATCTCTTGGGGAGATGAGTTGACGATTTGAGCGATCGTGAGCCCGGAGCTCCGAATGTCCAGCGGTAGTTAGGACAGTCCCACTCGCGCCATGGTAAGGTGTGGGGACCCCGACTTACTAGTCGAGAATCCCGTGCTTAGTGATCCCACATATCAATGCTCACCTAACACAGATACCGAATAAAAGAGTCTTACATCCAAGTACCGATTGTTACAACACATGACCGAAGGGTCAAGTTCACAAGATAGGGCCTAAGGACAAATCACTCGAATACACTAATAGCGGAAAACAAGGGGCTAAGCGGGTGCCCATGCCATCAAGTCTACACCGACAGGCATTCTGACTTGGAAGCGTCCTAGTTCGCAGGGGCGTCTCCGTAGACGTAGTCATCTCCAAACTCTGGTCCTTCCATGTCTGGTCAATAACATAACCAGTGGCAAGCCAATGAGTACTTTGAATGTACTCGGAAACAGCACATGATGTAATCAACGAAAGTGAAGGATAACAATATCATGCATCTTTAGTGTAGCTCATCTAGGTGGAATGATCATGATTATGCACCAAGTTACAGAATTACTCTTGAAGAACAGGTTACAGATATCAATATATCTGTCGAGGGCTGAACCATCCGGATTCACCTATATGCCAATCACCGAATTTGGTCATATCTTTGCTTTCATAGCAACATCTTTCTCAACACCACACACACACACACACTTGGTTTATGCGGAAATAACTGGACGTAGTTTAAGCAGGATTACCCAACTGTCCTTGATCGTGGACACGGCTATTCAAATAGTTTACACTCTGCGGAGGTAGTACGCAGGACTCATGAGATCCGGGAAACTTCCGTGTCATCCACGACTCGCAGTATATCACATACCCGAGGGAAGTACCCGATCAATGCCTTTCCCCTGACGATACTAGACAAAGAGGTCCACTCGATTGGTACCCATCCCACATGTTGTACGTCTTACAAGCACCAACTCTGGACAGTACCAACCATGCGGGGACCAACGGTGTGACTGGAACTCATAAAAATGGCATAGTCGTCCTACCTGGCACGACCCCATCACGAGAGTGACCACACATCACTTCCGCCACTAGTAATGTGGCTCTTTGCTAGCACCGACCAGAGTAATTAACATAGCCCCGTCCCATAAGAGGTAACGTGGTCGTACTGGTAAGGTTGGGATGGTCGACACATCATAAATCTATTCCCATTTCCGAAACCATACTCACACAAATACTGGGTGCATCACTTCACCAAAAGTGACCACCAACTCATCATCACCCTCGGGCATTAGTGGCACCCGATGGGGTTTTCATAAACTCTTGCTTTATGCCATCAACATGCTCATGATAATACTACTTCTATCTTTACTTGTCAACATGGAATTAGCATGACCCTCAAGGGTAGGGTCAACCTCAATGCATGTGCTCCGGGGGAGCCTTCGGTAAAATCATATCAAATGATTACCGACACTTATGATCATATGCAACGGGAATACTTGCTATCTTAAGATGCAAAGTAACATATACTTTGTCATGGTCAAATAGCTGCTGGCCTTGGTCAGCTAAGTATCTGGGGTCTTCGAGGTCTTCCGCTCTGATTCCCTCATCACACGGATTTTCTATCATTGATAAAACAGTAAAGAAGAAATAGCTCACATAGAAATAGTCCACAAAGTTATTTTAAAAAAAATGTTCTGTATTACTGATAAATCTAAGGTATGATTTTAAAAATATTTGCCTTAATTTTCCTTGAAGGAATATTTTTGAAATCAACCAAATAGAAGCAAAACTATTCCAATTTAATCTTTTTTATTAATATAAAATAGAATAGTTGTTGGAAAAAATTCATCCAAACATAGCATTAAATACTACACATTTTTAAATGAATAACAGTGGAAAAATCATATTTTTACACTGGTTAAATGTTTTTATAAAAATCATAGAAACCAGGGTTTTAACAATAAAAGAAAAACAGGCTAACTTCTGGCCTTGCTCGGCCCAGAGCTGGGCTGGCCCATGGCCAGCTGACAGCCTGCCCAGGCGCCCGCGCAGTCAGGTTTGAACCTGACGCGGGGGGACCTACGGTCAACGGCCGAGGTCGGCGAGGGGGAGGAGGCTGGGCCACCGACAGGTGGGGCACACCTGTTGGGGTTGTCTCCTACCTTTGGCCAGAGAGGAGGAGGAGAACGTCGACGAGGTTGCCGACGCGCTCATGCCCCAACGAACATAGGAATGGGTTCGCCTTACCTGCTGGTGGTCGAAACAACGACGGGGAGGCAGGGGTTCACCGGCGACGAGGAGGCCGTGGCAGAGGAGTTTCGGGAGGTGGTCGAGGGGGTGGCTAGAGACATGGAAAATCTCGGACGAGTTGGGGGAAAGCTTCCTGGTATCGAGAGGGTTAGTTTGGTGGGTCGAGGGGCGCAGGAGCCGTCTTGTAGCCGAAGATCGACCGAAGCTCCGAGGCGGAGGGGCCTCGGTTGATCTCGAGCACCGGGCTCTGCGGGTTTGTTGGGGTGGCTAGGGAGGTACTAGTGATCGTGGTGAAGCTATCTGAGGGGTGCTGGAATGAGTGGGAGGGCTATTTGTAGGCCCGCGACGGTGAGCAGATTCGGGAGCGCCGGTGACTCACCGTGGCGCGCATGGGGGTCCAGAGAGAGGCTGGGGTCGAAACCATGGCTCAAGACGTGGTTTTGGACCGCCCGAACCATCTGCAGTAGAGAGAGAGAGAGGAGTCCAGCATTCGTGGTTGCGCAACCT
Organism: Hordeum vulgare subsp. vulgare; assembly: GCF_904849725.1. NCBI lineage: Eukaryota > Viridiplantae > Streptophyta > Magnoliopsida > Poales > Poaceae > Hordeum > Hordeum vulgare. The sequence goes on from NC_058519.1 coordinate 328,122,253, forward strand.
TGGCCGGTTCTGGTGCGCACGGGCACGAGTCGCGCGAGCCCTAGCGCGAGAGAGGAGGGCCCCTGAGGCTTGCTTGACGCAGAAGGGTTGTCGGGGAAGAGGTTGGACATATCGAGGGAGGCTGGAACTGGCCGAGGGCGTCGCCCCCACCTTGGTGACTCCCTATAGCGTTCCCAGAGCGCAGTTTTGGCATGCCACGGCATGCTGGTGCGCTCTGAGGCACTTTGGACGTGTCTAGCATGTCCTGTCACTGGCTGGGGGTGTGGCTAGCCGTTTGGTTCTTGTGGGAGCTTAGGTTGGTCAAGGGAGGCAAGAAATACTGGTGCTGTTAGTCATGAACTGAGATCTAAATTGGGGGTTTTTGGCCATTCCACTTTGAACCAGTGAGGGGCCAGTTGACTGGGGTTAGCCACATGTCCTGGCCACTTAATCTATGAGTTTGAAGCAAAGGAGTTTGGTTTAGCTGTGGCTAAGGTGGCTTTCTCCTATCTGTCAGAAAGAGTTCGACAATGGGTTTAGAGGGTTGCATCCCACCAGTGGTGCTGCAACTTAACAAGTTTGGGTATGGTGGTAAACCATGGGCTTTCACCAACTTTGAGCTCCAGAGGACAAGTTTAGGTTTGTAAACTTGAAAACACTCCAATATGACCACATCTGCTCCTTCCAAAGGGAGTGTGGGAAAACTAAGTCCCACAAATCCCATTTTTCGTGTGGAACCCTCATTTGAGGTATTAGGCACTCCTGCAAAGTTTTAGCATCATTGGACAAACTTTGCTATGTAGAGTTGCTCTAACTTGGTTCTGGACAGACATGGTTTTTGTGTTATTTGGGGTCCTTATCCACCTTTCATCAAGGTGAAACTTTATGTGGACTCCAAACAAGGCTTAGGGATATCATTGGAATTTTCTAGGAATTTATTGAGAAAATTTCCTTTGGAAATATTTCAAAATGCCAAAAGAGACAGAATATGTTTTATAGTTTTAATCAATAAATATAATACAAAATTGGGTTTGAAATCCTATGTATGGCAAATATATGTCCTTCTCATGATCTCTAAATATAATCAGATTTTTCTAAAGCAGAAAAGTATTTTTCCATGTTGGAATACCAATTCTAGCCTTAGAAATGGACAGGTTATTTAATTAGGAAAATAATCACAAAAAAAATTATTTTTGTGGTTTTGAAATATAAAGATAGGTTAAAATCAGATTACCAAATATGAGTAGAAGCACTGCTTGCTATCAAGGACATGTAGTGCACTGGTTAGAAATAAGCAAGGGTTTTTGGAAATCAGTATAATACCAAATACTTTAGGGTTTTAATCCTCACATGATCAAGCATACAAGCACACAATGTCAATCATGGCACTCACAACATTAGTTTTTAAAACAAATTTAACAAGCTGAGAATTTCACAATATAGACTAGTGGTAGAAAAAACAGGGTGTGACAGACCTATCCCCCTTACAAGAATCTCGTCCCCGAGATTCCTAAGCTAGGTGCTAAAAAGGTCTGGAAATTAAGATCGAAGATAGTCTTCACGCTCCCATGTACCTTCGGCTTCGGTGTGGTTGCTCCATTGAACTTTGAAATACTTGATAGTGCGGCTCCTGGTGCATCCTTCTGCTTCATCCAGTATGCGAATCGGCCTCTCGCGGTAGGTGAGATCAGACTGAAGGTCAATGGCCCGGTGATCAATGTCCTTGTAAGGATCGGAATGACTTGGCGCTTGGAGACACTTCCGAAGTTGTGACACGTGGAAAACATTGTGCAGACCTGAAAGTTCCAAAGGTAACTCCAACTGATAAGCGAACTCTCCACGTCTTGTCGTGATCTTAAATGTCCCAATGAACCTTGGAGCGAGTTTCCCCTTAACGTGGAAACGCTTGGTTCCCTTGACAGGTGTGACATGGAGGTACACTAGGTCTCCAAGATTGAACTCCACATCCCTGTGGCGAGAGTCCGCATAACTCTTTTGTCGCGACTTGGCTGCTTTCAGATTTTCTTGGACTAGTTGCACCTTAACTTCTGCCCTGTGCAAAACTTCTAGTCTGAAAATCAGCCCGTCTCCGATTTCAGACCAGTTAAGTTGGGTGCGGCATTTCCGTCCGTACAGCACTTCGAACAGGCCCATCTGGAGACTCGACTGGTAGCTGTTGTTGTATGAAAACTCAGCGAACGACAGACAGTATTCCCATTTGGCTCCGTGCGCTAGGACGCATGCGCGGAGCATATCTTCGACTATCTGATTCACCCTTTCCGTCTGTCCTCCCGTCTGCGGGTGGAAGGCGGTGCTAAAAGAGAGCTTGGTACCGAGGGCCTCTTGAAGTTTCCTCCAAAACCTTGAGGTGAACTGCGTGCCTCAGTCAGATACAATCTCCTTGGGAACTCCATGAAGACTTACTATGCGCTCCATATAGAGACTCGCCAACTTGTTCCCGTCATATGTGGTGTTGACAGGGATGAAATGGGCCACTTTGGTCAAATGGTCGACAACAACCCATATCAACTTATGGCCCTTGATAGACCTTGGTAAGCCAGTAATAAATCCATCCCTACCATGTCCCACTTCCATTCCGGCACCTTGAGAGGTTGTAGCAGCCCTGCGGGCCGCTGATGCTCAACCTTAACTTGCTGGCACACAACGCACTTGGCCACATACGTCGTAATCTCCCTATTCATGTCGTGCCACCAGAATTTTCCTCGGAGATCTTGATACATCTTGGTACCACCGGGGTGAATGGAGTAGGGTGTATCATGAGCTTCCCGTAGGATCAGATCCTTGAGTTCAGCCTTGTTGGGTACGCATAAACGTTTCCCAAACCACACCACTCCTTGATCATCCTCCAAGAATCCTGGGGCCTTGCCTTCTTGAATCTTCTTCTTGATACCTTCATTGCTCTTGTGACCCTTCTGGGCTCCCTTGATGTCGTCTTCTAGCGTTGGTTTGACTTCGAGGTTGTCTAGGAATCCAGATTCCACTAGTTCCAATATGAAGTTCTCCAATTCTTCATATAAGGCGGGCTGCCTTTCCTTAAGCATGACATTTTAGGTGCTGGTCTTCCGGCTCAAGGCATCAGCCACTACGTTAGCCTTACCGGGGTGATATTGAATGCTAAGGTCATAGTCCTTGATTAACTCCAATCATCTCCGTTGCCTCATATTCAATTCCCTTTGGATGAAGATATACTTCAGACTCTTGTGGTCGGTGTATATTTCACATCGCTTCCCCAGATGGTAATGTCGCCATGTCTTCAGGGCATGCACTACTGCTGCCGACTCGAGATCATGGGTGGCATAATTTTCCTCATGCAGGCGTAGTTGCCGGGACAAATATTCCACGACTCTGCCATCCTGCATTAGAACCCCACCTAGCCCGGTCCTTGAGGCATCGCAATATATCACGAACTCCTTGCTGATATCTCGAGTGGCCGATACCGGGGCGGTGGTTAGCCTCTTCCTCAACTCTTGGAAGCTTGCCTCACATTCCGGCATTCATTCGAACTTCTTGCCTTTCTTCAAGAGCTGAGTCATAGGTCGCGCGATCCGGGAGAATCCTTCTACGAAGTTGCGGTAATATCCTGCGAGTCCGAGGAAGCTCCTAACTTCCTTCACGTCGATTGGCGATTCCCAGTTGGTTACCGTGGTGATCTTAGAGGGACCAACTACCAATCCACCTGCTGTCATGGTATGACCCAGAAATCCAACTTCGTTCAGCCAAAACTGGCATTTGATGAACTTGGCATACAGTTGGTGTTCTCGAAGCTTCTCCAATACTAACCTCAAGTGTTGCTGATGCTCTTCTTCAGACTTGGAAAAGATTAATATGTCATCAATGAATACGACGACAAACTTGTCTAGGTATTCCATGAAGACCTTATTCATGAGGTACATGATGTAAGTTGGGGCATTCGTCAATCCAAAGGACATGACAGTGCATTCGTACAGACCGTACCGGGTCACAAATGCCGTCTTCAGAATGTCTTCAGGTCGAATCTTTAGTTGGCAATATCCAGATTGGAGGTCGATCTTGGAGAATACCTTGGCTCCATTTAGTTGGTCGAACAAGTCTTCGATCTTGGGGAGTGGATACTTGTTCTTGATCGTGACCTCATTGGGAGAATGATAATCGATGCAAAGTCGGATTGTCCCATCCTTCTTGGACACGAAGAGAACATGTGATCCCCAAGGTGACGCACTCGGACGAATAAACCCTTTCATGAGTTGCTCATCCAGTTGCTTCTTCAACTCCGCTAGCTCTTCGGATCCCATCATGTAAGGCTTCTTATAGATAGGCCTTGATCCGGGCATGAGTTCGATGTCTCGGTCAGGAGGCATCCCTGGTAGCTCATCAGGAAAGATGTCTGGGTATTTGCAGACTATTGGCACTCGGTCGAGTCCTTCCTCTGATAGGTTGTTAACTCGCGGCACTCGAGTGGGTATTGGCTCAGAGACATACTTGACTTTGAACCCTTGGTCACTTGTCATGGTAATGGCCCTATTAGCACAGTCCAAGATACTCTGATGCTTGGCCAACCAGTCCATGCCGAGAATTACTTCTAGGCCTTGCGACTTAAGCACAATGAGATCCGCTGAGAAGCTCGTCCCATTGATAACTATCCCGACCTTCGTACACCCTAGGTTGGTTCTCAAAACTGCTCCCGGGATTTGAATTGCCACATGCCCTCGAAGCAAGGTAGGTTCTAGACCACACTTCTCCGCAAACTTTTGCATAACAAAGGAATGCGAAGCACCACAATCAAACAATACTGTTGCTGGGGTAGAGTTGATGAGGAACGCACCCAGAATGCAGTCCGGGTCTTCCTGTGCCTCTTCTGCGGAAATATGATTAATCCGCCCCTTGCTATGATACTGCTGATTGCGGGGAGCCTGGTTCCTGCCTGGTGCTCCTTGGCCTGGATTTGGCGGATTGGGGCGCGGAGCATCGGGTTTCTTGTTGGGGCACTTCCTGGAATAGTGTCCTTGTTGTCCACACCCGAAACATGTAACTTGCGCTTAAAGGTTGGTCTTGCCCCCACCGTTGTTCGGCGGAGTGCTTGCTGGCTTGGTGCTGACTTGCTGCTGAGGTTCGTAATTCTGGCGAAATGTTGGATGCTTGTATTGTTGCTGCTGATAGTTGGGTCTTGAGGGGGCTGACTGCCATGGTCGTGGTTTCGAGCTAATCGGTCCTCCACTACCCAATAGGTTGCGCTTACGGGTGTCGTCTATTGCACGACGCTTGTCTTCCAACATAAGAGCCTTATTAACCAGATCACTGAAGGTCCAGCATTCACAAACAACCAGGTGATACTGGAGTGACAGCTGCAGTCCTTCCATAAAGCGCTCCAATTTGGCAGCCTCAGTGCTGACGTCTTCAGGTGCGTATCTTGATAGGAGGTTGAACTTCTGCAAATACTCCTTGACAGATCCACTACCTTGCCTTAAGGCTCGGAATTCTCGCTTCTTAATGGTCATCATTCCTGGAGGAATGTGAGCGGCGCGGAATCCATCCTTGAACACGGCCCAAGTGATGACTTGACCGGCTCGCATGATCTGAAATCCATCCCACCAAGCACTGGTTGTGCCTCCGAGAAAGTGGGTTGCATAGAGGACTTTCTCGTTGTCATCAGTGCACTTGACCAGCGCGAGAAGGTCTTCAATAGTGCGGACCCAGTCATCGGCATCCAAGGGTTCAGTCGTTTCCGTGAATATGGGTAGCGTAGTCCACATAAACTCAGAGAGAGTTGAGCGACCATTGTCATTCCCGTTCTGCGGCGGGTGGTTCACCAAGATTTGAGCCAGCTGCCTGATAGCGGCATTGTTGGCTTGACCTTCCTCTCGAAGAGCTTGAAGGAACTGAGCCATGTTCAAGCTTTCAGGGGGAGGTGGCGGCGATGGAACATCGTCTTGCTGTGCGTGGTGATCTCTAGCTTGAGCTTCCCCTCCGGTTCCCTGCTGCTGTCCTGAAGAGGAAGAGCCGCGGTTGCCGAAGGTGCTGTTGCTAGTTGCACTCACCATCCTGTCAAGGGAGCAGTGTCACGCCCAAGATGCGACCCTATCCTCAATTTGGCACGAGGGCGTCGTCAGGGATAGAAGCGCATCTCGTCGTGTCGCAAGAATGGATATCGTTACAAGTATATGTACTGAAAAGAAGAGATATAGGAATTGGCTTACACTCGCCACAAGCTACATCAGAGTCACATCTGTACATTACATGATCATCAAGAGTAAGAGCAGGGTCCGACTATTGACGAAAATAAACAACAAAAGAAGAACGACGTCCATCCTTGCTATCCCAGGCTAGATCGAAGAAGAAGAAGAAGAAGAAGCAACTCCAAATGAACAATCAACGCGCTCGCGTCAAGTAACCTTTACCTATTCCTGCAACTGGTGTTGTAGTAATCTGTGAGCCACGGGGGACTCAGCAATCTCATTTACAAAGGTATCAAGACTAGCAAAGCTTAATGGGTGAGGCATGGTTAACTGGTGAGGTTGCAGCAGCGGCTAAGCATATATTTGCTGGCTAAACTTACGAGTACAAGAAATAAGAGGGGGAAGATCTCCGCATAACGGACGTGTCTACTGACGATCAAATGAATGATCCTGAACACCTACCTACGTCAGACATAACCCCACCGTGTCCTCGATCGGAGAAAGAACTCACGAAAGAGAAAGTCACGGTTATGCACACAGTTGGCAAGTTTTAGTTAAGTTAACTTCAAGTTATCTAGAACCAGTGTTAAACAAAGTATCCACGTTGCCACATAACCGCGGGCACGGCTTTCCGAAAGATTTAACCTTGCAGGGGTGCTCCAACTAGTCCATCACAAATTACCACGAGCTGCATAGAAATCCTTGATCACGAAGCTCGCGATCTCGTCGGATTCCCTAGTGGAAAACCTCAACTCTGAGATTACCCAAAGCATCACCGGAATCCCGATGCTCAAGATATTTCGTCAAAGGTAAAACTAATCCAGCAAGGCCGCCCGACGTGTCGACGATCTCGATAGGAGTCGCGTACCTCGTTCTCAGGACACGGCGGATGAGCTAGACGTCGGGGTCGCTAAACCCCCGCGTGACCAGAGGGGCGCCGGACATCGCTCAGGTGGGGCCAACACTCGTGAGGAGCACTGGCCCGGGGGTTGATTAAATTTCCTCGGGTTAGTTACTCCCTATGCAGTTCATTAGTTATTAGGCAAATGTAGTACCAAAGTTGGGCCCTGCCAGACCAGCTTTAATCTAAAACGAATTATCAAGGGGGTCCCCATAACAACCCCGATCATGTTATGAGCGCTCATTTATGGAACATAACACCGGTAGCCGGAAACTAAGGGGGGGCAAAGGTGGAACAAAACACCAGGCTAGAAAGGCCGAGCCTTCCACCTTTTACCAAGTATATAGGTGCATTAAATTGAATAGCATCAATAGGGTGATATAACAAGGAACCCATGTTTTCACATGGAAGCATCAGCAGCTGCAACTAGCAACGCTATCAACAGGATTAAGCAAGCGGTAACATAGCCAATCAGTGGTTTGCTAGGTCGAACAGGTTGAAGGTTAACATGGCATTGTTGAGAGGCTGATATTTAACAGGTGATAGGCAACGCGACATAATCGATAGAAGCGATAAAACTAGCAATGCAATGATAGTAATGGTATGTGGGGAAATGATCATCTTGCCTGAGATCCCGCTTGGAAGAAGAATGCCTCCGTGAAGCAGACGAACCGACGTAGTCGAACGGGTCCTCACAATCCGGCACGCTGCGGAACTCTATCGAGGCGAAGCAAACCGGAAACACAAATCAACACACGGAATTCACCACACGATGCACAACACATATGATGCATGAGCTACTGAATACATGCAAGTCACTGCATGACAAATCACACAATCAAACACTACACATTAAGCGAAGCTCAATATGCACGAGTTGCATATTGACGAAACTCCATGTTAATTATTTAGTTCAGTCCCGGTTATCTACACGGCAATATTAATGTTGTCAAACATGGCAAGAGGTGAAGCGTAAATAAACTACCTATCTAGGTATTTTAAATGAGGTCGGAAATGACATATAGCGTCTCCGAGACGACCTCACATGTCAATTTACAATTCTGTCCAGATCTGAATTAACACCTTTAATTAGTTGTTAAACAGAAAAACAAATAGGTTCACGTGATTCTACACGTCAAGGCAAGCAATCTACATGTAAAGAACATCTCCAACGGAGCTACGGTTCAAAAGATACAAGCACCGCAAGATATGATGGCATGAATGCAATATGGGTGCAACGACGGCTACGAGCACTTCAAAACAAACAACCAGCAAGAGAAAATGAAACTACACAAGATTCTAAGCAAGTTTCATGTAGGACACGATCAAATCGGAGCTACGGTTCGAAAACTACGAGCATAACAAGAACTCACGACAATCTGCCAAAATCAGCCACATAGCATTTTCTACGCCTCACAACTTCGGATACACAACTCCGATAAGCTCAAGAAAGGCATGGCATGGAAGAGGGAAATAATCACTACTACAAACATCTAACAACAACTAGCATGGCAGCAAGGAGCACTAGGAAAAGAAGACACAAAATGGCATCTCACACACTATTTCAGACTTAGTGAAAATTACACCTCATGAAAGTGCAGATTTCAGCCTGAAGGCATATTGACAGCAGCAAAATCCATAGCTACAGGACCAAATGGCAGGAAAATTTACAGCATGCCAGAGAAACATAAGGGGTACAACTAACTCCATTGGACCAACCTCAAAAGAGCTACAGATCACAAGATGCAAGCAAGACTAGACAGCAACAAAATAATAACAGATTCCAGACTTAGAAATATTTCAGCTCCGCTAAAACATCACTATTTCTAGCAACTTGAGAGCAAGCAAACAACACCTAAACATGCATTTCTACTGCAACTAAAAATACCAGAGGCTAAACAAAACATCCAAGACCAAATCACTAGTTGACAACTCCATCAAACGACGCACGGAATAAATCCTACGAATTAAACAAAAGGGCAACATGGCAAAATATCTCGCGAACTAACTTCCTCAAAATCTAAAACTAATTGCACAGAAAAATCCATGGGATTTTTCTACCCCGGAAACATATAAAATATGTGGGGTTTGCAACACAAAATAAAGCCACCCGAAAATGCGGGAAAAAACCTATGCACGGAAAAATAAACTAGAGGCAATTCCCTACACGCAAAATATCAATGACCGCTCTAAAAACGTAGAAACATGGTCCCAAAAACATGGACATTTCTATCATGGCATTCGAGCAAATTCCCACACGCGTGGAAATAACTACGGGCAATAAACCTATCGAGACAGCACGTAAAACTAGGCATTTGGTGCGTTAAACTAGCTCAAATAAATATGCAAGTTTTATAAACGGGTTCTACTCGAGAAACTACACGAAAAGCATATAAAAACATCGCGATCCGACATATGGATTAAAAGATACATGGGTTTGAAAATCTAGTTATTTTTTCTGGAATATATATTAATTCCGAAAAATCCCTAAATTACTAACGGGCCTAATCTATTTCTGATGGGCTGCATGGTCAAGCGCAGTTTAACTAAAACACGCACGGGCGCCGAATATAGGGCTCAGGGGGGAAAAAATCACCTCGGGCCTGGCCCGGTGGAAGAGGAGGCGGACTGGGCCGCGCCTAGCTGCTGCAGGTCCTCTAGCGGCTGGCGAAGCAGCTGGGCCGGCTGGTGGGCTGAGGCGGCCAGGGCAAGGCCGAGCGGTGAGGCCCCATCTGGGCCCTGGGGCGCTGGTGCTGGAAGGCCCACATGGGCGTCTCGGGCGCTGGGAGCGACCTCCTCGTCGTGCCCGAGGGCACGACCTGGCGGCGGATCGAGCATGGGAACCCGGCGGCGGGGCTAGGGAGCCAGATCCCGGCGGCTGCGCAGAACGGGGCGCGGCTCGCGGCGCAAGACGACGGTGCATGGCGGCGGCGGACTCCGGCAAGGTTGACCGGCGGCTCGAGGAGCGACGCGGCGGCCAGAGGGCGGCGCGGAACGGGACAGCGAGGCGGCGAGGAGCTGCGGGCTCGGCTCTTCGCGAGCTACAGCGGGCGGCGGGCAGAGGGAAGCCCCGGAGCGGCACGGGCAGGCCGGCGGCGGCTCGCCACCACGGGCTCGCGTACGGGGAGGAGGTTGCCCGGCTGGGGCGGTCCGGGCAGGACGCTCGGGCAGGGAGGAGAACGGGGCGTCGGCCGCACCAACCGGGCTCGGCGGGCCCCAAATGGGCTTCGCGGGCCCGACAGCTGGAGAGGGAGAGAGGAGGCTGGCTAGGGTTAGGGGTAGGTTTGGCACGGATTTCGAGGAGAGATGAGAGGGGCAGTCTAAATAATGGCATGGGGGTATTTATAGACAAAAGGGGGGCTTGGTTAACCGGAATCGCGCTCCGGATCCAACCGCGGGGTCGGATTCGGACGATTCCGAACGCGGGTATGGGTACGCGGCCATGTAGAGGGGATATCCGGAGACGAGAGGGAGAATGGGCGGCGCGGCACGAATTTTAAAACACCGACAGGCGTCCGACGATAGACCGAATACGGTGCTGCTACGGTCGACCGTTCGGGTACCAGACGGTCTCCGATCGCGATGAAATTCGACAGGTGGTCTAGTGATAACTAACTAAGACCGCACGTCAAGCTTCGACTCAATCAGACAAAGTTTTACGCACACTTTAAAAACAGGGTTACGACGGTGCCGCGGGCGCGTGCGAGTGCGGTCGGATTCAGAACGGACAACGACGCGAACCGGCAACTAACAACGGATGCAAGTTTTGGAAACTGGCGGCAACGGAGATGCCGATGCAATGCAGATGATGCGCATGATGTGATGATGATGAAACAAATAAAATAAATCACACAACGAAAACGTAAAGAGAGGAGAATCTTCTGGAACGTCGGCATCGGGCTGTCACAAGCAGACATGTCAATTGTTGCCGAACTGGTTGTACTCGAAAGGGATGACGTTCTAGTAAAGAGGGGGGTCTGGTGTCGTGCTAGTGTCCAAGATTTCTATGACAATGATTTTGAAAAGAACTACTGCATTAAATTTAAAACAAGTGATGTAGTCGCTCACAAGCTGCATAAGGCAGAATGTGACTTGCATCTAACAGGTTCACAAAACGTCCGGGGTCATAAAATCCTGATACAAGAACTCCTACGCTCGGTACATCCTACGCTGCTAGGTGATCGACTGCGCGGTCTCATAAGCCAGCTCTGTGGGATCTTCGTATTCATCTTCCTCTCTATCTTCATCTTGATTAGTGCTTTCCTTCCTTGAGGGAGTAGGGGAAGGAAGCGGACCATCTCGACGTCTCTTGGTTGGCGAGGTAGCGAAGAGTTCGGTGTACTCTTCTGCGGCTAAACGACGACTCTGAAGAGGAACGACCTGAAGCGGGGGTATTCCTCCTCTGAAAGCAAAGCCAGGTGATATTACGGGTGCTCCTTCTTTCTTCACCTTGCGGTTCTTCATCTTCTCCATACGAAGTAGGTCCTTGACTTGGTGCAGCTCTTGGCGGATCCTAGTCGACTCCTTGATCAAAAGGTGCGTCAAGGTGTTTGAGAAGAGACTGAAGTAGGTCTGAAACATCAATGGCATCCCGTCCTCGGATGAGGGGTTGAGTGTCCAACTCCAGTCTACCTTATCTTGGAGTAGGTGACGAGTACCTGGCTCGTCCGTCATCTCAGGAAGGATGTCGTGGAGTCGCACGAGTGCCTCTCGTGCTGCAGTCTCCATGGCCAACATCAGATCCACCATCTGTGGCCCTTCAAAGAAACAGCTAGTTGGGGAGTCGTTAGCCTTCACTATCACGTCCATGTGATACTCCTTGGTGTCAGCGTTGACCCAGTATTCGTGGTAGAGGAAGATGGGCGTGCGACGCAGTTGACACTTCTCGAGGCTATCACTCAAAAGCAGAGGAAAGCCCGTTTCTAGAAGCATCTCTCGTATGGTGGCCATCTACAAGGTGTAGAGGAGAGGGTTAGAAATATGTAGTGGGTGCGGTTCTCAGGTCATTCTTATGTGCACTAATCGTTTCGGCTACCGTCCATGCTACCTAAGGCTTCCTATAGTCAGGATGGGTCTGATACCAGCTCTGTGGTTACCCAGACTTACTAGTCGAGAATCACCGTGCTCAGTGATCCCAGAGATCAATGCTCACCGAACACAGATACCGAATAAAAGAGTCTTACATACAAGTACCGATTAGTACAACACATGACCGAAGGGTCAAGTTCACAAGACAGGGCCTAAGGCCGAATCACTCGGATACACTAATAGCGGAAAACAAGGGGCTAAGCGGGTGCCCATGTTGGAAATATGCCCTAGAGGCAATAATAAATTAGTTATTATTATATTTCTTAGTTCATGATAATCGTTTATTATCCATGCTATAATTGTATTGATTGGAAACACAATACTTGTGTGGATACATAGACAAAACACTGTCCCTAGTAAGCCTCTAGTTGACTAGCTCGTTGATCAAAGATGGTCAAGGTTTCCTGGCCATAGGCAAGTGTTGTCACATGACAACGGGATCACATCATTAGGAGAATCATGTGATGGACTAGACCCAAACTAATAGACGTAGCATGTTCATCGTGTCATTTTGTTGCTACTGTTTTCTGCGTGTCAAGTATTTGTTCCTATGACCATGAGATCATATAACTCACGAACACCGGAGGAATGCTTTGTGTGTATCAAATGTCGCAACGTAACTCGGTGATTATAAAGATGCTCTACAGGAATCTCCGAAGGTGTTCGTTGAGTTAGTATAGATCGAGACTGGGATTTGTCACTCCGTGTTACGGAGAGGTATCTCGGGGCCCACTCGGTAATACAACATCACACACAAGCCTTGCAAGCAATGTAACTTAATGTAAGTTGCGGGATCTTGTATTACGGAACGAGTAAAGAGACTTGCCGGTAAACGAGATTGAAATAGGTATGCGGATACTAACGATCGAATCTCGGGCAAGTAACATACCGAAGGACAAAGGGAATGACATACGGGATTATATGAATCCTTGGCACTGAGGTTCAAACGATAAGATCTTCGTAGAATATGTAGGATCCAATATGGGCATCCAGGTCCCGCTATTGGATATTGACCGAGGAGTCTCTCGGGTCATGTCTACATAGTTCTCGAACCCGCAGGGTCTGCACACTTAAGGTTCGACGTTGTTTTATGCGTATTTGAGTTATATGGTTGGTTACCGAATGTTGTTCGGAGTCCCGGTTGAGATCACGGACGTCACGAGGGTTTCCGGAATGGTCCGGAAATGAATATTGATATATAGGATGACCTCATTTGGTTACCGGAAGGTTTTCGTGCATTACCGGAAAAGTTTCGGGCTCATCGGTAGTGTACCGGGAGTGCCGGGAGGGGTGCCGGGGACCATCGGGAGGGGTGTCACGCCCCAAGGGGTCTCATGGGCTATGGGAAGAGATAAACCAGCCCCTAGTGGGCTGGAATAAGTTCCCACTAAGGCCCATAAGGTTTGAGAAGGAAAAAACACAAGGTGGAAAGAGTTTCCAAGTGGGAAGGTGGAATCCGACTCCAAGTAGGATTGGAGTAGGACTCCTCCACCTCCAATTTCGGCCAAACCTTTAGGTTTTGAGGCTGCCTCCTCCCCTCCCTCCCACCTATATATACGGAGGTTTTAGGGCTGATTTCAGACGACTTTTCTACGGCAGCCCGACCACATACCTACACGGTTTTTCCTCTAGATCGCGTTTCTGCGGAGCTCGGGCGGAGCCCTGCTGAGACAAGGTCATCACCAACCTCCGGAGCGCCGTCACGCTGCCGGAGAACTCTTCTACCTCTCCGTCTCTCTTGCTGGATCAAGAAGGCCGAGATCGTCGTCGAGCTGTACGTGTGCTGAACGCGGATGTGCCGTCCGTTCGGTACTAGATCGTGGGATTGATCGCGGGATTGTTCGCGGGGCGGATCGAGGGACGTGAGGACATTCCACTACATCAACCACGTTCACTAACGCTTCTGCTGTACGATCTACAAGGGTATGTAGATCACTCATCCCCTCTCGTAGATGGACATCACCATGATAGGTCTTTGTGCGCGTAGGAAATTTTTTGTTTCCCATGCGACGTTCCCCAACAGTGGTATCAGAGCTAGGTTCATGCGTAGATGTCTTCTCGAGTAGAACACAAAAGTTTTTGTGGGCGGTGATGTGCGTTTTGCTGCCCTCCTTAGTCTTTTCTTGATTCCGCGGTATTGTTGGATTGAAGCGGCTTGGACCGACATTACTCGTACGCTTACGAGAGACTGGTTTCATCGCTACGAGTAACCCCGTTGCTCAAAGATGACTTGCAAGTGTCGGTTTCTCCAACTTTAGTTGAATCGGATTTGACCGAGGAGGTCCTTGGATGAGGTTATATAGCAACTCATATATCTTCGTTGTGGTGTTTGCGTAAGTAAGATGCGATCCTACTAGATACCCATGGTCACCACGTAAAACATGTAACAACAAAATTAGAGGACGACTAACTTGTTTTTGCAGGGTATGCTTGTGATGTGATATGGCCAACGATGTGATGTGATATATTGGATGTATGAGATGATCATGTTGTAATAGATAATATCGACTTGCACATCGATGGTACGGCAACCGGCAGGAGCCATAGGGTTGTCTTTATAACTAACGTTTGTGCTTGCAGATGCGTTTACTATTTTTCTAGGACGTAGCTTTAGTAGTAATAGCATGAGTAGCACGACAACCCCGATGGCGACACGTTGATGGAGATCATGATGATGGAGATCATGGTGTGACGCCGGTGACAAGAAGATCGTGCCGGTGCTTTGGTGATGGAGATCAAGAAGCACGTGATTATGGCCATATCATGTCACTTATAAATTGCATGTGATGTTAATCCTTTTATGCACCTTATTTTTCTTAGAACGACGGTAGCATTATGAGGTGATCTCTCACTAAAATTTCAAGACGAAATTGTGTTCTTCCCGACTGTGCACCGTTACTACAGTTCGTCGTTTCGAGACACCACATGATGATCGGGTGTGATAGACTCAACGTTCACATACAACGGGTGCAAAACAGTTGCGCACGCGGAACACTCGGGTTAAGCTTGACGAGCCTAGCATGTGCAGACATGGCCTCGGGACACATGAGACCGAATGGTCGAGCATGAATCGTATAGTTGATATGATTAGCATAGAGATGCTTACCACTGAAACTATTCTCGACTCACGTGATGATCGGACTTGAGATAGTGGATTTGGATCATGTACCACTCAAATGACTAGAGAGATGTACTTTTTGAGTGGGAGTTCTTAAGTAATATGATTAATTGAACTAATTGTCATGAACATAGTCTAATGGTCTTTGCGAATTACGATGTAGCTTGATAGTAGCAACCTTTGCAGACTGAGTCTGTAAAACCGAGGATTGTCCTCGTTGCTGCACAGAAGGCTTATGTCCTTAATGCACCACTCGGTGTGCTGCACCTCGAGCGTCGTCTGTGGATGCTGTGAACATCCGACATACACGTTTCTGATGACTACACGATAGTTCAGTACAAAAATACTTAATGGCTTAGAAGCAAGGCGCCGAAAACGTTGTAAAACGTCACGGAACATAAGTGATGTTCTAAAGAGATGAAATTGTGATTTCATGCTAGTGCCCTTGTTAAGAGGTACGAGACCTCCGAGAAGATTCTTTGTCCACAAAGCACAGGAGAAAAGGCTCAATCGTTGAGTATGTGCTCAGATTGTCTGAGTACGACAATCGCTTGAATCAAGTGGGAGTTAATCTTCCAGATGAGATAGTGATAGTTCTCCAAAGTCACTGCCACCAAGCTGTGAGAGCTTCGTGATGAACTATAACATATCAAGGATAGATACAATGATCCTTGAGCGATTCGCGATGTTTGACACTGCGAAAGTAGAAATCAAGAAGGAGCATCAATAGTTGATGGTTTGTAAAACCACTAAGTTTCAAGAATGGCAAGGGCTAGAAGGGATACTTCATGAAACGGCAAAACAGTTGCTGCACTAATGAAGAGACCCAAGATTAAACCCAAACCCGAGACTAAGTGCTTCTGTAATGAGGGGAACAATCACTGAGGCGGAGCAACTCAAGATACTTGGTAGATAAGAAGGCTGGCAAAAGTCAAAAGAAGTGTATTTGATATACATGATGTTGATGTGTACTTTACTAGTACTCATAGTAGCACGAGGGTATTGGATACCGGTTCGGTTGCTAAGTGATTAGTGACGCGAAATGAAAGATACGGCATAAACTGAGACTAGCTAAAGGCGAGGTGACGATACGTGTTGGAAGTGTTTCCAAGATTGATATGATCAAACGTCGCACGCTCCCTCTACCATCGGGATTGGTGTTAAACCTAAATAATTGTTATTTGGTGCTTGCGTTAAGCATGAACATGATTGGATCGTCTTTATTGCAATACGATTATTCATTTAAAGAGAATAATGGTTACTCTATTTTCTTGAATAATCACCTTCAATGGTTTATTGAATCTCGATCGTAGTGTTACACATGTTCATGATATTGGTGCCAAAAGATACGAGTTGATGATGATAGTACCACTTACTTGTGGCACTGCCGCTTGAGTCATGTTAGTATAAATTGCATGAAGAGGCTCCATGCTGATGGATCTTTGTACTCACCTGATTTCGAATCACTAGTGACATGCGAATCATACCACATGAGCAAGGCCTTGTTTTCATTGAGATGAAATAAGATAGTAACTTGTTGGAAGTGATACATTTTGATGTATGCAGTCCAATGGGTGCTGAGGCACGCAGTGGATATCATTATGTTCTTACTTCACTGACGATTTGAGTAGATACAGGAGTATTTACTTAATGAATCACAAGTCTAAAATGTTGAAAAGTTCAATTCCGTTTAAGAGTGAAGTTCGTCGTAACAAGAGCATAAACTGTCTACGATATGATCATGGGAATGAATATCTGAGTTACGAGTTTTGGTACACAGTTAAGACAATGTGGAAATTGTTTCGCAGTTCATGCCACCTCGAACATCATAGTGTGATGATGTGTCTGAACGTCATAGCCATGCACTATTTGGTATGGTGCATACTATGATGTCTCTTATCGAATTACCACTATCGTTTATGGGTTATGCATTAGAGACAACCGCACTCACTTTAAATAGGGCACCGCGTATTTCCGTTGAGATGACACAGTATAGACTGAGGTTTAGAGAAATCTAAACTGTCGTTTCTTGAAAGTTTGGGGTTTCGACACTTATGTGAAAAAGTTTCAGTCTGATAAGCTCGAACCCAAAGCGGATAAATGCGTCTTCATAAGATATCCAAAACAGTTGGGTACATCTCCTATCTCAGATCCGAAAGCAAAGTGTTTGTTTCTAGAAACGGATCCTTTCTCGAGGAAAGGTTTCTCTCGAAAGAATTGAGTGGGAGGGTAGTAGAACTTGATGAGGTTATTGAACCATCACTTCAACCAGTGTGTAGCAGGGCGCAGGAAGTTGTTTATGTGGTGCCTACACCAATTGAAGTGGAAGCTGATGATGATGATCATTGAGCTTCGAATCAAGTTACTACAAACCTCATAGGTCGACAAGGTCGCGTACTGCTGCAGAGTAGTACGGTAACCCTGTCTTGGAGGTCATGTTGTTGAGCAACAGTGAACCTACGAGTTATGGAGAAAGCGATGGTGGGCCCAGATTCCGACAAATGGCTGGAAGCCGTGAAATCCGAGAGAGGATCCATGTGTGAAAACAAAGTGTAGACTTTGGTAGAACTACTTGATGGTCATAGGACTATTGAGTAAAAATGGATCTTTAAAAGAAGACAGATGATGATGGTGATAAGTCACTATTAAGAAAAGCTCGACTTATCGCAAAGATGTTTTCGATAAGATCAAAAAGTTGACTATGATGAGACTTTCTCACTCGTAGTGATGCTAAAAGTCCGTTAGAATTATGTTAGTTGTTGATGCATTATTTAGGAAATATTGCACGTAGGATGTCAAAACATCGTTTTCTCGACGGTTTCCTTGAGCAAACATTGTATGTGATACAACCAGAAGGTTTTGTCGATCCTAAAGATACTAGCAAGTATGCAAGCTCCAGTGATCCTTCAATGGACTAGTGCAAGCATCTCGGAGTAGGAATATACACTTTGATGAGATGATCAAAGATTTTTGGTTTGTACAAGGTTTATGAGAAACTTGTATTTCCAAAGAAGTGAGTGGGAGCGCTATAGAATTTCTGATAGGTATATGTGGTTGACATATTGTGGATCAGAAGTAATGTAGAATTTCTGTAAAGCATACAAGGTTGTTTGAAAGAAGTTTTCAAAGGAGTACCTGGATTACGCTACTTGAACATTGAGCATCAAAGATCTATGGAGATAGATCGAAAGCGCTTAATAGAAGTTTCAACAAGATGCATGCCTTGACAAGTTTTTGAAAGAGTTCAAAATAGACCAGCAAAGAAGGAGTTCTTGGTTGCGTTGTGAGGTGTGAATTGGAGTAAGACTCAAAACCCGTCCATGGCAGAATAAAGAGAATAGACGAAGGTCGTCTTCTATGCCTTAGCCGTAGAATGTAAAGTGTGCCATGCTGTGTACCGCACCTGAAGTGTGCCTTGACTCAAAGTATGTTGAGAGGTACAGAGAGTGATCCATGATTGAATCACTAGCAGCGGTCGAAATTTATCCTTAGTAACTAATGGACTAAGGAATTTTTCTCGATTATGGAGGTGGTTAAAGAGTTTATCGTAAAGGGTTACGTCAATGCAAGCTTTGACACTAATCCGGATAACTATGAGTAGTGAAACGGATTCGTATAGTAGAGTAGATATTTGGAGCATTTCCGAATAGCACGTAGTAGCAGCATCTATAAGATGACATAAAGATTTGTAAAGAACGCACGAATCTGAAAGTTTCAGAACCGTTGAATAAAACCTCTCTCACGAGCAAGACGTGATCAGGCCCCATAACTATATGGGTGTTGGATTCGTTGGAATCACATGGTGATGTGAACTAGATTATTGACTCTAGTGCAAGTGGGAGACTGTTGGAAATATGCCCTAGAGGCAATAATAAATTAGTTATTATTATTGCCTAAGTTCCCACTAAGGCCCATAAGGTTTGAGAAGGAAAAAACACAAGGTGGAAAGAGTTTCCAAGTGGGAAGGTGGAATCCTACTCCAAGTAGGATTGGAGTAGGACTCCTCCACCTCCAATTTCGGCCAAACCTTGAGGGTTTGAGGCTGCCTTCTCCCCTCCCTCCCACCTATATATATGGAGGTTTTAGGGCTGATTTGAGACGACCTTTCTACGGCACCCCGACCACATACCTCCACGGTTTTTACCTCTAGATCGCGTTTCTGCGCAGCTCGGGCGGAGCCCTGCTGAGATTAGATCACCACCAACCTCCGGAGCGCCGTCACTCTGCCGGAGAACTCATCTACCTATCCGTCTCTCTTGCTGGATCAAGAAGTCCGAGATCATCGTCGAGCTGTACGTGTGCTGAACGCGGAGGTGCCGTCCGTTCGGCACTAGATCGGAGCGGATCGTGGGACGGATCGCGGGACGGTTCGTGGGACGATTCGAGGGCGGATCGAGGGATGTGAGGACGTTCCACTACATCAACCGCGTTTCTTAACGCTTCTGCTGTGCGATCTACAAGGGTACGTAGATCGGAAATCCCCTCTCGTAGATGGACATCACCATGATAGGTGTTCATGCGCGTAGGAAATTTTTGTTTCCCATGCGACGTTCCCCAACAGTGGCATCATGAGCTAGGTTCATGCGTAGATGTCTTGTCGAGTAGAACACAAAAGTTTTTGTGGGCGGTGCTATGCGTTTTGCTTCCCTCCTTAGTCTTTTCTTGATTTTGCGGTATTGTTGGATCGAAGTGGCTCCGTCCAACATTACTCGGACGCTTACGAGAGACTGGTTTCATCGCTACGAGTAACACCGTTGCTCAAAGATGACCGGCGAGTGTCGGTTTCTCCAACTTTAGTTGAATCGGATTTGACCGAGGAGGTCCTTGGATGAGGTTAAATAGCAATTCATATATCTCCGTTGTGGTGTTTGCGTAAGTAAGATGCGATCCTACTAGATACCCATGGTCACCACGTAAAACATGCAACAAAAATTATTGGACGTCTAAACTTGTTTTTGCAGGGTATGCTTGTGATGTGATATGGCCAACGATGTGATGTGATATATTGGATGTATGAGATGATGATGTTGTAATAGTTAATATCGACTTGCACGTTGATGGTACGGCAACCGACAGGAGCCATAGGGTTGTCTTTAGACTAACTTTTGTGCTTGCAGATGCGTTTACTATATTGCTAGGACGTAGCTTTAGTAGTAATAGCATGAGTAGCACGACAACCCCGATGGCGACACGTTGATGGAGATCATGGTGTGACGCCGGTGACAAGAAGATCGTGTCGGTGCTTTGGTGATGGAGATCAAGAAGCACATGATGATGGCCATATCATGTCACTTATGAATTGCATGTGATGTTAATCCTATATGCACCTTATCTTGCTTAGAACTACGGTAGCATTATGAGGTGATCTCTCGCTAAAATTTCAAGACGAAATAGTGTTCTCCCCGACTGTGCACCGTTGCGACAGTTCTTCGTTTCGAGACACTAGTGATGATCGGGTGTGATAGACTCAACGTTCACATACAACGGGTGCAAAACAGTTGCACACGCGGAACACTCTGGTTAAGCTTGACGAGCCTAGCATGTGCAGACATGGCCTCAGAACACCTGAGACCGAAAGGTCGAGCATGAATCGTATAGTTGATATGATTAGCATAGAGATGCTTACCACTGAAACTATTCTCGACTCACGTGATGATCGGACTTGAGATAGTGGATTTGGATCATGTACCACTCAAATGACTAGAGAGATGTACTTTTTGAGCGGGAGTTCTTAAGTAATATGATTAATTGAACTAATTGTCATGAATATAGTCTAATGGTCTGTGACAGCCCGATGCCGACGTTCCAGAAGCTTCCCCTTTTCTTTCCGTTTTTGTCATGTGGGTATTTTCAGTTGCCGCATCATCATCGCATCATGCGCATCATCTGCATTGCATCGGCGTCTCCGTTGCCACACGTTATTCAAAACTTGCATCCGCTAGTAGTTGCCGGTCCTCGTCGTTGTCCGTTCTGAGTCCGACCGCACACGCCCGCGCCCGCGGCACCGTCGAAACCCTGTTTTAAAGTGCGTTTAAAACTTTCTCTGATCGGGATGAGATTTGACGTGCGGTCGTGATTAGTTATAGCGAGGCCGCCTGTCGAATTTCGTCGCGATCGGAGACCGTCTGGTACCCGAACGGTCGACCGAAGAGGCACCGTCTTCGGTTATTCGTGGGACGTCTGACGGTGTTTTAAAGATTCGTGCCGCGCGCCTGTTCTCCCTCTCATCTCCGGATATTCCCTCTACACGGCCGCGTACCCGTACCCGCGTTCGGAATTGTTTAATTCTGACCGCGCGATTGAAACCGGGGCGAAAAACTGCTAAACCTAGCCCCCCGCCATTTGTTATAAATAGACCCCCCTCCTAAATTTTAGGCAGCTAACCTAGCCACCTCGGGATCCGCGTCATCCCATAACCCTAGCCGCCCCCCACCTGCTCCCTGTCCTCCCCCCTAGCCGCCGCTGGGCCCGCCGGCCCGAAGCAGGCCCGCTCGGCCCGAACCAGCCGGCTTCCTGCTCCTCCCGGGAAGAGCAGCCGCCCCGAGCTTGATGCCTCGTCGGACCGTGCGCGTGCGCTCCGCCCCGACCCGGCCGCCGGTGCCTCCAGCAGACGGGATCCAAGCCGCTGGCGTCCCCGTCGACCCCTCGCCGAAGCTCGCAGCTGCCTTCCGCCGGCCGGAGCACCGCCCGAGGACCTCGCCCGCGTCGCCGTGCCGCCGACCATGACCTACTCAATTCTGCCGCCCATCTCGGCCATCACCTGGGGCCCGCGCCGTGCCACGTCGCGCCGCCTTCGAGCCGCCGCCAACCTCGCTCGCCGGAGCACCCGCTTCGTGCTGCCTCCTGTCGAGATCGGGACGGGGACGAGGCAGCGTCCCAGATCCACCGCCCCTGGTCTGGCAAGGCCCACCAGCTCGGCCTCCCATGTGGCCTCGCGGCCCACCTTGCCCCCGGGTCGCCAGTCGCGGCCCAACTCCAGTGCGCCGCCGCTCCCTGGCCCAGGAGCCTCCCCAGCCGACCAGGCCGGTCTGATCCGGCCCAAGGTAAGCCTCCCTTGCCCCTGATCCCTATTCCTCACCTAGGCATCCGATTGCTTTCGCCCCTGTCGGCCCATGTAGTATTTTAGGTTTCTATTTCGTTTTAGATAAATTCCAGAAAATAGATATATGTAAACGCGCGTATCTTTTAATCCGTAAGTCGGAACGAGGCATATCTTATATGGTTTTGGGGTAGTTTCGCGAGTAGAACACGATTCCACAACTTGCATTTTTATTTGACGTAGTTATACGTGCCGAATGCCTACTATAACGTGCTGTCCTATTTTGTTTCATCCCGTATTTATTTTTTTCTTTCGGTCCGGATTGCTCGAGTGCCTTAGATAAAATGCCTTTGTTTTAGGGACTATTTTTCCGTGTGTATTAGAATGGTCATTTGTATTTTTGCGTATAGGGAATTGCTTCTAGTTTATTTTCCCGTATCTAGGTGTTTATCTCGCATTAATGTGTGGAATTATTTTGTGTTGCAAACCCCACATATTTTATATGTTTCCGGGGTAGCAAAATCCCATGGATTTTTCTGTGCAATTAGTTTTAGGTTTTGAGTAAGTTGGTTCGCGAGATATTTTGCTTTGTTGCCCTTTTGATTAATTCGTAGGATTTATTTCGTGCCCCGTTCGAATTAGTTGTCAACTAGAGAGTTGATCTTGGATGTTTTGTTTAGTCCCTGGTATTTTTAGTTGCAATAGAAATGCATGTTTAGGTGTTGTTTGCCTACTCTCAAGTTGCTAGAAATAGTTCTGTTTTGGACGAGCTGAAATATTTCAAAGTCTGGAATCTGTTATATTTTGTTACTGTCTTGTCTTGCTTGCATCTTGTGATCTGTAGCTCTTTTGAGGTTGGTCCAATGGAGTTAGTTGTACCCCTTGTGTTTCTCTAGCATGCTGTAAATTTTCATGCCATTTGGAGTCCTGTAGCTATAGGTTTTGCTGCTGTCAATATTGCTTCAGATCGAAAAACTGCACTTTCATGAGGTGTAATTTTCACCAAGTCTGAAATAGTGCGTGAGATGCCATTTTATGTCTTCTTTTCCTAGTGCTCCTTGCTGCCGAGCTAGTTGTTGTTAGATGTTTGTAGTATTGCTTCTTGCCCTCTACCGTGCCATGCCTTGCTTTTTCATATCGGAGTTGTGTAGCCGTTGTTGTGGGGCGTAGAAAATGCTATGTGGCTGTTTTTGGCAGATTGTAGTCATTTCTTGTTTTGCTCGTAGTTGTTGAACCGTAACTCCGATTTGATCGTGACCTACATGAAACATGCTTAGAATCTCGTGTGGTTTCAGGTTCCCTTACTGTTTGTACGTTTTGAACTGCTCATGACCGTCGTTGCACACATATTGCATTCATGCCATCATATCTTGCGATGCTTGTATCTTTTGAACCGTAGCTCCGTTGGAGATGTTCTTTATGTGTAGGTTGCTTGCCTTGACGCGTAGAATCACATGAACCTATTTGTTTTGCTGTTTAACAACTAATTAAAGGTGTTAATTCAGATCTGGACAGAATTTTAAATTAACATGTGAGGTCGTTTCGGAGGTGCTATATGTCATTTCCGACCTCACTTAAAATGCCTAGATAGGTAGTTTAATTACCGCTTCACCTCTTGCATGTTTGACAAAATTAATATTGCCGTGTAAATAACCAGGAGTGAACTAAATAATAAACGTGGAGTTTCGTCAATATGCAACTCGTTGCATATTGAACTTCACTTAATGTGTAGTGTTTGATTGTGTGAATTGTCATGTCGTGTCTTGCATGTATTCAGCTGCTCATGCATGATTTGTGTGTCTTGCATCGTGTGGTGTATATCGTGTGTTGATGCTTGTTTTCGTTTCCTCCGTATCGATAGAGTTTCGCAAGCGTGTCGAATGTGAGGACCCGTTCGACTACGTCGGTTCGTCTGCTTCATGGAGGCATTCTTCTTCCAAGCGGGATCTCAGGCAAGATGATCATTTCCCCAGATACCATTTGTCGGGACCCTGATCCTAAGCCATAGGAATCCTGCCTGTAACACATCGCATCCCTTTGTGGTCTCACGCACGGTTAACTCCACGGCTGCAGCCTTACCTTAGCCGGGACCGTTTGCGTCTTTTGACTCACGTATGCGATAGTGTCGCTAGCAATCCAATGTCAAAGAACCCGGATCGACATGTCTAGTCATAAACCAAAGTGGCAGTACCGCACAAGGACAGGCATACATGACCCAACAAAGCAGGTGTCAGTCATCAGCGAATGTGGACGAGTCGTAGAAACCTACAAGGACTCCATTACATCGCGTGACATTTCCCCAAAGGGGACAGACACAGCAACTAAGAAGGACACATGCCGGTCAACCAATGTGTCCAGAGCAGTAGCGAACTACCAAGGCTCATTGGATCACAAAGGGGCATTTCCTCGTAAGGAGTGCTACTAAAGTTCACGACTAGGTAATCGAACCCCATACATATCAAGTACGACACACGTACGCATGGCATACCGATATGTATAGATACATCGATGGCATCACAACATAACCATAAAAATACAAGCTTTATTTAAGAGGCTCGGAAGAGCCACACACATAATATTACACATTAAGGGTCTCACGACCCATAATAGCAGTCATTCAGTTACAAGCCAGCGGAAGAGTTATAAACTGTCTGAGTACAGAGAGGACAACTAGAAGGCACATGGCCTGACTATACTACAGACCAACGTAGGGCCAGATCGTAGCTGGGACACCAGCTACTCGTCGTCGTCGATGTCTACGAAGAACCCTCCATTAGGGTCATTAGCAACCTCTGCAACAGGTATTAAGCAAACATGAGTACGAAGGTACTCAGCAGGACTTTAGGATAACTAACTACTCATGCAAGGTATCAAAAGGTATTGTGGGGTTTCATGCGGAAAGCCAGCATTTGACTCGTGGCTAGACAACTTGCATTTTTAAATAATTTTGACAACTTGATTTCTCGCACACGAGTCCACTAACACCACAACAATACACTATCGTGGAATCATTCCGTCTTCGTACGGAAATGCCATCCACGACACTCACGCTTATCTTGGCAATTTTATGAGTAGCCATTTAAGTTATCTATGAACAACATATGTCTCCAAGTAGTCCATATCCGCGGACGCGGCTATTCGAATAGATCATAAACCTGCAGGGGTGTACTTCGTCACACACGCTCTCGCCATATATCGCCATGTGCACGTCATGCACCTCGGCAACCTTCAAGCGGAAGCCCAGCGAGGGAGTCGGCCACGACCGTTAACCACAGTAGTACCTAGTCCTGGTTTATCGCTTATCTGAGAGTAACCCGTACGAAAGTCCGGCCGGGGTTTCCGCCACGACCTCAAACGATGTGCGCAGGGTTCCCAAGCCCACCATCCGGGTGCCACTTGGTACACCGTGCCACTGCCTACCGCATCACAGCCCACCTCTCAGGTCAGCACCATGCACGCCCTGCAGCATTACTATAAACACCAGAAACTACTTGCAACTCCTGGACCGAGTACTACGCGGTTAATAGGTCGAGCCGGGTCATATTTCAGGGCCCAGCATGTGGTAGTATCTAGTCTTGGATTACATACACGAAACTCAGTTCCTAAGGACGGTTCCAATGAAACAACCCGCCATGTACTCCTACACAGCCTTTCACCGGTACCTTTACCAAATCAGGTTCAACACACAACCTCTACGTACCGAACACATTCTCACAATTCTGTTCATCTCCCAGATGACAGACCATACACAACTCTAAGCATAGCATGCATAGCAGGATAAGGCACATCATAGCTCAGGCAACTACCAGGTATGCTAGGTTGCAAGGTTCGGCTATTTACTGTGACAAGGTTAGGTCATGCAAATGAAGTGGGTTCAACTAACGTGGCAAAAGCAGTTGTAGCATTTGATCCTAATGCAATAAATAAGTGCAGGAGCAAGAACATGGGAATTATCGGGATGATTAACAGGGTTGCTTGCCTTGTTGCTCAGAGGAGGGACGATATCCGTCAGATGGATATTCGGTGGAATCCGGGGGTGCAGAGCCTACCGAAATGAATGTCAACATTCAATAACAATCATATGCAATCAAAATGATGCATGAGCATGGCATGAGAATGCAAGGTGATAAGTTATTATAATCAATATGTATTTGGTTTAGAGTTGATTTGAATCACATTCGAATATCAATTCAAACGAGGTAGTCTCGGATACCGGTTTAATTGATTCGACCTGATGCTCAGATCAACTTGATGTTAGCATGCATGAGATATCATATTAAGGTACTGATTTGTAATTAGGACAGTGTGTGATCATGGCATTCATAATGAAATTTGAATATTTTCCAAATTCCATTTAAAAAGTAATTATAAGAATTGAATTATTCCTTATTCTACATGTTAGGGTCCTGTAACTTTTTCAAACATGGCTTAAAATAGCATATTCAGAATCCTTGAATTTTTCTGATACTTTTTCATACATAAATTATTTTCATTGGAGTTACAGATTAATTTCTATGATTTTTACAAGTTTTAGCAATTTCCTAGAATTATTTCTATACTGGAAATTCTCTTTATTGCATCAGCCTAACGTCAGTAGGTCAGCCGACCTGTTCAGGTCAAACCTGACAGGGGGGACCCACTAGTCACCCTCTCTGGGACTAATCCCGCGCTGACCAGTCCCTTAACTACGTTGACTTGGCCTTGGACCCACTGTCAGCGAGTGACTAATCCCCTAAGCTGCTGGGTTAACTTGGCCACGTCAGCCCCCACCGGAGTATGGTCGGCAGCGACCACGGGCGCGGCGGAGGGCTCGCCGGAGAGAGCTAGACAGCGCATCGGCCGTCGGTTTTGGGCGTAGAAAGGAGCTACGGGTAGCTGGTGCAACGCCGCATCTAGAGGGGGCATCAGGGGAGGCTAGGGTCGCCGGGAGAGGCGCCGGCGACGAGCCGAAGCGGCGGCCGAAGCTCGGCCTCCCGCGGTTGATGGCTCTAGGGCACGGGGGGGCAGCTGTTGGGCTCATCACACTCCTGGAGGCTCCAGGAGCTCGATCCCTAGCTCGAGCGCGTGGAACAGACACCACAGCGACCACGACGACATGACCGGCGGCGAGGAGCTCTCGACCTTGGTGGGGAACGGGGCTACGGTGCACGGAAGAGCGTGGGGTGAGAGGGGAAACGAAGGCGAGCTCACGGCGGTTCCAATGGTGTTGTTGTAGGGCTCGGGGGTGCGCCGGAGGGAGCGAATCGACGGGAGAGGTCCGGTGGCCGGAGGTGGAAGACGATGGCGTTGGGGCGATGCAGAGCTCGGGGAGACTTCGGCTTCTGCAGGGATGACCAGACCGACGAGGCGGAGCTAACGGCGTGCTCAGCAAGAGGATGCTAAGGCTAGGGGCACGGACAGCTCGAGCTTTGCTCGGCTCCAATGGCGGCAGACGGGGAAGGAGAGATCCGGGAGGAGGGAGAGAGCTAACGCTGGGAATGGATAGTGTCGGCCTCGGAGAGGATAACCCCGTTGTCGCGCTGTCCCGGGGGCTCTGGAGCTCGCCACGGCGAAGCAGGAGGTGGAGGGGGCCGCCGTGGTCGATCTCCCCTCTGCCATAAGGCACAGGAAGAAGACGACCCTGCCCCTGGTGGGCTGGGCCTCCTCAAGCGACAGGTAAGGTTTTCTTTCTCTTCTTTATTTTCTATTTTTGTTTCTGTTTTGCTAACTATTGTTTTTCTATTTATTTCAGCTCCAAAATGGTTGTAAAAACTATTTTGAACACACCTGAATATTTGTTATAATATTCCCAACCATTTCCCAAGTTTTCAACATTTTTGAAAATTTAAAGTTTCTGTTTTCAAATTTAAAACTTGAAACCAGCAGCTTTTGCATTTATTTAAAATGCTTAAAGTG
This sequence comes from Hordeum vulgare subsp. vulgare, assembly GCF_904849725.1. Taxonomy (NCBI): domain Eukaryota; kingdom Viridiplantae; phylum Streptophyta; class Magnoliopsida; order Poales; family Poaceae; genus Hordeum; species Hordeum vulgare. Next base: position 328,150,446 of record NC_058519.1, read on the forward strand.
TCAAGAAAATAGTTTTCTCCAATGCTCATTTACTTTCATGATTTATCAGAAAGTTTGAACTTTTCTTGAGGCCATTTTGGGTTCATTAATTTTAACTAGTTTGAGATCTCCTTTGTTTAAAGAAGTGGTTATGGTTTGAGTTTTTCCCTGACCTCTTTCTTTGTTCATGTTGGAAAATCTTAGAAGCAAATGCAAAGAAGACATGAGCACAAGACTAACTTGCTTAAGGGTTAGGGATGTGACACCATTAGTATCATTGCCATGCTAGTTTTACCGTTGCTATCGTTTATGTCTCGTTGCCTATCACAAGTTAAATATCAGCCTCCCAACAATGCCATGATTACCTTCAACCTGTTCGACCTAGCAAACCACTGATTGGCCATGTTACCGCTTGCTTAACCCTGTGTTAGCGTTGCTAGTTGCAGGTGCAGTTGCTTCCATGTGAAACATGGGTTCCTTGTTATATCACCATATTTAAATGCTACTTAATTTAATGCACCTATATACCTGGTAAAAGGTGGAAGGCTCGGCCTCTCTAGCCTGGTGTTCTGTTCCACCTTTGCCCCTTAGTTTCGGCTACCGGTGTTATGTTCCATAATTGAGCGCTCCTAACACGATCGGGGTTGTTTTGGGGACCCCCTTGATAATTCGTTTTAGATTAAGACTGGTCTAGCAAGGCCCAACTTTGGTACTACATTTGCCTAATCACCTAATAAAAATGCATAGGGACCCGCCGGCACCCACGGACTATTTTAATCAACCCCCGGGCTAGTGCTCCTCATGAGTGTTGGTCCAAATTGGCAGACTACGGGGCCACCGCGGGGCAACCCGAGGTTTGGTACTCCTAGTGTGACCCATCCGTCGTGTCCTGAGAACGAGGTACGCGACTCCTATCGTGATCGTCGACACGTCGGGCGGCCTTGCTGGATTAGTTTTACCTTTGACGAAATATCTTGTGCATCGGGATTCCGGTGATGCTTTGGGTAATCTCAGAGTTGAGGTTTTCCACTAGGGAATCCGACGAGATCGCGAGCTTCGTGATTGAGGATTTCTATGCGGCTTGTGGGGAATTTGTGATGGACTAGTTGGATAACCCCTGCAGGGTTAAATCTTTCGGAAAGCCGTGCCCGCGGTTATGTGGCAACGTGGATACTTTGTTTAACACTGGTTCAAGACAACTTGAAGTTAACTTAATTAAAATATGCCAACTGCGTGCGTAACCGTGACTGTCTCTTTCGTGAGTTCCTTCTCCGATCGAGGACACGGTGGGGTTATGTCTGACGTAGGTAGGTGTTCAGGTTCATTCTTTTGATCATCAGTAGTTCACGTCCGTTATGCGTAGATCTTCCCTCTCTCGTTTTCTTGTACTCGTAAGTTAGCCACCATATACATATGCTTGGCCGCTGCTGCAACCTCACCACTTAACCTTACCTCACCCATTAAGCTTTGCTAGTCTTGATACCTTTGTAAATGAGATTGTTGAGTCCCCTGTGGCTCACAGATTACTACAACAGCAGCTGCAGGTTCAGGTAAAGGTTACATGACGCGAGCGCGTTGATTGTTCATTTGGAGTTGCTTCTTCTTCTTCTTCTTCATCGATCTAGGATGGGTTCCAGGCTGGCAGTCTGGGATAGCAAGGATGGACGTCGTTCTTATTTTCTCGTTTATTTTCGTCTATAGTCGGACCCTGCTCTTACCCTTGATGAATATGTAATGAACGGATGTGACTCTGATGTAGCTTGTGGCGAGTGTAAGCCAACTCTATATATATCTCTTCTTTTCAGTACATGTACTTGTAACGATATCCATTCTTGCGACACGACGAGATGCGCTTCTATCCCTGACGAGGCCCTCGTGACAAATTGAGGATAGGGTCGCATCTTGGGCGTGACAAGTTGGTATCAGAGTCGTACCGACCTAGGAGCCCCCTTGATTGATCGAACTTGGCCGAGTCGAGTCTAGTGAAAAACTATTTGAGTCTTAATTATATATCGGAGCGTAGGATTCTTTTTTCTCCTCTTCCATGCTCTGGTGAGGAGTCTTGACGTAATAATTTACTCTACTCCTCTTCCCACTAAAAAAAATTTAGGATCACGCCGATATTCTTGGAATCTATATGATGCCGATGTGATGGAGTTCTGTCTTGGTCCTCCTGTCTGACTTGATTTTCTTCCAGGGAGTTGAGCTCCAGGGGATTCTTGAGCACATCGTTATCATTCAGATTTCTTAGTATCTCAGAACGAAGGATGTTCGTAATTGCTTCAATACTAGTAGTGGCGAGATAACCCCGATGTCCCCAGTACTCGTGCAGATTGTTCCGGAGTACTGCCATACTTTATATCGTTGTGATCACGAGGGTCTGTTGTAGATGAAGGTCCGAGATTCTAGTCGTGTGTTGACGGATGTGATACAAGTGACGGGTTAGTATAGGAGTTGTGTGTTATTACTCCTTGTATCCGTGTACCAGATTGCATGACCAGATATTTCAGGAATTCATAGGTGGGAATTCAAGTAGTTACTTATAGGACATTCTTCCAACAAATAAATGATGTTAGGTTGGGGTTCGACATCTTGTGGATTCGTGTGTTCACGGTCGACTTACAGCGGTACACGTTGTGTATTAAAGACTCCTTGTAGCTTGCTACAACTCGGGGACGCTTCGTATGTCAGGTGCACTGCCTTGCACTTGATGGCTTCTGTAAATCGTGCCCGTGCGTTCCTGTCCACGAAAATATCGTACGAAATCTTTCTCGTGAGTTTGTTCTGGCTTGTTTCGTAAGCCTCACCCTTTGTTTTGTTTAAATATGGTAATTCAAGTTGCTTCGATGTCAACTGGTGATTTCAGATCTTTCCTAATATGTGTTCTCATATTTTTATGTGAATGCTAATTCTTTTCCTCAATGAGTTGTCTTATCAGTTCTTGTCAACCGGAGTCGCCATATCAATTCTTTTTCAACCGGTGTGTTCCTCTCCAAGTGGATTCAATCCTCTCTAATTTTGTTTGCACATCATCTCTCAATCCTTTCCGGAGTTCATCTCATCTGTCTCAAGTTGTCTTTGTTTTTCCCCACCCTCCCACCCTTTTTCTCAGTGATTCAATTTTCATCCAAGAGTTTTCTTTTCATTGTGCTTCCGCTGTCTATTCTTTCTCTCTTACCCGGTGAATTTAGTTCAGTTGTCCGTGTCATCATATCCTTTTCATCCTTATAATTCTTTCCTATGTTGGAAATTTTTATCAGTCTATCTTCTAGTTATTCATTTATCTCTATTCTTTCCGGAGCGTTGAAGATATCCCAGTAGTTTCTTGTTATCAATTCCTTCAATTATTTCGAGGTGCAACCTCATCTAGTTCTCTTCATACCGGTGCTTTTTCTCTTTTATAGTAATCTCTTCAACGCTGGTTTCTTTGAGTGGGTCCATAACCCACAGTTTCTTTCCCAGGATCTTCCTGGCTCTTTTAATTCCTTCCCGGAGATCTCTAATTCTTTTCAACTATGACGTAAGTATGAATTTCATCAGTCATATCCCTTCTTCAAGATCTATTTGAATTAATTCTCATATTGGCTTAACCTTGCATTTTTCTTTATTCCGGAGTGTCTCGATATTCTTGGTGATGTTCTTCTCGTCATTCTCTCCTTTGAGGATTCGAAGGAGTGTTCCTCGTAAATCTTGCTCCGTTCTTGTGAAGATTGTCATCTCAGCTTCGTGTTACCCTCTCATTATTTCCTATAATGAGTAATCCCTTTCGTGCTATCCGGTGGTTCTATGAGTTGTTTTTACTTCTCATTCCTCCGAAGGCCATCATTTCAGAAGATTCTTCGTTCTCAGCTTTCAGCTTTCATCCTCAATTCTTCTCCATTGTTGTCTCTTCGTTCGTCTCTCAATTATTCCGGTGCCTTATTCAAGTTTTCTCTCAGGTGGCTCATGAGCTCTGAATTCTCATGTTTCTCCATTAATTCTTGGTTTTCCCATTCAACTGTGAGTTCTTACCGGTGTTGCCTTCAATTATGCTTCAAGTGGGGTTTTTCTCTCTGTTTCTCCAAGATTCATTTCTACAAGAATAAGTGGTATGCTAAATCCGCTGCTTGTCATCAATTAAACTTGATGAAGGATGATCATAACATAATTCTTATTCTTGTTCATAGTAATCTGAATTCTTCTTCCGGAGGACTCATGATATCAATTCTTTTCTCAAGTATTCGTTCTCTTGCATTCCCAAGTGCATTTGTTCTTCCTTTACCCTTTGAGGTGGTATTATAGCCTTCTTGTTAGTGTAGGAGCCTCAGAGAGTTTTCCTTTCAAGGATGAGATAATTAAACCCACCGATTCTATGGTGTTGAGATATTTTCAACCCATGATTTCTTCATTGAGCTATCTTGGTTTGGACTTCACCTAAAGCTTTCCTATGGCTTGTGCTATCATGGTACTTGTCATTAATCCCAGTTCTCAATGTATCCTCTCGGTGTAAGAAGTTTTGTTATCCTTGCTTTCTTCTATCCCTGGTTCTTGTAGTGGTTGGTTGTCACCTCATATTTGTTGAGATGATTTTCATAAGCCCACTACTATCTTGTTCTTTTGTTGTTGTTTTTCCAACAACTCCGTCCAATTTTTCTTGCAAGGGTGCTTGTCAAGTTCATTGGACTTAGTAGTTGTCATTCTTTTCTTCATTCTCTTCTTCCGTATGAGTTAGTTCCTATTCTATCTGTTCCGGAGGCATGGTGTTGTTGCTCTTTTGGGTCAATCTTGTTGTTCTTTCAAGATCATGGTGTTCCCTTGCTCTATTTACTTGTTTGTTGTGAATATTGTCTAATTCTTCCATCTTATCGAATTTTTTGTCCCATTTTCCTACCGAAGTGCTGCCGAAATTTTCCGTGAATTCTTGCTTGTTCCTCATGTCATTCCTCATCTCCTTGCAACCTTCAAGGATCGTGGGTTTCACTCGTTTGTCATGAAGTGACTAAGTTTTTACCTCTTGTGCTTTCTCATCCTCTCCCCCTTTCATTCTTGGATCTCGGGGCGAGATCCTCTTGTAGTGTAGGAGAGTTGTGACAGCCCGATGCCGATGTTCCAGAAGCTTCCCCTTTTCTTTCCGTTTTCGTCGTGTGGGTATTTTCAGTTGCCGCATCATCATCGCATCATGCGCATCATCTGCATTGCATCGGCGTCTCCATTGCCGCAAGTTTTTCAAAACTTGCATCAGCTAGTAGTTTTCGGTCCTCGTCGTTGTCCATTCTGAGTCCGACCGCACACGCCCGCGCCCGCGGCACCGTCGAAACCCTGTTTTTAAAGTGCGTTTAAAACTTTCTCTGATCGGGTTGAGATTTGACGTGCGGTCGTGATTAGTTATAGCGAGGCCGCCTGTCGAATTTCGTCGCGATCGGAGACCGTCTGGTACCCGAACGGTCGACCGTAGCGGCACCGTCTTCGGTTATTCGTCGGCCGTCTGACAGTGTTTTAAAGATTCGTGCCGCGCCGCCCGTTCTCCCTGTCGTCTCCGGATATTCCCTCTACACGGCCGCGTACCCATACCCGCGTTCGGAATTGTTTAATTCTGACCGCGCGATTGAAACCGGGGCGAAAAACTGCTAAACATAGCCCCCCATTTGTTATAAATAGACCCCCCTCCTAAATTTTAGGCAGCTAACCATAGCCACCTCGGTATCTGCGCCGTCCCGTAACCCTAGCCGCCCCCCACCTGCTCCCTGTCCTCCTCCCCCCAGCCGCCGCTGGGGCCCGCCGGCCCGAAGTAGGCCCGCTCGGCCCGAACCAGCCGGCTCCCTGCTCCTCCCGGGCAGAGCAGCCGCCCCGAGCTTGCTGCCTCGTCGGACCACGCGCGTGCGCTCTGCCCCGACCCGGCCGCCGGTGCCTCCAGCAGACGGGATCCAAGCCGCTGGCGTCCCCATCGACCCCTCGCCGAAGCTCGCCGCTGCCTTCCGCCGGCCAGAGCACCGCCCGAGGACCTCGCCCGCGTCGCCTCGCCGCCGGCCGTGACCTACCCAGTTCTGCCGCCCATCTCGGCCGTCACCTGGGGCCCGCGCCGTGCCACGTCGCGCCGCCTTCGAGCCGCCGCCAACCTCGCTCGTCGCAGCGCCCGCTTCGTGCTGCCTCCTGTCGAGATCGGGACGGGGACGAGGCAGAGTCCCAGATCCACCGCCGCTGGTCTGGCAAGGCCCACCAGCTCGGCCTCCCACGTGGCCTCGCGGCCCACCTCGCCCCCGGGTCGCGAGTCGCGGCCCAACTCCAGTGCGCCGCCGCTCCCTGGCCCAGGAGCCTCCCCAGCCGACCAGGCCGGTCTGATCCGGCCCAAGGTAAGCCTCCCTTGCCCCTGATCCCTATTCCTCACCCAGGCATCCTATCACTATTTTTCGCCCCTGTCGGCCCATGTAGTATTTTAGGTTTCTATTTCGTTTTAGATAAATTCCAGAAAATAGATATATGTAAACGCGTGTATCTTTTAATCCATAAGTCGGAACGAGGCATATCTTATATGGTTTTGGGGTAGTTTCGCGAGTGAACATGATTCCACAACTTGCATTTTTATTTGACGTAGTGATACGTGCCGAATGCCTAGTTTAACGTGTTGTCCTATTTTGTTTCGTCCCGTATTTAATTTTTTCTTGCGGTCCGGATTTCTCGAGTGCCTTAGATAAAATGCCTATGTTCTAGGGACTATTTTTCCGTGTGTATTAGAACGGTCATTTGTATTTTTGCGTATAGGGAATTGCTTCTAGTTTATTTTCCCGTATCTAGGTGTTTATCTCGCATTAATGTGTGGCATTATTTTGTGTTGCAAACCCCACATATTTTATATGTTTCCGGGGTAGAAAAATCCCATGGATTTTTCTGTGCAATTAGTTTTAGCTTTTGAGTAAGTTGGTTCACGAGATATTTTGCTTTGTTGCCCTTTTGATTAATTCGTAGGATTTATTTCGTGCCCCGTTCGAATTAGTTGTCAACTAGAGAGTTGATCTTGGATGTTTTGTTTAGTCCCTGGTATTTTTAGTTGCAATAGAAATGCATGTTTAGGTGTTGTTTTCCTGCTCTCAAGTTGCTAGAAATAGTGCTGTTTTGGACGAGCTGAAATATTTCTAAGTCTGGAATCTGTTATATTTTGTTGCTGTCTTGTCTTGCTTGCATCTTGTGATCTGTAGCTCTTTTGAGGTTGGTCCAATGGAGTTAGTTGTACCCCTTGTGTTTCTCTAGCATGCTGTAAATTTTCATGCCATTTGGAGTCCTTTAGCTATAGGTTTTGCTGCTGTCAATATTGCTTCAGATCGAAAACTGCACTTTCATGAGGTGTAATTTTCACGAAGTCTGAAATAGTGCGTGAGATGCCATTTTATGTCTTATTTTCCTAGTTCTCCTTGCTGCCGAGCTAGTTGTTGTTAGATGTTTGTAGTAGTGCTTGTTGCCCTCTACCGTGCCATGCCTTGCTTTTTCATATCGGAGTTGTGTAGCCGTTGTTGTGGGGCGTAGAAAATGCTATGTGGCTGTTTTTGGCAGATTGTAGTCATTTCTTGTTTTGCTCGTAGTTGTTGAACCGTAGCTCCGATTTGATCATGACCTACATGAAACTTGCTTACAATCTCGTGTAGTTTCATGTTCCCTTGCTGTTTGTAAGTTTTGAAGTGCTCATGACCGTCGTTGCACACATATTGCATTCATGCCATCATATCTTGCGATGCTTGTATCTTTTGAACCGTAGCTCCGTTGGAGATGTTCTTTATGTGTAGGTTGCTTGCCTTGACGCGTAGAATCACGTGAACCTATTTGTTTTTCTGTTTAACAACTAATTAAAGGTGTTAATTCAGATCTGGACAGAATTGTAAATTAACATGTGAGGTCGTTTCGGAGGTGCTATATGTCATTTCCGACCTCACTTAAAATGCCTAGATAGGTAGTTTAATTACTGCTTCACCTCTTGCATGTTTGACAACATTAATATTGCCGTGTAAATAACCGGGAGTGAACTAAATAATTAACGTGGAGTTTCGTCAATATGCAACTCGTTGCATATTGAACTTCACTTAATGTGTAGTGTTTGGTTGTGTGAATTGTCATGTCGTCTCTTGCATGTATTCAGCTGCTCATGCATCATTTGTGTGTCTTGCATCGTGTGGTGTATATCGTGTGTTGATGCTTGTTTCCGTTTCCTCCGTATCGATAGAGTTCTGCAAGCGTGTTGGATGTGAGGACCCGTTCGACTACGTCGGTTCGTCTGCTTCACGGAGGCATTCTTCTTCCAAGCGGGATCTCAGGCAAGATGATCATTTCCCCAGATACCATTACTATCATTGCCATGCTAGTTTTACCGTTGCTATCGTTTATGTCTCGTTGCCTATCACAAGCTAAATATCAGCCTCCCAACAATGCCATGATTACCTTCAACCTGTTCGACCTAGCAAACCACTGATTGGCCATGTTACCGCTTGCTTAACCCTGTGTTAGCGTTGCTAGTTGCAGGTGCAGTTTCTTCCATGTGAAACCTGGGTTCCTTGTTATATCACCATATTGAAATGCTATTTAATTTAATGCACCTATATTCCTGGTAAAAGGTGGAAGGCTCGGCCTTTCTAGCCTGGTGTTTTGTTCCACCTTTGCCCCTTAGTTTCGCCTACCGATGTTATGTTCCATAATTGAGCGCTCCTAACACGATCGGGGTTGTTATGGGGACCCCCTTGATAATTCGTTTTAGATTAAGACTGGTCTGGCAAGGCCCAACTTTGGTACTACATTTGCCTAATCACCTAATAAAAATGCATAGGGACCCGCCGGCACCCGCGGACTATTTTAATCAACCCCCGGGCCAGTGCTCCTCATGAGTGTTGGTCCAAATTGGCAGACTACGGGGCCACCGCGGGGCAACCCGAGGTTTGGTACTCCTAGTGTGACCCATCCGACGTGTCCTGAGAACGAGCTACGCGACTCCTATCGGGATCGTCGACACGTCGGGCGGCCTTGCTGGATTAGTTTTACCTTTGACGAAATATCTTGTGCATTGGGATTCCGGTGATGCTTTGGGTAATCTCAGAGTTGAGGTTTTCCACTAGGGAATCCGACGAGATCGCGAGCTTCGTGATTGAGGATTTCTATGCGGCTTGTGGTAATTTGTCATGGACTAGTTGGAGCACCCCTGCAGGTTTAAATCTTTCGGAAAGCCGTGCCCGCGGTTATGTGGCAACGTGGATACTTTGTTTAACACTGGTTCTAGACAACTTGAAGTTAACTTAATTAAAATACGCCAACTACGTGCGTAACCGTGACTGTCTCTTTCGTGATTTCCTTCTCCGATCGAGGACACGGTGGGGTTATGTCTGATGTAGGTAGGTGTTCAGGATCATTCTTTTGATCATCAGTAGTTCACGTCCGTTATGCGTAGATCTTCCCTCTCTCATTTTCTTGTACTCGTAAGTTAGCCACCATATACATATGCTTGGCCACTGCTGCAACCTCACCACTTAACCTTACCTCACCCATTAAGCTTTGCTAGTCTTGATACCTTTGGAAATGAGATTGCTGAGTCCCCTGTGGCTCACAGATTACTACAACACTGTCGGGACCCCGATCCTAAGCCATAGGAATCCAGCCTGTAACACATCGCACCCCTTTGTGGTCTCACGCACGGTTAACTCCACGGCTGCAGCCTTACCTTAGCCGGGACCGTTTGCGTCTTTTGACTCACGTATGCGATAGTGTCGCTAGCAAACCAATGTCAAAGAACCCGGATCGACATGTCTAGTCATAAACCAAAGTGGCAGTTCCGCACAAGGACAGGCATACATGACCCAACAAAGCAGGTGTCGGTCATCCACGAACGTAGACGAGTCGTAGCAAGCTACAAGGACTCCATTACGTTGCGTGACATTTCCCCAAAGGGGACAGACACAGCAGCTAAGGACACATGCCGGTCAACCAATGTGTCCGGAGCAGTAGCGAACTACCAAGGCTCGTTGGATCACAAAGGGGCATTTCCTTGTAAGGAGTGCTACTAAAGTTCACGACTAGGTATTCGAACCCCATACATATCAAGTAAGACACACGTACGCATGGCATACCGATATGTATAGATACATCGATGGCATCACAACATAACCATAACCATACAAGCTTTATTTAAGAGGCTCGGAAGAGCCACACACATAATATTACACATTAAGGGTCTCACGACCCATAATAGCAGTCATACAATACAAACCAGCGGAAGAGTTATAAACTGTCTGAGTACAGACAGGGCAACTAGTAGGCACGTGGCCTGACTATACTACAGAGCCGACATAGGGCCAGATCGTAGCTGGGACACCAGCTACTCGTCGTCGTCGCTGTCTACGAAGAACCCTCCATTAGGGTCATTAGCAACCTCTGCAACATTTATTAAGCAAACATGAGTACGGAGGTACTCAGCAAGACTTTAGGAGAACTAACTACTCATGCAAGGTATCAAAAGGTATTGTGGGGTTTCATGCAGAAAGCCAGCATTTGACTCATGGCTAGACAACTTGCATTTTGAAATTAGTTTTGACAACTTGATTTCTCGCACACGAGTCCACTAACACCACAACAATACACTATCGTGGAATCATTCTGTCTCCATACGGAAATGCCGTCCACGACACTCACGCTTATCTTGACAATTTTATGAGTAGCCATTGAAATTATCTATGAACAACATATTTCTCCAAGTAGTCCATATCCGCGGACGCGGCTATTCGAATAGATCATAACCCTGCAGGGGTGTACTTCGTCACACACGCTCCCGCCACTTATCGCCATGTGCACGTCATGCACCTCGGCAACCTTCAAGCGGAAGCCCAGCGAGGGAGTCTGCCACGACCGTTAACCACACTAGTACCTAGTCCAGGTTGCAAGGTTCGGCTATTTACTATGACAAGGTTAAGTCATGCAAAGGAAGTGGGTCCAACAATCGTGGCAAAAGCAGTTGAAGCATTTGATCCTAATGCAATAAATAGGTGCAGGAGCAAGAACATGGGATTTATCGGGATGATCAAAAGGGTTGCTTGACTTGTTGCTCATAGGAGGAACGATATCCCTCAAACGGATATTCGGTGGAATCCGGGGGTGCGGAGCCTACCGAAATGAATGGCAACATTCAATAACAATCATATGCAATCAAAATGATGCATGAGCATGGCATGAGAATGCAAGTGATAAGTTATTATAATGAAGATGTTTTAGGTTTAGAGTTGATTTGAATCACATTCGAATAGCAATTCAAACGGGTATTCTCGGATACGGGTTTAATTGATTCGACCTGATGCTCAGATCAACCTAATGTTAACATGCATGATATGTCATGTTATGGTACTGATTTATACCTAGGGCAGTGTGTGATCATTGTATTTATAATGAAATTTGGATATTTTTGCAAATTCCATTTATAATGTGATTATAGAATTGAATTATTCCTTATTTCACAATTTAGGGTCCTGTAACTTTTTCAAACATAGATGAAAATAGCATAATCAGAATCCTTGAATTTTTCTGATACTTCTTCATATATAATTCATTTTCATTGGAGTTACAGATTAATTTCTATGATTTTTGCAATTTTTAGCAATTTCCTGAATTAGTTTTAAACTGGAAATTCCATTTATTGCATCAGGCTAACGTCAGCAGGTCAGCCGACCTGTTCAGGTCAAACCTGACAGGGGGGCCCCACTGGTCAGCCTCTCTGGGACTAATCCCGCGCTGACCAGCCCCTAATTGGGGTTTGACCAGGCGTGGGGCCCTCTGGCAGCGACTGAGGGGAGGGCGATTACGCCCTAATGGTCGGCCACGTCGACGGCCACCGGAGGGTGGTCGCCGGCGACCAGACCCGCGGCGGATGGCTCGCCGGAGGCGACCTAGACGGCGCTGCACAGCACCAAAACGCACGCGGTTTGCAGCTACAGCATGCTCGCGAAGTGGCCGATCTGGCAGGACCATCTGGGAGGCTAGGGTCGCCGGAAGAGGCATCGGCGACGAGCCGGAGCGGCGGTCGAAGCTCGGGCGTCCTCGAGGTCTTTGAAATAGGGGGATCTACGCTCGGTTTTTAGCTGCTACAACATCTACGCGTCGTCCTGGAGCTGTTGGTGCCCTCGGAAGGACGAGTTGATCAACGGAGGGCTACCGACGACGAGCGGCAGCGGCGGTCCTCGTCGGGCTCCGGTGAAACTAGGGCTAGAGGAGGGGATCGAGGGGGAAAACTTAGGGGAAACGACCGCATGCTCACGGGGAGTGCAGAGCAGAGCTTAGACGGCTCGGGGAAGGCCTGGGGGCGATGAATCGACGGGAGAGGTCCGGCGGCCGGAGGAGGAAGACGACGGCGTTGCGGGCGTTGCAAGGCTCGAGGAGGCTTCGGCTTGTGCAGAGACGACCAGGGCGACGAGGCGGAGCTAATGGCGTGCTCTGGGAGGGGATCCTATGGCCAGGGGCACGGCCAGCTCGAGCTCGAGCTCGGCTCTAATGGCGGCAGCAGGGAGAAGGAGGGGATCCGGGAGGAGGAGAAGAACCGAGGCGGGGAATGGATAGGGGAAGCTCTGGGAGCTTATCCCTGTCGTCGCCAGCGCGAACCGGCGGCCAGGCAGGCACGGAGGTGCGTGGCCGCACCGGAGGAGGCAGCGGCCACCTCCTGCTACCTACTGGTGCGAGGGAGGGGACGAGCGGGGAGATGGGCCGGGCCTGGCTTGGGCGACAGGTAAGCCTTTTTTCCATTTTCTCTGTTTTTGTTTTTCTGTTTTGCTATTTATTGCTTTGCTAATTATTTCAGCTCCAAAACAAAAAGTAAAAACTATTTTAGACCTCCTGAAATATTTGTTATAATATCCCCACTCATTTCCAAGGTTTTCAACATTTTTGGAAAATTATAGTTTCTGATTTCAATTTTTAAATTTGAAACCAGTGGCTTTTGCATTTATTTAAAATGCTTAAAGTGTCAAGAAAATAGTTTTCTCCAATGCTCATTTACTTTCATGATTTATCAGAAAGTTTGAACATTTCTTGAGGCCATTTTGGGTTCATTGATTTGAACTAGTTTGAAATTTCCTTTAATTGAAATGGTGGCTAGGATTTTGAGTTTTTCCTTTGCCACTTTGTTGTTTTTGTTGAAACTTCTTAGATGCAAATGCAAAGAAGACATGAGCACAATGCTATCTTGGTTAAGGGTTAGGGATGTGACAACTCACCCCCACTCAAAAGAATCTCGTCCCGAGAATTAGAAGTCGTCGGGAATAACGCAGGATACTCAAGTCGGAGACGATCCTCTCTTTCCCAAGTTGCCTCCTTTTCAGAATGATTTGACCATTGAACTCTAAGAAACTTGAGGTTACGACGTCGAGTGGTACGCTCAGCTTGATCAAGAATACGCACGGGGTATTCTCGGTAAGAAAGGTTATCTTGTAGATCAAGCGTTTCGTGGTCCACTTCACGGATAGGATCCGAAAAGGAACGCCTGAGTTGCGAGACGTGGAAAACATCATGAACCTTGGAAAGATGCGGAGGATGTTCCAACTGGTAGGCAACTTCTCCTCGTTTGGCAAGAATGCGAAAAGGTCCAATGTAACGAGGAGCCAATTTGCCCTAGATACCGAATCGATGGGTACCCTTCAAAGGTGTAACCCGAAGGTAAGCCTTCTCGTCAACTTCAAAGGTCACAGCCTTATGATGACGATCATATTGGCTCTTTTGACGAGACTGGGCTGTTTTCAACTTTTCACGAATAATGCGAACCTGCTCTTCTGCATCCTGGATCATGTCCGGGCCAAAGAGTTGCCTCTCTCCGGTTTCTGACCAATTAAGAGGGGTTCGACATCTTCGTCCATAGAGAACTTCAAAAGGGGCTTTGCCCAAGCTTGATTGATAACTGTTGTTATAAGCGAATTCGGCGAATGGAAGACACTTCTCCCAATTCATACCGAACGATATAACACAAGCTCGGAGCATTTCTTCTAGAATTTGATTCACTCTTTCTACTTGACCACTTGATTGGGGATGGAAAGCAGTGCTAAAAGATAAGTGAGTCCCCATGGCATTCTGAAAACTTTCCCAGAAGCGAGAAGTAAAGATACTTCCACGGTCCGAGTTAATTTCCAGGGGAACACCATGAAGAGACACTATTCGAGAGATATATAACTCTGCTAGCTGGCTAGCTGTTATACTCTCACGAACAGGAAGAAAATGAGCCACTTTGGAAAGACGGTCAATGACCACAAAGATAGCATTATTTCCTTTCTTGGTCTTGGGAAATCCGGTAATGAAATCCATGCTAACTTTATCCCATTTCCATTCAGGAATAGCTAAAGGTTGAAGGGTGCCACCAGACCTTTGATGTTCTGCCTTAACTCGACGACAAACATCGCAGTTAGCAACGAACTTAGCAATTTCTCTCTTCATCCTAGTCCACCAGAACCTCTGGCGTAGGTCCTGATACATCTTAGTACTACCGGGATGAATGGTGAGAGGGGAATCATGATCCACCTTAAGGATTAACTGCCTTAGATGTGGATTCTTAGGAACCACTAAACGATTCTGGAAGAACACCACACCTTGATCATTCATGGAAAATTCTTTAGCGTTTCCGCTAAAAATATTCTCCTTGATCCGTGATATACCCTTGTCACGCTTTTGGCCAGCTATAATTTGATCCTTAAGAGTAGGCTTCGCCACCAGGGTAGAAAGGAATCCTTGAGGAACAATATGAAGATTTAACTTCCGAAATTCCTCATGGAGAAGTGGTTGACCTTGTTGTAGCATCAAATTGTTACAATAAGATTTACGACTTAGTGCATCGGCCATAACATTGGCCTTCCCCGGGGTGTAAGTTATCCCTAAGTCGTAATCCGAGATCAACTCAACCCACCGTCTTTGCCTGAGATTCAAGTCTGCTAGGTGAAGATATATTTCAGACTTGGTGATCAGTGAATATTTCGCAACGATTACCCCGAAGGTAATGTCGCCAGGTTTTTAGTGCATAGACCACAGCTGCAAGCTCAAGGTCTTGTGTGGGATAATTATCCTCATGTGGACGCAACTGTCGAGATGCGTATGCGATCACATGACGATCTTGCATGAGAATGCAACCTAATCCTTGTCGCGAGGCGTCGCAATAGATAACAAAGTCCTTAGAAAAATCTGGTGGTAGCAACACAGGTGCGGAAGTCAGGAGTCTTTTGAGTTCCTGAAAACTATGCTCACACTGTGGTGTCCACTCGAACTTTTTATCCTTCTTGAGGAGTTCAGTCAGAGGCTTTGCAACCTTGGAGAAATTCTCGACGAAGCGGCGACAATAGCTCGCTAGACCAAGAAAACTCCTAACTTGCTTAACCGATTCAGGTTGAGTCCAATCAAGGACAGCTTGAACTCTCTCGGGATTGACAGCAATACCCTTACCGGAGATTACGTGGCCTAGATAGGTCACTTCTGGTAACCAGAATTCACATTTTGAAAATATGGCGTAAAGGCGATGCTCCCAAAGTTTCATCAATACCAGCCTTAGATGCTCGGCATGTTCTTGTTCATTCTTTGAGTAGATGAGAATATCATCGAGGTATACTACGACGAATTTATCCAAATACTCCATAAAGATTGAATTCATCAGCCGAGAGAAGGTGGCTGGGGCATTGGTTAAACGGAAGGACATAACGGTGTACTTATATTGGCCATAACGAGTAACAAAGGCCGTTTTTGGAATGTCCCCGTTCTTAATCTTGATTTGATGGTATCCCAACCTCATATCCATTTTGGAGAAGATTGAGGATCCAGCGAGCTGATCGTACAGATCGTTGATCCTGGGGAGCGGATACTTGTTCTTTATGGTGACCAGGTTAACTGGTCGGTAATCTACAACCATCCGATCAGTTCCGTCTTTCTTCTTGACGAAGAGGACGTGACAAGCCCAAGGAGAAGAGCTAGGACGAATGAAACCCTTGTTCAAGGCCTCATCTAATTGCTTCTTAAGTTCGGCTAGCGCCAGGGGTGCCATCTTATAAGGTCTCCTGGCTATTGGGACAGTTCCCGGAACAAGATCTATCACAAACTCTACATCTCTGTCAGGTGGAATTCCTGGCAGTTCCTCTGGAAAAACATCCGGGAAGTCACGGACTATCGGAATGTCATCAAGTTCCGGAAGAGGGTTGGCATTTAGCGAATAGAGCTGGCATTTGGCAACTCGAGTAGAGACATTTACTATCTCACCCGAGGGATGGGTAAGCTGGACATTTCTAGAGTGAGTATCAATCCTGGCATAGTGAGCTGACATCCAGTCCATGCCCAAGATGATATTAATATCCGAAGATTTCAACGCTATCAAAGAGGCTAGAAAAACTAGCCTGTCTACTAGAATCTCATTGTCATAGGTTATCCTAGAGGTTTGCCATTTACTACCAGGGGTTTGGACAACCAATGGAATTGGCATATCACAAAATGACATGTTATGCAACTGTGCATAACTTTCTGAAATGAAGGAATGAGAAGACCCAGTGTCAAAGAGAACGGACGCTGGGTGATGATTAACAAGAAGCGTACCCAGCATGACATCGGGATCCTCTGCAGCTTCTTCTGCTGACACATAATTCACACGGCCACGTGCAGGAGTTGGCTTCACATAAAACGCTTTGCCCGACTTGGCCTGCCCGACGGACTTTCCGGGTTGCTTGGCACCCACATTCTGAGGACACTCACGGGAATAATGCCCTGGTTCTCCACACTTGTAGCATATCACCTAGTTGGCACGTGGTGCAGCATTGCTAGCTGGACCACCATAAGCTTTTGATGGAGGGTTGGCCTGATTCGTCTGAGGCGCCACGTAGGATGGCCTCGGAGTGTATCTTGGCGCAGAGAACTGTTTGGAACCCATAGCCTGCGTTTTGGAAACGCGGAACCAGAAGACGAGCCAAAGTCACGGGAGTGCTTCCTTGTGGCTTCGAAGTCAGTATGACCAGTCTCCGCACTGATCGCTTTGTTGACCAGGGCTTGAAAGCTTGCACACTCATGGAGGCGCAGATCACGACGGAGCTCAAGGCTCAGACCCTTACGGAATCTTGCTTGCTTCTTGGCATCAGTAGACACCTCTTCTGTTGCATAGCGGGCGAGGTTACCGATCTCGCGGCTATAGGCATCCACAGACAACTTTCCCTGAGTGAAGGCATAGAACTCCTCTCTCTTTCTGTCCATCAGGCCCTCTAGAATATGGTGCAGACGAAAAGCTGCACTGAAGTCTGCCCATGTGGCCACTGGTTCAGCGGGACGCATAGCTTCAAAATTCTCCCACCACAGATTGGCGGGTCCCTCCAGGAAATACGTCGCAAAGGTCACCTTGTCGGCCTCAGACACATTCGTAGATCGAGTCTTGCGTGAAATGTTGCACAGCCAGTCATCAGCGTCGAGGGGATCGACGGAATGATGAAACTTTGGAGGATTCAGCTTCACAAAGTCATTGAGGGACACTGCAGCATTCCTAGGTTGTCGAGCCGTATTCTGCTCAATACGCTCTAGCAGTCGGTTGGTCTCCCTTTTGTTTCTTTCTGCCTCAAGCATCACTTCTACCAGAGAAGGTGGGTGAGGCAGGTCTTCCTGCGACGCTTGACTACCCTCACCTTGCTAATTAGCAGGGGCACGGTTCAACCTGGTGAACACCATCCTGACAAACAAACTCATAGCTTAGACCAATATCATATCAATACTAACTATGGATTAAGAATGTACTGAACACACGGAATGCGGAAATGAATATCCGAACAACATGGTAACAAGCAACTGCTATAAATACACCATGGTTCATACACACCCTTACATAGTTCAGTACAAACTTACTCGAAGAGCAAACTACTGAAATGGTGGAACTACTCATCAGAGGCTTACAAGCTTCCTATACATTATTTATCTAGGCCTCCGGAATTCGTTTCACATTACTACCATACTCCACAAGTCACGCAGGACTGTGAACATGCGGCTACTACCATACTATCCTTCCGCTCATAGCTCAGGCATCCGCATAGAACATCTCATAGAGATTACCTCCATGACCCGGAAGCTCAACCTGCGGATCAGGAAACACTCTAGCCTGAGATCCCTGGGATCCATAAGGACACGGATGTGGCCTTGGTCCCCTGACTGGTGGTAAGAGGGGTCCCCGAAGAGGTGTGAGTCCTCCTATAGCTGGCCAGTCAACATGGGCTGGAAGATGGGTCCTAACAGGGTTCAGCATCTCCATCTCTCCATACCCTGTCTGGACTACCGGTGCCAGCTGCGTCAAAGCTGTCCACAGACGGGCACGGGTAGCATAAAGCTCCATGCGGAGAGCACGAGCATCCCTGTCTCTGTTCTCTAGCATCTCAACAGTGGACTGCAGAAGTGGATCCTCCATAGAAGAATCAAAATAGACTCCACTGAGGTATCCCTCTTCACCAGACTGAGAGGCCGGAACATAGCAGAATTCTGAATTCTGCAGCAGTGCATGTCTCGCTCTCATAATAGTCAGCATTGAATAGGCAGCATCTTGTACTGCCATGTCAACAGTGACTCCCAACCCATAGGACCAATGGATTGGCTTCTCCGCTCCAGGGTAGTCTGGAAATACCCTAACAGTGCAGATGTACTGGCTCTGGTTGAAGTCTCGGTACTGTTCCTCTACCGTGTACTCGGGGTACCAGCGGTAACCGCACACCGACATCACCCTGACCAGCATGGCCGTATGACCCGGCACATCAATGCACCTGGTCAGACGTACCACCTGACGCGAAGGACGGCCAGGCATCTGTAAATAGAGAGTAATGCAAAAGCATTAGAGCTCTGAATGCAAAAATTGGGCAGCATAACGGCTGTAAATGCTCAAAACAAATTTGAGACAACCCAAAGTGGAATAACGTAACCACTCAACTATCAAGTTCAACTCTCTGGTCACCAAACTTACTTCCTGCTTCCTCGGAATAAAAGAAACTCAATATCTCTCGACCCGTAGTCCTATAATCTACCGATCAGAAATACGAGCCTAGGAGAAGATGAGTAACCTAGTCCTTAATTCCCGCAGAAAAGACGAGGATGACCAGAATAGAATAACTTGAGAAGAGAACAAGAGTCTTACGTTCCCTTCCACAAACAATTCCCTTATATATAACTAAGAAATTCTAGACTCAACTTTGACCAGTTTGGCTTAGTAATCCTACAGTCAGTCAGGCTCTGATACCAACGCTGTCGGGACCCCGATCATAAGCCATAGGAATCCAGCCTGTAACACATCGCATCCCTTTGTGGTCTCACGCACGGTTAACTCCACGGCTGCAGCCTTACCTTAGCCGGGACCGTGTGCGTCTTTTGACTCACGTATGCGATAGTGTCGCTAGCAAACCAATGTCAAAGAACCCGGATCGGCATGTCTAGTCATAAACCAAAGTGGCAGTTCCACACAAGGACAGGCATACATGACCCAACAAAGCAGGTGTCGGTCATCAACGAACGTAGACGAGTCGTAGCAAGCTACAAGGACTCCATTATGTTGCGTGACATTTCCCCAAAGGGGACAGACACAGCAGCTAAGAAGGACACATGCCGGTCAACCAATGTGTCCGGAGCAGTAGCGAACTACCAAGGCTCGTTGGATCACAAAGGGGCATTTCCTTGTAAGGAGTGCTACTAAAGTTCATGACTAGGTATTCGAACCCCATACATATCAAGTAAGACACACGTACGCATGGCATACCGATATGTATAGATACATCGATGGCATCACAACATAACCATAACCATACAAGCTTTATTTAAGAGGCTCGGAAGAGCCACACACATAATATTACACATTAAGGGTCTCACGACCCATAATAGCAGTCATACAATACAAACCAGCGGAAGAGTTATAAACTGTCTGAGTACAGACAGGGCAACTAGTAGGCACGTGGCCTGACTATACTACAGAGCCGACATAGGGCCAGATCGTAGCTGGGACACCAGCTACTCGTCGTCGTCGCTGTCTACGAAGAACCCTCCATTAGGGTCATTAGCAACCTCTGCAACATTTATTAAGCAAACATGAGTACGGAGGTACTCAGCAAGACTTTAGGAGAACTAACTACTCATGCAAGGTATCAAAAGGTATTGTGGGGTTTCATGCAGAAAGCAGCATTTGACTCATGGCTAGACAACTTGCATTTTGAAATTAGTTTTGACAACTTGATTTCTCGCACACGAGTCCACTAACACCACAGCAATACACTATCGTGGAATCATTCTGTCTCCATACGGAAATGCCGTCCAGGACACTCACGCTTATGTTGACAATTTTATGAGTAGCCATTGAAATTATCTATGCACAACATATGTCTCCAAGTAGTCCATATCCGCGGACGCGGCTATTCGAATAGATCATAACCCTGCAGGGGTGTACTTCGTCACGCACGCTCCCACCACTTATCGCCATGTGCACGTCATGCACCTCGGCAACCTTCAAGCGGAAGCCCAGCGAGGGAGTCGGCCACGACCGTTAACCACACTAGTACCTAGTCCAGGTTTATCGCCTATCTGAGAGTAACCCGTACGGAAGTCCGGCCGAGGTTTCCGCCACGGCCTCAAACGATGTGCGCAGGGTTCCAAAGCCCACCATCCGGGTGCCACTTGGTACACCGTGCCACTGCCTACCGCATCACGGTCCACCTCTCAGGTCAGCACCCTGCACGGCCTCCAGCATTACTATAAACACCAGAAACTACTTGCAACTCCTGGACCAAGTACTACGCGATTAATAGGCCGAGCGGGGTCATATTTCAGGGCCTAGCATGTGGTAGTATCTAGTCTTGGATTACATACACGGAACTCAGTTCCTAAGGACGGTTCCAATGAAACAACCCGCCATGTCCTCCTACACAGCCTTTCACCGGTACCTTTACCAAATCAAGTTCAACACACGACCTTTGCTCACCGAACACATTCCACATTTCTGTTCATCTCCCAGATGACATACCATACACAACTCTAAGCATAACATGCATAGAAGGATAAGGCACATCATAGCTCAAGCAACTACCAGGTATGCTAGGTTGCAAGGTTCGGCTATTTACTGTGACAAGGTTAAGTCATGCAAAGGAAGTGGGTCCAACTATCGTGGCAAAAGCAGTTGAAGCATTTGATCCTAATGCAATAAATAGGTGCAGGAGCAAGAACATGGGATTTATCGGGATGATCAAAAGGGTTGCTTGACTTGTTGCTCATAGGAGGAACGATATCCGTCAGACGGATATTCGGTGGAATCCGGGGGTGCGGAGCCTACCGAAATGAATGGCAACATTCAATAAAAATCATATGCAATCAAAATGATGCATGAGCATGGCATGAGAATGCAAGTGATAAGTTATTATAATCAAGATGTTTTAGGTTTAGAGTTGATTTGAATCACATTCGAATAGCAATTCAAACGGGTATTCTCGGATACCGGTTTAATTGATTCGACCTGATGCTCAGATCAACCTAATGTTAACATGCATGATATGTCATGTTATGGTACTGATTTATACCTAGGGCAGTGTGTGATCATTGTATTTATAATGAAATTTGGATATTTTTGCAAATTCCATTTATAAAGTGATTATAGAATTGAATTATTCCTTATTTCACAATTTAGGGTCCTGTAACTTTTTCAAACATAGATGAAAATAGCATAATCAGAATCCTTGAATTTTTCTAATACTTTTTCATATATAATTTATTTTCATTGGAGTTAGAGATTAATTTCTATGATTTTTGCAATTTTTAGCAATTTCCTGAATTAGTTTTAAACTAGAAATTCCATTTATTGCATCAGGCTGACGTCAGCAGGTCAGCCGACCTGTTCCGGTCAAACCTGACAGGGTGGCCCCACTCAACCTCTCTAGGACTAATCCCAAGCTGACCAGCCCCTAATTGGGGTTTGACCAGGCGTGGGGCCCTCTGGCAGCAACTGAGGGGAGGGCGATTACGCCCTAATGGTCGGCCACGTCGACGGCCACCTGAGGGTGGTCGCCGGCGACAAGACCGGCGGCGGAGGGCTCGCCGGAGGTGACCTAGACGGCGCTGCACAGCACCAAAACGCACGCGGTTTGCAGCTACAACATGCTCGCGAAGTGGCCGATCTGGCAGGACCATCTGGGGAGGCTAGGGTCACTGGAAGAGGCGTCGGCGACGAGCCGGAGCGGCGGACGAAGCTCGGGCGTCCTCAGGGTCTTTGAAATAGGGGGATCTACGCTCGGTTTTTAGCTGCTACAGCATCTACGCGTCGTCCTGGAGCTGTTGGTGCCCTCGGAAGGACGAGCTGGTCAACGGAGGGCTACCGGCGACGAGCGGCAGCGGCGGTCCTCGTCGGGCTCCGGTGAAACTAGGGCTAGAGGAGGGGATCGAGGGGGAAAACTTAGGGGAAACGACCGCATGCTCACGGGGAGTGCAGAGCAGAGCTTAGACGGCTCGGGGAAGGCCTGGGGGCGACGAATCGACGGGAGAGGTCCGGCGGCCGGCGGAGGAAAACGACGGCGTTGCGGGCGTTGCAGGGCTCGAGGAGGCTTCGGCTTCTGCAGAGACGACCAGGGCGACGAGGCGGAGCTAATGGCGTGCTCTGGGATGGGATCCTATGGCCAGGGGCACGGCCAGCTCGAGCTCGAGCTCGGCTCTAATGGCGGCAACAGGGAGAAGGAGGGGATCCGGGAGGAGGAGAAGAACCGAGGCGGGGAATGGATAGGGGAAGCTCTGGGGAGCTTATCCCCGTCGTCGCCAACGCGAACCGGCGGCCAGGCAGGCACGCAGGTGAGTGGCCGCGCCGGAGGAGGCGGCGACCACCTCCTGCTGCCTACTGGCGCGAGGGAGGGGACGAGCGGGGAGATGGGCCGGGCATGGCTTGGGCGACAGGTAAGTCTTTTTTCCATTTTCTCTGTTTTTGTTTTTCTGTTTTGCTGTTTATTGCTTTGCTAATTATTTCAGCTCCAAAACAAAAAGTAAAAACTATTTTAGACCTCCTGAAATATTTGTTATAATATCCCCACTCATTTCCAAGGTTTTCAACATTTTTGGAAAATTATAGTTTCTGATTTCAATTTTTAAATTTGAAACCAGTGGCTTTTGCATTTATTTAAAATGCTTAATGTGTCAAGAAAATAGTTTTCTCCAATGCTCATTTACTTTCATGATTTATCAGAAAGTTTGAACATTTCTTGATGCCATTTTGGGTTCATTGATTTGAACTAGTTTGAAATTTCCTTTAATTGAAATGGTGGCTAGGGTTTTGAGTTTTTCCTTTGCCACTTTGTTGTTTTTGTTGAAACTTCTTACATGCAAATGCAAAGAAGACATGAGCACAATGCTATCTTGGTTAAGGGTTAGGGATGTGACAAACACCAGTTGCAGGTTCAGGTAAAGGTTACATGACGCGAGCGCGTTGATTGTTCATTTGGAGTTGCTTCTTCTTCTTCTTCATCGATCTAGGATGGGTTCCAGGCCGGCAGCCTGGGATAGCAAGGATGGACGTCGTTCTTATTTTCTTGTTTGTTTTCGTCCGTAGTTGGACCCTCCTCTTACCCTTGATGAATATGTAATGAACTGATGTGACTCTGATGTAGCTTGTGGCGAGTGTAAGCCAACTCTATATATATCTCTTCTTTTCAGTACACGTACTTGTAACGATATCCATTCTTGCGACACGACGAGATGCGCTTCTATCCCTGACGAGTCCTTCGTGCCCAATTGAGGATAGGGTCGCATCTTGGGCGTGATATGGTCTTTGCGAATTACGATGTAGCTTGCGCTATAGCTCTACTGTTTTTTTATATGTTCCTAGAGAAAATTTAGTTGAAAGTTGATAGTAGCAAACTTTGCAGACTGAGTTTGTAAAACCGAGGATTGTCCTCATTGCTGCGCAGAAGGCTTATGTCCTTAATGAACCACTCAGTGTGCTGCACCTTGAGCGTCGTCTGTAGATGTTGTGAACATCCAACATACACGTTTCTGATGACTACACGATAGTTCAGTACAAAATACTTAATGGCTTAGAAGCAAGGCATCGAAGACGTTTTGAAACGTCACGGAACATAAGAGATGTTCTAAAGAGATGAAATTGTGATTTCATGCTTGTGCCCTTGTTAAGAGGTATGAGACCTCCGACAAGATTCTTTGTCCATGAAGTAGAGGAGAAAAGCTCAATCATTGAGCGTGTGCTCAGATTATCTGAGTACGACAATCGCTTGAGTCTAGTGGGAGTTGATCTTCCAGATAAGATAGTGATGGTTCTCCAAAGTCACTGCCACCAATTTGTGAGAGCTTCGTGATGAACTATAACATATCAAGGATAGATACAATGATCCTTGAGCGATTCGCGATATTCGACACTGCGAAAGTAGAAATCAAGAAGGAGCATCAATAGTTGATGGTTAGTAAAACCACTAAGTTTCGATAATGGCAAGGGCTAGAAGGGATACTTCGTGAAATGGCAAAGCAGTTGCTGCACTAATGAAGAGACCCCAGATTAAACCCAGCCCGGGACTAAGTGCTTCTGTTATAAGGGGAACGGTCACTGAGGCGGAGCAACTCTAGATACTTGGTAGATAAGAAGGCTGGCAAAATTCGAAAGAAGTATATTTGATATACTTGATAATGTTGATGTGTACTTTACTAGTACTCCTAGTAGCACGAGGGTATTGGATACCGGTTCGGTTGCTAAGTGATGAGTAACACAAAATGAAAGCTATGGCATAAACGGAGACTAGCTAAAGGCGATGTAACGATACGTGTTGGAAGTGTTTCCAAGGTTGATATGATCAAACGTCGCACACTCCCTCTACCATCGGGATTGGTGTTAAACCTAAACAATTGTTATTTGGTGCTTGCGTTAAGCATGAACATGATTGGATCGTGTGTTTTGCAATACGATTATTCAGTTAAAGAGAATAATGGTTACTCTATTTGCTTGAATAATCACCTTCAATGGTTTATTGAATCTCGATCATAGTGTTACACATGTTCATGATATTGGTGCCAAAATATACGAGGTAATGATGATAGTACCACTTACTTGTGGCACTGCCGCTTGAGTCATGTTGGTATAAATTGCATGAAGAGGCTCCATGCTGATGGATCTTTATACTCACTTGATTTTGAATCACTAGTGACATGCAAATCATACCACATAAGCAAGGCCTTGTTTTCATTGAGATGAAACAAGATAGTAACTTGTTGGAAGTGATACATTTTGATGTATGCAGTCCAATGGGTGCTGATGCACGCAGTGGATATCATTATGTTCTTACTTCAATGACGATTTGAGAAGATACAAGAGTATTTACTTAATGAGTCACAAGTCTGAAATATTGAAAGGTTCAATTCTGTTTCAGGAGTGAAGTTCGTCATAACAAGCGGATAAACTGTCTACGATATGATCATAGAAATGAATATCTGAGTTACGAGTTTTGGTACGCAGTTAAGACAATGTGGAAATTGTTTCGTAGTTCATGCCACCTGGAACATCATAGTGTGATGATGTGTCTGAACGTCATAGCCACGCACTATTTGGTATGGTGCATGCTATGATGTCTCTCATCGAATTACCACTATCGTTTATGGGTTATGCATTAGAGACAACCGCATTCACTTTAAATGGGGCACCGCATATTTCCGTTGAGATGACACAGTATAGACTGAGGTTTAGAGAAATCTAAAGTGTCGTTTCTTGAAAGTTTGGGGCTTCAACACTTATGTGAAAAAGTTTCAGTCTGATAAGCTCGAACCCAAAGCGGATAAATGCATCTTCATAGGATATCCAAAACAGTTGGGTACATCTCCCATCTCAGATCCGAAAGCAAAGTGTTTGTTTCTAGAAACGGATCCTTTCTCGAGGAAAGGTTTCTCTCGGAAGAATTGAGTGGGAGGGTGGTAGAACTTGATGAGGTTATTGAACCATCACTTCAACCAGTGTGTAGCAGGGCGCAGGAAGTTATTCCTGTGGCGCCTACACCAATTGAAGTGAAAGCTAATGATGGTGATCACCGAGCATCGGATCAAGTTACTACAAGCCTTGTAGGTTTACAAGGTCGCGTACTACTGCAGAGTGGTACGGTAACCCTGTCTTGGAGGTCATGTTGTTGAGCAACAGTGAACCTACGAGTTATGAAGAAAGCAATGGTGGGCCCTGATTCCGACAAATGGCTGGAGGCCATGAAATCCGAGAGAGGATCCATGTATGAAAACAAAGTGTGGACTTTGGAAGAACTACTTGATGGTCATAGGACTATTGAGTAACGATGGATCTTTAAAAGGAAGACATACGATGATGGTGATAAGTCACTATTAAGAAAAGCTCGACTTGTCGCAAACATGTTTCCGACAAGATCAAACAGTTAACTATGATGAGACTTTCTCACTCGTAGCGATGCTAAAAGTCTGTTACAATTATGTTAGTAGTTGATGCATTATTTATCAAATATTGCACATAGGATGTCAAAACATTGTTTCCTCGATGGTTTCCTTGAGCAAACATTGTATGTGATACAACCATCATGTTTTGTCGATCCTAAAGATACTAGCAAGTATGCAAGCTCCAGCGATCCTTCAATGGACCGGTGCAAGCATCTCGGAGTTGGAATATACACTTTGATGAGATGATCAAAGATTTTTGGTTTGTACAAGGTTTATGAGAAACTTGTATTTCCAAAGAAGTGAGTGGGAGCACTATAGAATTTCTGATGAGTATATGTGGTTGACATATTGTGGATCAGAAATAATGTAGAATTTCTGTAAAGCATACAAGGTTGTTTGGAAGGAGTTTTCAAAGGACTACCTGGATTGCGCTACTTGAACGTTGAGCATCAAAGATCTATGGAGATAGATTGAACGTTGAGTATAATGGAAGTTTCAACAAGATGCATGCCTTCACAAGTTTTTGAAGGAGTTCAAGATAGATCAGCAAAGAAGGAGTTCTTGGTTGTGTTGTAAGGTGTGGATTTGAGTAAGACTCAAAACCCGACCACGGCAGAATAAAGAGAATAGACGAAGGTCGTCTTCTATGCCTTGGCCGTAGAATCTGAAGTATGCCATGCTGGGTACCGCACCTGATGTGTGCCTTGACTCAAAGTCTGCTGAGAGGTACAGAGAGTGATCCATGATTGAATCACTAGCAGCGGTCAAAATTTATCCTTAGTAACTGATGGACTAAGGAATTTTTCTCGATTATGGAGGTGGTTAAAGAGTTCGTCGTAAAGGGTTACGTCGATGCAAGCTTTGACACTAATCCGAATAACTATGAGTAGTGAAACGGATTCGTATAGTAGAGTAGAAATTTGGAGTATTTCCGAATAGCACACAGTAGCAGCATCTATAAGATGACATAAAGATTTGTAAAGAACACACGGATCTGAAAGTTTCAGAACCGTTGACTAAAACCTCTCTTACGAGCAAGACGTGATCAGACCCCATAACTATATGGGTGTTGGATTCGTTAGAATCACATGGTGATGTGAACTAGATTATTGACTCTAGTGCAAGTGGGAGACTGTTGGAAATATGCCCTAGAGGCAATAATAAATTAGTTAATATTATATTTCTTTGTTCATGATAATCGTTTATTATCCATGCTATAATTGTATTGATTGGAAACACGGTGCATGTGTGGATACATAGACAAAACACTGTCCCTAGTAAGCCTCTAGTTGACTAGCTCGTTGATCAAAGATGGTCAAGGTTTCCTGACCATATGCAAGTGTTGTCACTTGATAACGGGATCACATCATTAGGAGAATCATGTGATGGACTAAACCCAAACTAATAGACGTAGCATGTTGATCGTGTCATTTTGTTGCTACTGTTTTCTGCGTGTCAAGTATTTGTTCCTATGACCATGAGATCATATAACTCACTGACACCGGAGGAATGCTTTTTGTGTATCAAACGTCGCAACATAACTGGGTGACTATAAAGATGCTCTACAGGTATCTCCGAAGGTGTTCGTTGAGTTAGTATGGATCAAGACTGGGATTTGTCACTCCGTATGACGGAGAGGTATCTCGGGGCCCACTCGGTAATACAACATCACACACAAGCCTTGCAAGCAATGTGACTTAGTTTAAGTTGCAGGATCTTGTATTACGGAACGAGTAAAGACACTTGTCAGTAAACGAGATTGAAATAGGTATGCGGATACTCACGATCGAATCTCAGGCAAGTAACATACCGAAGGACAAAGGGAATGACATACGGGATTATATGAATCCTTGGCACTGAGGTTCAAACGATAAGATATTCATAGAATATGTAGGATCCAATATGGGCATCCAGGTCCCGCTATTGGATATTTACCGAGGAGTCACTCGGGTCATGTCTACATAGTTCTCGAGCCCGCAAGGTCTGCACACTTAAGGTTCGACATTGTTTTATGCGTATTTGAGTTATATGGTTGGTTACTAAATGTTGTTCGGAGTCCCAGATGAGATCACGGATGTCACGAGGGTTTCCGGAATGGTCCGGAAACGAGCATTGATATATAGGATGACCTCATTTGGTTACCGGAAAGTTTTCGGGCATTACCACGACAAGTTTCGGGCTCATCGATAGTGTACCGGGAGTGCCGGGAGGGGTGACGGGGACCATCGAGAGGGGTGTCACGCCCCAAGAGGTCTCATGGGCTATGGGAAGAGATAAATCAGACCCTAGTGGTCTGGAATAAGTTCCCACTAAGGCCCATAAGGTTTGAGAAGGGAAAAACACAAGGTCGAAAGAGTTTCCAAGTGGGAAGGTGGAATCCTACTCCAAGTAGGATTGGAGTAGGACTCCTCCACCTCAAATTTTGGCCAAACCTTGAGGGTTTGAGGCTGCCTCCTCCCCTCCCTCCCTCCTATATATAGTGGGGTTTTAGGGCTGATTTGAGACAACTTTCGCCACGGCAGCCCGACCACATACCTCCACGGTTTTTACCTCTAGATCGCGTTTCTGCGGAGCTCGGGTGGAGCCCTGCTGAGATTAGATCACCACGAACCTCCGGAGCGCCGTCACGCTGCCGGAGAACTCATCTACCTCTCCGTCTCTCTGGCTGGATCAAGAAGGCCGAGATCATCGTCGAGCTGTACATGTGCTGAACGCGGAGGTGTCGTCCGTTCGGCACTAGATCCGAGCGGATCATGGGACGGATCGCGGGACGGTTCGTGGGATGGTTCGCGGGGCGGATCGAGGGACTAGAGGACGTTCCACTACATCAACCGCGTTTCTTAACGCTTCTGCTTTGCGATCTACAAGGGTACGTAGATCGGAAATCCCCTCTCGTAGATGGACATCACCATGATAGGTCTTAGTGCGCGTAGGAAATTTTTGTTTCCCATGCGACATTCCCCAACACACTAGTAATGTGGCTCTTTGCTAGCACCGACCAGAGTAATTATCATATCCCCGTCCCATAAGGGGTAATGTGGTCGTACTGGTAAGGTTGGGACGGTTGACACATCATAAATCTATTCCCATTTCTGAAACCATACTCACACAAATACTAGGTTCTAGCAAAAGTTACCACCAACTCATCATCACCCTCGGGCATTAGTGGCACCCGACGGGGTTTTCATAAACTCTTGCTTTATGCCATCCACATGCTCATGATAATACTACTTCTATCTTTACTTGTCAACATGGTATTAGCATGACCCTCAAGGGTAGGGTCAAGCTCAATGCATGTGCTCCGGGGGAGCCTTCAGTAAAATCATATCAAACGATTACCGGCACTTATGATCATATGCAACAGGAATACTCGCTATCTTAAGATGCAAAGTAACATATGCTCACTCATGGTCAAAGGGTTGCTTGCCTTGGTCAGCTAAGTATCCGGGGTCTTCGAGGTCTTCTGCTCCGATTCCCTCGTCACACATATTTTCTATCATAGATAAAACAGTAAATAAGAAATAGCTCACACAGAAACAGTATACAAAGTTATTTTAATTTTTTTTTCTTATTAGTGATCAATCTAAGGTATCATTTTACAAATATTTACCTTAATTTTCCTTGAAGGAATATTTTCGAAATCAACCAAATAGAAGCAAATCTATTCCAATTTAATCCTTTTTATTAATATAAAATAGAATAGTTGTTGAAAAAATTCATCCAACCATATCATTAAATACTACACATTTTTAGATGAATAACACTGGAAAAATCATATTTTTACACTGGTTAAATGTTTTTATAAAATTTTAGAAACTAGGGTTTTAAAAATAAAAGAAAAACAGGCTAACTTCCGGCCTGGCTCGGCCCAGAGCTGGGCTGGCCCATGGCCAGCCGACAGCCTGCCCAGGCGCGCGCGGCATCGCGTTTGAACCTGACGAACGGGGCCCTGCGGTCAGTGGTCGAGGTCAGCGCGGGGGAGGAGGCTGGGCCACCGACAGGTGGGGCACACCTGTCGGGGTCGTCTCCTACCTCTAGACAGAAAGGAGGAGGAGAACGCCGACGAGGTTGCCGACGCGCTCATGCCCCAACGAACACAGGAATGGGTTCGCCTTACTGTCGCCTACCTGCTGGTGGTCGAAACAACGACGGGGAGGCAGGGTTTCGCCGGTGATGAGGAGGCCGTGGCGGAGGAGTTTCGGGAGGTGGTCGAGGGGGTGGCTAGAGACACGGAAAAGCTCGGGCAAGTTGGGGGAAAGCTTCCTGGGATCGAGAGGGTTACTTTGGTTGGTCGAGGGGTGCAGGAGCCATCGTGTAGCCAGAGATCAACCGGAGCTCCGAGGCGGAGGGGCCTCGGTCGTTCTCGAGCACCGGGGCTCTGCGGGTTTGATGGGGTGGCTAGGGAGGTACTAGTGATCGTGGTGAAGCTATCTGAGGGGTGTTGGAGCGAGGCGGAGGGCTATTTATAGGCCCGCGACGGTGAGCAGACTCGGGAGTGCCGGTGACTCACCGTGCCGCGCATGGGGGTGCAGAGAGAGGCTAGGGTCGAAACCACAGTCTTAGGACGTGGTTTTGGACCGCCCGAACCATCTGCAGAGAGAGAGAGAGAAGAGTCGAGCATTCGTGGCTGCGCAACCTTGGCTGGTTCTGGTGCACGAGGGCACGCGTTGGGCGAGCTCTAGCGCGGGAGAGGAGGGGCCCTGAGGCTTGCTCGACGCAGAAGGGTTGTCAGGGAAGAGGTTGGACATCTCGGGGGAGGCTGGAATTGGCCGAGGGTGTCGCCCCCACCTCGGTGACTCCCGGTAGCGCGCCCAGAGCGCAGTTTTGGCATGCCACGGCATGCTGGTGCGCTCTGAGGCACTTTGGACGTGTCTAGCATGTCCTGGCACTGGTTGGGGGTGTGGCTAGCCATTTGGTTCTTGTGGGAGCTTTGGCTGGTCAAGGGAGGCAAGAAATACTTGTGTTGTCAGTCATGAACTGAGATCTAAATTGGGGTTTTTGGCCTTTCCACTTTGAACAAGTGAGGGGCCAGTTGAGTGGGGTTAGACACATGTGCTGGCCACTTAATCTATGAGTTTGAAGCAAAGGAGTTTGGTTTAGTTGTGGCTAAGGTGGCTTTTTCCTATCTGTCAGAAGGTGTTCGACAGTGGGTTTAGGGGGTTGCACCCCACCACTGGTGCTGCAACTTAACAGGTTTGGGACTGGTGGTAAACCATGGAGTTTCACCAATTTTGAGCTCCAAAGGACAAGTTTAGCTTTGTAAACTTGAAAACACTCCAATATGACCAGATCTGTCCCTTCCAAAGGGAGTGTGTGCAAACTAAGTCCCACAAATCCCATTTTTGGTGTGGAACCCTCATTTGAGGTATTAGGCAATCCTGCAATGTTTTAGCATCATTTGACAAACTTTGCTATATAGAGTTGCTCTAACTTGATTCTGGACAGACAGGGTTTTTGGGTTATTTGGGGTCCTTATTCACCTTTGATCAAGGTGAAACTTTATGTGGACACGAGACAAGGCTTGGGGATATCACTGGAATTTTCTAGGAATTTATTGAGAATATTTCCTTTGGAAATATTTTCAAAATGCCAAAACAGACAGAATATCTTTTATTGTTTTAATCAATAAATATAATATAAAAAGGGCTTTAAAATCCTATGTATGGAAAATATATGTCCTTCTGATCATCTCTAAATTTAATCAGATTTTCCTAAAGCAGAAAAGTATTTTTCCATGTTGGAATACCAATTCTGGCCTTAGAAATGGACAGGTTAGGAAAATAATCACAGAAATAATTATTTTTGTGGTTTTGAAATATAAATATAGGTTAAAATCAGATTACCAAATATGAGTAGAAGCAGTGCTTGCTATCAAGGACATGTAGTGCAATTTAAGGTAGGTTTTTCCTTGGTCAGAAATAAGCAAGGGTTTTTGGAAATCAGTATAATACCAAAGACTTTAGGGTTTTAATCCTCACATGATCAAGCATACAAGCACACAATGTCAATCATGGCACTCACAACATTAGTTTTTAAAAAAGTTTTAAAAAGCTCAGAATTTCACAATACAAACAAGTGGTAGCGAAAACAGGGTGTGACATAAGGGCGATCAGGTCAACTTTACGCTTATGTGAGTCATTTAAGTCCCGTAGAAGGACGAGTCACTGAATGTTTGGCTCACTTAATTCTGAGTTGAAGATGCGGAATCCATTTGGGAGATTAGCGTAGCAGAGTTTCCACAATTTTGAATCGTAGGAGCATGCTAGTGGGAGCGGAAATGTCGGTGACATGGGGAGTGGGGGAAGAAGCGAGACTCCACGATTCCCATGCGTCTGATGTCATTGTCATGCTGCAGGCGTGCTGTCCTAGGGATCCTGTGGATCCTCTCCTTGCAGGGGGGTTTCTTGATGGGGATACTCTAGGCAGCGTATAAAAGGGGCAGGACAGAGGGAGGAGAGGATCACCATCCCAGATGTGGATCATTTCACTCCTCGCTTCAGTCCCTGCTACTTCATCCGAGAGTTCCCCCCACATCTCTGGCCTCCACCAGCCTCGACCACCTCGCCGTGCGATATGGTCAAGGGCGCGACGTTGAAGGCCGAGCGATCTAAGATGTGATCATATCCGTATTTTGGCACGAGGGCCTCGACAAGGATAGAAGCGCATGTCATTGTTTCTCTAGAATGGATATCGTTACAAGTACACGTACAAAAGAGATGAGTATATGGAATTGCTTTCACTCGCCACAACCTACATCAAGATCATATCAATATAACAACATGTTCAATCACCATGTAGAAGAGCAGGGTCCGGCTACGAGCGAAAACAAACGATAAAAGAACGACGTCCATCCTTGCTATCCCAGGCTGACGGCCTGGAACCCAACCTAGATCAATGAAGAAGAAGAAGAAGAAGAAATTATAAATAGCACAATCACCGCGCTCAAGTCAAAGTATCGCTTTACCTATACTTGCAAGTGTTGTTGTAGTCATATGTGAGCCAAACGGACTCAACAATCTCATTTCCAAAGGTAACAAGATTAGCAAAGCTTAATGGGTGAGGTATGGTTAAGCGGTGAGGGTGCAGCAAGCAACTAAGCATTTATTTGAGTGGCTAACTTACATGTACAAGAATAAAATTGGGGTTTGATCTACGCATAACGGACGTGAACTAAACATGAACATGAAGTGATCCTCAACATCTACTTACGTCAAACATAACCCCAATGTGTCCTCTTCTGGATGCAGAACTCACTAGACGAGGCAGTCACGGTTATGCACACAGTTGGCATATTTTAATTAACTTTACTTGAAGTGATCTAGAACCAAATGTTAAACAAATTTCGAACCTTACAGGGGTGCTCCAAGTTGCCACATAACCACGAGCACGGTTCTCATATTTTAAACAAAGTTTCCATGTTGCCACATAACCACGAGCACAACTCTCAGAAAGATTGAATCCTGTAGGGGTGCTCAAACTAGTCCATCACAAACTACCACAACCTGCGTCGAAAACCTCGACTAGGGAAAACTCGTGATCTCCTCGGATTCCTGGTGGAAAATCTCAACCTCGAGATAGCCCAAAGTATGCTTGGAATCCCTCTCCTAAGACGTTCGAGAAAGGTAAAACAAATCCGGCAAGGCCGTCAGACGTTTCGGCGATCCCGATAGGAGCCACGTATCTGATTATCAGGGCATGATGGATAAGCACAACATAGATTGGTCAGATAGACATCTCAAAAGTTTCCTCGGGTTGGCTCCGCACACGTCTCTAGTTTGGACCAACACTCATGAGGAGCACTCACCCGGGGGTTGATTTATTATCCACAGGTTAATTACTCCCGATGTGGTTCATAAGTTATTAGACAAATGTAGTACCAATATTGGGACTTGCCAGAAGAGTTTTATCCCAAAACGAAAGTCACGGGGTCCTCATAACAACCCCAAGCATGTGATGAGCGCTCAATATAGAACTTAACACTCGTAGCCGAAACTAAGGCATCAAAGATGGAACAAAACACCAGGCTAGAAGGCCAAGCCTTCCACCTTTTACCAAATATATAGGTGCTTTAATGTAATTAGCAATAATATGATGATATAACAAGGAACCCATGTTTTCACATGAAAGCAAGTAATCCTTCAACTATCAACACTGTAAGACGGGTTGAGCAAGCGGTAACATAGCCAAGCAAGGGCTTGGTGGGTTGTGGAAGGGTCAAGTGGTAGGCAGCGAGAAATTGTGAAAGAAACGAGACAAATAGCATGGCAATGATTGTAATGGTATCTAGGGAAATGATCATCTTGCCTGCGATCCCGCTTGGAAGAAGAACGAATCCGTGAAGTGGAGAAACCAACGTATTCGAACGAATCCTCACACTCCGAAGCGGTTTAGAACTCTATCGACAAGGTACAATCCAGAAACAACAATCGACACACGATAAACACAACAACTTATGCATGACATGATGTCCAATCAATTATGATGCATGCCCATTTAATGATGCACGATGATACGTCTCCAACGTATCTATAATTTTAGATGGTTTCATGCTATTATCTTGTCAAACTTTGGATGTTTTGTATGCCTTATATATATATTTTTGGGACTAACTTATTAACTCAGTGCCAAGTGCCAGATCTTGTTTTTTCCATGTTTTTGACCCCTTTCACAGGAGGATTTTAAACAGAGTCCAAACGGAACGAAACTGCCAAAAATATTTTTCCGAAACAAAAAAAGATCGGGTAGCCTGAGAATCAGGGCAGGGGGCCTGCAGGGACCCCACAAGCCCCCTAGCCGTAGCGAGGGGGGCCCGCGCCTCCCAGGCTTATGGGCTCCCTGGGCCACCTGTGCCGTAGGACTTTCACCTATAAATTCCCTAAAATCCCAGAAAAAAATCAGGAGATCATCGAAAGTACTTTTCCGCCACCGCAAGCTTCTGTCTCCGCAAGATCCCATCTGGGCATGTTCTGGTGCCCTATCGGAGGGGGATTCGGATACGGAGGGCTTCTTCATCAACACCATGACCTCTCCGATGATGCATGAGTAGTTCACCATAGACATACGGATCCATAGCTAGTAGCTAGATGGTTTCTTCTCTCTCTTGGATCTTCAATACAAAGTTCTCCATGATCTTCATGGATATCTATCCGATGTAATCTTGTTTTGCGGTGTGTTTGTTGAGATCCGATTAATTGTGGATTTATGATCAGATTATCTATGAATCTTATTTGAGTTTCTTCTGATCTCTCATATGCATGATTTCATATCCTTGTAATTCTCTTCGAGTTGTGGGTTTTGTTTGGCCAACTAGATCTATGATTCTTGCAATGGGAGAAGTTCTTGGTTTTGGGTTCATACCGTGCGGTGACCTCACCCAGTGATAGAAGGGGTTGCGAGGCACGCACCGTGTTGTTGCCATCAAGGGTAGAAAGATGGGGTTTTCATCATTGGTTTGAGATTATCCCTCTACATCATGTCATCTTGCTTAAGGCGTTACTCTGTT
Source organism: Hordeum vulgare subsp. vulgare (assembly GCF_904849725.1). Classification (NCBI taxonomy): domain Eukaryota; kingdom Viridiplantae; phylum Streptophyta; class Magnoliopsida; order Poales; family Poaceae; genus Hordeum; species Hordeum vulgare. Next base: position 328,186,297 of record NC_058519.1, read on the forward strand.
CGTCATGAACTCAATACACTAGATGCATGCTGGATACCGGTCGATGTGTGGAGTAATAGTAGTAGATCCAGAAAGTATCGGTCTACTTGTCCCGGACGTGATGCCTATATGTATGATCATTGCGTTAGATATCGTCATGTCTTTGCGCGGTTCTATCAATTGCTCGATAGTAATTTGTTCACCCACCGTAATATTTGCATTTTTGAGAGAACCTCTAGTGAACACTATGGCCCCCGGGTCTACTCCACACCATATTTTCAGCCTTACTGTTTTTCTTCGTTGCACTTTCCACCTTCAGATCTCACTTTGCAATCAATCATGAAGGGATTGACAACCCCTTTATAGCGTTGGGTGCAAGCTCTTTGTGTTTGTGCAGGTACTCTGGACTTGACGAGATTATCCTACTGGATTGATACTTTGGTTCTCAAACTGAGGGAAATACTTACTGCCCCTGTGCTGCATCACCCTTTCCTCTTCAACGGAAAACCAACGCAACTCAAGAGACGACAGAAGGTTTCTGTTGACGTAGCAGAAGGATTTCTGGCGCCGTTGCCGGGGAGGATCAAGTCAAGAACTCATCCAAGTAAGTGTCGCAAACTCATCTCTTGCATTTAATTTTTTGCCTCTCGTTTTCCTCTCCCCACTTCTGAAAAACAAAAATTTACAAAAAAAATCTTTGCCTTTTTCTTTGCCTTTTTCGGTTGCCTTTTCGTTCGCCCTTTTCTCTCGCTTGCTTCCTGGCCGCTTGTCTGCCTGCTAAGACCTGCATGGCCCAACCAAGGGATTTTGCTCACTATGCAAGGTTGGAAGAGATTGAAACTAGTGTTAAAGGCTTCATGTCTACACAGTTTGAATATAACAGTTACTTTCATAGAGAACTGAAGGAGCAAAATTGTTTTATGGCTTTTATGAGTAAAGAAGTTGATGATATAGCTAAAGAATTCCTTGCACTAGATTCTCAGTTTGCTCGTCTTGAAAAATTCGTAGGCCAGATTTCTAATAAACAGGCTACTTTAGTCAATAAAATGGCCGCTAAACCTGAAATTTGTGATGAGAATCACGATGATCTTAAAGTGCTTGGTGTGACTCCCATTGAATCTTTGTTTTCTTGTGTCAAACCTAATGATTATGGGGCTCGATATAAATCCACTTTGGTTGAAAAGAGCCCCAATGATTCGGAGTCCATCTATCTTGATGCTAAAAGCATTGAAAGTGGAGTAGAAGATATTAAAACTTTGAGTAGTAATGAAATTACTAGTTTGGATTTCAAGTAATTCAATTATGATAGTTGCTCCTTGATTGAATGCATTTCCTTGATGCAATCCATGCTAGACTCTCCACACGCTTATAGATAAAACAAGGCCTTTACCGATCATATCGTCGTAGCTATGATAAAATCTCTTGAAGAGAAACTTGAATTGGAAGTCTGTGTCCCTAGAAAGCTTCATGATGAGTGGGAACCTACTATCAAAATCAAAATAAAAACTATGAATGCAATGCTTTGTGTGATTTGGGTGTTAGTGTTTCCGTGATTCCAAAGTCTTTATGTGATGTTCTGGGTTTTAATGAGATTGAAGAGTGTTCTCTTAATTTGCATCTTGTGGATTCTACTGTCAAGAAACCCATGGGAAGGATCATTGATGTTCTTATTATTGCAAATAGGAACTATGTACCCGTGTATTTCATTGTGATTGACATTGATTGCAATCCTACATGCCCTATTATTCTTGGTGGACCTTTCCTAAGGACTATCGATGCTATCATCGATATGAAGGAAGGGAATATTAGATTTCAATTTCCTTTAGAGAAGGGCATGGAGCACTTTCCTAGAAATATAATAATATTGCCTTATGAATCCATGATGAGGGCCACTTATGGTTTGAGCACCAAAGACGACGATACGTGATTCTATCGCTTTTATGCCTAGCTAAGGGCGTTAAACAATAGCGCTTGTTGGAAGGCAACCGAATGAATTTATCCTTTTCTTTCTGTTTTCTTGCGTCCACACCATCATAATTCTGTTGTGATTGTGTTTTTTGTGTTTCTTTTTGTGTTTGAGCCAAGCAAAACCTTTATGACTAGTCTTGGTGATGGTTGTTTGATCTTGCTGGAAAAAGACAGAAACGTTTCGCTCACGAGATGATTTTTCATTTTTATTCACAAATAGCTTTTGATTTGATTATTTTTGCTTCTGGTTGATATGCCCTTTTCCCAGGCAGTCGCAAGTTTTTAGAATTTTTGAGGTACCATAAATATACGAAGTATACAGATTGCTATAGACTGGTCTGTTTTTGACAGATTTTGTTTTTGTTGAGTTGGTTGCTTGTTTTGATAAAACTATGGATAGTATCGGGGGGTACTAGGAATGGAAAAGTTAGAATACAGTAGCCCAACACCAATATAAATATAAATAAAGATTGCTACTGTACCAAAAGAGGTAGTATTTTGTTTTCTTGTGCTAATGATATCATGAGTTTCTATTTAAGTTTTGTGTTGTGAAGTTTTCAAGTTTTCGGTGATGTTCTCATGGACAAAGAGATAAGGAGTGGAAAGAGCTCAAGCTTGGGGATTCCCAAGGCATCCCAAGCCAAATTCAAGGACACCAAAAAGCCTAAGCTTGGGGATGCCCTGGGAAGGCATCCCCTCTTTCGTCTTCAATCGATCGGTAACATTACGTGGAGCTATATTTTTATTCACCACATGATATGTGTTTTTCTTGGAGCGTCTTGTATCGTAGGAGTATTTTCATTTTGTTGTGTCACAATCATCCTTGCTGCACACCTTTTGAGAGAGACATGCACTCATCATGATTTTGCTAGAATGCTCATAGTGCTTCACTTATATCTTTTGAGCTAGATAATTTTCCTCTATGTGCTTCACTTAGATCTTATAGAGCACGGCGGTGCGTGACTTGGTAGTTGGCTTATGCGATGAAAGTATTTCCAAAGGTGATAAGTACCCAAAGAGGATACAAAAACCTCCATCTTCATGTGCATTGAGTAGAAAGAGAAGTCTTGATTCCTCTCAATTAGTTTTGAGACGTGGATTTGGTAATATTAAGAGTTATGTTAGTAGGGTGTTGTGAATCTAGAAATACTTGTGTTGAAGTTAGTAATTCCCGTAGCATGCACATATGGCGAACCGCTATGTTAGGAAGTCGGAGCATAATTGATCTATGGATTGTCATCCTTTGTGTTGAGGTCGGGATCGCGCGATGGTTAGCACCTACCAACCCTTCCCCTAGGAGTATGCGTTTAGCACTTTGTTTCAATTACTAATAAAAAATTTCGCAAAAAGTATGTGAGTTCTTCATGACTAATGCAAGTCCATGGTATAGATGCACTTTCACCTTCCACAATTGCTAGCCTCTCTAGTACCGCGCAACTTTCGCCGGTACACAAACCCACCATATGCCTTCCTCGAAACAGCCACCATACCTACCTACTATGGCATTTTCATAGCCATTCCGAGATATATTGCCATGCAACTCCCACCGTTTCGTGTCATGATTTTTGCTGTCACTCTCATATTGCCATTGCATGATCGTAAGATAACTAGCGAGATGTTTCAACGTCATATGCCAAGCTAGATCGTTGCACATCCCGGTACACTGCCGGAGGCATTTCCTATAGAATCATCATCGTTCTAAGCTTTGAGTTGTGAGTAAATAAAAGTGTGATGGTCATCATTATTAGAGCATTGTCCCAGGTGAGGAAAAAAAAGAGGCCAAAGAGCCCATACAAAAAAAAAGAAAAAAAGAGAGGCCCAAGAGCCCAAATAAAAATGTATAAAAAAAGAGAGAAAAAGAGAGAAGGGACAATGCTACTATCTTTTTCCACACTTTTGCTTCATAATAGCACCAGGTTCTTCATGATTGAGAGCTTCTTGCTTTGTGACTACCATATGCTAGTGGGAATCTTCATTATATAACTTGGCTTGTATATTCCATTGATGGGCTTCCTCAAAATTGCCCTAGGTCTTCATGAGCAAGCAAGTTGGATGCACACCCACTAGTTCTCCTTTTGAGCTTTCACATACTTATAGCTCTAGTGCATCCTTTGTATGGCAATTCCTACTCATTCACATTGATATCTACTAATGGGCATCTCCATAGCCCTTTGATATGCCGGGTCAATGTGACCATCTCCTCCTTTTTGTCTCACAACCACCATCACACACTATTCCACCTATAGTGGTATATCCATGGCTCACGCTCATGTATTGCGTGATACACTACAAGGAATATGCTAATACACGACGCTATTTTTCGTCGCTACATCGTCATGGTTTTTAATTTACGACGATCTCACGACGAAAAACCAAGCGTCAAAAACGGAGCGTCACAAATGAACAGCAGCGATGTTTTGATTAAAATCGTCGTAACTTTTACGACGATTCCTGGATTGTCGTAACCTTTACGACGATCCTAAATTGTCGTTGACAATCAAATCCAATCCTATGTGGCAGTCCCACGTGGCAAAATTACGACGAAATCAAAACATCATGGTTAAAATCAGCCCAACCCATTTCAATTGATCACATGGGCTGGTTTTAGTTTTTTGGGCTTTTTCTTATTGGGCTTCTTTTTGGGCCTTAGACTATTTACAGCCACTTCTAGTATTTTTTTTGAATTTTTTTATATCATTATAATTTGGGCCCTGGCCTTTTAGTGCCCAAATACATTTGGTCCAGATTCAGTTTTTGCCCTTTTTCATTTTGGAATTCAGCAACTTTTTGTTCCAGAATTTGGATTCATTTCTATTTGTTGGGCCTTTTCAACCAAATTATTTGTTGGGCCTTTTCATATTCAAATCAAAAATACTCCAAATCGAATTAAAATCATCCATCATATAACATCACAAAATACATATCCCAGGTTTACATAACACAATAAATCATCTCATGAATACATTTCCTTACACAGGAATATAGCAAAAACGAACAAAATTGCACAATAGAATAATGGCACATCTGCTACTATTCCCAACAGTACAGTGGACTTCATTCTGCTCTCCTATGAGGCATGCTCGAGATGCCACAACTTGTCAACCTACAAGAATATTACACGACACATGAATCAATCAAAAGATAACAAATATAAAAAATATTAGAAATAAAAAGATTTTGTGTTCATCCTGAAGATGATGTTAAAAATCCTGAGATATAAATTCTGGAGTATAATTAGTCCAACCTAAATAGGTCACAGAAATTGAAAATTAAAATTCAAAGTATCTAAGATTGTTCCAGGAAATTCTGGACAAAGGAAATGCAGACAAGCAAACTCAATATGTTTATGGTATTTTTGCTTTACTGGAGGAATTTTAGCACTGACACAAGCAGGAGTGAATGACACAATAATTAGCAGACATGTAAAATAATACAAAACAAGCTACTCCACATTACTGTGATAACCAAGTGCAAACCAGGGTGTAAGAATATTAACCCAAAAATCCTTTCGGCAACATACATCAGTAAATTACGCTATCAATAAGTGCACCAGAGACTCTAATTTATTACCTTCAGAAGTTTTAGATCGAATCAAATGAAAACCTGAAAAAGGGACTACCAAAGAGCATTATTGAGCTTGATGCTGAGTTGATTTCTGGTGTCAACTAGGGTAATTCTTTAGCCTGATTGGAGAAAGGAAACCTGACTAGCACTCAAAATATTAACTAGAAGACAATAGTAAAACATAAAAGATGGACCAGATTTCTGGCTTAGAATCCTGATGGGATTACATTTGCGCATTGTATAGTCATAGTCGATAATTTGGGTAAAGTATCCTCAGGTCCATATAATCCAAGGAAAAAAGCAATTGATCATCACAGTAAGTGCAGAAACATGGTATGGATATGATATCATCACTTCTCACAGCAAACAAAAAATGTTGTAGGAGTTTCTATTTATTTAAGACAAGACAACTATACAGCATCCATGACAGAATGTGTTGCTTACTAGACATTCAGAATAAGTAGGAGGAAATTATCATCAAATAGATCACAAACTGCCTGTCTTAATGTCAAAAATAGTTATATTTGAAAACAGAAAAATAACAAATAAACGAATTGATGCTCTCTCGGACAAATGCCTCGATTGTCAAGATGGTTTAATAGAATGGATTACATCAGACTCATCATCTGTTTTCATCATCACACACAGAACCATAGCAACGAATGAAAATTTCGGAAAGTCCCCATATGCAAATTAAGATTCGGGATTGTTGTGCCTATACACAATTTTAGAGTTGTTAAACAGCAAAATAAATGCCACCATGTTATTCTACACATTTTTCTATCCAAGATACATACGTAAATCATTTTATTCGGAGTTACGGTAAATTAATTATGAGGCAAACTATTTTAGCGTGGCATTTGCACAAATTTAATTAAAACAACAAGTTAAATATCTTAGTCAAGGTTCAAATTTGGATATTATGAAACTACTCAAAATTTTGGACATTTTACATATTTAAGTAATTTTCACCCGATGCACCGTTAAATAGTTATTAGCATTTTAAAATGATGCAATTTCTGTAATTAGGAAATTCCGTGGAAATTAGATAAATTCCCAGAACCTAAAAAAACTACTCGGGCCTAATGTTTGCACTCGGCCGAAACAAAACATCGGCACAATATAGCAATAACGTGCGTGGGCGGGGGTTAGCAAGGCGGCTCACCAGAGTGCCACTTGGGCCGGAGCTGGCTAGCATGGGCCTAGATGGGATGAGGTGAGCCGGCCCATGTGAGGAGCTTCTCGGCCAGCCCATGCGGGCGACAAGGGCCGAGGCGCACTTTTGTCCCCCTAGATCCCCTGGTGGATCGAGGCAGCTTGGAGGTCAAAGGCGGCAGCGCTGCTCATATCACGAAGATCCACGTCGTGACGGGGGCGCCGACAATGGATCCTGCGGCAGGGATGAGGGAAGCAAGTGTCCCTTGAGTGCGGGTAGATGCTTAGGGTCCGATTTGGCCCAGGAGGACCACACGCACGCTCGGTCGGGCTTGCGGTGGATGGGGAGCGAGGAGGCGACAACGGGACATGTGGCAGCGCCCGATTGGTTGCAAGCAGCGGCATGGCAGCTCAGGCAACGACAAGTAGCGGTGTTGGTGTTGGGTGGCACGGAATTTCAGGAGGAGAGGGGTAGGAGCCAAATTTGGAAGGGATGGCCTTCCTTTTATATCTATGGGCTAGGTTTAGGGGGTTTAGCGAGTTTTCGGACCCTCCGATCGCGATCGGATGGCTCTTGTCGCGAGGTAGGTTTAGGTGGGCTAGTGGGCTATGTAGGAAGGGTTGTTATGAGAATAGAGGGAATAATGCGGACCGTGGCACAAGTTTATAAAACCGAAAAAACGTCCAACGAATAAACCGATGACGGTGCAACTACGGTCGATTGTTCGAGTATCAACTATCTAAAGTATAACAAGAACGCACCTCAACTTTCAACCCAATCCGAGAATGTTAAATAAACACTCTAAAAAATGGTGGTGCCGTGGCTGCGTGCGTGTGTGGTTGGTCACAAACCGGTCAACGACGAAAACAGAGAGAACCGACAACTAGTAGCGGATGCAAGTTTTGAAAATTGACGGTCTCTAGCGCCGATACAATGCAGATGATGCGCATGATGCGATGATGAATGCGACAAACAAAATAATCACATGGCGGCAACGGAATAAAATGGGAATCTTTTGGAGCGTCGGTTCCGGGATGTTACAACTCTCCTACACTAACAAGAGATCTTGCCCCGATATCTAAGATTGAAATTGGGTAGAGGAAGAGGAATAGCAATCGGTAAAACTTAGTCGCTTCTTTCACAAACGAGTGACACCAACGATCCTTGGAGGTTCCAAAGAGTTGAAAAAAATTACATGGAAAAGAAGAAAGAATTCAAAAGAAATTTTGGCACCACTTCGGTAGGAAGAGAGAGAAAACATGAGATGATAGAAAGATCTTGAACAGATTTCACAACACTCCAGTTAAATGGACAAGCAAGGAATAATAAGATCTTGATAAGACGAGATGATTCATTCAAAGAGAGAAACATCACAAAGCCTCCGGAACAAAAGAATAGAAACTATATCATTAGGGAGAAAAGAAGGAAGAAGTAAAAGACAACTGCCACCACAATTGAATTTAAAAGCATCCTTGGAAGGAAGGATTGTAAGGAGTTGTTGGCAAACCAACAACAAAAACAAGAAGCTTGTTGTGGACTTATGAAAACCATCTCAAATAATGAGGTGACAACTGACAACTAAGAGGAGCAAGGATTTTTTGGGAGCAACAAGAGAGGCAAACTGCTTTCACCGAGAGGATACATTGAGAACTTGGATGAACAATAATCACCATAATAGCAAGAATCCTTAGGAAAAGCTTAAGGTGAAACCAAATCCAAGATAACTTCATTGAAGAAATCATGGGTTGAAAATATCTCATGATCAAAGAATTAGGTGGGTTTAAATATCTCACTCTTGAAACAAATTCCCTTCGATACTCCTCCGCTAACAAGAATTCTATAACACCACCTCAAAGGATAATGGAGGAAGAATTGCACTTTGAAATACAAGAGAAAGATACTTGAGGTCCTCGAACAAAATATTAAAGAACACTTTGAGAATGAATTAAATTCTTGAAGAACCACCATGAAGAACCCTTGGAAGAATTCCGAAATGAAAGGATGATAGAAAAGAATTAAAGCTTGAAAACAATAAGATTAAGGCCTTGCAAAGATTTAGATGAACGTTCATGAAGAGATACTAGAGATAACTATAGACTACAGAATAAAATGAACTACTTAGGATCGTGAATTGATATCATGAGCCACTCCTGAACAAGAATTGAAATCACCTTGAAGAAACAAGAATAAGAATTATGTAGCACATATCCTTCATCAAGTTAAATTGATGATAAGCAACGGATTTAGCATACACTTATTCTTCTTCTAAAGATTGAGGAGAGATATGAACACAACTTGAAGAAGTCTTGGAAGAAACACCGGTAAGAATTTGAAATGAAAGAGGATAAAACAAATGAACTGGACTGCATGAGGACAAAGAGGGCATGATTTGATTAGAGAACGCTTGAACAAGCCATCGGTAAGAATTTCAAACAAATGCTGAAACCATGAATGAATGAACATACATGAGAACGAAGAGATCATGATCCACCTAAATAATTTAGAACATATGGTGATATTAGAAATGAATGGAATACATGAGAACAAGGACATCTTGAGCCGCCTAAGAGAAAACTTGAATGAGGCACCAGAATAATTGAGATACGAACGAGGAGACAACAATTGAGAAGAATTTGAGAATGAAAGATAAAAGCTAAGAACACGGAAATCTTCTAAAATGATGGCCTTCGGAGGATCGAGAAATGAAAACACTCTGAAATGCACCAAATAGATACAAATAGAATTTCTCATGATCGAAAACAATTGAGAGGATAGCACGAAGATGAAACCATGAATCTTCAAGAGAATAGACAAGATTTAAGAGAAACACTTATTTGGTCTTCAAAACAATGAATGATGGTTATGTTGGGGAACGTCACATGGGAAACAAAAAATTTCCTACGCGCACGAAGTCCTATCATGGTGATGTCCATCTACGAGAGGGGATTTCCGATCTACGTACCCTTGTAGATCGCAGAGCAGAAGCGTTAGTGAACGCGGTTGATGTAGTGGAACGTCCTCACGTCCCTCGATCCGCCCCGCGAACCGTCCCGCGATCAGTCCCACGATCTAGTGTCGAACGGACGGCACCTCCACGTTCAGCACATGTACAACTCGACGATGATCTCGGCCTTCTTGATCCAGAAAGGGAGACGGAGAGGTAGATGAGTTCTCCGGCAGCGTGACGGCGCTCCGGAGGTTGGTGGTGATCTAATCTCAACAGGGCTCCGCCCGAGCTCCGCAGAAACGCGATCTAGAGGTAAAACCATGGAGGTATGTGGTTGGGCTGCCGTGGCAAAAGTTGTCTCAAATCAGCCCTAATACCTCGGTATATATAGGAGGGAGGGGGAGGGAAGAGGCAGCCTCAAACCCTCAAGGTTTGGCCGAAATTGGAGGTGGAGGAGTCCTACTCCAATCCTACTTGGAGTAGGATTCCACCTTCCCACTTGGAAACTCTTTCCATCTTGTGTTTTTTCCTTCTCAAACCTTATGGGCCTTAGTGGGAACTTATTCCAGCCCACTAGGGGCTGGTTTATCTCTTCCCATAGCCCATGAGACCCCTTGGGGCGTGACACCCCTCCCGATGGTCCCCGGCACCCCTCCCGGCACTCCCGGTACACTACCGATGAGCCCGAAACTTTTTCGGTGACCAAAACAGGACTTCCTATATATCAATCTTTACCTCCGGACCATTCCGGAGCTCCTCGTGACGTCCTGGATCTCATCCGGGACTCTAAACAACATTCAGTAACCAACCATATAACTCAAATACGCATAAAACAACGTCGAACCTTAAGTGTGCAGACCCTGCGGGTTCGAGAACTATGTAGACAGGACCCGAGAGACTCCTCGGTCAATATCCAATAGCGGGACCTGGATGCCCATATTTGATCCTACATATTCTACGAAGATCTTATCGTTTGAACCTCAGTGCCAAGGATTCATATAATCCCGTATGTCATTCCCTTTGTCCTTCGGTATGTTACTTGCCTGAGATTCGATCGTCAGTATCCGCATACCTATTTCAATCTCGTTTACCGGCAAGTCTCTATACTCGTTCCGTAATACAATATCCCGCAACTTACACTAAGTCACATTGCTTGCAAGGCTTGTGTGTGATGTTGTATTACCGAGTGGGCCCCGAGATACCTCTCCGTCACACGGAGTGACAAAACCCAGTCTCGATCCATACTAACTCAACGAACACCTTCGGAGATACCTGTAGAGCATCTTTATAGTCACCCAGTTACGTTGCAACATTTGATACACACAAAGCATTCCTCCGGTGTTAGTGAGTTATATGATCTCATGGTCATAGGAACAAATACTTGACACGCATAAAACAGTAGTAACAAAATGACACGATCAACATGCTACGTCTATTAGTTTGGGTCTAGTCCATCACATGATTCTCCTAATGATGTGATCCCGTTATCAAGTGACAACACTTGCCTATGGCCAGGAAACCTTGACCATCTTTGATCAACGAGCTAGTCAACTAGAGGCTTACTAGGGACAGTGTTTTGTCTATGTATCCACACAAGTATTGTGTTTCCAATCAATACAATTATAGCATGGATAATAAACGATTATCATGAACTAAGAAATATAGTAATAACTAATTTATTATTGCCTCTAGGGCATATTTCTAACATTCTCCCACTTACACTAGAGTCAATAATCTAGTTCACATCACCATGTGATTCCAACGAATCCAACACCCATATAGTTATGGGGTCTGATCACGTCTTGCTCGTGAGAGAGGTTTTAGTCAACGGTTCTGAAACTTTCAGATCCGTGCGTTGTTTACAAATCTTTATGTCATCTAATAGATGCTGCTACTACGTGCTATTCGGAAATACTCCAAATATCTACTCTACTATACGAATCCGTTTCACTACTCATAGTTATTTGTATTAGTGTCAAAGCTTGCATCGACGTAACCCTTTACGACAAACTCTTTAACCACCTCCATAATCGAGAAAAAAAATCCTTAGTCTATTTAGTTACTAAGGATAACTTTGACCGTGGATCAGTGATTCAATCCTGGATCACTCTGTGTACAGACTTGCTGCAAGGCACACATCAAGTGCAGTACTCAGCATGGCATACTTTAGAGTCTACGACTAAGGCATAGAAGACGACCTTCGTCTATTCTCTTTATTCTGCCGTGGTCGGGTTTTGTGTCTTACTCAAATTCACACCTTACAACGCAACCAAGAACTCCTTCTTTGCTGATCTATTTTGAACTCCTTCAAAAACTTGTCAAGGCATGCATCTTGTTGAAACTTCCATTAAGCGCTTTCGATCTATCTCCATAGATCTTTGATGCTCAACGTTCAAGTAGCTCAATCCAGGTATTCCTTTGAAAACTCCTTTCAAACAACCTTGTATGCTTTACAGAAATTCTACATTACTTCTGATCCACAATATGTCAACCACATATACTTATCTGAAATTCTATAGTGCTCCCACTCACTTCTTTGGAAATACAAGTTTCTCATAAACCTTGTACAAACCAAAAATCTTTGATCATCTCATCAAAGTGTATATTCCAACTCCGAGATGCTTGCACCGGTCCATTGAAGGATCGCTGGAGCTTGCATACTTGCTAGTATCTTTAGGATCGACAAAACATGATGGTTGTATCACATACAATGTTTGCTCAAGGAAACCATCGAGGAAACAATGTTTTGACATCCTATGTGCAATATTTGATAAATAATGCATCAACTACTAACATAATTGTAACAGACTTTTAGCATCGCTACGAGTGAGAAAGTCTCATCATAGTTAACTGTTTGATCTTGTCGGAAACATGTTTGCGACAAGTCGAGCTTTTCTTAATAGTGACTTATCACCATCATCGTATGTCTTCCTTTTAAAGATCCATCGTTACTCAATAGTCCTATGACCATCAAGTAGTTCTTCCAAAGTCCACACTTTGTTTTCATACATGGATCCTCTCTCGGATTTCATGGCCTCCAGCCATTTGTCGGAATCCGGGCCCACCATTGCTTTCTTCATAACTCGTAGGTTCACTGTTGCTCAACAACATGACCTCCAAGACAGGGTTACCGTACCACTCTGCAGTAGTACGCGACCTTGTAAACCTACAAGGCTTGTATTAACTTGATCCGATGCTCGGTGATCACCATCATTAGCTTTCACTTCAATTGGTGTAGGCGCCACAGGAACAACTTCCTGCGCCCTGCTACACACTGGTTGAAGTGATGGTTCAATAACCTCATCAAGTTCTACCACCCTCCCACTCAATTCTTCCGAGAGAAACCTTTCCTCGAGAAAGGATCCGTTTCTAGAAACAAACACTTTGCTTTCGGATCTGAGATGGGAGATGTACCCAACTGTTTTGGATATCCTATGAAGATGCATTTATCCGCTTTGGGTTCGAGCTTATCAGACTGAAACTTTTTCACATAAGTGTTGAAGCCCCAAACTTTCAAGAAACGACACTTTAGATTTCTCTAAACCTCAGTCTATACTGTGTCATCTCAACGGAAATACGCGGTGCCCTATTTAAAGTGAATGCGGTTGTCTCTAATGCATAACCCATAAACGATAGTGGTAATTCGATGAGAGACATCATAGCATGCACCATACCAAATAGTGCGTGGCTATGACGTTCAGACACATCATCACACTATGATGTTCCAGGTGGCATGAACTACGAAACAATTTCCACATTGTCTTAACTGCGTACCAAAACTCGTAACTCAGATATTCATTTCTATGATCATATCGTAGACAGTTTATCCGCTTGTTATGACGAACTTCACTCCTGAAACAGAATTGAACCTTTCAATATTTCAGACTTGTGACTCATTAAGTAAATACTCTTGTATCTTCTCAAATCGTCATTGAAGTAAGAACATAATGATATCCACTGCGTGCATCAGCACCCATTGGACTGCATACATCAAAATGTATCACTTCCAACAAGTTACTATCTTGTTTCATCTCAATGAAAACAAGGCCTTGCTTATGTGGTATGATTTGCATGTCACTAGTGATTCAAAATCAAGTGAGTATAAAGATCCATCAGCATGGAGCCTCTTCATGCAATTTATACCAACATGACTCAAGCGGCAGTGCCACAAGTAAGTGGTACTATCATCATTACCTCGTATATTTTGGCACCAATATCATGAACATGTGTAACACTATGATCGAGATTCAATAAACCATTGAAGGTGATTATTCAAGCAAATAGAGTAACCATTATTCTCTTTAACTGAATAATCGTATTGCAAAAAACACGATCCAATCATGTTCATGCTTAACGCAAGCACCAAATAACAATTGTTTAGGTTTAACACCAATCCCGATGGTAGAGGGAGTGTGCGACGTTTGATCATATCAACCTTGGAAACACTTCCAACACGTATCGTTACATCGCCTTTAGCTAGTCTCCGTTTATGCCATAGCTTTCATTTTGTGTTACTCATCACTTAGCAACCGAACCGGTATCCAATACCCTCGTGCTACTAGGAGTACTAGTAAAGTACACATCAACATTATCAAGTATATCAAATATACTTCTTTCGAATTTTGCCAGCCTTCTTATCTACCAAGTATCTAGAGTTGCTCCGCCTCAGTGACCGTTCCCCTCATTACAGAAGCACTTAGTCTCGGGTTTGGGTTTAATCTGGGGTCTCTTCATTAGTGCAGCAACTGCTTTGCCATTTCACGAAGTATCCCTTCTAGCCCTTGCCATTATCGAAACTTAGTGGTTTTACTAACCATCAACTATTGATGCTCCTTCTTGATTTCTACTTTCGCAGTGTCAAACATCGTGAATCGCTCAAGGATCATTGTATCTATCCTTGATATGTTATAGTTCATCACGAAACTCTCACAGCTTGGTGACAGTGACTTTGGAGAACCATCACTATCTCATCTGGAAGATTAACTCCCACTTGATTCAAGTAATTGTCGTACTCAGACAATCTGAGCACACGCTCAACGATTGAGCTTTTCTCTTTTACTTCGTGGACAAATAATCTTGTCGGAGGTCTCATACCTCTTAACAAGGGCACAAGCATGAAATCACAATTTCATCTCTTTAGAACATCTCTTATGTTCTGTGACGTTTCAAAACGTCTTTGGCGCCTTGCTTCTAAGCCATTAAGTATTTTGCACTGAACTATCGTGTAGTCATCAGAAACGTGTATGTCGGATGTTCACAGCATCCACAGACGACACTCGAGGTGCAGCACACCGAGTGGTGCATTAAGGACATAAGCCTTCTGCACAGCAACGAGGACAATCCTCGGTTTTACAGACTCAGTTTGCAAAGTTTGCTACTATCAACTTTCAACTAAATTTTCTCTAGGAACATATAAAAAAGGGTAGAGCTATAGCGCAAGCTACATCGTAATTCGCAAAGACCATTAGACTATGTTTATGATAATTAGTTCAATTAATCATATTACTTAAGAACTCCCACTCAAAAAGTACATCTCTCTTGTCATTTGAGTGGTACATGATCCAAATCCACTATCTCAAGTCCGATCATCACGTGAGTCGAGAATAGTTTCAGTGGTAAGCATCTCTATGCTAATCATATCAACTATACGATTCATGCTCGACCTTTCGGTCTCATGTGTTCCGAGGCCATGTCTACACATGCTAGGCTCGTCAAGCTTAACCTGAGTGTTCCACGTGCGCAACTGTTTTGCACCCGTTGTATGTGAACGTTGAGTCTATCACACCCGATCATCACGTGGTGTCTCGAAACGACGAACTGTAGCAACGGTGCACAGTCGGGGAGAACACAATTTCGTCTTGAAATTTTAGTGAGAGATCACCTCATAATGCTACCGTCGTTCTAAGCAAAACAAGGTGCATAAAAGGATTAACATCACATGCAATTCATAAGTGACATGATATGGCCATCATTACGTGCTCCTTGATCTCCATCACCAAAGCACCGGCACGATCTTCTTGTCATTGGCGTCATACCCAGATCTCCATCAACGTGTCGCCATCGGGGTTGTCGTGCTACTCATGCTATTACTACTAAAGCTACGTCCTAGCAATATAGTAAACGCATCTGCAAGCACAAACGTTAGTTTAAAGACAACCCTATGGCTCCTGCCGGTTGCCGTCCATCGACGTGCAAGTCGATATTAACTATTACAACATGATCATCTCATACATCCAATATATCACATCACATCGTTGGCCATATCACATCACAAGCATACCCTGCAAAAACAAGTTAGACGTCCTCTAATTTTGTTGTTGCATGTTTTACGTGGTGACCATGGGTATCTAGTAGGATCGCATCTTACTTACGCAAACACCACAACGGAGATATATGAGTTGCTATTTAACCTCATCCAAGGACCTCCTCGGTCAAATCCTATTCAACTAAAGTTGGAGAAACTGACACTCGCCAGTCATCCTTGAGCAACGGAGTTACTCGTAGCAGTGAAACCAGTCTCTCGTAAGCGTACGAGTAATGTCGGTCCGAGCCGCTTCGATCCAACAAAACCGTGAAATCAAGAAAAGACTAAGGAGGGCAGCAAGACCCACATCACCGCCCACAAAAACTTTTGTGTTCTACTCGAGATTACATCTACGCATGAACCTAGCTCTGATACCACTGTTGGGGAACGTCGCATGGGAAACAAAAAATTTCCTACGCGCACGAAGTCCTATCATGGTGATGTCCATCTACGAGAGGGGGTTTCCGATCTACGTACCCTTGTAGATCGCAGAGCAGAAGCATTAGTGAACGCGGTTGATGTAGTGGAACGTCCTCACGTCCCTCGATCCGCCCCGCGAACCGTCCCGCGATCAGTCCCACGATCTAGTGCCGAACGGACGGCACCTCCGCGTTCAGCACACGTACAACTCGATGATGATCTCGGCCTTCTTGATACAGAAAGAGAGACGGAGAGGTAGATGAGTTCTCCGGCAGCGTGACGGCGCTCCGGAGGTTGGTGGTGATCAAATCTCAGCAGGGCTCCGCCCGATCTCCGCAGAAACGCGATCTAGAGGTAAAACTGTGGAGGTATGTGGTCGGGCTGCCGTGGCAAAAGTTGTCTCAAATCAGCCCCAATACCTCGGTATATATAGGAGGGAGGGGGAGGGAAGAGGCAGCCTCAAACCCTCAAGGTTTGGCCGAAATTGGAGGTGGAGGAGTCCTACTCCAATCCTACTTGGAGTAGGATTCCACCTTCCCACTTGGAAACTCTTTCCACCTTGTGTTTTTTCCTTCTCAAACCTTATGGGCCTTAGTGGGAACTTATTCCAGCCCACTAGGGGCTGGTTTATCTCTTCCCATAGCCCGTGAGACCCCTTGGGGCGTGACACCCCTCCCGATGGTCCCCGGCACCCCTCCCGGCACTCCCGGTACACTACCGATGAGCCCGAAACTTTTCCGGTGACCAAAAGAGGACTTCCTATATATCAATCTTTACCTCCGGACCATTCCGGAGCTCCTCGTGACGTCCTGGATCTCATCCGGGACTCTGAACAACATTCAGTAACCAACCATATAACTCAAATACGCATAAAACAACGTCGAACCTTAAGTGTGCAGACCCTGCGGGTTC
Source organism: Hordeum vulgare subsp. vulgare (assembly GCF_904849725.1). Classification (NCBI taxonomy): domain Eukaryota; kingdom Viridiplantae; phylum Streptophyta; class Magnoliopsida; order Poales; family Poaceae; genus Hordeum; species Hordeum vulgare. The sequence continues at coordinate 328,203,547 of NC_058519.1, forward strand.
GAGAACTATGTAGACATGACCCGAGAGACTCCTCGGTCAATATCCAATAGCGGGACCTGGATGCCCATATGGATCCTACATATTCTACGAAGATCTTATCGTTTTAACCTTAGTGCCAAGGATTCATATAATCCCGTATGTCATTCCCTTTGTCCTTCGGTATGTTACTTGCCCGAGATTCTATCGTCAGTATCCGCATACCTATTTCAATCTCGTTTACCGACAATTCTCTTTACTCGTTCCGTAATACAATATCCCGCAACTTACACTAAGTCACATTGCTTGCAAGGCTTGTGTGTGATGTTGTATTACCGAGTGGGCCCCGGGATACCTCTCCGTCACACGGAGTGACAAAACCCAGTCTCGATCCATACTAACTCAACGAACACCTTCGGAGATACCTGTAGAGCATCTTTATAGTCACCCAGTTACGTTGCGACGTTTGATACACACAAAGCATTCCTCCGGTGTTAGTGAGTTATATGATCTCATGGTCATAGGAACAAATACTTGACACGCAGAAAACAGTAGCAACAAAATGACACGATCAACATGCTACGTCTATTAGTTTGGGTCTAGTCCATCACATGATTCTCCTAATGATGTGATCCCGTTATCAAGTGACAACACTTGCCTATGGCCAGGAAACCTTGACCATCTTTGATCAACGAGCTAGTCAACTAGAGGCTTACTAGGGACAGTGTTTTGTCTATGTATCCACACAAGTATTGTGTTTCCAATCAATACAATTATAGCATGGATAATAAACGATTATCATGAACTAAGAAATATAACAGTAACTAATTTATTGTTGCCTCTAGGGCATATTTCTAACAGGTTATAAGTACCACCAAGAATTATTGAGACACTCTCGAATAATGAATAAGGAAAGCTAAGCCAATGATGAGAATGATTTGAAGCGATCTTGGAGAAGGAATATGACTAATTGTCACACCCTGTTTTCACTTACATCTTTCTCTGTAATGCAAAAACTTGAGCTTATGAAAACTTTTTCAAAACTAATGTTGTGAGTGCCATGATTGTCATTGTATGCTTGTGTGCTTGATCATGTGATGATAAAAACCACATTTCACAAGATTGGTTTGTTTCAAAAAACCTTTTTCTCGTTTCTGATCAAGGTAAAACCCTACTTTGAGTTGCACTGCATGCCCTTGATGGCAAGGAGTGTTCTTAACCAAAGTTGGTGATTTGAATCTAGTACTATTTTGGTACTCCAAAACCATAAAATAATTATTTTGTGAATTCTTTTCTTAATATATTTGCATGTCCATTTCTGAGTCCAGGAATGGTATTCCTATATGGAAAAATACCCTTCTGCCTTAGAAAAAGCTGATTAAATTTGTAGATGATTAGAAGGACATATATTTTCCATACATAAGATTTTTAACCCCAGATTTATATTATTACTATTTGATTAAAACCCGGAAAACCATTTTTGTCGGTTTTGACCTTTTGAAATATTTCCAAAGGATATATTCTCAATAAATTCCTAGAAAATTCCAATAGTATCCCTAAGCCATACTTGGTGTCCACATAAAGATTCACCTTGATCCAAGGTGATTAAGGACCCCAAATAAGTGCAAAGCCCCTCGTGTCCAGATTGAAGTTAGAGCAACTCTACATAGCAAAGTTTGTCCAATGATTATGAAACTTTGCAGGAGTGCCTAATACCTCAAATGAGGATTCCACACAAAAAATCGGATTTGTGGAACTTAGTTTGCCCACACTCTCTTTGGAAGGAACATATCTGGTCAAATGGTGAAGTTTTCAAGTTTACAAAGCTAAACTTGACCAATGGAGCTCAAACTTGGTGAAACCCCATGTTTTAGCACCAAACCCAGTCCTGTTAAGTTGCAGAACCAGTGGTGGGGTGCAACCAACCCAAACCACTGTCGAGCACGTTCTGACAGATGGGTAAAAGCCCATCTAACCATAGCTAAACCTAACCCCTTTGCCCCAAACTCTCAGATTAGGTGGCCAGTATCAATGCCCAGCCCCAGTCAACTGGCCCCTCTCTGGTTCAAAGTAGAAATGCCAAAATCTCCATTCTAACCTTCAGCTCAAAGCTGACAGCACCTACTTCTCTTGTCTCCCTTGACCAGCCGAAGCTCCCACGGGACTTCGACGGCTAGCCTCATCCCAGCCAGTGCCCAGGACATGCTAGAGACGTCCAAAGCACCTTAGAGCGCACCAACATGTCGTGGCATGCCAAAACTGCGCTCTAGGCACGCTACAGAGAAATCCAAGGCGGGGGCGACGCCCTCCGCCAGTTCCAACCTCCCGCGAGATGTCCAACTTCTTCGCCGACAGCCCCTCTGCATCAGGTGACAATCAGGGCCACTTCTCTCCCACGCTAGAGCTCGTGTGACGCGTGCCCGCGCACACCAGGACCGGCCAGAGTTGCGCGGCCATGGATACTCGTCTCTCCTCTCTCTCCCTTCCTTGAAGTGAGCCCTAGCAGTCCAAAACCACGTCCTGATACCGTTGTTTCGACCCCAGCTCCTCTCTACACCCTCATGCGCGCCAGAGTGAGTCACTGGCGCTCCCGAGTCGGCTCACCCTCGCGGGCCTATAAATAGCCCTCCCCCTCACTCCAGCTCCCCTCAAACAGAATCTCAACAACCTCTAGCACCTCCCTAGACACCTCAGCAAGCCAGCAGAGCCCCGGTTCTCGAGATTAACCGAGGCCCCTCCGCCTCGGAGCTCCGGTCGATCTCTAGCTACATGATGGCTCCTGCGTCCCTCTGCTCACAAAACCACTCCGCTTGACCTGAGGGAGCTTTCCCCCAACTTCCCCAAGCAAATCCGTGATGCTAGCTACCCCCTCGACCTTCGCCCGAAACTCCTCCGCCGTGGCCTCCTCATCGCCGGTGAACTTGAGTCTCTCCGTCGTTGTTCCGACCACCAGCAGGTAGGCAACGAGGAGCCGGACCCATTCCCGTCTTCGTTGGGGCACGAGGACGTCGGTAGCCACGCCGGCGTGCTCTTCCTCCTCTCTGGCTAGAGGTAGGAGGCGACACCGACAGGTGTGCCCCACCTGTAGGTGGCCCAACTCTCTCTCCCTCGTTGCCCGCCACCGCTGACCGAAGGGGCCCGCACGTCAGGTTCAAACCTAACGGTGCGTGATGTTCCACAAGCGTATGGGACCGCAACAGTTTTCGAGGGTAGGGTATTCAACCCAAATTTATTAATTCACTCACAAGGGGAAGCTAAAGGACATTCTCAAGTATTAGCAGCTGAGTTGTCAATTCAATCACACTTGAAAGATTAGTGTGTGCAAGCAAAGTATCATTAGCAAGGTAGTACGATAGCAACGGCACCAGAAAAAGCTTTGACAATTCCCAGCAATGGCGCTAGAAAAGGCCTTGTTGACGGGATGTTAGCGCCAACGAAGTCTCGGAACAAGTAACAGCGGAGTAGCAAGGAACAGCAGTAGCAGCAGCAGCAAAGTATAAAGTAACAACAGTAACAGCAGCAGCAAAGTAACAGAAGTTGTGACAGCAGCAAAATTGCCCAATCCCTCTTGTAGCAAGGGACAAGCATAGGCAAAGTAACGTAGCGGGACTAGTAGTAAAAGACTCGTAGGCAGTGGATCCGTGATGGATGAGTATGACGGATGTGATTCATCATGTAACAGCTATAACACAGAGAGATATGTGGCTAGCTCTCGTTCGTCAATATAATGTAGGCATGTATTCCGTATGTAGTCATACGTGCTTAGGGAAAAGAACTTGCATGACATCTATTGTCCATCCCTCCCGTGGTAGTGGGGTCCTAATGGAAACTACGGGATATTAAGGTTCTCCTTTTCATAAAGAACCGGACCAACGCATTAACATGTGGTGAATACATGAACTCCTCATACTATGGTCAACTCCGGGAATGGTTCCGGCTATTGTCACTCCGGGGTTGCCGGGTCATAACACATAGTAGGTGACTACAACTTGCAAGATACGATCTAAAACACACATATATTGGCGACAACATAATAGGTTCACATCTAAAATTATGGCACTCGCGCCCTAGTGACAAGCATTAAGCATAGCCAAGTAGTAGCAACATCAATCTAGAACATAGTGGATACTAGGGATCAATCCCCGTCAAGAACTAACTCGATTACATGATAGATCTCATCCAACTCATCACCGTCCAGCAAGCCTACGATGAGATTACTCACGAACGATGAAGAGCATCATGGAATTGTCGATGGAGAAAGGTTGATGATGACGATGGCGACGATTTCTCCTCTCCGGAGCCCGAAACGGACTCCAGAGCTGCCCTACAGATGAAGAACAGGATGTGGCGGCGCCTCCTATCACAAAACACGATGAAACCTTCTCTCTGATTTTGTTTCCAGGCGAAACGGAAGATATAGGACTGAGATTGGGGGCGGTGGTGCCACGTGGGCCCCACAATCCTGCATGGCATGACCTAGGGGGCTGGCAATTTTCTGGACGTTTCGAGAACTTCTATTTCTGCACAAAACAACACCATGGCAATTCTGCTGAAAACAGCGTCAGTCCCGGTTAGTTCCATTCAAATCATGCAAATTAGAGTCCAAAACAAGGGCGAAAGAGTTCGGAAAAGTAGATACGACGGAGACGTATCAACTCCCCCAAGATTAAAGCCTTGCTTGTCCTCAAGCAACTCAGTTGACAAACTGAGAGAGACAAAAGAAAAACTTTGATGAACTCTGTTTGATCTTGTTGTTGCAACTATATCTAACTCAAAACCAGAATTTCAGCAACATTACAAGCAAACCACATAAGCAGATGACATCTAGGTCTCACGGTAAACTCATATCAATGGGATAATCAACTAGCGAGCAAATAATAATAAGCTTCAAGTATCAACACTTCAATCAAAACAACATGAAGCAGTACCAATAGATGGTATCTCGCTAGCTCTTTCTGAGACCGCAAAACATAAATGCAGAGCACCTTAAAATACCAAGGGCTGACTAAACATTGTAATTCAAGGCAATGAAGATCCAGTCATAGTCACACTCAACACAGTTAAAAGCAAAGCATAAAAATGACAGAGGTGCTCTCTAATTGGTGCTTTTGTAAGAGGAGGATGACTCAACAGGAACATAAATAGACAGGCCCTTCGCAGAGGGAAGCATTGATTTGCAGAGGTGCCAGAACTCAAGCTTTGAAAACAGAGATAATAATTTTGGGTGGCATGCTTTCGTTGTCAATGCAATGACTAAGAGTTCTCAATATCTTCCATGCTACATATGCTATAGGCGGTTCCCAAACAGAAAAGTAAAGTTCTGACTCCCCCACCACCAATCAATCACACTTCACGGCTAGCCGAATCCCCGGGTACCGTCCATACCAACATCAATCCTGGGAAAGTTTTGTTTGCAATTATCTTTTCGATTTGAGTATGGAACTGGGAATTCCAATTATCGGCCCCTTTCTCGTGAGTGATAGTGAATAAACACATATCGAGGATAACACGCCTAGCACGGAAGATACCAATAGCCCCCTGTCACCACATGAGCGGTTCGGGCATGTAAAACAGATTATTTATTGAAGATTTAGAGAGTAGCACATGCAAATTTACTTGGAACGACAGGTAGATACCGCACATAGGTAGGTATGGTGGACTCATATGGCACAACTTTGGGTTTATGGAGGTGGATGCACAAGCAATATTCCCGCTTAGTACAAGTGAAGGCTAGCAAAAGACTGGGAAACGACCAACTAGAGAGCGACAACAGTCATCAAAATGAATCGAGATTAACTAACATTGAGTGCAAGCATGAGTAGGACATAAATCACCATGAACATGAACATCATAGAGCTATGTTGATTATGTTTCAACTACATGCGTGAACATGCGCCAAGTCAAACCACTTGAAACATTCAAAGGAGTATACCATCCTATCATACTACATCATAGTCATCTCAACATTCATGTGGGCAACCAAGACAAACCATTATAAGCTCCTAGCTAAGTAAGCATGGCATAAGCAACTATGATCTCTAAGTTGTCATTGCAAACATGTTTCTCTCACAACAAAACTGAATCAGGCATAATGAGCTAGTCATATTTACAAAAACAAAATAGATCGAGTTCATACCAGCTTTTCCAGGCCGAGTCACTTCATCATATATCGTCATTATTGCCTTTCACTTGCACGACCGAACGATCTGAACAATAATAAGCGTGCTCGTGCATTGGACTACGCTAGAATATGCAGGCAAACACAAAGGAGAAGACAAAGTAATATGGCTCTTTGAAAGCTAAATAGGTATGCATGCAAGAGCCACTAAACATTGTAAACAATATCTTCTACCTTGACCCAATGAAAAAGAAAACTATTTACACGGGAAAACTCCCAACAAGCAAAAGAAGAAAAAGAAAATATTTTTGGCTTTTCTCAAACTAGACAGACACACGAAAAGAAAACGAGAAAAAGTAAATAAACTAGCATGGATCATACAGTGGCAACGTGTGAACACCGGCTAACATAGTGAAAGCATAAGCAAGGATGTGAAGTCGGTGCGAACAAGTACTCCCCCAAGCTTAGGCTTTTGGCCTAACTTGGTCTACTCCCAATGATGGTCCTAGAGAAACCCAAAATCATAATCGGGGTTATACGGGAGCGCTGCAGCCACTTCTTGAATAGCTGCCTCACGGAGACGAGCAGTCGTCGCCTCCCTCTCATACTCCTCTGCCTCTCCTCTGGTTATGTAATATCTCCATTTTACCTGAAAGTCAAAGAAAGCAGGAGCAGGACGGGTAATATAGAAAACACGTTGCCGGTTAAATATCAATCGGTATAGGAGGGATTCATCATCCCTCTCAAGGAACTGGTAGCGTTTCATAGCGACGCGGTTAAGGAAAGCTATATGGAGCGGGGGATCTCCTGCGCGGATGGGTACTCCAAGAAAATTTGCTATGCGAGTGGCATAGATCCCACCAAAGAAATCCCCATCAATAGCATTCTTATTCAGCCTCCTTGCTATAATAGCTCCCATGTTGAAGCTTTTGTCACCTGTCACTGCGCTCTTAAGGATACTAAGGTCGGGTGCGCTGAGGTGATAATGCTCAATCTTGCCTTTAATGCATCTGCCTATGAAGAGGGCAAAGTAATGGAAGACAGGAAAATTAATACTCCCCATGGTAGCTTGCGTAATGTCTCTAGTTTCTCCAACCGTAATACCGGCGCAAAAATCTATAACCGAAGATTTAGGAGGATCATTGAGGTTACCCCAAATAGGAATTTTGCAAATTCTACTGAAATCCTCTAAATCCATGGTATACGATTTATCATAGAGATCAAACAGTACCGATGGCTCACGGCCAGCTGAAAATTTGAATCTACAAACAAAAGAGGCAGTGAGAGCAACATACTGTTCACATTTATCGGAGATGAATTCTTCGAGTCCGACGTTGCGAACAAATGCATCAAACTCATCTTTGAAACCCGCCTCAATCATAAATTCATCAGAAGGCCATTCACAAGGTTGTACCTGCGCGTCCCTAGGTTGGTAAGGATCAGGCTCCCGAATCGCAAGACGGGGACCTCTCTTGCTTGAGGAACCACCATGATAGTTTCTCTTGAACATATTCCTTTTCTGAAATTTTCAGTGACCCAAAGGAAAGGTGAACAAGGTTCAACTAAACTTGTAGCAACTACTCCCACAAGTTCCTAGAGACCATATTACGCATCAAAACTACTTGGGACCAGCTAGAATCAGCATACAAAGCTCAAGAACATGGTCACCAAGGCAGCAAAAATACGCGGAGTATAAGGCACTAGAGCAAAAACTAATTGGACCAATGGAGAAGTCACTTACCAAGGAGTAATTTCCCCAAAACAGTTCGGAGAACGGTGATTTGAGCAAAGAGATCAAAAATCCCAGCAAGAGGAGCAAGAACACGGGTTTGAGCTGCGAAAAGATTTTTTTCTGGAGGTAGGAGCAGCGGATGAGAGCAAGAATGAGTGGAGGGGGTGCCTGTGGGCCCCACAAGCCTGGGTGGCGAGGCTAGGGGGGGTGCCCGTGTCCCTAGGGCTTGTGGCCCACTGGTGTGGCCCCCAGAGAGACTCTTTGTCCCAGTATTTTTCAAATATTCCAGAAAATATCATACTAGATTTTCACAGCATTCGGAGAACTTTTATATTCGGGGTATTTTTCTACCGGACGCTAAGACAGGAAACAGGGAAAACTAAACTAAACCTATCATTTTCCTTCTAAGCAACGGAAGGGTAAAGCTTGGAAGAGAGGTTTGTGACTCCTCAATTCATCCATCTCATGGTCATCGAAAGAAATCCGTCACTGGGGTTGATCAAATCCCCTCGACAAAACTTCTCGAATCGCAAAAGAAGATGGAGAATTTTTGAATTGTCACTAAGTCACCTCAATGGGGATGTGTATCTCCCCAACAAGCAAATCATACTTCATCTTGACACGAGGAATAGGGCATTCAAAGCTCCCAATAAGAATCGATGTAGTCTTTTCGTTAGCATTGATGCAATGTACTCGATATTGTTTCTTCAGAAAGTGCATCGTATCCTCATTACCGTTGACATGGAAAGAGACATTGCCTTTGTTGCAATCAATAACAGCCCCTGCGGTGTTTAAAAAGGGTCTTCCTAGGATGACAGCCATGGCATCGTCCTCGGGAATATCCAAGATAATAAAGTCTGTTAAGATAGTGGTGTTAGCAACCACAACAGGCACATCCTCGCAAATGCCGATAGGGAAAGTAGTTGATTTGTCGGCCATTTGTAGAGAGATTTTAGTGGGTGTCAACTTATCCAGTTCTAACGTAGTTGCCTTTAATGGAGCAAGGTATAGTGGGCACACCAGGATCACCTAGTTTCTTAGGAGTTCCACCCTTGAAGGTATAGTTAGCAAGCATGGTGGAAATCTCAATCTCAGTTATCCTTCTCTTATTAGTCACAATATCTTTCATGTACTTAGCATACGGAGACATCTTGAGCATATCTGTCAAACGCATCTGCAGAAAGATAGGTCTGATCATCTCAATGAAGCGCTCAAAATCCTCATCATCCTTTTTCTTGGATGGTTTGGGAGGAAAGGGCATAGGTTTCTGAACCCATGGTTCCCTTTCTTTACCATGCTTCCTAGAAGTGAAGTCATTCTTATCGTATCTTTTATTCTTAGGCTGTGGGTTATCAAGATCACGAGGTTCAGTCTCCACATCCTTATCATTGCTAGGTTGAGCGTCAACATGAACATCACTATTGATATCGTCATTAGGCTCATGTTCATCACCAGATTGTGTATCAGCATCAGAGACAGAGGCATCGTTTGGACTCTGAGGGGTAGCAGCAACAGGGTTGCTAGCGTGCAGGTTCCTATCATCTTTCTTCTTCTTTCTAGGATGACTAGGTGCATCAGTGCTAACTCCTTGAGAATCTTGTTCAACTCTCTTCGGATGTCCCTGAGGATACAGAGGTTCCTGGGTCATTCTACCACCTCTAGCAACGACTCTGACGGAATTGTCATTCAACTCATTGAGCAAGTCATTTTGAGCTTTAAGTACTTGTTCTACCTGAGTAGTAACCATAGAAGCATGTTTACTCAGAAGTTTGAGATCATTGACATTTCTGTCCACACAATCACTTAAATGACTAAGCATACGAGCATTCTTTTCCAATTGTCTGCTAACATAATCATTGAAACTATGTTGTTTGGCAACAAAGTTATCAAATTCGTCCATGCATAAGCTAGCAGGTTTATCAAAAGGAATATCACTCTCATCAAACCTACGCAGAGAATTTACTTCTACTACCTGTATCGGGTTATCGAGATCATGGATCACTTCGATAGGTGGTAGATTTTTGACATCTTCAGATTTAATGCCTTTCTCTCGCATATATTTCTTGCCTTCTTGCATATCTTCAGGACTGAGGAATAGAATACCTATTTTCTTTGGAGTTTGCTTAGGAGGTGGTTCAGGAATAGTCCAAGCATTCTCATTGCACAAGATGTTGTTCAACAGAATCTCAGCTTGTTCTATAGTTCGTTCCCTAAAAACACTACCGGCACAACTATCTAGATGGTCTTTGGGAGCATCGGTAAGTCCATTATAGAATATATCAAGTATTTCATTCTTCTCAAGAGGGTGATCAGGCAAGGCATTTAGTAGTTGGATGAGCCTCCCCAAGCTTGTGGGAGACTCTCTTCTTCAGCTTGATCAAAGTTGTATATTTCCTGCAAGGCAACTTGCTTCTTATGGGCAGGGAAATATTTTTCAGAGAAGTAGTAGACCATATCATGGGGGCTACGCACACATCCAGGAGCAAGAGAAGTGAACCAGGTCTTAGCATCATCCTTTAGCGAGAAAGGAAACAACTTGAGCATATAGTAGTGGTGGATCTTTTCCTCACTAGTGAATAGGGTGGCTATATCATGCAGTTTGGTAAGATGGGCTACAACCGTTTCAGACTCGTAACCGTGAAAGGGATCAGATTCGACAAGAGTGATTAACTCATGGTCGACACAGAATTCATAATCCTTATCGGTCACAAAGATAGGCGAAGTGGCAAAGCAATATCAGGCATAGCATGCATAGTATCAAGCATAGCATCATCAGACATAGTATCAAGCATAGCATCATCAGGCATAGTATCAGGCATAGCATCATCAAGCATAGTATCAAGCATAGCATCATCAGGCATAGTATCAAGCACAAGCAACATATCAAGTTTTCTAGCAGGAGGCGAAGTCGCAAACTTACTCAAAACTGAAGGTGAATCAAGTGCAGAGCTAGATGGCAGTTCCTTACCTCTCCTCGTAGTGGAAGGTAGGATTTTAGTTCTTGGATCTTTCGGATTCCTCATAGTGACCAGCAGACGTCAATCCCAAGTGACTCAGAGAATATAACTATGCTTCCCCGGCAACGGCTCCAGAAAAAGCCTTGATGTTCCACAAGCGTATGGGACCGCAACAGTTTTCGAGGGTAGGGTATTCAACCCAAATTTACTGATTCGCTCACAAGGGGAAGCTAAAGGATATTCTCAAGTATTAGCAGCTGAGTTGTCAATTTAACCACACCTGAAAGATTAGTGTCTGCAAGTGTCGTGGTTTTTTCACGGCAGATGTCCTCGTGAAAGGACTTAGTACTGGAGCCATCGCACCTTGGTGGCGACTCAAAGGGGTTAAGCGGGAGAGACACGGCGATTTACCCAGGTTCGGCCCCTCTGAAGAGGTAATAGCCTACGTCCTGCTTTTGTGTGTATGGATATGGATTCGATTACAAGGAAGGCGTAACTCGCCTAGACCTAGCACTCGATGATTTCTAACCTACCCTCTGTCCGTCGGGACTCGCCTTTATATACAGGTCGATCCCTAGGGTTTACAAGGATTCTTTCCTTCCTACAACTCCTGACCCCTGTGGTTTCTAAGTCGCCATCTTCCGAAGCATGGAGACCTTCCAAGAGCCACAACCGTTATACGACCTTGATTCGACTACAACGAGGCCCAACTAAATGTTTGGGTGAATCGCCCAATGGATGACCCGGCCCAACTAGGGCGGGTCATCCACAGGTACTATCCCCAACATTAGGCCCCAAATTGACTTGAACTTTTCTCTTTCATGCCAACACCTCTGCTCCATTGAAGGCGATTCATCCCTCATTTTTCTTCATATGTCAAAAATCGTACACCCGCCATTGGGTACTGAAAATCCCCTAAGTCGCCAAACCATTACTGATTGGCCTCTCCTTACTCCTCGATTTTCGGGAAGATAGCCACAACTCCGATGGATCTTTTAGCGCATCATTTATCCCGAAATTTTCGGCGCACATTTATAGCGAATCTTTTATCTCCCGGTGGTTCCCGCTCATGGCGCCTCGATTCTTGCACCTGCCTCGAAAATAGGCCGGGGGGGGGGGGCAGAACTGTTGCTTCTCACCTAACAGTCCCGTCACCTTCCTCCCCACCGGCACAGCGAGAAAACCGCATCGCCCCGAGGAATCCGCCGCCATCCGTTCCTTCGGCCTTCTCGCGAGGAGCTCCGGTGCCGCCTGTGAGCTTTCGCCGCCGTCCACCCTCGCGCCGCAATCAACATATCCGCCATCGGCATTGTCGACTGCATTGTCGTCGGCCACCTCACTGTTCACTTCGAACCTTGCCGCCGCCGGAAACTTCTCTGCTCGACGGGACGCCCGCGCTTCTCCAGCGAACCCCATCTCCGTCGACTCTTCTCTCTCGACAACACCAGGTTAGGCTTCCGCCTGTCTTTAAGAATAGATTTACTTCTTGTTCGAGCTTCCACCATTGCCGTGTTCTTGAAGCTCGTTGCATATAGATGCTATCTCCTTCGAATCGATTAACACGAGTGTCGGTAGAATAGCTTAATACCCCGAATACTTTCACTTATCCGCTGTACTTGTGAATCCTTGGACACAATGTCTCCACCAAACGAGGGGCATCACTTGATAATAAATTGTTCGTCCCTAGTTATATTCCGTAGGTTTTCATATTTGTCTGGTAGATCCACTCCTTATTTACTGTTTGCGAAAAGTTGTTTGTAGTCTTCACCCCCTAGCGCTTAAGGACGAAACGACTTTACCATTCTTAGAGCGTAGCCTTTGGGAATAACCGTACTTCCATAAGTCGCCATAATAACCCAACTCGGCCCTTTGGACTGGTGGGTTAAATCTTTCTTTAATCAAAGTATTCGGCGGGTTAAATGAACCGATTCCATCCCATATAGTAGGTGTCCAAGATATGTAATATCATACTTTTACTTACTTGTAGCATGGGCGCCGTCTTCAAGAGTGACTGGCTTCCTACCAAGGTTGATGACGCTGTTTTAGCCAATTATGTGAAAGCGGGCTGTTTGGATTCTCAAGATGCCATTGGCTGGCGCACCGGGTTAGGAGAAGATCTCCCTAACCCCAGAGAAGGGGAAATAGTAGTTTTTGTTGAACACCTGGAACGGGGTTTTAAGCCGCCCGGATCGAAATTTCTTAGGGACGCTTTGACCTTTATGAACGTCCGACTCCAGGATCTGGGACCCAATTCCATAAGCAATTTGAGCCAATTCCAAATTCTTTGTGAAGCTTATCTGCGGATCGAGCCTTCTGTCCCCCTATTTTGGTATTTTTTCCATCTGAATCGCCAGACGGAATTCCACAATGGCCCCAGTTTGGAACTCGGCGGCGTTAACGTCCACCGCCGTAGGGATAGTCCGTTCCCTTCACTCACCATGCCTAGCCATCCCAAGGGCTGGGGCGAGTCTTGGTTTTATTGTCAAGAGACGTCTTCTGCTGGTGAGAACAAGCTTCTGGGTTACAGGCCAACTCGCCTTCCGGTCAACTTCAAGCTCCCAGACAAGCTTACCGAGGAAGAGGAATCGGAGTTCATCCCCATACTATCTGAGCTAAGATCCCTGACGAACAATGGTCTTACCGGGGTCGACCTATTCCGCTGCTGTGTTGAATGGCGTATTCTCCCTCTGAGCCGCCGAGATGGTCTGATGTATGAGTTTGACGGCACCCTGGATCATCCTCAATGTTACTTTCACACAGCTTTAACGGAAAAGGACATTGTTACCATCATAAAAAAATTGACTGGCGAACCTGCGGGAAAATGCGGCCAAATCGGCCTTAAGCCGTTTTGAAAAATTAACCCGGCGCCCAAGGTAACCAAACCTGACTCGCCTCGGTATTTATCCCTTATGCTTTACTGCTATCGTGGTTTCGTAATATATACCATTTCAGAAAGGCGATAAGTTCTGGTCCAGGAGACCCAAAAAGAAAGCCATGAAAAATGTCAAGCCGCCTTCTAAGAAATCCAAGGGTAAAGGAAAATCTGCTGCGGCTGAGCCATCCGAAGTCGACGAATCTCAAGTCGGCGATGCACTTTGAGAGGTACAAATCCGTCCTCTTTTCGCTCGCCACCTGTCACTGTTTAACCTTTTATTTACATCTTTCCATTTCCCTGAAATAGAATGAGGATAACGAAAGACAAGAAGACTCTGTTGAGGTAATTTTCGTTTCCTCCGATTCATCTCCTTCTCCACCTAAGCCGGCCAGGCGAATTTGTGGGAAAGTTCCCTTCTCTCATCCAAATGCTTATCTGGACCCGAATTTCCTACTGAGGAAAGCACAGCACACCTCAAATCGGAAAACACGAAGTCATTCTGGTGACCTGGTATCCGGCCTACCGGCAACAAACAAAAGAAAACCAAGCGAGGTACTCTTTATGAATAGCCATTCTCCATTTCTCTTTGGGTCACGCTTGTAACCTGCCTGTATGATTGACATATAACTCTTTTGCAGAATTCTCCTCCTACCTCGGGCGACTCAGTGATGTCAACACTTCCGCCAATGATTCGAGTTCCGGGGTAAGTCTTTTGATAATCTTGTCATGACCTTTAAGAATAATGAACTTTTCCAATTCCTTAACGTGCTTATTCTCCTTTTTTGCAGGGCACAAGCCAAGAAGAGGAAAACCAGCGGACCAACTCCTGACGCAGCTCCACACCCCATGAGGGAAACAACTCCAACTCCGGATCAAGCTGAGCCCGCGACTCAAGTAGATCTCCCTCAGTCGCCGAGAGAAGTAATAGACGCCCCCAAGCCGCCGAGCCCATTGACAAGAACGGAAGACCCAGATGCCGTGGTTATTACTGGCTCTGGCTTTTCTAAACCGGCGGCGACAGTTTTGTCCAAACATGTTGCATACTCCTCTCAGGCCATTCCCGAGTCTGGGCTCTCCAAGGCGAAACTTTCCGACTATGCAAATTTGGAGTTTAAGGAACTCTGTTCTGGCTTTGCAAGTCGCCTGGAGGCGAGCTATGAGATGGAGAAAAACCTGCTGAAGATGTTAAACAACAAACATGAGGTATATTTTGTTTATACTTATATTATTCCCATTAACCCCCAAGGGCAGGGTCATCAGCAAAAAGATGAGTCGGGTCTTCGAAAATTAAGAAAAACCTTCGCGACCAGTAACCCCCAAGGGCCGGGTCATCAGGAAAAAGATGAGCCGGGTCTTGAATTTTTTTAGAAAAAGCTTCGCGACCAGTAACCCCCAAGGGCCGGGTCATCACTAAAAAGATGAGCTGGGTCTTGATTTTTGTATAATTTCACCTGAAAAAATTATACATTAGCCCCCAAGTGTCAGGGATATTGCTTTGCAGTAATTCTGAGACTTGCCCTTATTTTAAACTTTCAATAGGAACACCTTGCTCAGACCGAATCGGTGCTGGGTGATTTAAGAAAAAACATAGCTGGACAACAAGACGCCCGAGCTAAGTCGGGGGAAAAATGTCAATTGGCCTTGACCGAACTGGTAAAACTCAAGGCCGAGTTAAAAGAAGCTCAGGCTGAACAAAATGCCGCCTTGAAGAGGACAGAGAAAGCTGAAGCTAGGCTGGCCAATGTACAACAGGAACTGTCCGGCTTAAAACATCATATCTCCAACATGACGCAAGCCGTCTTTGGTAAGCCTTACTTAAATCTTCAACCTCATCCCCCTTTTTTCCTTCTTTTTTTTACTCGTAATACTGATGTTAAGTCGCTAATCATCATAATTCAGGTCCAAGAGCCGCCAACCTGCAAGAAGACTGTGTGTTGATGCTGAAGGCGATTTATACGCTGACAGAGCAGCTGTACACAGGCACTGTGTTGACCGTCAAAGCTGTGATGGGTGCCAAGGAACCTATTACTTCCATCAAGAAGGTACTTGGATGCTTGTCTACACTTCCCCCCCAGATTGGCGAGTTAACTCGGTCAGCCGCCCGGAAAGGTGTTCTGACTGCCCTGAGTCGCTGCTTAGCGTATGCTCCAGAGATTAACTTAAAAGAAGTAGCCGTTGGATTCCCTCAGCTCAAGGACGATGGATCAGAATTTGTTGAAGAGGATTACCAAAAAGTCGTCAAGGATTCTCGGCTAGCTGCAACTCAACTCGCCGCAAGCCTTGATTTAACAAAATACCAGGCGGCTTACGATAGTAGAAATAAGAAAGTCAGCCCGCCAACCTTCGTGACGACCAGCCTAACTCCTCGGCGGCCCAAAAATCCTTTCGACTTGGAGGCAGAGTTGGCATCAATTCTGACCGATGAAGACGACTTTGCTGCTTTGGCCAGATGCAATTGGGTATTGGGCGACTTGCAAATCGAAGTTGGCCAGAGCTCACGCCAGGATGATCCCGAGGCGTTAGCGAAGTAAACTTTACTGAATTTGGCATGCGAGCCATGTAATAGGTCCTTTTTCCGCAAGTCAGTACTGTTTTTTATGATACATTCTGCGAGAACCCTTATATCGTCTTTAAGGCGATTTGAAATATTTGACCCGCCTTAATGCTTAATTCGCCAAGGATGGAACAATTCTTATCACCTTCCTGTCTTTAAACTTTGAAAACATCATATGTGAAAACAAACAAACTATGGATATTTTCAACAAGCATCAGAAAGAAAAGGCTTAAAACCTTCAGGACTATGCCACAACGAAAAATAGCAATAGTAATTTCGTCGGCTCATAAGGTCGCGACAGGGGGAGACGTGTCAGAAAGCTCGTGCACCCACCCTAAATGCAGGTTTCGTCGCCTCATAAGGTCGCGACTGGGGGAGGCGAGTCAGAAAGCTCGTGCACCCACCCTACATGCAGGTTTCGTAGGCTCATAAGGTCGCGACAGGGGGAGGCGAGTCAGAAAGCTCGTGCACCCACCCTAAATGCAGGTTTCGTCGGCTCATAAGGTCGCGACAGGGGGAGGCGAGTCAGAAAGCTCGTGCACCCACCCTACATGCAGGTTTCGTCGGCTCATCAGGTCGCGACAGGGGGAGGCGAGTCAGAAAGCTCGTGCACCCACCCTACATGCAGGTTTCGTCGGCTCATAAGGTCGCGACAGGGGGAGGCGAGTCAGAAAGCTCGTGCACCCACCCTATATGCAGGTTTCGTCGGCTCATAAGGTCGCGACAGGGGGAGCCGAGTCAGAAAGCTCATGCACCCACCCTATATGCAGGTTTCGTCGGCTCATAAGGTCGCGACAGGGGGAGGCGAGTCAGAAAACTCGTGCACCCACCCTACATGCAGGTTTCCTCGGCTCATAAGGTTGCGACAGGGGGAGGCGAGTCAGAAAGCTCGTGCACCCACCCTAAATGCAGGTTTCGTCGGCTCATAAGGTCGCGACAGGGGGAGGCGAGTCATAAAGCTCGTGCACCCACCCTAAATGCAGGTTTCGTCGGCTCATAAGGTCGCGACAGGTGGAGGCGAGTCAGAAAGCTCGTGCACCCACCCTAAATGCAGATTCTGTCGACTCATATGGTCGCAACAGGATGACACAATTTGCTTTTTGATAGAGAAGCCCCCAAGTCGGGGAATATTTTATTACTTCATAATGAAACTGAAAAACTTACAAAGTGTAAAGCTTAAGAGCTTAAGTGTAGTAAGGCCGCAAATGGGCAATATTCCAGGGGCGAGTTGACTCAGCCTCTGTGGTCAGTCGATTAGGCCGAAGATCCACCAAATAGTAAGAGCCATTGCGGAGGTTCTTGCTGACGACGAACGGCCCTTCCCAAGGGGGTGACAACTTGTGCATGCCCGCTCAATCTTGTATTAGACGAAGCACTAAGTTGCCTTCCTGAAAGGTCCGCCTCTTAACCCGGTGACTATGATAACGCCGCAGATCTTGCTGGTAGATAGCCGAACGGGCCGCAGCCAGGTCACGCGCCTCCTCCAAGGCATCCAAAGAATCTTGACGCGCCAGCTCATTATCTTGTTCCACATATGCGGCGACTCTAAGGGAGTCATGCCTTATGTCCGTAGGAAGAACAGCCTCTGCTCCATAGACCAAAAAGAAAGGGGTGAATCCCGTGGACCGGTTCGGGGTAGTCCGAATACTCCACAGTACCGAAGGTAACTCTTCAACCCAACACCCTGGAGTCCTTTCCAGGGGAACCATGAGTCGGGTCTTGATCCCTCGCAAGACCTCCTGATTCGGCCGTTCTGCTTGCCCGTTAGATTGCGGGTGAGCAACCGCAGAAATATCAAGTCGGATATGTTCTCGACGACAAAAATCCTGCATCGCCCCTTGGGACAAGTTAGTACCATTATCAGTAATAATGGTGTGGGGATATCCAAACCGGAAAATCAGCTTCTTCAAAAATTTGACCGATGTCTCCGCATCGCAAGCTCCAACAGGTTCCGCCTCAACCCACTTGGTGAATTTATCAACCGCCACCAATAGGTGGGTCTTCTTGTTGGAGGACATTTTAAAGGGACCAACCATGTCCAGACCCCAAACTGCGAAAGGCCAAGTAATGGGAATCACTCTCAATTCTTGAGCCAGCACGTGACCCTGCCTCCCATAACGTTGGCACCCTTCGCACCGACGAACTATGTCTTCTGCATCTGCGTGAGCCGTCAGCCAAAAGAATCCATGACGAAAAGCCTTTGATACCAAAGAACGTGACCCGGCGTGATGTCCACAGTCTCCGGAATGAATGTCATTTAGGATCGCGCATCCTTCTTCGGGGGAGACACATCGTTGAAAAACCCCAGAAGCGCTCCATTTATACAACTCGCCATTAATGATGACCATGGATTTGCTGCGCCGAACGATCTGGCGAGCCAAAACTTCATCGGTGGGTAACTCGCCGCGAGTGAGATAAGCCAGATAAGGGAGCACCCAATCCGGAATGACATGGAGAGCTGCCACGAGCTGAGACTCGGGATCTGGTATCGCCAATTCCTCCTCTGAGGGTTAGACCACGGATGGCTTATGCAAGATATCCAGAAAAACATTAGGGGAACCGGTTTTCTCTGTGAGCCGAGTCGCGAGAGGGCGTCAGCTGCCTCGTTGAGTCGCCGGTCAATATGGTCCACCTGATAGCCATGAAAATAACCCGCTACGTCACACACAACTCGTCTGTAAGCCGCCATCATGGGATCCCGAGAGTCCTAGGTACCCGAAACTTGTTGCGCCACCAAATCGGAATCGCCAAAACACCTGACTCGTGTTAGGTTCATCTCTTTCGCGAGTCGTAAGCCATGAAGCAAAGCTTCATATTCCGCCGCATTATTAGTGCAGGGAAACATGAGTCGGAGAACGTAACAGAACTTATCTCCTTGAGGGGATACTAACACCACACCAGCCGCCGAGCCTTCCAGCTGCCTAGATCCATCAAAGTAAATAGTCCAGTAGGTAAGGTCAGGCCGGTCTTCCGGAACCTGTAGCTCGGTCCAGTCGTTAAAGAAATCAACTAGTGCCTGGGATTTGATAGCTGTGCGGGGAGTATACTGTATGTGATGAGACCCAAGCTCTATCGCCCATTTGGCGATTCGCCCTGTTGCCTCCTGATTCTGGATAATATCACCAAGGGGAGCAGAACTGACCACTGTGATCGGGTGCTCCTGGAAGTAATGCTTAAGTTTTCGACTTGCCATAAACACCCCATAGACCAGGTTTTGGCAATGCGGGTATCGCTGTTTGGAAAGAGTTAACACCTCGCTGATAAAATATACTGGGCGTTGCACTGGGTATTCCTTCCCTTCTTCCTTTCTTTCAACGACCACAGCCACACTTACTGCCTTGGAATTCGCCGCGATATACAGAAGCATAGGCTCCTTTTCAGTCGGGGCTGCCTGGACCGGCGGGTTAACCAATTGGCGTTTTAGGGCCTCAAGCGCCTGGTCTACTTCATTTGTCCACACGAATCGGTCAGACTTCCTTAATAATTGATAAAGAGGAATCGCCTTTTCCCCTAGGCGACTCACAAAACGACTTAAAGCCACAATGCGACCCGCCAGCCGTTGAACTTGATTAACATTCGCCGGCTTTCCGAGAGAGGTAACCGCTTCGATCTTGTCCGGGTTAGCCTCGATGTCGCGCTCTGATACCAAGAAACCCAGCAATTTTCCCGCAGGTACACCAAAAACGCACTTGGTAGGATTTAACTTCATCTGATATACCCGTAAATTATCAAAAGTCTCCTTAAGGTCTTCAAGTAGTGTCTCCCCCTGGCGGGTCTTGATCACAATATCGTCGACATAGGCATGGACGTTGCGACCAATTTGGCTACGAAGACAATTCTGGATACAGCGTTGATAAGTCGCCCCCGCGCTTTTGAGTCTGAAAGGCATGGACACATAGCAAAAGGCCCCGAAGGGGGTTATGAAGGTCGTCTTCTCCTAATCTTCCAAGGCCATCTTGATCTGGTGATATCCTGAATAGGCGTCCAGAAAACACAATCGTTCGCATCCCGCCACCGAGTCAATGATTTGATCGATGCGGGGAAGAACGGAAGGATCTTTCGGACAAGCCCTGTTGAGGTCTGTATAGTCAATGCACATACGGAAAGTGCCATTCTTCTTGAGTACCAACACCGGGTTAGCCAGCCATTTGGGGTGAAAAACTTCCACGATGAACCCGGCGGCTAAAAGGCGGGCGACTTCTTCTCCAATCGCCTTGCGTCGTTCTTCGTTGAATCTGCGAAGGTACTGTTGGATAGGTTTGCATTTTGGGTCAACATTAAGATGGTACTCAGCGAATTCTCTCGGTACACCAGGCATGTCAGAAGGTTTCCATGCGAAGATGTCCCGATTCTCACGGATGAATTCGATGAGCGCGCTTTCCTATTTGGGGTCTAGACCCGTCCCAATGGTGAACTGCTTGGATCAATCGCCAGGCACGAAATCGATTGTCTTAGTGTCATCCGTCGGTTTGAACTTGAGAGGCGACTCAGAATCTGTAGTCGGCTTCTTGAGTGGTGACATGTCAGCCGGGTCAACATTGGCCCGAAGGTGCTTGAGCTCTTCCGCCGCACAGGCGACTTCCGCATAAGCCACATCCCCTTCTTCACATTCCTTTGCGATCCTTCTGTCTCCATCAACCGTGATGGGTCCTTTAGGACCAGGCATTTTGAGCTTGAGGTAGACATAGCACGGGCGGGCCATGAAGCGGGCGTAAGCCGGTCGCCCGAACAGTGCATGGTATGGGCTTTTCAGCTTGACCACCTCGAAGATTAGAGATTCCGACCTGTAAATTTGCGCAGTTCCAAATGCTACTGAGACCCTCACCAAGCCTATGGGATAGGCCGACTTGCCCGGGACAATTCCGTGGAAGACCGTGGTCGAAGGCATCAAGTCTTCCTCCAATAGATTCATCCTCTGGAAGGTGTCGAAGTATAGGATATTGATGTTGCTGCCACCATCCATAAATACCTTTGATAGGGTGTAACCCCCTACTTGGGGAGCCACGACTAATGGCAGGTTGCCCGGGTTATCTATTCTTGGCGGGTGATCCTCCTTGCTCCATGTTATGGTCTGCTCAGACCAGTGGAGATATCTGGGAATCGCTGGCTCAGTTACACTGTACGCCCGGTGACTTACCTTTTTATCACGCCTGCAAGCATTATTGGTGAAAATGTGGTGCTGCCCATTACTTAGCTGTTTGGGATTGCTGCGGAAGCCCCCATTGTCATCCTGGTTCTGTGGAGCCCCCTACGGGGGCAGTTGCTGGAAAACTCCCGGCGGGTTATACAGTCGCTGGTGGTGCACCGGGTGCTGACGGCCGCCTGGTTGCGGGCCTCCCTGAGCCCCCTGTTCGGGGAAGCCGCCGAAGGGGTTCTGCCTTTGGTTGGGCGCGGCGAGTTGGTCCTGGCGCCGGTTTGGATCTTCGTTTTGGCTCTTCTTGATTGCCTCCGCCCGAAATTCTCGCATCACGAAACAGTTTTCCCAAGAATGACTCGCCGTGCCGTCGGCCGTGGCGTGGTGCGGGCAAGGGCCCTTGAGCAACTCTTCATAGTTACGCGGCCTTTTTCCACTGAAGCCTCGGTTCTTCTTTTTGCCATCATTAGCATTGGTGTTGGCGACCAAGTCCGAGGGCTCCTCCTACGGTCTACGCTTGCCATTGGTCCCCTGATTGTGACGGTTGCGTCCCTGGAAACGGGTATGGTTTTTGGACGACTCCCCCTTTTTGGGCGAGTTAGCCTTGCCATCCTCCCCGGGATACTTGGTATCATCGGCCTCGGCATACCTAGTGAGGGTGTCCATTAGTTCTCCCATGTCTTGGACCTTCCGTTTGAGTCGCCCCAACTTCTGTACTAAGGGCTCGTAATGACAATTGTGCTCGAGGATGAGCACAGCTTGAGCCGTCGTAATACCATCTGACGAATGAATAATTTTTTCCACCCGCCGCGACCAATGGTGGGCCGATTTGTCCGGGTGCTGAACACAGTGTTGTAGATCGACAATCGTCATTGGACGTTTGCAGGTTCCCCGGAAGTTTTTGATGAAACGCTCTTTTAACTCGGCCAAGGACTGGATGGAATTGGGAGGCAAATTTTTCAACCAGGTGCGTGCCGACCCCTCGAGCATCATAGTGAAGTATCGGGTGCAAACCGCCTCGTTTACATCGAGCATGTCCATGGCAATCTCGTAACCCTCGATCCATGACGTTGGTTCGAGGTCTGGTGTATAATTAGGCACTGTCCTTTGTCCCTTAGTCTTTGGGCATCCTTTCGTACCGAAGGGCCGGGGATAAGAATGGTACCCCAACTCGCCCTCCGCCCCCTACGAGGGGGGCCGGGGCGTCTTGGATATCCGGGAGATCTCGGCCCGGCGGGTTCCGCTCGGGCGGGTTGTCCTACGGGAAGTGTCGCGGCCCACTATTTACGGCAGGCTGGTCCTCTGGCCTGCTCCTGGTATAGCTTGCCTGAGGGGTGGAGTGCAACCTCTCGAGGCTATGCGAGAACTGGGCGTTTTGAACCACCGCCGTTTTCAACATCTCGATGGCATTCCTCGCTTCAATCTCAGCTGGGGTGCTGCCGTGAATCGGAAGGGACTCCAGGTGGCGAGTTGCAGCAAGCACGTTATCCACCGGGTTGGAGAAGTGGACTTGAGGGGTCCGGAAACGAGGAATTTGACCCTCAATCGGCTGAACCGAAAGGTAGGTGGGCGGCCCGGTCCTCCTGCCGGGGCGGCTCCCATCCCGGGGGTTCGGGGAATGTCGAACAGACGGGTCGGGTTGAGGTCATGGGGCAGGCGACCCTCGTGTCTCCGCTGATGGACGGCGTCGGACGCGCGCTGCTGTCTTTCGAGCCGCCAGTTGTCAGTGTTTAATCGCATCCTTTCGACTGTGATTTGGGCTTGTCAAGTCTCGATCCTGGCCGACTCCATCTCAGCATCCTGGTGGGCTTTGCCACCGCCTCTCTGAGCTTTGCTAACTCTGTGTTTATCTCCTCTTGGTTCTCTGGCATGAGGGGAGTCGCCATTAGTCTCGTGATTTCCGCCGCTAAGTCCACCAGGACTGCGGACGCACTTCTGGATGTCCCGCCGGTCCCATCACCTCCGGTAGGGTTGTGTGCGGGTTGAGTTGCCCCAGCCATGTAGATGGCGATCTGGCGGCGGGTTCGATCAAGGATTTCCGGATCCATGGACAGCGACAAGCCTCCGAGACCGTCCCCATGGAGAGACCGGATGGAATCTGAATTGCCCATGGATGACTCGTCGTCAGAGTTGACCGGGGTAACTTCCTGAGTCGCCAAGTGTTCTGGTTCCTCCGATCCCTGCGTGAACCCCACAAAGACCGGGCGAGTTAAATTCTATGTTATGACTGGGCGGACGTACCTGGCCGGCTCGACGATGTCGGTGGAGATGTCCGGCTCCGGAACGGATGATCCGATCATGCCGATGAAGATGTTGATCTTGCCAAAGGGGACCCTGTAGCCAGATTCGATCGAATTCTCTTCAGGTCCCCATCGCTGGTTGTCGATGTAGGCTATCCCGCGGCGCCTCCGAGTCATGAGCGCCGTCGCGTAACTCCCAAACCCTGGTAGGGCTCCCTTTGAGAACTCAACTCCACCGTGCGTAGGCCCCACGGTGGGCGCCAACTGTCGTGGTTTTTTCACGGCAGATGTCCTCGTGAAAGGACTTAGTACTGGAGCCATCGCACCTTGGTGGCGACTCATAGGGGTTAAGCGGGAGAGACACGGCGATTTACCCAGGTTCGGCCCCTCTGAAGAGGTAATAGCCTACGTCCTGCTTTGGCGTGTATTGATATGGATTCTATTACAAGGAAGGCGTAACTCGCCTAAACCTAGCACTCAATGATTTCTAACCTACCATCTGTCCCAAGGGACTCGCCTTTATATATAGGTCGATCCCTAGGGTTTACAAGGATTCTTTCCTTCCTACAACTCGTGACCCCTGTGGTTTCTAAGTCGCCATCTTCCGAAGCTTGGAGACCTTCCAAGAGCCACAACCGTTATACGACCTTGATTCAGCCACAACGAGGCCCAACTAAATGTTTGGGTGAATCGCCCAATGGATGACCCGGCCCAACTAGGGCGGGTCATCCACAGGTAATATCCCCAAGAGCAAGCAAAGTATTAGTAGCAAGGTAGTACGATAGCAACGACACCAGAAAAAGCTTTGGCAATTCCCAGCAACGGCGCTAGAAAAGGCCTTGTTGACGGGATGTTAGCGCCAACGAAGTAGCAAGGAACAGTAGTAGCAGCAGCAGCAAAGTAACAAGTAACAGCAGTAGCAGCAGCAGCAAAGTAACTGCAGTAGTGACAGCAGCAAAGTGGCCCAATCCCTCTTGTAGCAAGGGACAAGCCTAAGCAAAGTAACGTAGAGGGACCAGTAGTAAAAGACTCGTAGGTAGTGGATCGCTGATGGATGAGTATTACGGATGTGATTCATCATGTAACAGCTATAACACGGAGAGATATGTGGCTAGCTCCCGTTCGTCAATCTAATGTAGGCATGTATTCTGTATGTAGTCATACGTGCTTAGGGAAAAGACCATGCATGACATCTATTGTCCATCCCTCCCATGGCAGCGGGTTCCTAATGGAAACTACGGGATATTAAGGTTCTCCTATTAATAAAGAACCGGACCAACGCATTAACACGTGGTGAATACATGAATTCCTCATACTATGGTCATCTTCGGGAGTGGTTCCGGCTGTTGTCACTACGGGGTTGCCGGGTCATAACACATAGTAGGTGACTACAACTTGCAATATAGGATCTAAAACACACATATATTGGCGACAACATAATAGGTTCATATCTGAAATCATGGCACTCGGGCCCTAGTGACAAGCATTAAGCATAGCCAAGTAGTAGGAACATCAATCTAGAACATAGTGGATACGAGGGATCAATCCCCGTCAAGAACTAACTCGATTACATGATAGATCTCATGCAACTTATCACCGTCCAGCAAGCCTACGATGAGATTACTCACAAACGATGAAGAGCATCATGGAATTGTCGATGGACAAAGGTTGATGATGAGGATGGCGATGCTTTCCCCTCTCCGGAGCCTGAAACAGACTCCAGGTCTGCCATCCAGATGAAGAACAGGATGTGGCGGCGCCTCCATATCGCAAAACGCGATGAAACCTTCTCTTTGATTTTTTTCCAGGTGAAACAGAAGATATAGGACTGAGATTGGTGGCGATGGTGCCACGTGGGCCCCACAAGCCTACATGGCGCGGCCTAGGGGGGTGGCCACGCCGTGTGGGCTTGTGGCCCACTCACACACCCCCTTAGGTGGATCTTTGCGCAAGGAATTTTTCTTTTATTCGAGAAAAAATCTCCGTAAATTTTCAAGACGTTCCGAGAACTTTTCTTTTTGCACAAAAACAACACCATGACAACTCTACTGAAAACAGCGTCAGTCCGTGTTAGTTCCATTCAAATCATGCAAATTAGAGTCCAAAACAAGGGCAAAAGAGTTCGGAAAGGTAGATAGGACGGAGACATATCAGCGCGCGCGCTTGGGCAGGCTAGCTGGCTGCCCTTTGGGCCGGCCGATTCCCAGTTCAGGCCAGGCCAGGGGCTGTAGCCTTTTCTTTATTTTAAAAAACCTGGATTTTCAAATATTTTTAAAAAAATATTTAACCAGTGTAAAAATATAATTTTTCCACTGTTATTCTTCTAAAAATATGTAGTGTTTAATAGAACCATTGGTTGAATTTTTGCAGCAAGTATTCTGTTCTATAATAATAAAAAGGATTAAATTGGAATAGTTTTGCTTCTCTTTAGTTGATTTTAAAAATATTCCTTCATTGGAATCTGAGGCAAATATTTTTTTAAATAACAACCTAGATTTATCAGAAATAACCAACATTTTTAAAATGACTTTGTGATCTGTTTTGGAGTGAGCTATTTCTTATTTTATCTTTTGGCGACGATAGAAATTCCGTGTGACGAGGGAATCAGAGCGGAAGACCTCGAAGACCTCGGATACCTAGCTGACCAAGGCAAGCAGCCCTTTGACCATGACTGAGCATATGTTATATTGCATGTTAGTATAGCAAGTACTTTGGTTGCATATGATCATAAGTGCCGGTAAATCATTGAATGATGTTACCGATGGCTCCTCCAGAGCACAAGCATTGAGCTTGATCCTATAACCTATGAGGGTCATGCTAATAACATGTTGACAAGTAAAGTTAGAGTAACATTAGCATGAGCATGTTGTTGGTATAAATCAAAGATTAATGAAAACCCCATCGGGTGCCACTAATGCCCTAGGGTGATGATGAGTTAGGTGGCCACTTTTGGTGAAGTGGTGTCCCAGGTATTTGAGTGAGTATGGTTTCATAAATGGGATTAGATTTATGATGTGTCGATCGTCCCAACCTTACATGTACGACCATGTTACCCCTTATGGGACGGGGCTGTGTTGATTACTCTGGTCGGTGCTAGAAAAGAGCCACATTACTAGTGGCGGGAGTGATATGTGGTCACTCTCATGATGGGGTCGTGCCAGGTAAGGCGACTATGCCGTTTTTACATGTTCCAGGCACACCGGTCGTCCCCGCATGGTTGAGACTGTCCAGAGTCGGTGCTCGTAAGACGTACAACATGTGGGTTGGGTACCAATCGAGTGGACCTCTTTGGCTAGCATCGTCAAGGGAAAGGCATTGATCGGGTACTTACCGCGGATATGTTATATACCGCGAGTCGTGGATGACATGGAAGTTTCTCGGATCGCGTGGGTCCAGCGTACTACCTGTGCAGAGTGTAAAACTATTCGAATAGTCGTGTCCCCGGTCAAGGACAGTTAGGTGGTGCTGCTTAAACTACGTCCAGTTGTTTCCGCATAAACCAATTGTGTGTGAGTTGTGATAAAAAGGAGTTATTATGAAAATAATGATATGACCAAGTTTGGTGACTTGGCATGTAGGATGGACCCGGATGGTTCAGCCCGTGGCAGATATATTGATATCTGTAACCTGTTCTTCAAAAGTAGTCTTAACTTATGATTCATATCTCTGATCATGTTTATTTACCACCAAGAGATATCCACCAAGAAGCATGTTATTGTTATCCTTCACTTGCATTGTTCATATCACGGGTTGTTTGCGAGTACATTCAAAAGTACTCATTGGCTTGCCAGTGGTTATATTATTGACCAAACAAGGAAGGACTAGAGTTTGGAGATGGGTACGTCTTCGGAGGCGGCCCTGCGAACTAGGACGCTTCCTATTCAGAATGCCTGTTTGTGTAGGCTGATGGCATGGGCACCCGCTTAGCCCTATGATTTCCGCTACTAGTTGTATCAGTGTGATTTGGCCTTATAGGCCCTACCTTGTGAACTTGACCATTTGGTCATGTGATGTAATAATTTGGCACTTGGATGTAAGACTCTTATTATTCAGTATCTGTGTGTTCGGTGATCATTGATGTCCGGGATCACTGAGCACGTACATTCGGCGATCTCGATTCATAAGTCGGGGTCCCCCACTAATGGAATCCATACTTATGTCACACTTCAGAAAGAATTGATATCTCCGAAAAAGATTAGAAGAGCCACGTAAGATCCTAGGAAAAGCCTATGGGTTTTGGGCCCACTCAAAAGAAAACATCGTTGAATCAATTGATAAGAAAATTGATTGCACCGGTATAAATTAAAACTTGATGAGGTGAACAACTCAAAATAATTGAAAGAAATGAAAAAAGAAACTTTTGAGATATATTCAACACTTCGGATAGAATAGTGAGAGATGAATAGATAAAAGAGGTTTGGACAAGAATTACCAACACGGGAATCATTGAACGAATGAAAAACGATATGATGAACACCGAGAGGTTGAATTGAATCCACCGTGGAAGAACGTGGAGAGAAAGGAATGATGAACTCGAAACTCCTCAAAATCTTCAGAATGAATCACCGGATAGAATATGGAGGAAAAGATAGTAGAAGGAAGAAATGAAAAGAAATACACTGGATGATAAATAAATGACGACTCTGGAAAGAAATGAGGGATTGACCTTGCAATTGTTGAAAAGGATTGAATTAACTTGAAGAACAACAATTGTTGGGAATACAAAGACAACTTGGGACAGATGAGACGAACTCCTGAAAGAAATGAGGGATTGACCTTGCAATTGTTGAAAAGAATTGAATTAACTTGAAGAACAGTACTCAGGTTGAAAAG
The DNA here is from genome assembly GCF_904849725.1 of Hordeum vulgare subsp. vulgare. Taxonomy (NCBI): domain Eukaryota; kingdom Viridiplantae; phylum Streptophyta; class Magnoliopsida; order Poales; family Poaceae; genus Hordeum; species Hordeum vulgare. The sequence goes on from NC_058519.1 coordinate 328,231,966, forward strand.
AATTGACATTACGAATCCGGTTAAGAACAATTGATAAGACAACTTGATTTATTAAACGAATTAATTAGCACTTCCATAGAAATATGACAACACCACTCGGAAAGATATGAAATCACCGCTTGACATCGAAGCAACTCGAATTACCATACTCCAACAAAACAAAGGATGAGGCTTATGAAACAAGCGGTAAATAAATATGTCACAAAGATTTTGCTCGATACTTTTGTGGAAAGGTTCGCATGGGTTCTATCATACATTGGATTTTCATATTGAAATGACGCTCGAATATGCTCCCTAGGCGTAGCGAACTACAAGGATTGATGGAGCATATGTTATGACATATATCGAGACTGTCCTCTGTAAGAAAGATCGCGAACAAACAAATCAACTAGATGTCAAACCCCAACCTCACATCTTGCATCTGTTGGAAGATAATCCTAGGTAACTACTAGAATTCCAACCTAAGAACTCCCGGAATTTTCCGTTTGTGCAATCGGGTCCATGGATACAAGGAGTAAAATCCATCACTCACTTCCTAGCAATAACAGTACCCATACAGTGTATCACATCCGTCAACACATAACCAGAGATCTCGGAAACTCATCTACCTTAGACCCTCGTAATCACAATGATACCAAGTATGACAGTACATCTGGTTGCTCTCCACCAGTATTGGGGATGCCAGACTCCTCTTGCCACTACTAGTATTGAAGCAATTTCGAACATCCTCCATCCTGAGATACTAAGGAAACTGAACGATAGTGATGTGTCAAGAATCCCCTAGAGCTCATCTTCTCGATAACAGGAGGCACAAGGAACAAAATCCCGGTCACAATGACATCGTAGGGGTACCAAAATACCCGCATGATCCTAAAACTTTTTGAGTGAGAAGAGGAGTAGAATTAAAATTCTTACGTCAAGATTCCTCACGAGAGCATAGAAGAGGAGTAAAAAAATCCTACTCTCTGATATATAACTAGACTCAAAGTAGTTTTTCACTAGACTTAACTCGGCAAAGATCGATCAACCAAGGGGGCTCCTAGGTCGTTACTGCTCTTATACCAACTTGTAACTCCCAACATGCTATCCTATCCTTATTTTGGCACGAGGGCATCGACAGGGATATGAGTGCATCTCGTCGTTTCACAAGAATGGATATCATTACAAGTACATGTACAGAATAGATGAGTATATGGAATTGGCTTACACTCTCCACAAGCTACATCAAGATCACATCAATATAACAACATGTCCAATCACCATGTAGAAGACCATTGTCCTGCTACGGAAGAAAACGAACGATAAAAGAACTACGTCCCTCCTTGCAATCCCAGGCTGCCGGCCTGAAACCCATCCTAGATTGATGAAGAAGAAGAAGAAGAAACTCCAAAAAGCACAATCATTGCGCTCACATCAAACTATCGCTTTACCTGTACCTACAATTATTGTTGCAGTAATCTGTGAGCCACAGGGACTCACCAATTTCATTTCCAAAGGTATCAATACTAGCGAAGCTTAATGGGTGAGGTATGGTTAAGTGGTGAGGCTGCAGCAAGCAACTAAGCATTTATTTGCATGGCTAACTTACAAGTACCAGAATAAAAAGGGGGTCGATCCACAATAACAAACGTGACCTAAACATGATCACGAAGTGATCCCGAACACCAACTTATGTCAAACATAACCCCACCGCGTCGTCTTCCGAATGCAGAACTCACGGGAAAAGACAATCATGGTTACACACACATTTGGCATATTTTAATTAAATTTACTTCAAGTTATCTAGAACCGTATTTTAAACAAAGTTTCCAAGTTGCCACATAACCGCGGGCACGGCTCTCAAAAAGATTTAACCCTGCATGGGTACTCCAACTAGTCCATCACAAACTACCACAAGCTACATCGGAAATCTCGATCATGGAAAACATGTGATCTCCTCGGATTCCTGGTGGAAAACCTCAACCTAGAGATAGCCCAAAGTATCCTCAGAATACCTCGCACATGGCATTTGAGAAAGGTAAAACAAATCCAGCAAGGCCGCCTGTCATAGTTTTGTCACGGCATATGTCAGTGTGCAAGGACTTAGGTATGAGGCCATCGCAACCATGTGGCAGCTTGAGAGGGGTTGGTCGGAATCGAGAGATGCGAGTTTACCCTGGTTTGGCCCCTCCAATGGAGGTAAAAGCCTACGTCATGCTTGTGTTTCATTGATGAAGATGATGATCTCGATTACAAGGGTGCATACTCGCCACCTCTAATCTCGTGGGTGTCTAATCTGTCTATCTATAATGACTTGAACTTATGAATCTGTTCAACTTGTGGCGCCTTACCACTCCTTATATAGGTGGAAGGGGTAGGTTTACATGTAGAGTCCTACTAGGAGAAAGAATAGGACTAGTCTCTCTTGAATCCTAATCTGGTTCTTGTTTCCTTCTTATGGGAGTCATTCCTCTTCTTGGGCCTTCTCTTGTGAGTCGGCACTCCTGGCCTCTCTATGAGTCGCCTTATTCCAGGGTGTACGCCGGCCTTGGGCCTTTTTTGTTTGTATGAGTCTCCTGCGGGGTCAAATATGAGTTGCCCGCTGGGTCACTGTTGAGTCGCTGGTGAGTCGCCAAGTCCCAGCCGGGTCATACCTCAAGCCGAGTTGTACCGCGGGGTATATCCCTGACATTAGCCGCCAAGTTAGCTTGAATTTATTCAAGGTAAGCTCCTGAAATAAGAATAATAAATATGTGAAGGAGCCAGCTTGCTCCACAAGTTGGCTTGATTTTTTGAAGTGGCTCCTTGAAAAATCCGGGTTTCTTTGAGCCGTCTTTAATGAAATCGTAAGTGCGTGTCCTTTGCAATAAGATATATATGCCATTGAGTCGGCCTCCAATGCTTTGGCTTGATGTAAATTTGGGGAGTAAGAAATCCACATAATGTTGAACCGACTTCTCTTGCTTTGCCGGGTTATGATTGATAATGATGGGTCATGATTGTTGGCAATGCCCAAATTGGCTTCTCTTGTCATCTTTGAAAATGCCCCAACAATTGTCATCTTTGAAAATGGTCTTTAAATTTTTTGATATATCCATATTACCTGTAGCCCCCAAGCTCAAAGTTTTAGCAGTACATGATGACTTAGATATTTCCAATAATATCTTTGACCATGTAGCCCCTAAGTGTCGGGTTGTCTTGCCTGCATCAGCCTGGGACTTGTAATCATCTTATACTTATAAAGCTTCAGCTGGTGTAGCCCCCAAGGGCCAGCTCATCAGTGTGTGATGGGTCAGGTCTTCAATTTGGACCTCATGATCTGTGTAAACAACTAAGTGTTGTAGCCCCCAAGTGTCGGGTTCTCTCGCATGCAGCAACCTAGGACTTTAGAAATTTTGATCTCTATAGTGTAGCCCCCAAGTGTCGGGTCCATTACTTGCGGTGACTCGGGACTTCCACGTTCTTCTCCTTTGAAAATAAAACATCATATAATGTTGCCCCCATGGCCTGGGTCATTATGCAATAATGAGCAGGGACTTTCTAAATCTGATGATGTAACCTTGAGCAGCAATGTGCAGCCCCCAAGGGTCGGGTCATTACAAAAACGATGAGTCGGTTCTTCCTTGAATCCATATTTGAATAAAGAGCGACATGTAGCCCCCAGGGCCGGCTTATCTCCTTGAATTAACCGGGTTTGTTGATGATGTGATGATTTGAAAAGCGGATTGCATTAGCCACCAAGTGTCATGGTGCATGCTTGCAGCAACATGGGACTTTCGTACTTTGATGTAATCTTGATTTGAATAATTTAGCCCCCAACTTCCTGATTGTGTGCCTGCAGCGACTTGGGACTATTCCTTCCATGGTAGAATCATATCCACTCTCATGATGCCTTTGTGATGAAAGAAATCATTGGCCATGGTCGCAATGTAAACCAACAAATATATGGTTGAGAAATCCATAAGTGTTGTAGTTTACTACAGAGTGCAGGTTGAAGAAATCCAAGAGCCGGTCAATTAGATGACCCGACATTATATGTGATAGGGCGGCTCTTTGAAAATAGCCAATTCTTCCAAGCTGACTTTAAAAAACCAATCATTGAACACTGGTTATGATAAACCATGATGAAAATCCAGCCATATTGGCTATCAAAGATTTATTAGCTCCTGCAAAAATTTATTCTTTGACTCGGTTTGAAGACACGCATGATATGTATGTATGATATGTGATGCAATGCAATATGATGCATGTATATGATAGAATAATGCTCGCAACACCATAGTATGACATCAAGTTATTTTAAATAAGCCGACTCAGTGAGTCATGGCGGCCGGCTCAGTGAGTCACGACGGGTAAGACGAGCTCTCAAGGCTCTAGTGGTACCCAAAAAGGTTAAGCCGGCTCAGTGAGTCACGTCAGGGTAGGACGAGCTTGCAAGGCTCTAGTGCTACCCTAAAGAGGATTTTGCAACAACGTTTCTTGTTTATACTGGCGGATCAGGCACAAGTCAGGCTTTCGTAAAGCAGGTTCAGTGAATCCATGGTTTGTCTATTTTCCGTATGCCGGCTCCCGCAAGCACCCTTCCTGTTTTAACCAAGGCAAGTTCAGGGTCCAAAACGGGATTGACTCACCAAGAGTACATGGAACCATAGGGCGAGTCGCCAAACATACAGTCTAGTATAACCATTGTAATGCGTTAATTTTTCGCTAGCCAAGAGGGTATTCAGGCTGAACTCAGTGAGTAGAAGCCCCCAAGTGACCTATGATTAGGGAAAAGTCGGACATAGGATTACAGAAGCGTTCATGCTCTTACTTTAAAACGACTTGGGAACTAGTAGCCCCCAAGTAAGCCGACTTAATCCTCAAAATCATATAAGGCGCCCATGTTTGAACCGTGCAATGTGTCAACTTTGGTCCTCATTGGCTTACCAGTACCATGTTTTAACACGTGCATCGTGGCAACTTATCCTCTTTGATACTGATAGCGTCCATGCTTGAACGGATTATGAATCATGTGCCAATAAGGTCGGGCACCCATGTTTGGGCGGTCGCATCATGGCGACTTGTCTTCTTGGGGGATTTTTAAATCTTCTCGTCAATGAGGCAGCATCCCCCAAGACCGGCTTAATTTTTGTGTAACGACCCGGGGTTCTTGAATTATTCAACCCAGTTGAGTCTGTCGAGCCATGTCCATGTAGCCCTCGAATCTTAAGTCAACTCAAGGAGGCGACTTGAGATTCTCCATACTTGATTGTGGCATAAACCGGCATAAGATTTGCCAGTTGATGATGGCCCGTGCTTAATTCTTGGGTGGTCCGGCTCTCGTGGTTCCTCCAGGACCACTTTTCTTTTTTACTTTGGTGCTTGCTTTGAATTGCCGGTTCAATAAAGGCCGGCTCAAATTGTAGCTTCACGAGGGATGTTTCCGTGCCAAACTCTCATGTTACTTTTGATATGCTTTGCTCCAATGTTGTTGGTGGAGATGGGCCGTAGAGGCGGCTCGCATGCGTCTGTTGGGCGACTCGTATAGGTGAGCACCGCACCAATATGTTGATTTAGACTGGATTGCAGGGGCGGCGTCGTGCGCGTCCATCGGGCAGCTCGCATAGGCAAGCACTGCACCGGCCGGTTGATGTTGATGGGACCCTCGGGGCGACGACTTGCGTCCATCTGTTGGGCAGCTTGTATGGGCGAGCACTGCACCGGTGAGTTGATATAAACCAGACCATGAGGGGCGGCGACTAGCGTCCGTATGTTGGGCGCCTCGTACAGGCGAGCACTGCACCTACATGTTGAGTTGAACGCGAGAGTTGTGTGGCGATTGGGTACAGACTCGAGAATCGGCCGTGGTGGTTTAAGCCATCTTGGTTGCGCGGGCATGAGAGTTGGCTGCGTCATTTGTGAACCGTCTTGGTCAGGGAGACGTGAGAATCAGCGAGTCGTCCATGTCGTTGATTGACACGAACTTCGTACTCGTAATATGACTCCACTTTGTAATGAATAATTGTCCTGCGTAAAAAATTATAGGCCAAAGTAATATTTCACATAGAAATTAAAATGTCGTAATAAAAATAAATTAGACAGATAGCACCTGATATTTTTATTGAATGAAATATTGATGATCCATATGCAGACGCTGGTGTTCCTTAATGATCATGGTCCTCTTGATGTGTCTCTTTTGGTGTATTTGTGGGATAAGATAGTATCCAAACAACAACTTTTTTGTGGTAGGCTCACGTTGAGCGACCCGGCCTGCTGCTGCTAATAGATTGCTCTCATAAATGCCGCCGTGAGACCCAAACTTGATCACCAATTCTTCAATGACCATGTACTAATGCAATAATAACTTTAACAGAACCATAGACAGTAGATCATAGGAAAGATCTACAAAATGAACTTTTTCCCTCATTTTGACTGGTCCATAGTAGTAACGCCTCAGTCTTCTCCTCGGGTGTGTATGGATCGCTGCCCATTTTGATTTAGCAGCAAGGATGATGCTGTTTGCGAGGAGCAGCACCAGGTCAAGGGATACGCGCTACGCAAAGACGGGCACGACGGCACGCGCCTTGTGTAGATGTTAATCATGTTGCTCATGTAGGATTAGGAAAGAAAGCCAAACCGAGTCCTAGTAGTATTAGGATTCCTAGTCCTAGTCTATTTCCATAATCCCTTGTGGACGTGTATAAAAGACACCCTAGGGGTGTTGATTGTAATACCAGAAAAACGAAAAGCAATACAAAGCAAAGGCTCGACACGGGCCTTTAGCCATCAAATCCATCGATCAGTTTTATTCGTGTCGCTAGTTACGCAAGTTCCGTCAAGTAGCCGGCCAAAGCAAGAATCGCGTAGGCACGCCTGTACAGCTGCATACGCACGTTCAAAAGCCAACAATTGGTATCTAGAGCCTTGACGATCTACGATCTACGATGACGGACAGCGACGCTGAGTCGGTCAAGTCCGGCAGCGGCGGTGCCAAGGCGAACAAGAACGGCGACAAGGTGAAGAAGGGCGTCAAGTCAGCAACCAGTGGTGGAGGAACGAGCGGCGCCAACGTCCAGGCGCATCGCAACATCCCCATCCAGTACCCGATGCTCACCGACGCCAACTACGGCATGTGGGCGGTGAAGATGAAGATTATTCTCCGAACCCTTCGAGTGTGGCAGGAAATCACGGACGACGACGTCGATGACGAGTCTGACGAAGGTGCCATGGCCGCCATAGCCCAGTCTGTGCCGGATTCCGTGCTGATGACATTGGCGGAGTTCGAGACGGCAAGAGAGGCGTGGAACGCACTCAAGGAGATGAGGATCGGAGAAGATCGCGTCACCAAGGCAAGGGCACAAGTGCTGAAGCGCCAATTTCACAAGTTGCAGATGGAGGAAACTGAATCGGTGAACGACTATGCCATGCGTCTTACTACTCTGGTGGGAGAGATCCGTGCGCTTGGTTCAAAGCTCGAGGAGACCGAGATCGTGGAGAAGTTTTTCAGTTCAGTGACTGATAAATTCACGTACATCATCGGCACGCTCGAGCAGCTTTACGACATCGACGACATGACCATAACGGAGGCGATCGGACGCCTGCGGACGTGGGAAGAGAATGCTCGTGGCTGTCGAAAAGGCAAAGGAGGAGGTAGTGACCAACTCATGTACTCGCGCGCAGATTGGGAGGCCCCAAGTAGCAAAGGAAGGCGTGACGGTGGCGAAGGCTCAAGCAACACGAAGGGCGATGGACAAAATGGAAAAGGCAAAGGAAAAGGCAAACCACAAGGTCGTGGTAAGGCGGGCCAATCTAAAGAGCAGAAACCACGGAACTTGGACTTGTCCGAGTTCAAGTGCTATAACTGCAATAAGATGGGTCACTTTGCGAAGGATTGTCCAAAGCCTAACAAGCGGGAGATCAAGGCAAATTTGGCAAAGCAGGAAGACGAAGGTCCAGGTCTTCTGATGGCCGAATTTTGTGATCTCGCTGAAACGGTGGTTGTGAAACCAAGCCGGAAGGTGCTACTTCATGAGGAAAAAGTGACACCAAAGTTATCCGGTGATCAGAACGTGTCGTGGTATCTCGACATAGGTGCCAGTAACCACATGACGGGGTGCAAGGAGAAATTCCTTGAGCTAGAATACGATGTTGAAGGCTCGGTCAAGTTCGGTGATGGTTCAGCTGTGGAGATTTGCGGGCAAGGATCTGTCCTCTTTGAGGGTCTCACAGGCGAACATCGCATACTCACCGGAGTGTACTACATCCCACGGCTGCGCAACAACATCATCTCTATTGGGAAGCTTGACAAGAATGGATGCAAGGTGAATATAGAGAGCGGAGTGATGACGATCTTCGACAACCTCCGAAATGTGCTAGCTCGTGTTAATCGCACACGGAATAGGCTCTATATCCTCAACCTTGATCAATCTCGCCAAGAGTGTTGGCTCGCCAAGAGTGATGATGATTCGTGGTTATGGCATGCTAGATTTGGACACGTTAACTTCTACGCCTTGAAGAAGATGTCAAAGATGGAGATGGTATCTGGGATGCCAGTTATCGACCATGTTGATCGAGTATGTGACGGGTGCTTGGTTGGAAAACAACACCGCAGGCCATTCCTGCTCAGTCTACCTATCGTGCAAGTGATGCACTCGAGCTGCTCCATGGTGATCTATGTGGCCCTATCACCCCGGCAACTCACGCTGGAAAGAAGTATTTCTTCCTTGTGGTAGACGACTACTCGAGATATATGTGGGTCGTTCTCCTACGGTCTAAAGATGAGGCGTTTGAAGCATTCAAGAAGCTGAAGGCTGCAACGGAGATGGAACACAAGCTGAAGGTTCGCGCTCTACGGACAGATCGCGGTGGAGAGTTTACGTCGAATGAGTTCAACGACTACTGCGAGAAAATTGGCATAAAGAGGTTCCTCATGGCACCTTACACGCCGCAGCAGAATGGGGTCGTTGAAAGGCGCAATCGAACCGTCGTTGACATGGCAAGGAGTTTACTCAAGAGCAAGAACCTGCCGGGGATTTTTTGGGGAGAAGCTGTCTCGACGGCGGTCTATCTTCTCAACCGGGCTCCAACGAAGGCGGTGATCGGCAAGACTCCGTATGAAGCAATTTACGGACGTAAGCCGAATGTGTCTCATCTACAGACGTTCGGGTGCGTGGCACATGTGAAGACGGCGGAGCCACATCTCTCAAAGCTTGCCGATCGTAGCACCAAGATGGTGTTCATCGGATACGAGAACAGTTCTGGCACCAAGGCATACCGTTTCTACGATCCACAAACCAAGCGTCTACGGATTTCATGCGACGTCGTGTTTGAAGAAAACTAAGCGTGGAATTGGAGCGCTGCAGCCGACGATGCTCCAAACAGTAACATATTTGTAGTTGAATTTCCAACTGATGATGATGCAGGGGAGGATGTCCAGGTGGTTGGCAAGACGCCCAACCAAGGTGACCACAATGGTAGTGATCATCATGGTGCCGACACCGACAACGACGCGCATAGGTCGCAAGGAGATAACGACAACGCCGCGCACGACACAGGCGGAGATCTCGACGACAACATCGACAACGAGGCGCATAGTGACGACGACAATCAAGATGATGGTCACGGTCACGACGACTACGACGACGACACGGATGTCGATGACACACCAAGGTCTCAGCCGTCTTCCTCAAGTGCATCAACACCGACACAATTTGTGTCGCCTCCTTCGCAAGCCACAACGAACTCCTCAGGGCCTCGTCGCTACAAGACCCTCAAGAAAGTCTACAAGTACACAAAGCCAGTTACGCTTGAGTACTCCGGACTATGTCTGTTCGGAGTTGAGGAGCCGGCGAACTTCGTAGAAGCGAGCAAAAGTCCTAGCTGGACGCACGCCATGGATGAGGAGATGAAGGCAATTGAGAGCAATGGCACGTGGACTTTGGTAATCCGACCTCCAAACCAAAAGACGATAGGTTTGAAGTGGGTTTACAAGTTAAAGAAGGACACGGAGGGTGCCATTGTGAAGTACAAGGCAAGACTCGTTGCAAAGGGCTACGTACAACGTCAAGGAGTTGACTATGATGAGGTGTTTGCACCGGTTGCTCGAATCGAGACGGTGAGAGTGCTCCTAGCTTTGGCGGCACAAGAGGATTGGAAGGTTCATCATATGGATGTTAAATCCGCTTTCCTCAACGGCGATCTCACAGAAGAAGTGTACGTGGAACAACCCCTCGGCTACGAGAAGACAGGCGAAGAAGGGAAAGTTTACAAGCTCAAGAAGGCACTTTACGGGTTGAAGCAAGCGCCAAGAGCTTGGAACTCAAAGTTAGACCGAAGTCTGGTCTCGCTCGGGTTCAAGAGATGTCCCCTCGAGCACGCAGTCTATACAAAGAACTCCAAAGGCTCAAACCTGCTAGTTGGAGTTTATGTCGACGATCTGATTATCACCGGAGATAGCGTACAAGAAATTGAACGTTTCAAGGCCCAAATGAAGAACAAGTTTAGCATGAGTGATCTGGGATTACTCAGCTATTACTTGGGCATCGAAGTGAAGCAAAGCTCCGGGGAGATTTCCCTATGTCAATCGGCTTACGCGGTCAAGTTATTGGACAAGTGTGGCATGTCAGATTGCTACGCGACACAAGTTCCAATGGACCAACGTCACAAGTTGAGCAAGCGTAGCTCAAATCCGCCGGTGGACACCACAATGTATCGAAGCGTTGTGGGTAGCCTAAGATACTTGGTGCATACCCGACCTGACTTGGCTTATTCAGTCGGGATCGTGAGTCGTTTCATGGAGAATCCGACAACCGAACACATGAGCGCGGTCAATCAAATTCTACGCTATGTGAAAGGAACAATTAATCTTGGCTGCACGTACAGAAAGGGAAAGGAAGGATTGATCCTTCGTGGATATTCAGATAGTGACATGGCAGGTGATGTTGATGACCGAAAGAGCACAACGGGCATGGTTTTCTACCTTGGCCCGAATCCGATTAGCTGGAATTCTCAGAAGCAAAAGGTGGTGGCACTGTCTTCATGCGAGGCAGAATACATAGCGGCAAGCACGGCGGCTTGTCAAGCAGTGTGGCTGAGAAGACTCCTAGCTATTCTTGCAAAGCGGGAGGTGCAGAAGGTGTCACTGAAGATCGATAACCAAGCTGCAATCTCTTTGTATAAAAATCCGGTTCATCACGAAAGGAGCAAGCACATAGATACTCGGTTCCACCATATCCGGGAGTGCATTGAAGAAGGGTTGATCGAGGTTCAACATGTGAACACGAAAGACCAACTTGCCGATATTTTCACCAAGTCCCTCGGTCGACAGAAGTTCATCGAGATGAGGAGGAAAGTCGGAGTGCAAGAAGTGAAGTCAAGCAACAAGATTAAGGAGGTGAATGTAGATGTTAATCATGTTGCTCATGTAGGATTAGGAAAGAAAGCCAAACCGAGTCCTAGTAGTATTAGGATTCCTAGTCCTAGTCTATTTCCATAGTCCCTTGTGGACGTGTATAAAAGACACCCTAGGGGTGTTGATTGTAATACCAGAAAAACGAAAAGCAATACAAAGCAAAGGCTCGACACGGGCCTTTAGCCATCAAATCCATCGATCAGTTTTATTCGTGTCGCTAGTTACGCAAGTTCTGTCAAGTAGCCGGCCAAAGCAAGAATCGCGTAGGCACGCCTGTACAGCTGCATACGCACGTTCAAAAGCCAACACCTTGGTGAGGAGCTACAGGTCACCGCCTGTGGCGAAGGCGACTGTGGAAATGCTGTGAGAGGGAATGGCGCACGCGAACCGGCCAGTGTGGCCTGTGGGGTGCCGAAGCGGCGGGTGCACGGTGGGTGATGCGGCCGGACCATGGCGAAGCGAGGCACCGGTCGAGAGCAGAGCGGGGTGGCGTGCCACAGCCAATGCAGCAAGCCGGCTAGATGGCTTGAGGAAAAGCGTGGCGGCAAAGGTGAGGCCACGGTGATGAGGCGTAGCATAGTACCAGAGGCGAGGCAGGCTCGGAGTGGTCGGCGAGTCGAGGCCAACTCAGAGTGGGCGCAGCAAAGCAGAAACGACGGCGACTCGGACGCGAAGCCATGATGCTAGCGACCTCAGCGGGTTGAAGCACACGTGCGTCAGAGCGGAGGCATGCGTGGCGGTTCGTTCCTGGGGAAGGCGAAGGCCTAGCGGAGCCCGTCGAAGTGTGGTCGGCGAGGCGGAAGCGGCAGCTATGGCGGAGGTGACACGTCGAGGCGGAGTGGAGCCGGGCGAGGTGGAGGTGAAAGCCGCTCGTGGCAGCGGCGCGCGGAGGTGGAGCGGCGGCTGAGCCGGCCAGGAGCTGCTCGCGGCGAGGGCGAGGTGATGCGGAGCGGCTGCTGAGGAGGTGCACTGCGCAAGGTGAGCGACGGTGACTCGGCAGGTGGCTTGGAGCGCCTCAGGTGACGGCGGGCTGGTAGTGGCTGGCAAATGAGCGACCGTTGTGGCACGACACGGACCGTGCTAAATGTGCCTGGCCCGGCACGGCCCGCCGAGGCACGTTTAGTAATCGGGCCATGCCATGCCAGCCCGTGGGCTGCGCCTCCAGGCCCAGACACGGCCCGGTTACTAAACGGGTCGGCCTGTTGCCCAATTAGCACGCTGGGTTGTATAATTTTAATCTCATGGGCTTATTTTTAGGCCTATTAGGCCAAAAATTATGTATAAATATATTAAAAATATGTAAAAATATGTAAAAAAATAAACGGGCTGTGCCGTGCCAGCCCACGTGCCCAGCCTCCAGGCCCAGGCATGGCCCGAGGCGTGCAACGTGCCTGGCACGGCCCGTTTAAGTTGTGTCGTGCCTGGGCATGGCGGGCCATGTCGGCGAGCTCGCGTGCCAGCCTGTTTAGCCCGGCCCGTTTGGCCAGGTATGCCATGCTGTAGTTGTCTAACCATGCCATCTTCCAATCTTCTGGACTTAGGTAGATGCTGCTCCATCTACCTAATTAGGAACTTTGATTATTCCATCTGATGGCCGAGCGGACCATGCGGGGATTTCTGCTTTCTTTTTTCATCTCCCCATTCTCCCCATAATATGTTTCTGAGTGTCAGATTTGAACATCGAGACTTTGATCTGGAGTTGGCTCTGGTCTATATAATTTTTAATGTGTTTGACGCGCAAAATCGTCCATGACTAATTCGATATAGTACTAATTTGAAGGACTAGTACTTGACTGATTCGGTCTTCGTATCGAGACTCCGCAGCATTTTTAGCAGATTGCTACTCGACGGATACGACAGAAACAACCTTAGCCGGATTTTTCTCTTCGTCTCTCTATAAACTGCAATTGACGGATCATCTCGGACTCGGCGGATTATCAGGACGCATCCGGCTGCCAGATTGCACATAACCCTCGTTTTTCAATCTTCAAATCGCCTCAAAATTTGATGAAGATCTTGACCATCAAAACAATGAATTTCTTGGCCCTTCCCAAGGATGTACCACGCTGAGTTATCCTCCCCAATTTGTTCCGTGCCAACTCTTTTCCATCTGATCGATCGCGAGCTCCTTGATCCCTGAAAAAGTCCCTTCGAGAACACAATACCACTTTTTGATCAGCCCCATGGTGGGCGCCAAATGTCGTGGTATTGTCACGGCATATGTTCGTGTGAAGGACTTAGGTGTGAGGCCATGGCAACCATGTGGCGGCTTGACAGGGGTTGGTCGGAATCGGGAGACGCGAGTTTACACAGGTTCGGCCCCTCCAATGGAGGTAAAAGCCTACATCCTGCTTGTGTTTCATTGATGAAGATGATGATCTCAATTACAAGGGTCCAGACTCGCCACCTCTAATCTCGTGGGTGTTTAATCTGTCTATCTCTAATGACTTGAACTTATGAATCTGTCCAACTTGTGACGCGTTACCCCTCCTTACGTAGGTGGAAGGGGTAGGTTTACCTCCTAGGAGGAGGAATAGGACTAGTCTCTCTTGAATCCTAATCCGGGTCTTGTTTCGTTCTTGTGGGAGTCTTTCCTCTTCTTGGGCCTTCTCCTGTGAGTCGGCCCTCCGGGCCTCTCTATGAGTCGCCTTGGTCCAGGGTGTACGTCGGGCCTTGGGCCTTTGTCGTTTGTTGAGTCGCTAGTGAGTCGCCAAGTCCCAGACGGGTCATACCTCAAGCCTGGTTATACCGTGGGGTATATCCCCGACATCGCCTAAAGTGTTGACAATCCTTATAGGAGCCGCGGATCTCGTTCTCAGGACACGATGGATATGCACAAGGTACAGTGGACTGATAGACATCTCCCGAGTTGCCCCTTGTTGGCCCCGCACACGGCTCTAGTTTGGGCCAACACTCATGACGAGCACCGACCCGGGGGTTGATTAATTATCCACGAGTTAATTACTCCCTACCCGGTTCATTAGTGATTAGGGAAATGTAGTAATAATGTTGGGCCTTGCCAGAAGAGTTTTATCCCAAAACGAAGTCAAGGGGGTCCCATAACAAACCCAAGCATGTGATGAGCGCTCAATATGGAAGTTAATATCGACAGCAAAGACGGAAGAAAACACGAGGCTAGAAGGCCAAGCCTTCCACCTTTTACCAAATATATAGGTGCATTATAGTAATTAGCAATAATATGATGATATAACAAGGAACCCATCTTGTCACATGGAAATCAACTGCTCTTGCAACTAGCAATCCTATAAGAAGGGTTGAGCAAGCGGTAACATAGCCAAACAAGGGTTTTGTGGGTTGTGGAAGGGTTAGAGGCTTTTCATGGCAATGTTGGGAGGCTGACATTTAAGTGGCAGTCATCAAGGCATAGCGAAAGAAACAAGACAACTAGAATGGTGATGATAGTAATGGTATCTAGGGAAATGATCATCTTGCCTGTGATCCCGCTTGGAAGAAGAACGAATCTGTAAAGCAGATGAACCAACGTAGTCGAGTGAATTCTCGCACTCTAAAGCGGTTCGGAACTCTATCGAGAAGGAACACTCTAGAAACCAGAATAAAAACATGATAAACACCACAACATATGCATGACATGATGTGCAAGCAATTATGATGCATGTCCATTTAATTATGCACGACGCAACAAAGCACAGCAATTTATTACTACAGATTAAATGAAGCTCAATATGCATTGAGTTGCATATTGATGAAACTCTACATTTAATTACTTAGTTCACTACCATTTTTGTATATGACAATATTAAATGTGGTTAGACATGGCAAGACATGAAGCATAAATAAACTACACTATCTAGGCATTTTAAATGAGGTCGGAAGCACTTATAGTATCTCAAAAATGACCGCATATGTTTAATTTTGAATTTGTTCCATATATGAACTAAACATGTTTTATATTTGTTAAACGGCAAAATAAAGTGGACCACTTGATTCTACACGTCATTCTAGTCGATTTACATTTAGATCATTTTAAACGGAGTTACGGTGTAAAAGATATGAGCACCACAAGATGATATGTCATTAATGCAAAATGCATGCAAATGACATCCACAACATGTTGAATCGTAAATGCACAAGAAATTATGGAACTACAAGAATTCTAGGCAAGTTTAAATGAGGCTGGAGCAACGAATAACAATTCCGAAAAGTACTCATATGCAAATTAAGATTCGGTACTATTCTGCCCATACACAATTTTAGAGTTCTTAACACCAAATTAAATACCACCATGTTATTCTACATATTTTTCTAGTCAAGTTACATATGTAAACCATTTTAATTGGAGCTACGGTTAATTAATTGTGAGGCAAACCGTATTCACATGGCATTTCTGCAAATTCAATTAAAATTGCAAGTTATACATTTTAATCATTGTTGAAAGTTGAATATTGTGGAACTACACAAAATTATGGACATTTTACATATATAAGACATTTTCATCTGATGCACGGTTAAACAGTTATTAGCATTTTAAAATGATGCCATTTCTGTAATTAGGAAATTCCCTGGAAATAAGAAAATTTGCACAACCTAAAAAACCTATTCGGGACGAATCTTTGCACTAGGCCGAAACAGAACATGGGGTCAATATAGCAATAACGTGCTTGGGTGGGGCTTAGCACGGCGGCTCACCACAGTGCCACTTGGGCCGGAGCTGGCTAGTGCGGGCTAGCTGGGCCGAGGTGTGTCGGCCCACGTGAGGAGCTACTTGGCCAACCCACGCGCGCGAAAGGGGCCAAAGTGCCTTATCATCCTCCCCATACCCTGGCGGATGAAGGCAAGCATGGGTCAACAGCGGTGGCGCGGCTCAGATACCGGGGATCCAGGTCGGGAAAGGGACGCCGGCAACGGATCAAGCGATGCGGCTCGTGGCCGGTGATGACGGAGCTTGAGCGGCGGCATGAGTGTCCATGGCGGGGGCAAGCTGCGAGGGAAGGCAGAGACAGATGAGGCACAAAATTGAAGAAGGCGATGCAGTAGGGGCTCTCCACTGGCCTCGGGCTATGTGTTGGTCACCGGTGTTGGTGACGGCGACAACGAAGGTGCGAGTGGTGCTGGTCGGGGCTGCGGGGAGCTTAGCTCCCTCGACAATGGGAGGATGCGCAGGCTCTAGTTCGGCCCTGGGAGGGCCGCATGTGGGCACGGGCGGGCTTGCGCTGGCTGGGGCGCTCGAAGGAGATAGGAGGACATGTGGCCGCACCCGATTGGCTGCAAGCAGCGACGCACTGGCTTAGGCGATGACATGTGACAACGCTAGGGTTTGCTGGCGCGTAATTTGAGGATGAGAAGGGAGGAGCTAGATTTGGAAGGGGTGGCCTTCCTTTTATAGCTAGGGGCTAGGGGGTTTTAGCCCATTTTCGGACCCTCCGATGATGATCGGACGGCTCCGGTCACGGGGTAGGGTTAGGTGGGATAGTGGGCTGTGTTGGAAGGGTTGGGATGAGAATAGTGGAAAGAATGCGTCCCGTGACACAAGTTTATAAAACCTAAAAAACGTGTGACTAATAAACCGATGACGGTGCCACTACAGTCGACCGTTCAGGTATCAAACGAACTCCGATTGCGATGAAACTTCGCTGGCGGCCTACCTACATTATAACAAGACTACACGCGAACTTTCAACGCAATCCGAAAAAGTTTTATACACACTTTAAAAAACAAAATATTAGTGGTGTCGTGGGTGCGTGGATGTGTGGGCGGTCTCAAAATGGTGAACAACGGAAAGGGAGAGAACTGACAACTAATAACAGATGCAAGTTTTCAAAAGTGACGGCAATAGAGTGTTGATGCAATGCGGATGATGGGCCTGATGCGATAGTGAATATGACAAACAAAATAATTGCACGGCAACAACGGAATAAAAGGGGAGTCTTCTGGAGTGTCGGTTCCGGGATGTTACAACCTGACTCCATCCAGGGCGACTGGATGACAGTCGCACGTCTCCAAGGGGCGCGTGTTGGAGCTAGAGAGCGAGGGGCTCGTGGCCCTAGGGAGTTGGTGACTACCGGAGGAGAGGGAGTAGGAGCCTGCGTCACGAGGGGATGAACGAGTTCTCCTCATCACCCATGTGGAGAGAGGTTTTTCCATGCCCATGCATCCCTTCTTCCGTGCGTTTCTTGATTTCTTTGGCGTGCAACTTCATCATCTCCCCAATGTCGTCTCGTATTTAGCTGCCTTTGTGTCCATGCGTGAGAACTTCCTCGGATGCTATCCACATTACGGACTGTTCAAACACTTGTCCACATGCCGAGTGATGACACTGAAGATGTCTTATCAGTCGGGGGGGTGGGGACGAATGTAGTGCAGCTTTGCGGGGGTTTAGGTATACAGCTTAGAGGGAAGAGGAGGTACCTCCAAATGTCCTTCCCTAATTCCGTGAAGGGTTGGTATGACTCCTGGTTTTACTGCTAGGATGTCCCACTCGGTGAGGGTCACTTGGGCCATCCACCTTACGAGGCCGAGTGAGTCCAGTCGGTCCCTTCTTGGCCGTGGCGAAGGAGGAGGAGGTGGATGTAGACATCTTGGTGATACAGGAGGGTGTCAATTGGATGGATCTTGTGGAGGACTTCTTCCAGCGGAGGATCCAACCCCTTCAGGCCAGAGCCCACCCCATGTGGAGGTATGGAGGTCCGAATGATCCGACCAGTGTTCACCCGGAGGAGATGAGAGCAGAGGAGTTGGAGAACAAGCTCAAAGCATTAACCCCCATGTGTGACAACCCTAGAGGCACCACGCTGGTGCCTCCTATCTCGGAGGAGAACCCACTAAATGAGCTAAACTTTCATATACTTTGTTCGAGTGAACTTCATTCTTTTTGTCTTTTATCCTTGTTCATGAACTTGTTTTCTCCACTCGAGAGGCATTTACGGTGTTGGTGAGTTCTGTGCTGGCGATCGATCGCACGCCGATTGATGTGGCGAGCAACACCGAGCGTCCAGAGAGATCAGGCGTTGACGAAGATGACGAAGACGAAGAGGAGACCAAGGAAAGCGACGATGACGATGAAAATGGACACGAGGCGGACTCTACTCCGTCCGATGAAGTACTGGCTAAGTCTCGCACAAAGGCGTGTCAGGACCCTAGAGTCCGTGCTGGGGATGCCAAGACCCCGAGAGCAACGAAACCGACTGTATGGGTTATGCCGACCCGCGGTTCCTAACGGGGACGGAGTGAGGCCATGGTGTCACCGGAGAAGGCCGCTAAGCGTCACAAGACCACGGTCTCCAAGCCTTCGAAGGTCGTCCTACCATGCATCAAGGTTGATGTGCCAGCGGCTTCGGCTTAAGTATTCTTGTCGAGCAATTGTATTTATCGAGTAAGGTGCTTCGAGTGATGGTTGAGTTGTTCGTGGTTTTATTGCAGGCTCAATACATCAACTGCTTCGCTGGAGCCCAAAACTCGGAAGAAGGACAGGATGACGCCAAATCGGTGCTTCCAAAGGTAATTCTTTGACTCATTCAACTTTCTTTCACAACTTGAGATTTTTCTTTGAAGTAACTTATGTATGCCTTTCGGCATTTGCACGGCCGTGACACATGATCGAGCTTGACCAGACCAGTCCTCCGGTTGTTGAGGAAGTGCCAATGAAATACGCGGCTCCTAGCCGAGTGACTAAGTCCTTGGTTGCCAAGGTTGTGACATCCGCACGGGGGGGGGGCTACATTGATAGGGGCATCACTCGGAACTGGTCTGACCTCCACTCCGTTTCCTCCTCCGATGGACAACATTTTCTAGCTGCACCATATCCTAGAGGAGCAAGAAGGTGAATGCAAGGAGGCCTTAGCCCAGCTGGTGTTGTGGGAATGAACATGACAATAGAGGTGAGGGTTACGAAAGGATATGGCAGAGCCCTAGCTACGACAAGCTTGTACACACAATGCATGAGTTTAGGCCCCTCTCATGGAGGTAATAGCCCTACGTCTTAGTGCTCGGGATCTCTTGTCATGTGGACTGTATGTTATACGGGGCATGAACCCTTGTGCCAGATGGGAGCGGTGCTTATATAGAGTGCGCTACCCCTCATCAAGGACCAGGCATCCAAGGGATCGAGTAATTAATACAAAGGCGTGTGTTACTCATAATGTACGTAATAAATGTTACTTATCATGTCCAGTCGAATGTCTGCCTTTGGTCTTCCTGGAGTGACTTCTGAACTTCTATGGTCGACTGGCTTCTTATTATTACGAGTGGAAGTCTTCTGTCGAGTGTAAAGAGAGATTCTCCAAGTGGATTCTCTATCGAGGGACCCATGGCGAGTGAGTCTGAATCTTCGTTGAAATCTTGAAGTCTTCAATGTTGTGGCCTTGGGTAGGACATGTAGGTCAGGCCTATGACCCTATCCTAGGTACATATCCCCATTATTAGCCCCCGAATGGATCGGGGTTTGAGTGGAAAAATAGGGTCGATGCAGATTCTGTAATATATGTGAAATTCTAAATGTATATCAAGGCTTGGTAGAAACGGGTGTGGATTGAAATGTTTTCCATTCACCCTGATTGATTCTGTCTTGAAATACTTCTGAGTGAATCTGATAGTGAAAACTCGTGTGAGTGATTAACGAGATCTTTTGATGTGATGGATCGCTTTGATAGGCCCGGAATCCACGGGATTAAAATATATGGTAAGCACGCATGATACGTCCCAAACGTATCTATAATTTCTGATGGTTCCATGATCTTCTGAGTGACATTGTTATATGTTTTGCAACACTTCTGTATCATTTTACACATATTTGGACTAACCTACTAACTCAGTGCACCCAGTGCCAGTTTCTGTCTGCTGATGTCTATTTTGCAGGGGGTTTACCCAATTTTCCCTAGCCCAAAAATATCCAAAAACCTATATAAAAAAATCAGCGAAACAGAAGCTTCCGGATCATCGAAGAAGGGCCAGAGGGGGGCCAGGGGCCTCCCAGGCGGCATGCTGGCGCGGCCAAGCCCTAGGTCGCGCCAGGAGATCACCTGGGTGGGTCCCTGATGACCCACAAGTATAGGGGATCTATCGTAGTCCTTTCCATAAGTAAGAGTGTCATACCCAACGAGGAGCAGAAGGATCTGACAAGTGGTTTTCAGCAAGGCAATCTTTGCAAGCACTGAAATTATCGATAACAAGTAGTTGTGTGAGAAGATGATTCGTAGCAAGTAGCTAGTGACAAGTAGCTAGTAGCAAAGTTGCAGCAAAGTGGCCCAATCCCTTTTGTAGCAAGGGACAAGCCTGGACAAATTATTATAGGAGGTAAAGCGCTCCTAGCACACATGGGAATTTCTCTCAAGCTAGTTTTCATCATGCTCATATGATGCACGTTCGCTACTTTGATAGTTTGATATGTGGGTGGACCGGCGCTTGGGTACTGCCCTTACTTGGACAAGCATCCCACTTATGATTAATCCCTCTCGCAAGAATCCGCAATTACGAAAGAAGAATTAAGACAAAGTCGAACCATAACATTAAACTAATGGATCCAAATCAGCCCCTTACGAAGCAACGCATAAACGAAGGTTTAAGCTTTTGTCACTCTAGCAACCCATCATCTACTTACTACTTCTCAATGCCTTCCTCTAGGTCCAAATAATGGTGAAGTGTTATGTAGTCAACGTTCACATAACACCACTAGAGAAAAAAGAACATACAACGCATCAAAATATCGAACGAATACCAAATTCACATGACTACTTATAGCATGACTTATCCCATGTCCTCAGGAACAAAAGTAACTACTCACAAAGCATAAATATATTCATGACCAGAGAGGTAATGAATAGCATCAAGGATCTGAACATATAATCTTCCACCAAGTAATCCAACTAGCATCAACCACACATAGTAATTAACACTACTAGCAACCTTACAAGTACCAATCGGAGTCGCGAGATAGAGATTGGTTACAAGAGATGAAGTAGGGTTTGGAGATGAGATGGTGCTGATGAAGGTGTTGATGGTGATGAGTCCCCTCCAATGAGAGGAGTGTTGGTGATGAGGATGGCGACGATTTCTCACTTCGGGAGGGAAGTTTCCCCGGCAGGACGGCCCTGCCGGAGCTCTAGATTGGTTTTGCTCAAGTTCCGCGTCGTGGCGGCGGTAATTCCTCCCGAAAGCCTCCTCTCGATTTTTTGTGGAATGAAACCCTTCTTGTAGCAAAAGAGGGGAGCCAAAGGGCCAGCTGGGAGCCCACAAGCCCAATAGGCGCGGCCAGGGCGGAGGTCGTGCCTAGCAGGCTTGTGGCCTCCTGCTGGCTCCCCTCTGGTACTTCTTCGGCCCATTATTTTTTATAAATTCCAAAATAAATCCTTATTGATTTTCACGGCTTTTGGAGTTGCGCAAAATAGGTATCTCAAACTTGCTTCTTTTAAGGCCAGAATTCCAAGTGTCGGCATTCTCCCTCTTCATGTAAACCTTGAAAAATAAGAGAGAAAAGACATAAGTATTGTACCGTGAAGTGTAATAACAGGCCATAAAGCGATAAATATGAACATGAAAGCATGATGCAAAATGGACGTATCAACTCCCCCAAGCTTAGACCTCGCTTGTCCTCAAGCGAAAACCATGATCAATAAATATGCCCACATGTTTAGAGAGAGAGGTGTCGACAAAACAAGATACGGACATGCACGCATCATGATCATAATCAGAACAGCAATATCGACATATAATCTCTCATGCTAAAGTGATAATTCCTTCATAAAGTAAAGTAAGGATCAAGAACCTTAATGAGAATTAACAACCGATAGCCTTTAGTCATTGAAGCAAATGCAATTTATCATAACATCAGAAAGAGTCAAATAAGAGCTTGTAAAGCAAATCCACAAACTCAATCATCTTTTCGTCTTCTACAATTGCTACAACTCACGTGGTACTCATGAGATCAAAGTTTCAGCTGAACACAGAGAAAGATAGGGTCTTATAGTTTTGACTCCCAACTACTTACCTCAAGGGTAATGTCAACAATAATAATTCACGAATACTTACTTCCAAGTTGACATATGAATGTAGATATTTCCATAGCATATGACGTTAGACAAGATAAAGGCGAAATAAGGAATTGGTGTAGATCACCATGACTCTTTCAGGGACAAAAGTAAAGGTACAAGATAAGCCCTTCGCAGAGGGAAGCACAGGTTGTCATGCGCTTTTGCGGTTTGGATGTGTGACCTCTTAGTGTTAAGAAACGTCACTTTATATTGCTTCCTGTGATAAAGAACTTTATTATGCAGTCTGTCGCTTTTATGTCTTCCTCCTCATAGGTTCGTACAAAGCTTATTTTCCACACACTAATAGATCATACATATTTAGGGAGCAATTTGTATTGCTTGCACCGATGACAACTTACTTGAGGGATCTTATTCAACCCATAGGTAGGTATGGTGGACACTCTTGGCAAAACTGGGTTGAAGGTTTATGGATGCACAAGTAGTATCTCTACTTAGTTCGGAAGTTTTGGCTGGTATGGGGTGGAAGCAATCGTCACATTCTAAGGGATCTCTAGTCATATAATCATTGTTCGGAACCAAGCAAGCATAATTCATTATGTTGTCTTCCTTGTCGAACATCTACTTCTAAGCATGTAATAGTTTAATGAGTGTTCACAATCATAGATGGTGTCCAAGATGATATATTTATATGTGAACCTCTCCTTCTTTATCACTTCCTATTAATTGCACCAATGACCAAGGTCTACCTTTGTCCACCCTCAACAAGTTTCAATCCACATTCTTTTTATATGTGAAGCCATCACATCCCATAAGATCATTACATGATCTTTCATGCTTTTGTTCTTTTATCATTCTCTTGATCATGGCATGAGGCAAGCCCCTTAACTAAGACAATCTTTATTATATAACTCACGAGCTCGAATACATCAGGGCTGACACAAAGCAAGACTCAAGCCTAAAACACTAAGAACTTTATTCTACTAGAGAAAGATAAAACCAAAAAGGAACAAACTAAGAAAAGGTAAAGGCAAAAGATGCGATGGTGATACGATACTGGGGCAACTCCCCAAGCTTGGCACAAGCCAAGGGGATTGCCATACCCATGCTTACTTATCTTCCTTTGGATGTGATGGTGGTGGAGTTGTTGCAACCTGGGTTTGATCCTCCCTCTTCCAAGGCATAGGTGCTCCATCATGGAAAGATGACCGAGTCTCCGGAATCCTCAAATTTGCAGCCAACTGTATTGATTTAAATCTATACTCATACTCACAGTTTTGGTTCTGCAGGTCATGGACTTGGTCTTCGAGGTGATAAATTTTGTCATAGATCCTGGAGAGGTGCTTCCCGATGTCATTGGCATCGATCTTTTGCTTGTTGGTGGACTTCGTGATCATCATGTGGTTGGCGTTGAGTCCACGCTCCACCATCCCTTGGCACTTGAAGACTTGTTGCTCCATTGCTTCGAGCCTCACCTCCACGCTTCCAGTCTTCTTGGGCCCCTCAACATCACGGATGTGCAGCATCCCCTCACGCATCTCGACAGATTGAGAGTGTTACAGCACTCCCGCGAGGTAGGGATTGATGACCTTCTCGAAGAACTTGCCCTTCGGAGCTTTTCGGAATGTCATAGCGATCTAGATCTGCAACAGAAACAGGCTCGAAACGAAAACAGAGGAAATTTGTGTGATACGAGGATCAGACCTTTCGGGAAAATATACAATGATTTTTTCCGACCAGAAGGAGTACTCCACAAGAAAATGGAGTCCGGGAGGCACACGAGGTGGTCAGAAGCCCCCCAGGCAAGGCGAGGGGGTGGCCCGCGCCTGGCAGGCTTGTCGCCTCCTCGTGCGCTTTCCGGACTACTTTAATTTTTTCTATTTTTCTAAAAATTCCAAAACGGAGAAAATTTCCTACTGGAAAAGTTTTGGAGTCAGTTTACTTACCGAATCACATACCTCTTCGTTTTCGGGGTCTAAAACAGGCTGATAAATATTCGTTATGTACTCCTCTAGAGTTATGGTATTGATAATATTGCTTTCAACATTTATCGGAGTACCTGACATATAATGCTTGATTCTTTGCCCATTTACCACTCTCGGAAAATTACCTTCTGTGTTGTTGATCTTGATGGCACCAGAACGATATACGTCCTCAACTATGTAAGGTCCTTCCCATTTAGAGAGAAGCTTGCCTGCAAAAAATCCTAAACGAGAATTATATAGCAAGACATAATCACCTACATTGAACTCACGTTTTTGTATCCTTTTATCATGCCACATCTTAACCTTTTCTTTGAACAACATGGCATTTTCATATGCCTGAGATCTCCATTCATCAAGCGAGCTAATATCAAATAACCTCTTCTCACCAGCAAGTTTGAAATCAAAGTTGATCTCTTTGATTACCCAATAAGGCTTATGCTCTAGCTCAAGAGGTAAATGACATGCTTTGTCGTAAACCATTTTGTACGGAGACATGCACATGGGATTCTTATAGGCAGTTCTATAAGCCCACAGTGCATCATCAAGCTTCTTAGACCAATTCTTTCTAGACCTATTGACAGTCTTTTGCAGAATTAGTTTAATCTCTCTATTACTTAGCTCTACTTGACCACTGGACTGAGGGTGATAGGGAGATGGAATTCTATGATTGACATCATACTTAGCAAGCGTTTTACGGAAAGCACCATGAATGAAATGTGAACCACCATCAGTCATTAGATATCTAGGGACTCCAAATCTAGGAAAAGTAACTTCTTTAAGCATCCTGATAGAGGTGTTGTGATCAGCACTACTAGTTGGGATAGCTTCTACCCACTTAGTGACGTAATAAACAACAACTAGGATATGAGTATACCCGTTGGATTTTGGAAAAGGTCCCATATAATCAAAGCCCCAAACATCAAATGGTTCAATGACAAGTGAATAATTCATAGGCATTTCCTGACGTTTACTGATATTACCTATTCTTTGACATTCGTCACAAGACAAGACAAACTTACGGGCATCCTTGAAGACAGTGGGCCAATAGAAACCTGATTGCAATACCTTGTGTGCAGTTCTATCTCCCGCATGGTGTCCTCCGTAAGCCTCGGAGTGACACTTCTATAGGATTTGTCCCTGTTCATGTTCAGGTACACAACATCTAATAACACCATCTACTCCATCATTATAAAGGTGAGGATCATCCCAAAAGTAATGTCTCAAATCAAAGAAGAATTTCTTCTTTTGCTGGTATGTGAAACTAGGTGGTATATATTTGGCAACGATATAATTTGCATAATCAGCATACCACGGTGTACTACGTGAAGTGTTGATGACATTCAATTGCTCATCAGGAAAGCTATCATCAATAGGTTGTGGGTCATCAAGAACTTTCTCCAACCTAGACAAGTTATCTGCTACTGGGTTCTCAGCACCCTTCCTATCGATAACATGCAAATCAAATTCTTGTAGCAAGAGAACCCATCTGATAAGTCTAGGTTTAGCGTCTATCTTTTCCATGAGGTACTTAATAGCAGCATGATCAGTGTGAATAGTAACCTTAGAATCTACAATGTAAGATCTGAACTTTTCACATGCAAACACGACTGCTAAAAATTCCTTTTCCGTAGTAGCATACTTTCTTTGGGCACTATTTAGAGTTTTAATAGCATAGTGAATATCATTCAACTTCTTCTCAACTCTTTTTCCTTGAACAGCGCCAACAGCATAATCACTAGCATCACACATTATTTCAAAAGGTAAGTTCCAATCAGGTGGTTGAACAATAGGTGCAGTTATCAACACCTTCTTAAGTATTTCGAAGGCTTCCTCGCAATCATCGTCAAAAACAAAAGGAATATCCTTTTCCAAGAGATTGGTAAGAGGCCTAGAAATCATAGAGAAGTCTTTAATGAACCTTCTATAGAAACTAGCATGACCAAGGAAACTTCTTATACATTTGATATCTGTGGGGCATGGCATTTTCTCGATTGCATCAACCTTAGACTTATCGACTTTAATACCTCTTTCAGAAATTTTATGTCCTAACACGATGCCTTCATTAACTAGAAAGTGGCACTTCTCCCAATTCAAGACAAGATTGGTATATTTACATCTCTGCAAGACTCGATCAAGGTTGCTGAGGCAATCATCAAATGAAGACCCGTAAATGGAGAAGTCATCCATGAAAACCTAAACAATATTTTCACAAAAGTCAGAGAATATAGCCATCATACATCTTTGAAAGGTGGCAGGTGCATTACATAAGCCAAAAGACATACGTCTGTAAGCAACGGTTCCGAAAGGGCAGGTGAAAGTGGTTTTCTCCTCATCATATTGTGGAACTGGTATTTGGGAGAAACCATAATAACCATCTAGAAAGCAGAAGTGTTTGTGTTTAGATAGTCTTTCTAGCATTTGGTCGATAAAAGGCAAAGGGTAATGATCTTTCCTAGTGGCCTTGTTCAATTTCCTAAAGTCAATCACCATCCTATAGCCAGTAATAATCCTCTGTGGGATCAATTCATCCTTATCATTAGGGACAACAGTAATACCTCCCTTCTTAGGGACACAATGCACCGGACTCACCCAATCACTATGAGCAACAAAGTAGATAATACCTGCTCCCAGGAGCTTTAGTATTTTTTTTCTTACTACCTCTTTCATCTTAGGAATTAATCTCCGTTGATGATCAGCAACTGGTTTGGAATCAGGATTGGTTTTAACTTGTGCTGGCATAGAGTGGGACTAATGCCCTTGAGATCATCAAGAGTATATCCAATAGCAGCACGGTGCTTCCTGAGAGATTTCAATAATTTCTTTTCTTCATGCTCTGAGAGGCTAGCACTAATTATAACAGGATATATCTCTTTTTCATCGAGATAAGCACACTTAAGAGTATCAGGCAACTATTTAAGCTCGAATACAGGATCACCCTTTGGTGGGGGTGGATCTCCAAGCAGTTCAACAGGAAAAATATTCTTAAGGATAGGATATTGTTCAAAGATAACTCTATCTATCTCATCCCTTTCATCCATATGCATATCATTTTCGTGCTCAAGAAAGTATTTCTCTAAGGGATCAGTAGGAGGCATGGCAATAGAAGGTAGGGCACTAATTTCATCCTTACTAGGCAACTCTTTTTCATGAGGTTGTCTACCAAACTTGGAGAAGTTGAACTCATGTGACACAGCTTCAAAACCAATAGTGACAGTTTGCTTCTCACCGTCAATATGAGCATTGTCAATATTGAGAAAAGGTCTGCCAAATATGATGCGACAAAAGCTATCTTCTGCGGTAGCAAGAACGAGGAAATCAGCAGGATACTTCATTTTACCACACAAGACTTCAGCATCTCTAACAATTCCCACAGGGCAGACAATATCTCTTTTGGCAACCTGAATAGTGACATCAATGGGTTCTATCTCGACAGGTGCAATCTCATCTTTGATTTCATCATATAAGGATCGAGGTATTGCACTAACACTAGCACCCACATCACATAAACCATGATAACAATGATCTCCTATCTTAACAGAAACAACTGGCGTGCCAACAACAGGCCTATGTTTGTCTCTAGCATGAGGTTTAGCACTTCTAGCAGCATCTTCACACAAGTGAATATCATGGCCATCAACATTGTCGGACAGGAGGTCTTTGATTATAGAAATGCTAGGTTCAACTCTAATTTGCTCAGGGGGTGTAGGTGTTCTAATGTAGCCCCTAGTATCACAGTTGAAGCTTTAGAATGATCCTTTATCCTAACAGGGAAATGTGGTTTCTCAATGTAGGCACTTGGAACAATAGGATCATTATAGGCAATGACTTTCTCTTCAACTGGATTGGGTTTAACTACATTGACTTCTAAGAGAGGATGATATTTAAACCACTTCTCTTTGGGGAGATCAATATGAGCAGCAAATGATTCACCCAATGAAGCTACTATCTCAGAGTCAAGTCCATACTTAGCGCTAAAATCACAAAAAGTATTTGTTTCGACCAAGGATTTAACGCAATCAAACTTGAAATTCATACCTGACTCCTTACCCTGATCAAAATCCCAATCTTCAGAGTTTCATTTAATTCTTTCCAATCAATTCCATTTGAAGTCAATACCTCTCTTCATAAAATAACCGGTACAAGAAGTGTCAATCATGGTGCGATCATCATGCGAAAGCCGAGAATAGAAGTTCCGAATGATAATTTCTCTCGAGAGCTCATGGTTGGGGCATGAATATAACATTGATTTAAGGCTCCCCCAAGTTTGAGCGATGCTTTCTCTGTCACGAGGCAAAAAATTATAAATATAATTCCGATCACGATGTACTAGATGCATAGGATAAAACTTTTGATGAAATTCCAATTTCAACCGGTTGTAGTTCCATGATCCAGTATCATCACATAGCCTATAACATGTCAATGCTTTATCCCTCAAAGATAAGGGAAAGACCTTCTTCTCGACCTCATCCTCGGGCTAACCTGCAAGCTTAAATAAACCACAAACTTCATCTACATATATTAGATGCAAGTCGGGATGTGATGTTCCATCTCCTGTAAAAGGATTAGCCAGTAGTTTCTCAAGCATACCCGAAGGAAATTCATAGCAAATATTTTCAGTAGGTGCAGCACGTTGAGGAGCAACTCCTTGTGGTTCCATTCGAGGTGAAGATACCCCGAACAAGCTCCTCAAAGAATTAGTTTCCATAGTGACAAGTGAAAATAAATTTCAACACACTATATAAATGTCTCTTTACCAAATTCCACTTACCAAAGGCACTTCACTCCCCGGCAACGACGCCAGAAAAGAGTCTTGATGACCCACAAGTATAGGGTATATATGGTAGTCCTTTCGATAAGTAAGAGTGTCGAACCCAACGAGGAGCAGAACGATCTGACAAGTGGTTTTCAGCAAGGTAATCTCTGCAACCACTGAAATTATCGGTAACAAGTAGTTGTGTGATAAGATGATTCATAGCAAGTAGCAAGTGACAAGTAGCAAGTAGCAAAGGTGCAGCAAAGTGGCCCAATCCCTTTGTAGCAAGGTATAAGCCTGGACAATCTCTTATAGGAGGTAAAGCGCTCCCGAGGACACATGGGAATTTCTGTCAAGCTAGTTTTTATCATGCTTATATGATTCATGTTCGCTACTTTGATAGTTTGATATGTGGGTGGACCAGCGCTTGGGTACTGCCCTTACTTGAACAAGCATCCCACTTATGATTAACCCCTGTCGCAAGCATCCGCAACTACAAAAGATGAATTAAGACAAAGTCTAACCATAGTGTTAAACTAATGGATCCAAATTAGCCCATTACGAAGCAACGCATAAACTAGGGTTTAAGCTTGTGTCACTTTAGCAACCCATCATCTACTTACTACTTCCCAATGCCTTCCTCTAGGCCCAAATAATGGTGAAGTGTTATGTATTCGACGTTCACATAACACCACTAGAGGAAAAAAAACATACAACGCATCAAAATAACGAACAAATACCAAATTCACATGACTACTTATAGCATGACTTATCCCATGTCCTCAGGAACAAAAGTAACTACTCACAAAGCATAATTATATTCATTACTAGAGAGATAATGAATAGCATCAAGGATCTGAACATATAATCTTCGAACAAGTAATCCAACTAGCATCAACCACACAGAGTAATTAACACTACTAGCAACCTTACAAGTACCAATCGGATTCACGAGACGGAGATTGGTTACCAGAGATGAACTAGGGTTTGGAGATGAGATGGTGATGATGAAGGTGTTGGTGGTGATGAGTCCCCTCCGATGAGACGAGTGTTGGTTATGACGATGCCGATGATTTCCCCCTCCGGGAGGGAAGTTTCCCCGGCAGGACGACCCTGCCAGATCTCTAGATTGGTTCTGCTCAAGTTCTGCCTCGTGGACGCGGCGATTCCTCCCGAAAGCCTCCTCTTGTTTTTTCTGGAACAAAACCCTTCTTGTAGAAAAAGAAGGGAGCCAGAGGGCCAGCTGGGAGCCCACAAGCACCCTAGGCGCGGCCAGGGGGAGGCCGCGCCTAGCAGGCTTGTGGCCTCCTGCTAGCTCCCCTCTGGTACTTCTTCGGCCCAGTATTTTTTATAAATTCCAAAATATATCCTCGTTGATTTTCACGGCTTTTGGAGTTGCGCAGAATAGGTATCTCAAACGTGCTCCTTTTTCAGGCCAGAATTCTAGGTGCCGGCATTCTCCCTCTTCATGTAAACCTTGCAAAATAAGAGAGAAAAGGCATACGTATTGTATCGTGAAGTGTAATAACAACCCATAAAGAGATCAATATCACCATGAAAGCATGATGCAAAATGGACGTATCAGTCCCACCTCCTCCGGTGCCCTCCTTTGGCCTATATTTAGAGTCCCGAGAGGAAACCCTCGCACACTTTCAGGAATTGCGAATTTCTCCATCGCTCCGCTGTCGCAGCCCATCCGAGACCAGGAGCGTTAGGGGACCTCTTCCCGGCACCCTGCCGGAGAGAGGATTGACCTCTGGGAGCTTCTCCACCACCATGGACGCTTCCGGACATGCCGTGAGTAGTCCTCCTTGGACCATCAGTCCATGACCAGTAGCTATGTGATGTCTTCTCTCCAATCTTGTGCATCAATGGTTAGTCCTTGTGAGCTGCCCTACATGATCAAGGCATCTATGTAATTCTCTTGCTATTGCTATGCTTGGTTTGTTGGGATCCGATGGATTATGAGATTATGTTCATAATTTATGAGTTATATATTTGATTATCCTTTTATATTATGTTCCTTAGTGATTCATGCATGTTCTCCGTAGCTATTTATTGCTTTGGCCGAGTAGTAGATTGTAACTCCAAGAGGGAGTGTTATGCATGATCCTGGGTTCATGCCCCTCGATGTCTAGCTTGAGTGACAGAAACATGAGGCTAGGGGATGTGCTGGTTGCCACGAGGGAGAAAACAATGGTGCTTGTGGCCACGGTTGCAAGGATTGTTTACCATACGCATAGTTCGTTAATGCAGTTGTTCGTTGCTATGAGCTTACACTTTAGGTGGGGCTCGCAACTTAATACCGGAGAGATGTTCTGGATAGATATCTCAAGGTGGATGATTAGTAAGTAGATGTTGTTGAATAAACGGTCTACTTGTCTTGGCGTACTGCCCATTACTATTGAACCTCTAACTATCAAGTAGCATAATTAGCATTGCGGTGCGATCATAATTCTGTCAATTGCCCAACTTTGATTTGTTTACCCTAGCATAGTTGTTTATCGTCTTTTGGGAGAGAGACATCACTAGTGAACATCATGTGACTCCGGTCCATATCACCATCATTGCTTACACCTCCATCATTTACCGCTTTCATTTACTTTTCCGTTGCAATCACTATTACCGTCCCGCTTGTGTTTCGATCCTTTGCAAACTACAAGGCCGGAGAGATTGACAACCTATATGTACTCGTTGGGAGCAAAGTTATTTGTTTTGTGTGCAGATCCAGGTCTTCTGCTAGCGCCAGGGTGAAAGACACATACTTGTTGATCCTAGGAGTCCTCCTGGTTCGATAAACCTTACAGCCTCCGTGTAAGGGAAATTTGCTGCTAACAACATCTCCACCTTCCACTTGGGGTAACAAACGAGGGGCGAGAAGTATATCTATCAACTCATCATCAAGCAAATTTCTGGCGCCGTTGCTGGGGACTCCAGTCTTCAAGATAGGGGAGTTGCACGCTATCTTTTACCTTTGCTTTTTAGTCTTGTTAGTTTACTTTTTTGTTTTTGCTTTAGAGTCTTATACCAAAAGACCACAAAAAAAATAGTTGCTTTGTTCTTGCTTGTTGCCGCTGCTATGGGTTCCACTGAAAACACCAAGTTGGGTGACTCCACTAGTCACAACAACAATGATGATAGATTGTCCTCTATTGCTCCGGTTACCACTAACGGTCTTTTTACAAGTAAACCATGTGACTATAATAGTCATTATGGAGAATTATTCCCTTTGCATGGTTGCGTAGGGAAGCCACGAGATCTTTGGTTTGAAGTTGCTCCTACACGTCCCCAAACTTGAGAGCAAATCAAACATAGAGGATGACACTACAATTTTACTTAATAGTAGTAATATTGATTTTGACAATTGTAGTCTCATCGATGTTATCACCTTTTTGCAAAGAATGGCTAAAGACCCCCACACTAGTACACTTAATATTGCCTTCACCGAGCATATTACCAATGCTCTTATCAAACCTAGGGAGGAGAAGCTCAATCTAGACACTTCTATTCCTAGAAAACTAAAAGATGGTTGGGATCCTATGGTCAAAATAAAATTGAATAATATCTCTTGCTTTGCTTTGTGTGATGTTGGAGCTAGTGTACCATTATAACCAACGAGGGGCGAGAAGTATATCTATCAACTCGTCATCAGCGCACCGCGCGCGAGGATGGCGCAACAACCGGGGTAAATGAGATCCTGATGCCTTGATTAACACGCCGTCCTTATCGCCACTTATCGTGATCCCTATGATATCGGGATATACAGAGATTTGTGGGCCCACGGGTCAGATACTCACACGGGTGGTTATAAAGCGAGTCGGTGCTAGGGTTGGAACAATGCTCCTTCTCAATCTACTCATTCCCCCACCTCCTCTGCCTCTCAAGCCCCGCCTAGATCTGCCTCTGCCGCCACCGTCGAGATGACGAAATTGAAGACGGGAAAACTTGAGCGGGCTAAGAAGGGAGGAGGCTCCAAGAAGCCGTCGGGCACCCGATCTCCGGTGCCGCCGAGCTGGATCGAGGGAGATTTTCTCCCATCAACTGTCAAGGAGGTAGATGTTCTGAACCTCGTCCACGATGGATTGATTATTGTTGATTCTTGGAGGTTACCGGAAGGGGAGGTCAAGCCGGAGCCCCGAGAAGGTGAGAGAGTCCTCCTCACCACCCACATACAGTGAGGTTTTTCTTTGCCCCCCCCCACTCGTTCATCTACGGGTTCTTGAACTTTTTTGGTGCCCAACTCCATCACCTTCCCCCGAATGCTATTGCTCATCTTGTTGCGTTTATGACGTTATGAGAGTGTTTCTTCGGTTGTTCCCCTCACTAGAGAGTGTTCAAGCATATTTCACTGTCCGATCCCAGTCGGTTAAGAGGGCCAAACCCAAGGATAGTAGAACCAATGTCATCCAACTGTGTGGGGGTTTGGGGACCCAGAAGAGAAGTAAGAGCGCGTACCCACAAATGACCCTCCCGGAATCCATCCGAGGCTGGCAATCGACCTGGTTATATTACAAGGACGTCACAGCACCGAATATGTCGACTGGTCTTCCTAGCTTTAGTTTGGAACGACCTGCTGCTGCCAAGACGTTGACCATGTTGGAGGGGGAAAAGACCAGGTAGGGATTCTCGTAAACGCGTTGGTAGATCTGAATCGTGGCGGGGTGACTGGAATGGATCTTCTTGAGACATTCCTTAGTCGGTGTATCCAACCTCTCCAAGAAAGAGATCACCCCATGTGGCATTACTCGGGCCTTGAGGATTCCACTCGGTCGAACCCAGAGGAGGTCCATGAAGAAACCGTGGCTCAGTGGCTCAGAGGCATCACTAGGTCCTGGGACAATCCTCTAGGAGCCAAATGGGATTTGCCCTTCTCTGCCGAGAACAAACCGCCGAACATGGTGAGTCATTCCCTTGCCGATTGCTTTCATGTCTTTGTCGAGTGATTGAATTTCCAACCGACTGACTTTGTTGTTTTTTATATCTTGTAGGAGCTGACCAACAAGTATTCACCTGTGTCGAACGGGGAGCAACTTGATGCCGGTGGGGAGAGTGAAGGTGGCAGCACGGACAACGACTACGCTGAGGACCGCGAGGGAAGTGACGATGACATGGAGGAGAGTGAGGAAGAAGTTCAGTCTCACCCGTGCAATGAGTGTCGATCCAAACATCGCTAAGATCCGGCAGCTACATCAAGCAAGACCCTAGTGTCAAGCACAAGGAACATGAAGCGTGACTGAGCTGCAACAACTGACTCGGCACGGAAGGCCGCAAAGAAACCAAAACGTGATGCTCCCAAGCCTCGGAAGGCTCTGCCCCAAATGAGAATTGTTGTGCCAGTCGCTTCAACGTGAGTGTTTACCTCTTTCTTTCTTCCGTCGTTGTAAAATTTCATGCTCTTGATGTGCGAGTGAAATTTTCTTGCCAGGGCTGCTACCTCGGTGACGTCACTTCTTGGAGATGAGGAATATTCCGTGGACTTGGATGCTGTAGACATGATCACCTCCCAACTAGGTATAATAAATCTTCATTCTGTTCTGCTTTGTGGATAAAATTGGTCGGTTGGACCGACTCATGTTACCGACTGACAGCTACCGACGTCATCTATCTAGAAGATTATGAAGAACCACGTCGGTCGACTTCTGAATTGCGTTTGGAGCTTGGAAGTCCGTCCCGAGTGAACACTAGGCTCGAGATCCAGCCGTCGAGTGCTCCTCCAGTGACTTCGACTGTTGTGACTCCTGCATCTATTGAACAACCCCCAACAACTCTTGTGACATCTGTCATTGTGCCGAGTCCTCCAATGTCTATGTTCACTCTGTAACATGTTCCAGATGACCAAACTGGAGCTGGGAAGGAGGCCATGATCCAGGCAGGGCAGATGATGATGCGAACCAAGGAGGTGTACGAAGCCAGCAAGTTGGCGTATGACGCGAGCTCGGCACTTCATGCTAATGTCCGAGTTAGTGGGATTGTAAGTTTATTTCCAATTGCATTTTGTCCATCTTGACTTTACACCCAATGGGTGTTTTCTTCCGGTGCATATATGCTTGTTTTTGATCCAGTGGGGGAACGTTGAGTGCACCCACTGGGTGTAGTCCCCGAGGCCGCTATCGAATGACGGTGACATCAGCAGTGGTCTTTGATTTGTTTTTGATAATCCATAGCACTCGGCAGGGAAGACCTACACGAGTGACGATAAGTCCATTGGGGGCATGCTGAGTGAACCCACTTGGTGTAGTCCCCGAGACTGTCGTCGAGTGCTTGCACCGATGGGGGTTTGATTTAGGCATTTTAGGATGTTTGCTTTATCTCACTTTTTTGACACGGACATGCCGGACCTGGTCGAGTGGTATCGTATCTAGTGGGGGCATGCTGAGTGCACCCACTAGATGTAGTCCCCGAGACTATTGTGGATTGTAGGGGAACGTCGCATGGGAAACAAAAAATTTCCTACGCCGACGCAATACCTATCCATGGTGATGATCATCTACGAGAGCGGAGAGTGAATCTACATACCCTTGTAGATGTCTAAGAGCAAGCGTATATAACGCGGTTGATGTAGTGGAACATCTTCTCGATCCAAATCACATCCCGTCCCGCGATCCCATCACGATCCATCCCAATCTAGTGTCAAACGGACATCACCTCCGCGTTCAGCACACGTACAGCTCGGTGACGACCCCCGCGTTCTTGATCCAGCAAGAGGGGCGGAGAGGTAGATTAGTTCTGCAGCACGGAGGCGTGGTGGTGGTGGTGGTGAACTAATCTAGCAGTGCTTCGCATAAGCACCGCTGAACTAGACTATAGTAGAAACAAATCTAGAGAGAAGTAGAGGGAACACGTGACAATTAGGGTTAGCCCTCACCTCTAAAACCTCTAGTATATATAGGAGGGAGGGAGGGGAGGAGGCTGCCTCAAACCCTCATTGTATGGCCGAAATTGGAGGTGGAGCAGTCCTAATCCAGTCCTACTAGGAGTATAATTCCTCCACTCCAGTTGGAAACCCTTTCTACCTTTTCCACCTTTGGGTTTCTTCCCTTCCCACCTTCAATCCGCCTTGGGATTTAGTGGAGGCTTCGGCCAGCCCACTAAGGGCTGGTCCACGTCCTCCCACAGCCCATGAGACCCTTTGGGGTTGTTGGGCCCACCTGGTGGACCCTCGGAACCCATTCGTCAATCCCGGTACACTGCCGGAAATGCCCAAAACTTTTGCGGAGTTCAAAACCCACTTACCTATATATCAATCTTCACCTCTGGACCATTCCGAAGCTCCTTTTGATGTACGGGATCTCATCCGGGACCCCGAACTATTTTCAGTTACCAAACACACTTAACTCAATAATACTGAAACATCATTGAACCTTAACTGTGCAAACCCTAGGGGTTCGAGAACTATGCAGACATGATCTGAGACACTCCCCGGTCAATAAAAAATAGCGGGACCTGGATGTCCATATTTTCTCCTACATATTCTACGAAGATCTCTATCGGTTGAACCTCTATGTCAAGGATTCAGTTAATCCTGTATGTTGTTCCATTTGTCCTTCGGTATGTTACTTGCCCGAGATTCGATCGTCGGTATCTCCATACCTAGTTCAATCTCATTACCGGCAACTCTATTTACTCGTTCCGTAATACAAGATCCTGTAACACACTCCTTAGTCACATTGCTTGCAAGGCTTGTTGTGATGTTGTATTACCGAGTGGGCCCCGAGATACCTCTCCGTCACACGGAGTGACAAATCCCAATCTTGATCCATGCCAACCCAACAGACACCTTTGGAGATACCTGTAGATACCTTTGGAGATACCTTTGGAGATACCTTTGGAGATACTAGTTTGATACACACAAGGTATTCCTCCGGTATCTGGGAGTTCCATGGTCTCATGGTCATAGGAACAGATACATTGACATGCAGCAAACTATAGCAATAAACTGACACGATCGTATACTATGTTTATAGTTTGGGTGTTGTCCATCACATCATTCTCCTAATGATGTGATCACGTTATCAAGTGACAACACTTGCCTATGGCCAGGAATCCTTGACCATCTTCGATCAACGAGCTAGTGAACTAGAGGCTCACTAGGGAGAGTGTGTTGTTTATGTATCCACGCATGTATTTGAGTTTCCAATCAATAAAATTCTAGCATGGATAATAAACGATTATCATGAACAAGGAAATATAGTAATAACCAATTTATTATTGCCTCTAGGGCATATTTCCAACAGTCTCCCACTTGCACTAGAGTCAATAATCTAGTTCACATCACTTTGTGATAGTAATGAATCTAACACACATACAATTCTTGGGTTTGATCATGTCTTCCTTGTGAGAGAGGTTTTAGTTACGGATCTGAACCTTTCAGATCCGTGTGTGCTTTACAAATCTCTATGACATTCTATAGATGATGCTACTATGCGCCATTTGGAAATATTACAAATGACTGCTCCACCATACGAATCCGGTTTACTACTCACAGTCATCCGGATTAGTGTCAAAGCTTGCATCGACGTAACTCTTCACGACGAACTCTTCAATCACCTCCATAATCGAGATAATTCCTTAGTCCACTAGCTATTAAGGATAACTTTTGACCGTTGTCCAGTAATCCATTCCTGGATCACTTATGTATCCCTTTACGGATTCATGGCAAGGCACACATCAGGTGCGGTACACAACATAGCATACTATAGAGCCTATGTCTAAAGCATAGGGGACGACCTTCATCCTTTCTCTTTTTTCTATCGTGGTCGATCTTTTGAGTCTTACTCAAATTCGCACATTACAACACAGCCAAGAACTCCTTCTTTGCCGATCTAATTTGAACTCCTTCAAAACCTTGTCAAGGCATGCATTTCATTGAAAGTTTTATTAAGTGTCTTAATGTATCTCTATAGATCTTGATGCTCGATATTCAAGTAGCTCAATCCAGGTTTTCCTTTGAAAAACTCCTTTCAAGTAACCCTTTATGCTTTCCATAAATTCTACATTATTTCCAATCAACAATATGTCAACCACATATACTTATCAGAAATTCTATAGTGCTCCCACTCACTTCCTTGGAAATACAAGTTTCTCATAAATTTTGTAGAAAACCAAAAACTTTGATCATCTCATCAAAGCGTATATTCCAACTCCGAGATGCTTTCTCCAGTCCATAGAAGGATCGCTGGAGTTTGCATACTTGTTAGCATCCTTAGGATTGATAAAACCTTCTGGTTGTATCACATACAACCTTTCCTCGAGGAAACTGTCGAGGAAACAATGTTTTGACATCCTATCTGCAATATTTCATAAATAATGCAGCACCTGCTAACATAATTCCAACACACTTTTAGTATCGCTACGAGTGAGAAAGTCTCATCATAGTCAACTCTTTGAACTTGTCGGAAACATCTTCGCGACAAGTCGAGCTTTCTTAATGGTGACTTTTAACCATCATCGTTTGTCTTCCTTTTAAAGATCCATCTGTACTTAATAGTCTTACGACCATCAAGTAGTTCTTCCAAAGTCCACACTTTGTTTTCATAGATAGATCCTCTCTCGGATTTCATGGCCTCCAGCCTTATGCCAGAATCTGGGCCCACCATCGCTTCTCCGTAGCTCGTAGGTTTATTGTTGTCCAATAACATGACCTCCAAAACAAGCTTACCGTACCACTCAGGAGGAGTACGTGACCTTGTCGACCTACGAGGTTTGTAGTAACTTGATCAAAAGCTTCATGATCACTATCATCAGCTTCCACTTCAATTGGTGTAGGCGCTACAGGAACAACTTCCTGTGCCCTCCTACATACTGGTTGAACTGACGGTTCAATAACCTCATCAAGTTTCCACCATCCTCCCACTCAATTCATTTGAGAGAAACTTTTCCTCGATAAAGGACCCGTTTCTAGAAACAAACACTTTGCTTCCGGATCTGAGATAGGAGATATTCCCAACTATTTTGGGTGGCCTATGAAGATGCATGTATCCGCTTTGGTTTCGAGCTTATCACGCTGAATTTTCACATAAGCGTCGCAACCCCACACTTTTAAGAAACGACAACTTAGGTTTCTCCAAACCATAATTCATACGGTGTCGTCTCAAGGGAATTACGTGGTGCCCTAAAGTGAATGCGGTTGTCTCTAATGCCTAAGCCATAAATGATAGTGGTAACTCGATAAGAGACATCATAGTATGCACCATATCCAATAGGGCACGACTATGATGTTTGGACACACCATCCCACCATGGTGTTCCAGGTGGCATTAGTTGTGAAAGAATTTCCACATTGTCTTAACTGTGTACCAAACACGCAACTCAGATATTCATCTCTATGATCATATCAAAGTCATTTTATCCTCTTGTCACGACGATTTTCACTCTGAAATAGCTTGAACTGTTCAATATTTCAGACTCATGGTTCATCAAGCATATACTCCTGTATCTACTCAAATCGTCAGTGAAGTAAGAACATAACAATATCCACTGCGTGCCTCAGCACTCATTGCACTACACACATCAAAATGTATTACTTCCAACAAGTTACTTTCTTGTTCCATCTCACTGGGAAAAGGAGGCCTTCTGTCATCTTGCCCATGTGGTATGATTTGCATGCCTCAAGTGATTCAAAATCAAGTGAATCCAAACGATCCATCTGCATGGAGTTTCTTCATGTGTTTATACCAATAGGCATGGTTTGCATGTCTCAACGTTTAAAAAATGAGTGAGTACATAGATCCATCAGCATGGAGCTCCTTCAAGCATTTTATACCAATATAAGTCAAGCGACAGGACCACAAGTAAGTTGTACTATCATTACTACTTTGTTTCTTTTGGCATCAATATTATGAACATGTGTATCACTACGATCGAGATTCTATAAAACATTGAAGGTATTTATTCAAGCAAATAGAATAACAATTATTCTCTTTAAATGAATAACCGTATTGCAATAAAAACGATCTAATCATGTTAATGCTCAATGCAAACACCAAATAACAATTATTTAGGTTTAACACTAATCCCAATGGTAGAGGGAGTGTGCGATGTTTGATCACATCAACCTTGGAAACACTTCCAACACATATCGTCACCTCGCCTTTAGGTAGTCTCTGTTTATTCCGTAGCTTTTATTTCGAGTTACTAACACTTAGCAACCGAACTAGTATCTAATACCCTCATGCTACTAGGAGTACCAGTAAAGTACACATCATTATCATGTATATCCGATATACTTCTGTCGACTTTGCTAGCCTTCTCATCTACCAAGTATCTAGGGTAGTTCCTCTCCACTGATTGTTCCCCTCATTACAGTATCACTTAGTCTCGGGTTTGGGTTCAACCTTGGGTCTCTTCACTAGAGCAGCAACTGGTTTATCGTTTCATGAAGTATCCCTTCTTTCCCTTGCCCTTCTTGAAACTAGTGGTTTTACTAACCATCAACAATTGATGCTCCTTTTGATATCTACTATCGCGGTGTCCAACATCGCGAATAACTCAAGAATCATCAAATCTATCCCTGATATGTTATAGTTCATTAGGAAGCTCTAGTAGCTTGGTGGGAGTGACTTTCTAGAACCATCACTATCTCATCTGGAAGATTAACTCCCTCTCGATTCAAGCGATTGTAGCACTCAGACAATCTGAGCACATGCTCAATGACTGAGCTTTTATCCCTTACTTTGTAGACAAAAAATCTTTGTTAAAGGTCTCATACCTCTCAACAAGGGCACGAGCATGAAATCCCAATTTCATCTCTTGGAACATCTCATTTGTTCCATGACGTTCAAAGCGTCTTTGGCGCCTCAATTCTAAGCCGTTAAGCATTACACACTGAACTATCGCGTAGTAAAAAAACGTGTATGTCACATGTTCGCAACATCCACAGACGACGCTCGAGGTTCAGCACACCGAGCGGTGCATTAAGGACATAAGCCATTTGCACGGCAATGAGGACAATCCTCAGTTTACGGAGCCATTCCGCACAATTGCTACTATCATCTTTCAACTAAATTTTCTCTAGGAACATATCAAAAACAGTAGAGCTACATCGCAAGCTACAACATAATTTGCAAAGACCTTTTGACTAAGTTCATGATAATTGAGTTTAGCTAATCATATTACTAATAACTACCACTCAAATAGACATCCCTCCAGTCATTCGAGTGGCACTTGATCCAAATACACTAACTCAAGTCTGATCATCACATGAGTTGAGTATAGTTTGAGTGGTGAACATCTCGATGTTGATCATATCAACTATATGATTCATGCTCGACCTTTCGGTCTCTTGTGTTGTGAGGCCATGTCTGTACATGCTAGGCTCGTCAAGTTTAACCCGAGTGTTCCGCATGTGCAACAGTTTTGCACCCGTTGTATGTGAACGTTGAGTCTATCACACCCGATCATCACGTGGTGTCTCGAAACGACAAACTGTCGCAACGGTGCATAGTCGGGGAGAACACAATTTTATCTTGAAATTTTAGTGAGGGATCACCATATAATGGTACCGTCGTCCTAAGCAAAATAAGGTGCATAAGAGGATTAACATCACATGCAAATCGTAAGTGACATGATATGGCCTTGACCTTGTGCTTCTTGATCTCCATCACCAAAGCAGCGGTATGATCTTCATCGTCACCGGCGCCGCACCATGATCTCCATCATCGTGCCGTCATCGAGGTTGTCGCGCTGTCTATGCTATTACTACTAAAGCTACAACCTAGCGATATAGTAAACGCAACTGCAAGCACAAACGTTAGTTTAAAGACAACCCTATGGCTCCTGCCGGTTGTCGTAGCATCGACGTGCAAGTCGATATATAACTATTACAACATGATCATATCATACATCCAATATATCATATCATGTCTTTGGCCATATCACATCACATGCATACCGTGCAAAAACAAGTTAGACGTCCTCTAATTTGTTGTTGCATGTTTTACGTGGCTGCTATGGGTATCTAGTATGAATGCATCTTACTTACGCAAAGCCACAACGGTGATATGCAAATTGCTATTCAACCTTGTCCAAGGACCGCCTCGGTCAAATCTGATTCAACTAAAGTTGAAGAAACTGACACCCGCCAGTCATCTTTATGCAACAAGTTGCATGACAGTCGATGAAACCGGTCTCTCGTAAGCGTACGAGTAAAGTTGGTCCGGGCCGCTTCAATCCAACAATGCCATTGAATCAAGAAAAGACGAAGGAGGGAAGCAAATTGAACATCAACGCCCACAAATTCTTTCGTGTTCTACTTGAGATATCATCTATGCATGAACCTAGCTCATGATGCCACTGTTGGGGAATGTCGCATGGGAAACAAAAAACTTCCTACGCGCATGCAATACCTATCCATGGTGATGATCATCTATGAGAGGGGAGAGTGAATCTACATACCCTTGTAAATCGCTAAGAGGAAGCGTACATAACGCGGTTGATGTAGTGGAACATCTTCACGATCCAAATCGCAGCCCGTCCCGTGATCTCATCACGATCCGTCTCGCGATCCCATCACGATC
This sequence comes from Hordeum vulgare subsp. vulgare, assembly GCF_904849725.1. Lineage (NCBI taxonomy): Eukaryota > Viridiplantae > Streptophyta > Magnoliopsida > Poales > Poaceae > Hordeum > Hordeum vulgare. Next base: position 328,274,549 of record NC_058519.1, read on the forward strand.
CATCCCAATCTAGTGCAGAATGGAGGACACCTCCGCGATTAGCAGACGTACAGCTCGATGACGATCCCCGCCTTCTTGATCCAGCAAGAGGGGCGGAGAGGTATATGAGTTCTCCATCACGGCGGCCTGGTGGTGGTGGTGGTGAACTCATCCAGCAAGGCTTCGCCTAAGCACCACCGAACTAGACTAGAGGAGAAACATATCTAGAGAGAAGTAGAGGGAGCATGTGGCAATTAGCTTTAGCCCTCACCTCTAAAACCTCTAGTATATATAGGAGGGAGGGAGGGGAGGAGGCAGCCATAAACCCTCAAGGTTTGGCTGAAATTGGAGGTGGAGGAGTCCTAATCCAATCCTACTAGGAGTGGCATTCCTCCTCTCCACTTGGAACCCCTTCCCCCTTTTCCACCTTTGGGTTTCTTTCCTTCCCACCTCCAATCCGCCTTGGGCTTTAATGGAGGCTTCGGAAAGCCCACTAAGGGATGGTCCACGTCCTCCCACAGCCCATGAGACCCTTTGGGGTGGGTGGGCCCACCTGGTGGACCCCCGGAACCCATTCGTCACTCCCGGTACACTGCCGGAAATGCCCGAAACATTTCCGGAGTTCAAAACCAACTTTCCTATATATCATCCTTTACCTACGGACCATTCCGGAGCTCCTCGTGATGTGCGAGATCACATACGGGACTCCAAACAACTTCCGGTTACATAACACACATAACTCAATAATACCGAAACGTCACTGAACCTTAAGTGTGCACATCCTACGGGTTCGAGAACTATGCAGACAATACCTGAGACACTCCCCGGTCAATAACCAATAGCGGGACCTAGATATCTGTATTGGCTCCTACATTTTCTACGAAGATCTCTATCGGTTGAACCTCTATGTCAAGGATTCAGTTAATCTTGTATGTTGTTCCCTTTGTCCTCTGGTATGTTACTTGCCCGAGATTCGATTGTCGATATCTCCATACCTAGTTCAATCTCATTACCGCCAAGTCTCTTTACTCGTTCCATAATACAAGATCTTGTAACTAACTCCTTAGTCACATTGCTTGCAAGGCTTGTTGTGTTGTTGTATTACCGAGTGGGCCCCGAGATACCTCTCCGTCACACGGAGTGACAAATCCCGGTCTTGATCCATGCCAATCCGACACACACCTTTGGATATACCTGTAGAGAACATTTATATTCATCAAGTAATGTTGCGATGTTTGATACACACAAGGTATTCCTCCGGTATACGGGAGTTGCATGATCTCATGGTCATAGGAACAGATACATTGACATGCAACAAACAATAGTAATAAACTGACACGATCATATGCTACGATTATAGTTTGGGTCTTGTCCATCACATCATTCCCCTAATGATGGTGTCCCATTATCAAGTGACAACACTTGTGTATGGCCAGGAAACCTTGACCATCTTTGATCAACGAGCTAGTCAACTAGAGGCTCACGAGGTACAGTGTCTTGTCTATGTATCCACACATGTATTTGAGTTTCCAATCAATACAATTCTAGCATGGATAGTAAATGATTATCATGAGCAAGGAAATATAATAATAACCAATTTATTATTGCCTCTAGGGCATATTTTGAACATGGATCGTGTACGATGGGAAGTAGTCTTAAGAACTCGGGGTACCTTGTTGTACTTGAGTACTTTTGATCACTCAGTCTGTCGAGTGAATGGAAAAGGTGTGAACCAGTAACACTTATCCTGCTGGTTTCATTGATATGATTTCCATCAACCATGATATGACGCTTTGTAGGGGTGTAGGATGGGGCGGCAGGCTGTTATTGAGTCGACTGCATTGTTAGCGTCGACTGAATTACTTGTTTTATGATTTCAGAAATCTTGTGAGCTTGGAACCAAGTACATAGACTTGAAAAAGGAGAAGATCCAACTCCAGCTGGACTTGGAGGTAACCATGAACGATCCGAACCGCATGAAGCAGACTCTTGAAGACAAGGAGAAAGCACGCGCTGAAGCTAAGGGGAGAGCTGATGCCGCAGAAAAGAAGATTGCCGCAACCGGCAAATTGGAGGAGGAGAATAATACACTGAAGCAAGAACAACTTGAGTGGAGCAAGAAACTGGAGAAGATGACCAAAAGAAGGAACGGTTTGGAGAATTACTTGGGCAACATCGTGAAGAAGATGTTCGGCATACTCACGGGTAATTTTCTTCCACCGAGTCGATTTCCTCCAATTCCTCTTGAACGAAAATGTGACATATTCTTTGTTTTTCTTTGCGCAGACTTGTGCGAGGACTTCGACAAGGAGACCGAATAGCTCGAGCCGAATCTAGACCCTGTCAAATCCCTTGTTGGAGATGTGGTGTCCATGAATATGTTCCTTGTTGATGCTTGCCTCAAGAAAGTTCAAGGATATGTTGCCCAACTGAGAGCTGCTCTAGAGAGGATTGACAAGGAGCTTTGGCGAGAAGACACTCTACAAACCGATCTTTAATCAATGATGAGCCACCTTGACCAGATTCCGGACCGAGTGCAAGCTTGGAAGAAATCTGCTACGCGTTGTGGAGCCGATGAGGCTATTTCACTCGTTCGGGTCCATGTTAAGGACTCTAAAGAGGAGAAGCTGAAGGCGCTCCAGGTGCCCAACACGAAGAAGTGTCAGTTCGAGAACTTCATGGAGACCTTCATCGATGCGGCTACCCACATTGCTGATGGGATCGACTTGGATACCTTCGTCGATCCTGCTAATCCTCGAGCGCCTTAAAAAACTTTGATTTATGATAAAATTCTGCCTCGGTATGCCGAGAGATGGTGTAACCGATTAAAATTTCGTTCGGGCCTTTAGTCCAAGTATTTTTGTTCGTGAAGACAGCTTTAATCCGAGATGGAGAGCTAGAGTTTTATGTACATTTGGCCTTCAGCTTTATCTGCATTCGGATTTCCAATCTTTTGCTTTATTGAACTAATTTGGTTTCCGAACGAACTTGACGTTCGATGTACGGGGGAAATTCACTTAGGTGACGACTGGTTCGCGGCTAAGTCGCCGAGTGAAAGGATGTTCCGAGTGAGAGGGTTGCTCACCACTCGGAGTATGTTTTGACACCTAGGCGAATGATTCGGAGCTAAGCTCCTTGAGTGAGAGGATTGCTCACCACTCGGAGCAGGTTTTGACACTTAGGCGAATGATTCGCAGCTAAGCCTCCGAGTGAGAGGATTGCTCACCACTCGGAGTAGGTTTTGTCACTAAGGCGAATAATTCGCAGCTAAGCCCCCGAGTGAGAGGATTGCTCACAACTCAGAGTAGGTTTTAACACTAAGGCCAATAATTCACAGCTAAGCCCCCAAGTGAGAGGATTGCTCACCACTCGGAGTAGGTTTTGACACTTAGGCGAATGATTCGTAGCTAAGCGCCCGAGTGGGAGTATTGCTCACCACACGGAAGAGGTTTTGACACTTATGTGATTTATTCACAGCTAAGCCTCCGAGTGAGAGGATTGCGCACCACTCGCAGTATTTTTAACTTAGGCGATTGATTTGCAACTAAGCCCCCAAGTGAGAGGATTTCTCACCACTCGGAGTAGGTTTCGACACTTAGGAGAATGATTCGCAGCTAAGCCTCCGAGTGAGAGGATTCCTCACCACTCGGAGTATTTATAACTTAGGCGATTGATTTGCAGCTAAACCACCGAGTGAAAGGATTGCTCACCACTCGGAGTAGGTTTGGACACTTAGGCGCCTAATTCGCACCTAAGCCCTCGAGTGAGAGGATTTCTCGCCACTCAGAGTAGTTATGACGCTTAGGCGAATGATTCACAGCTAAACTCCTAAGTGAGAGGATTGCTCACCACTCAGAGTAGATTTTGCCACTTAGGTGAATGAGTCGCAGCTAAGCGCCCGTGTGGGAGGATTGCTCACCACTCGTAGTAGGTTTTGACACTTAGGCGATTGATTCGAAGCTAATCCTCTAAGTGTGAGGATTGCTCACCACTCGGAGTATTTTTAACTTAGGCGATTGATTCGCAGCTAAAACCCCGAGTGAGTGGATTGCTCACCACTCGGAGTAGGTTTTAACTTAGGTGATTGATTTGCAACTAAGCCTTCGAGTGAGAGGATTGCTCACCACTCAGAGTATTTCTAAATTTGTGATTGCACAATTGGAATTGGCAAAGACTTCTATTACATCCAATCACACGGTCGTCAAGGGTAAAATCATCGGAGCAAATCTGCGTTCAATGCACGTGGTTCGTCAATTCTTTTCTTGAGATTGAAGAGGTGGTAGGCTCCATTATTCAACACCTTGGTAATGATGAAAGGTCCTTCCCATGCAGGGGCGAGCTTGTGTGGCCGTTGCTGATCCACTCGGAGCACCAGATCAAGTTCGTGAAACGGTCGACTCCTAACATGTCTTGTATGAAAACGACGCAGATCATGTTGGTAGACTGTCAACCTAATCAGAGCCAGTCCGCGTTCTTCTTCTAGAAGGTCTATTCTGTCCTGTCGCGCCTGTTCAGCTTCAGCCTCGGAATAAAGTTCCACTCGGGGAGAATTGAGAAGGAGGTCAATCGGTAGGACAACTTCGGCCCCATAGACCAAGAAGAAAGGAGTTCGTCCAGTCGACCGATTGGGCAACGTCCTCAAGCCCCACAGAACTGACGATAGTTCAGTAACCCAAGCTCCGACTGCATGTTCTAAATCTCGCATGAGTCGAGTCTTCAACCCTTGAAGGATGAGTCCATTAGCTCGCTCATCTTGACCATTAGTTTGCGGGTTCGTGACAGCCACGTAATCAACCTGAGTGTGTTGGGTGGAACAAAAATATCTGAATTCTTCCGAGTCCAAGTTAGAACCATTCTCCATGATGATATTGTGGGGCACTCCATATCGGAATGTTATTTCCTTTATGAACTAGAAAGCAGTGCGAGAATCCAACTTTTTCACGGGCTTGCCTTCAATGCACTTGATGAACTTGTCGACTGCCACAAGCAAATGAGTGAACCCACTCCGGTCTGTTCGGAACGGATCGACCATATCCAAACCCCATACGGAAAACAGCCAGACGAGTGGAATAGTCTTCAAAGAAGACACGACTTTATGTGACAAGTTAGAGTAAAATGGTCATCCTTCGCAGCGATCTACGATTTCCTTTGCCCATCTCATTAGCACGTGGCTAGAAAAAACCAGCTCGGTATGCTTTGGAAACAATTTTCCGAGAGGACGCATGATGACCACAGGTCCCCAAGTGTTGGGGAACATCGCATGGGAAACAAAAAATTTCATACGTGCACGAAGACCTATCATGGTGATGTCCATCTACGAGAGGGGATTTCCGATCTACGTACCCTTGTAGATCGCACAGCAGAAGCGTTAGTGAACGCGGTTGATGTATTGGAACGTCCTCACGTCCCTCGATCCGCCCTGTGAACCGTCCCACGAAACGTCCCGCGATCCGTCCCACGATCTAGTGCCGAACGGACGGCACCTCCGCGTTCAGCACACGTACAGCTCGACGATGATCCCGGCCTTCTTGATCCAGCAAGAGAGACAGAGAGGTAGATGAGTTCTCCGGCAGCGTGACGGCGCTCCGGAGGTTGGTGGTGATCTAATCTCAGCAGGGCTCCGCCCGAGCTCCGCAGAAATGCGATCTAGAGGTAAAACCATGGAGATATGTGGTCGGGCTGCCGTGGCAAAGTTGTGTCAAATCAGCCCTAAAACCTCCGTATATATAGGGGGAAGAGGGGGAGCCTTGCCTTGGGGTCCAATGACCCCCAAGGGGTTCGGCCAAGCCAAAGGGGGGAGTCCTCCCCTTCTAAACCGAATCCAACTAGGTTTGGAAGGTGGAGTCCTTCCCCTTTTTTCCCACCTCCTCTTTTTTTTCTTTTCTCTTTCGTTTTCTTCCTATGGCGCATAGGGCCTTCTTGGGCTGTCCCACCAGCCCACTAAGGGCTGGTGCGCCACCCCCAAGGCCTATGGGCTTCCCCGGGGTGGGTTGCCCCCCCTGGTGAACACCCGGAACCCATTTGTCATTCCCGGTACATTCCCGGTAACTCCGAAAACCTTTCGGTAATCAAATGAGGTCATCCTATATATCAATCTCCGTTTCCGGACCATTCCGGAAACCCTCGTGACGTCCGTGATCTCATCCGGGACTCCGAACAACATTCGGTAACCAACCATATAACTCAAATACGCATAAAACAACGTCGAACCTTAAGTGTGCAGACCCTGCGGGTTCAAGAACTATGTAGACACGACCCGAGTGACTCCTCGGTCAATATCCAATTGCGGGACCTAGATGCCCATAATGGATCCTACATACTCTTCGAAGATCTTATCGTTTGAACCTGAGTGCCAAGGATTCATATTATCCCGTATGTCATTCCCTTTGTCCTTCGGTATGTTACTTGCCCGAGATTCGATCGTCAGTATCCGCATACCTATTTCAATCTCGTTTACCGGCAAGTCTCTTTACTCGTTCCATAATACAAGATCCCACAACTTACACTAAGTCACATTGCTTGCAAGGCTTGTGTGTGATGTTGTATTACCGAGTGGGCCCCGAGATACCTCTCCGTCCCACGGAGTGACAAATCCCAGTCTTGATCCATACTAACTCAACGAACACCTTTGGAGATACCTGTAGAGCATCTTTATAGTCACCCAGTTACGTTGCGACGTTTGATACACACAAAACATTCCTCCGGTGTTAGTGAGTTATATGATCTCATGGTCATAGGAATAAATACTTGACACGCAGAAAACAGTAGCAACAAAATGACACGAGCAACATGCTACGTCTATTAGTTTGGGTCTAGTCCATCACATGATTCTCCTAATGATGTGATCCCGTTATCAAGTGACAACACTTGCCTATGGTCCGGAAACCTTGACCATCTTTGATCAACGAGCTAGTCAACTAGAGGCTTACTAGGGACAGTGTTTTGTCTATGTATCCACACATGCACTGTGTTTCCAAACAATACAATTATAGCATGGATAATAAACGATTATCATGAACAAAGAAATATAATAATAACTAATTTATTATTGCCTCTGGGGCATATTTCCAACACCAAGTGGATTTCATCCAGAAGCAATCGTCCTTCTTTAGGAGAGACGCACCGCTTAGCTACACCAGTCACACTTTCTCTGAAAAGTTGTCCGTTCATTACAGTAAACGCTTGGGATATGTGGACAATCTGCCGAGCTTCAACCTCATCTTCCGGGAGTTCTTGCCTCAATATATATGCAATGAAACATCAACCTTAGTCGGGTTGGAAGTTCTTATCGCTTGTGGGGGCTCTTCAGTGAAGGGATTTTCTTGTACTGAAGGAGACTATAAGTGCTCCAGAGACACATTGTTGGGTACAGGTTTCCGACTGGATCCAATCTTGGCTAGGTAATCAGCTGCTTGATTTTTCACTAGGGAATATGATGGAGTTCAAGGCATTCAAACTTCTTCTCGAGCTTTCTTACTGCATTGCAATACCCGGTCATGGAAGGGTTCCTCACATCCCACTCTTTCACCACTTGATTGACTACCAAATCCGAGTCACCATATACCATGAGGCATCGCACGCCGAGTGAGACGACCATAGGTAGCCAATAGAAGAGTGCCTCGTATTTGGCTTCATTATTGGAGGAATCAAAGTGAATCTGGAGAACTTAGTTGAGCTTGTCACCTTTTGGAGATACCAAAACCACGCCGGCACCAGACCCATTCAACATTTTAGATCCATCAAAGAACATGGTCCACTGTGGCGAGTGTATTTGGGTCAGTTGTTGTTGTTCTACCCACTCAGCCATGAAATCTGCAAGCGCTTGAGATTTGATTACCTTCTATGCCTCAAATTTGATATCAAAATATAAGAGCTCAATGGCCCATTTGGCCACTCTACCAGCCGCGTCTCGGTTGTTGAGGATCTCAAACAACAGAGCATCACTGACGACTGAGACCGAGTGATACTGGAAGTATTGTGCCACCTTCTTCACTGATACATATATGCCATAGAGGAGCTTCTCATAATATTGGTACCTTTGCTTCGAAGGAGTCAACACTTTAGAAATATAGTATACTGGGCATTGGACTTTGTAAGCTTTGCCCTCTTCTTCACGCTCAACAGTTAGAGCTGTGCTGACGACTTGATTTGTACGTGCGATGTGTAAGAGCAGGGGTTCTTTGCTGTGCGGAGCACTAAGCACCGGCTGGTTGGAAAGCAGGGCTTTTAGCTTGACAAACGCTGCTTCTGCTTCATCAATCAACTCGAACACATCGTACTTCTTCATGAGTCGGTACAAAGGCAATGTGTTCTGACCGAGACGAGAAATGAATCGACTCAATGCTGACTGACAGTCTGTGAGCCTCTGAACATCGTGCACACGCACATGGATTTTCATTCAGACTATGGCGCCGATCTTCTCAGGGTTGACGTCGATCCCACGTTCAGAAACGAAAAACCGAGTAACTTGCCGCCAGGAACTCCAAAAGTGCACTTAGCTAGATTCAACTTAATATCATATTTTCTCACGTTGGCGAATTTTTCTGCCAAGGCAGTGAGTAGGTCGGAACCTTTGCGAGACTTGACCATAATATCATCCATATATGCTTTGACATTCCGACTGATTTGATCAAGCAAGCACTTCTGAATCATACGCATGAAAGTAGCGCCAGCATTTTTCAAACCAAAAGGCATGGTGATATAGCAGAAACATCCGAAAGGGGTGATGAAGGCCATTTTTATTTTATCTGTACCAAATAGACGAATCTTATGGTAGCGAGAGTATGCATCAAGAAAGGATATATGCTCACATCCAGCAGCTGAGTCGACAATTTGATCGTTGCAGGCGAGCGAAAGTGATGTTTAGGGTAGATCTTATTGATATTCTTGAAATCGATACACATACGAAGGGAACTGTCCTACTTGGGGACCATGACAACATTTGCAAGCCACTCGGAGTGGTAAATCTTGTGTATGAACTTCTCCTCCAAGAGTCGAGACACCTCCTTGTCGATTGCTTTCCGTCTCTCCGCTGTGGACCGACACAAATGCTCTTTGACAGGCTTTGCCTTCGAATCCACTTTCAATTGGTGCTCAGCCAGTTCCCTAGGCACACCAGGCATTTCAGCAGGCTTCCATGCAAAGATGTCCCAGTTCTCACGGAGGAACTGGAGGAGCTAGGCTTCCTATTTGCTGTCAAGTGTTGTTGAGATGTTGGTCGGGGCAACATTAGGATCTGTCGGGTGGATGTCCACTTTTTTGACTTCACGTGCCGACTGAAAAGCGGACTCGGAAGCGGGCTTCTTGGAGCGCATCAAGTTGGCACGATTGGTGTTCTTCCGGTATTCCTCCAGCTCAACCACAACCATCTATTTATCAGCGATCTTGGAGCCTTGTTGCAAGCACTCCTCGACCCACTGCCGATTGGATGTGACGGTAATGACGCCCTTGGGCCCTGGCATCTTCATCTTGAGATACACGTCACATGGACGTGCCATGAAACGTGCATAAGTGGGGCGACCAAGGTTGGCATGTTAAGCACTCTGAAAATCCACAACTTCAAGCGTTAATTTTACCTTGCGAAAGTTCTTGTCTGTGCTGAATACCACATGTCGTGGGTATAAGTCTGATAGTAGATGTGTAGGGTACGAAAGGATGGGCAGAGCCTTAGCTACGGTGAGGTTGTATGAGTTCATGCCCCTATACGGTGGAGGTAAAAGCCCTACATCTCAGTTCTCTTGGGATCTTAGTGTCGAGTGGAATATAGGATTACAGTAAATGCCAACCCCTGCACGAGTGGGAAAGGACGGCTTATATAGAGTGAGCTGCCCTTCACAATGGCCCGGTGGACAAGGGTGGAATAGTGGCAAATAAATTCCTACGTTACAGGTAACGTATGCCTTAAATGCTAATAATGGTGTATGAAAACGTATGACCGTTGCCCTCCTGGGAGGTTACGATGTACAGAGTGGAATCCAGTCGGTACGTTAAATACGCTCCGAATGCTCGTCACCGACTGGATGATGGGGGAGTCCTTAGTTCAGTCGGAACTGACTAAGGGCCTTGTCCTTTATGAAGGGTAGTCCTTGGGTAGGACCTATAGGGCGGGCCTATGACCCTACCCTGGGACTATAACCCCATCACCACATCCAGCACAATCTGGTCGAGTGACCTGGCCTTTTTCCCAGGGATGACCCCATGGAACTGCATATTGCTTTCACTCAGTCGAAACATCGGAATGCCCATTCCCTTGAGGGTGTCCGCATACAGAATGTTCAAACCACTCCCTCCATCCATCAAAACCTTGCAAAGAAGAATGCCTCCCACAACTGGGTCCACTACCAAAGCTTGCCGTCCAGGGGAAGGGATGTGAGATAGGTGGTCCGAGTGATCAAATGTTATGGGAGTCTGAGACCATTTGAGGTATGATGGGGTGGTCAGAACTTCCATATTGACCTCTCTGTTTATGACCTTCAACCGACTTCTGCTCTCTACATCAACAAAAATCATTAGAGTAGCATTGACTTCAAGAAAATATTATTTATCTTCTTCATCCTCCTTCTCAGGAATCTTCTCACACGACGGATTATCTTTGAACTATTGGATCAACAGTCTACATTGACGAGTAGTGTGTTTGGGCAATATCAGATTGCCATCTTCATCTTTCTTCGTGTGGATTGCACATGGAAAATCCAGAACATCTGACTAATTCTTATACTTCTTGGGGGAAAATTTCCCTTTGGGCTTTCCCTTCAACTTTCCTTGTGCTGCCAGGGCGGCTGCTTTTGCCGGAGTGGAACCATCAGCCTTACGCTTCTGTTTTCGATGGGAATTGCCGCCAGCATCATTGTCGGCTGCTTTTCCTTTAGCGTTATGGAGGCAATCTTCCTCTTCACCATTGATATATTGGGCAGCAATCTCCATCATTTTTCTCATGGACAGGTCACCCGTCCGACCGAACTTCAGATATAACAACTTGTACCTGACACCAACCTTGAAACCGCAGACTGCCTGGTGCTATGAAATGTTTTCCACCATGAGACGACGCCGCCCTTCCTCGCCTACCTGAATGGAATGAATATCTCCTTCGTCTAGTCGAGAAGGGAAAAAGGCCGGCGGGGAACAGGATCGTGACTCGTCTAAACCATTACATGACGGAGAAGCCCATTCTCGTCATGATCAATCCACGTGATGAAGGGTGGTCCAATGCTGGATATAATCTCTCAGGGACTCATTTGTCTTGTGTATGCAATGTTGCACCTCGGACAAACTAGTAGGGCGCTTGCACGTGCCCTCGAATGTTTTGATAAACCCTCTGGCGAGATCCTCCCAGCAATAGATGCTGGAAGGAGACAACTGATTCAACCACGCCCTGGCCGAACCATCCAGCACCAGAGACAAATGCTTCATGGTGACGTTGTCTTTACCTCCGCCAATCTGCACTGCCACTCAGTAGTCATCGAGCCACGTTTTAGGCTTAGATTCTCCTATAAATTAACTTATTCTAGGTGCCAACCTGAAGTTGGGGAGAATATCCGCAGAATGGATTGCCCTACTGAAGCACTCGGGGACGGAAACCATAGTGCAACTTCCACTCAGACGATCACTGTCAAAACCATCTCTGTGAGCTCTACCCCTGTCAATCCGCTTCTGGGCGAGTACATTCCTCGCATCGAACCCAGGACTCCGCTCATCACCAAATGGGCGTCTATCGTCATAGTGTCGGGACACATACGACCCACTTCACGGAGGAGAATGCACCCGACGGTTTAGGCGAGCATACTAATTTCTCCCCTGATCTCTGTGTTGATCCTCTCGGTAACATCTGCCTCTGCGATGCTGAGGCGATCCTGGACTATAAACAGAATGAAATGTATCTGCTCTGGTTGAACTACTGTGCAACCTATTGAGTGAATGTGATACAGCTGATTTTTGTTGTTGTGCTGCTTGAAGCAAAGTACGAATCTGCTCTAAGCTTCTGCCAGCCTCTGAGTTTGATGTCTTAATAGAATCTACTATCTTAGTGGCAGCTGCAACTTTTAGAACCGGAGTATGAAATACCTCGACATTGTTCCGTGGTCCACTCGAAAACAGTTGTTGCTAACGCCGACTAGAAACAGGAGGATGTTGGCGAGCGTGTCCACTCGACGGCTCTCCAGCCTCGCGTCCGCCGCGACCAAACCAAGGCGGTCTCTCCATAGAACCCGACATGAATACTTTCGCTAAAGGATTGTAGCTCTCGCACACGGAAGGAACATCAGACTGATCTAACACCGAGTAGAACACACCGTGAAGTGATTCGGCAAGCTCGATTGCTGCAATCTGCGGATACGACGCCTGCCGAGCCACCACGTGCTTCACCCATCGCTAGAGTCGCTAGCGACCAGATCGCTTGTGGCGACAAGTAGCGGGGCGAACAATCGACACCGGGGTTGATGGCTGCCGAAGGAGAATGTCGCAAGAACTTGCACGGAGGTGCGTTGCCCCGTGGATTGGGAGCACCTCGACGTCGAGAGGCGCCTCCTAAAGCCATCCCGGCTCATCGGCAATGAAGACGAGCGCGCCAAGATGAATCTCGCAGCCCAAGAACGAATCGCCGTCGGAATATATGACAGAGAATGGAAATCGCAAACTTGCCGAAGGTCGCTTAGACGCCTGCCCCACGGTGGGTGCCAACTTTCGTGGGAACGAACCTGACAGTACAGGTGAGGGATACGAAAGGAGAGGGCAGAGTCCTAGCTACGGCAAGCTTGTACATACAATGTATGAGTTCACGCCCCTCTCGTGGAGGTAACAGCCCTACGTCTCAGTGCTCGGGAGCTCTTCTCGTATGGAGTGTATGTTACGGGGGTGCGAACCCTTGTGCCAGAGGGGAGGGTGGCTTATATAGAGTGCGCTACCCCTCATCATGGCCCAGGCATCCAAGGGTTTGAGTAATGAATAAAAAGGCGTGCATTACTGATAACGTATGTAATAAATGTTACGTATGATGTCCCGTCGAATGTATGTCCTTTGGTCTTCGTGGAGTGACTTCTGAACTTCTGCGGTCAACTGGCTTCTTATTCTTTCGAGTGGAAGTCTTCTGTCCAGTGGAAAGAGAGATTCTGTGAGTGGATTCTCTACCGAGTGACCCATGGCGAGTCAGTCGGAATCTTCCTTGAAATCTTGAAGTCTTTAATGTTGTCGCCTTGGGTAGGACATGTAGGTTAGGCCTATGACCCTACCCTAGGTGCATATCTCCATCAACTGGGGCTAATGGTTGGACAACTAAAAGAGGCATATGATGCCAGCGAGGCTGTGGAGAAGAACGTCCAGGTAAGTTCCTTTGTAGACGTCGACTTCAGTCGGGAATTAGAATTTCTCCTTTGCATTTTTATTTTCTTGTTTGTGAACCCCAGTGGGTTAGCACGGAGCACACCCACTGGGTGTTCACTTTCAATGGGGGCAAGCTGAGCGCACCCACTAGGTGTAGTCCTGAGACTGCAAATGACTGAAGTAGTCGATGGTAGTCTTAGTTCCTATATTGACTCGAGAGGGGTTGATAGGGTACGGGGACCATTGTCCCTCTTCTTATCCTTGAAGTGGGGTCTCGTTGAGTGCACCCACTAGCTGTAGTCCCCGAGACTATCGTCGACTGTGCTAGTCGGCGGTAGCCTTAGAGTTACCATTTTTGTGTTTGTTGTTGACAAAATGTTTGTGGGCTCGGGAGCCGCTATGACGCCATGGACAAGGAGGTGCGGGACCTGCGTGTCACTCTTGGTGCTGAAAAGGGTAGGAGTGAATGCCTAGTACAGGAGAAACGTGCATTCGGAGGGAAACCTTTCTTGTCCAATTGCCTTGTAATTTGATCATTCTCCCCATCTGACTGAGATTATTTTACCACATCGCCTTTACGAGAGGCTGAAGACATCTATTTCTTTAGTTACCATGAAGGAGGCCCTCAAGAAGAGGGATGAAAAATTGGCGTCGGCCTTCGAGGAGACCAACTAGAAAGCCAAAGCATCTGAACCCAATCTCAAATCAGCAAAAAAACTTGAAGAGGAGAAACTACTCTTGGATGTTGTCGTGAAGTAATCTGTTGAAGAACTTGCCGAGCTGAAAAAGCATTATGCTGAATGGGATAGCAAGTTCAAGCAGGTCACCGCTAAGAGGCTTAAGCTGGAGCAATTTTTCGAGGACTTCGGCAAAGAAATGAATGACAAACTTAAATGTATGATGCGGGTCTGAATGATTTATCGCAGTATCTTTACGATTCGTGAGTGATATTTGACATCCTTTGTTTTTTGTCTGTTTTCAGCTTGATGTGCTCACGCCAATGAGGAGACCGAGTGGATTGCGAAGGAGTTGGATCCAAATCAAGGGATCTTCAAGGACAGCGCTGCTCTGGCACTTCTCAGACTGGAGAGTCGTATGGAGCACGTGTTGGCCTGCTGAAAGTGGCTACAATCAGCTGTCTCAGAGATTGATGAACAGGTAACCCCTGGCGAAGAGCTCTCTAATAACCCACACGTATAGGGGATCGCAACAGTTTACGAGGGTAGAGTATTCAACCCAAATTTATGGATTCGACACAAGGGGAGCCAAAGAATACTCTCGAGTATTAACAGTTGAGTTGTCAATTCAACCACACCTGAAAGACTTAGTATCTGCAGCAAAGTTTTAGTAGCAAAGGAGTATGATAGTAACGGTAGCGGCGGTAACAGTAGCAGTAATAATTTGTATAGCAATTGTGACCGCAGTAGCGGTAAAGTAACTTAGCAAGGACGAGTACAGGAAAAGCTCGTAGGCATTGGATCAGTGATGGATAATTATAGCGGATGGCATTCATCATGTAACAGTTATAACATAGGGTGATATGCACTAGCTCCAGTTCATCAATGTAATGTAGGCATGTATTCCGTATTTCGTCATACATGTTGATGGAAAAGAACTTGCATGACATCTTTTGTCCATCCCTCCCATGGTAGCGGGGTCCTAATGGAAACTAAGGAATATTAAGGTCTCCTTTTAATAGAGAACCGGAACAAAGCATTAGCACATAGTGAATACATGAACTCCTCATACTATGGTCATCTCCGGAAGTGGTTCCGGTTATTGTCACTCCGGGGTTGCCGGGTCATAACACATAGTAGGAGACTACAACTTGCAAGATAGGATCAAGAACACACATATGTTGATGAAAACATAATAGGTTCAGATCTGAAATCATGGCACCCGGGCCCTAGTGACAAGCATTAAGCATAGCAAAGTAGTAGCAACATCAATCTTAGAACATACTGGATACTAGGGATCAAACCCCATCAAAACTAACTCGATAACATGATAGATCTCATCCAACCCATCACCGTCCAGCAAGCCTACGATGAGATTACTCACCAATGTTGGAGAGAGTCATGGAATTGGCGATGGAGGATGGCTAATGATGACGACGGCGTCGATTTCCCCTCTCCGGAGCCCAGAACGGACTCCAGATCTGCCCTCCCGAGGAAGAACAGGCGGTGGCGGTGTCTCCATATCGTGAAACGCGATGAACTCTTCTCCTCTAGTTTTTTCTGGGCGAGAGAGACTATATAGAGTTGGAGTTCGAGGCTGCGGAGCCACGTGGGCCCCACGAGCCTGCCGGGCGCGCCCTAGGGGGGGCCTCCTGGGCTCGT
Organism: Hordeum vulgare subsp. vulgare; assembly: GCF_904849725.1. NCBI lineage: Eukaryota > Viridiplantae > Streptophyta > Magnoliopsida > Poales > Poaceae > Hordeum > Hordeum vulgare. The sequence continues at coordinate 328,290,181 of NC_058519.1, forward strand.
GGGCCCCTGGCTCCGTGTCTTCGGGTAATTCTTGCGCCAGTATTTTTTATATGTTACACAAAAAATGCTGGTAAGTTTCTAGGTTATTCTGAGAACTTTTATTTCTGCACAAAAACAACACCATGGCAATTCTACTGAAAACAACATTAGTCCGGGTTAGTTCCATTCAAAACATGCAAATTAGAGTCCAAAGCAAGGGCAAAAGAGTTTGGAAAAGTAGATACGATGGAGACATATCAACTCCCCCAAGCTGAAAGCCTTGCTTGTCCTAAAGCAATTCAGTTGACGAACTGAAAGAGACAAAAGAAAAACTTTTACGAACTCTGTTTGATCTTGTTGTTGTAATTATGTCTAACTCATATTTAGATTTTCAGCAAGATCATAAGCTAACCACATAAGCAATAACATTTAGCTCTCATGGTGTACTCATATCAATGTCATAATCAATTAGCGAGCAATAATAATAAGTTTCAAACATCAACACTTCAATCAAAACAAGCATGATACAATATGAACAGATGGTATCTCGCTAGCCCTTTTTGAGACCGCAAAGCATACATGCAGAGCACCTTCAAAGCCCAAGGGCTGACTGAACATTGTAATTCATGGCAAGGAAGATCCAGTCACAGTCATACTCAATATCAACTAATAGCAAAGCATAGAAATGACGGAGGTGCTCTCTAATTGGTGCCTTTTATAAGAAAAGGATGACTCAATAGTAATGTAAATAGATAGGCCCTTCGCAGAGGGAAGCATTGATTTGCAGAGGTGCCAGAGCTCAAGCTTTTAAAACAGAGATAAATAATTTTGGGTGGCATGCTTTCATTGTCAGCGCGATGACCAAGAGTTTTCACCATCTTCCATGCTACACATATTATAGGCGGTTCCCAAACAGAATAGTAAGGTTTTGACTCCCCCACCATCGATCAATCAAACTCCACGACTAGCCGAATCGTCGGGTGCCGTCCATACCAACAACAATCCAGGGGGAGTTTTGTTTGCAATTATATTTTCGATTTGATTGGAGCATGGAACTGGGCATTCCTATTACCGACCCCTTTCTCGTGAGTGATAGTGAATAAACACATATCGAGGATAACACGCCTAGCATGGAAGATACTGACCGCCCCTTGTCACCACATGAGCGGTTCGGGCATACAAACCATATTATTATTTGAAGATTTAGAGAGTGGCACAAGCAAATTTACTTGGAACGGCAGGTAGATACCGCATATAGGTAGGTATGGTGGAGTCATATGGAACAACTTTGGGTTTATGGAAGTGGATGCACTAGCAGTATTCCCACTTAGTACATGTGAAGGCTAGCAAAAGGCTGGGAAGCGACGAACTAGAGAGCAAGAACAGTCAATAATATGCATTGAAATTAACCAGTGTTGAGTACAAGCATGAGTAGGATATAAATCACCATAAACATGAATATCGTAGAGGCTATGTTGATTTTGTTTCAACTACATGCGTTAACATGTGCCAAGTCAAGCCACTTGAATCATTCAAAGGAGGATACCATCCTATCATACTACATCATAATCATTTTGAAATTCATGTTGGCATCCAAGACAAACCATTATAAGCTCCTAGCTAATTAGGCATGGCATCAGAAACTATGATCTCTAAGTTGTCATTGCAAACATTTTTCTCTCAAAACAATGTTGAATTAGGAACGATGAGCTAGTCGTATTTACAAAAACAAACTAGGTCGAGTTCATACCAGCTTTTCCAGGCTCAGTCAGTTCATCATATATGGTCATTATTGCCTTTCACTTGCACGACCGAATGATGTGAATAATAGTAAGAGTGTTCGTGTATTGGACTAAGCTGGAGTCTGCAAGCAAACTCAGAGGAGAAGACAAAGTAATACGGGCTCTCTGATAGATAAACAATAATGCATATGGGAGCCACTAATCATTTTAATCATGGTCTTCTACCTTGACCCAAAGAAAAAGAAAACTATTTACACGGGAAAGCTTCCAACAAGCAAAAGAAGAACGGGAAATATTTTTGGGTTTTCTTTTTAATTACCACTAAGCATGCTGGAAAGTAAACTTACAACTATTTTTTTTGTTTTTCTCATTTTTAAACAAACAGACGAGAAGAATGCAAGAAAAGGAAATAAACTAGCATGGATGATACAATGGAAAAGTGTGAACACCGACTATCAAAGTGAATGTGTGAGCACGAATATAAAGTTGGTGAGAAACACGTACTCCCCCAAGCTTAGGCTGTTGGCCTAAGTTGGTCTAGTTCCACGGCTGGTCCGGGCGATATCAAAAATCATAATGGGGGTTGTACTCGGATGCGGCAACTACCGCCTGAATAGCTGCCTCACGGAGGCGAGCAGCCTTCACCTCCCTCTCATACTCCTCTGCCTCTCCTCTGGTTATGTAATATCTCCGTTTTCCCTGGAAGTAAAAGTAGGCAGGAGCAGGAAGGGTAATATGGAAAACACACTGTTGGTTAAATATTAACCGGTATAGGAGAGATTTATTATCCCTCTCAAGGAACTGATAACGTATCATAGCGGCACGATCAAGGAAAGCTGTGTGGAGCGGGGGATCTCTTGTGCGGATGGGTATTCCAAGAGAATTTGCTATGCAAGTGGCATCGATCCCACCAAAGAATTCCCCTTCATTAGCATTATTATTTAGCCTCCTAAAAATTATAGCTCCCATGTTGAAACTTCTATCACCCGTTACTGCGCTCTTAAGAATACTAAGGTCAGGTGCGCAGAGGTGACTATGGTCATGCCTGCCGTTAATGCATCTACCTATGAATAGGGCAAAATAATGTAAGGCAGCAAAATGAATGCTCCCCATGGTAGCCTGCGTAATATCTCTAGTTTCTCCAACGGTTATACTAGAAATAAAATCTCAAACCGAAGACTTAGGAGGGTCATTGGGACTACCCCAATCAGGTATCTTGCATATTCTATTGAAATCATCTAAATCCATAGTATACGATTTGTCATACAGATCAAACAGTATGGATGTGTCACGGCCAATTGAAAATTTGAATCTACGAACAAAAGAGGCAGTGAGTGTAGTATATTATTCACATTTATTGGAGGTGAATTCTTCGAGCCCGGCGTTGCAAACAAATGTATCAAACTCGTCCTTGAAACCTCAATCAATTATGAATTCATCGGAAGGCCATTCACATGGTTGCACCGGTGCGGTCCTCGGCTGTTAAGGATCGGGCTCCCGAATCGCGACACGGGGACCCCTTTTGCTTGAGGAACCACCATGATAATCTTTCGTGCAAACCTTCCTTTTTCTGACATAATTCTGAATTTTTTAGTGAATCAAAATAAAAGTGAGCAAAGCTTAACAAAACTCATACCAAATACTCCTACAAGTGCCTAGAGGCCATATCATGCAGCAAAACTACTTGGGACCAACTAAAATTAACATGCAAAGCTCAAGAACAGGCTCACCAAGGCAGCAATAATATGCAATGAATAAAGCACTAGAACAAAAACTAATTGGACCAATGGAGGAGTCACATACCAAGGAACAATTCCCCAAAATAGTTCGGTGAATGGGGCTTTGCACAAGGAGATCGAAAAATGCAGCAAAATGAGCAAGAACACGTTTTGAGCTGTGGAATGATTTTTTCTGGAGGTAGACGAAGGAGATGGGTGCTGTAATAAGTTGAGTAGGGCCACGTGGGACGCACGAGCCTGACAGGCGCGCCTCCTCGGCTCGTGGCCCCCTGGTGCATCCCCCTGACTAGTTATCTATCTCACAAATTCTTAAATATTCCAGAAAAAATCATACTTGAATTTCAGGGCATTTGGAGAACTTTTATTTTCACGTCTTTTTTTATTGAACGGTAATGCAGAAAATGGTGAAATAATGCTACATTTATTATTTTCTACTAAATAACAAAGAGTACAAATTGGGAACAGAAGGTTGTGACTTCTAGATTCATCCATCTCATGGTCATCAAAAGAAATTCGTCAATGAGGTTGATCAAGTCTCCTTGACAAACTTTTTTCGAATCACATAAAACCGGAGAATTTTCGAATAATCACTAGGTTACCTCAACGGGGATATGCATATCCCCAATAACAAGTATATCATATTTCATTTTGACAGTAGGTATAGGGAATTCAAAGCTTCCAATGATAATTGATGAAGATTTTTCAATAGCGTTAATGCAATGAACTCGATGTTGTTTCTTCGGAAAGTGCACCATGTGCTCATTATTATTAACATGGAAAGTGACATTGCCTTTGTTGCAATCAATAACAGCCCCTGAAGTGTTTAAAAAGGGTCTTCGAAGGATGAACGCCATGGCATCATGCTCGGTAATATCAAGAATAACAAAGTCCGTTAAGATAGTAACGTCCGCAACCACAATAGGTACATCCTCGCAAATGCCAATAGGTAAAGCAGTTAATTTGTTGGCCATTTGCAAAGAAATTTCAGTAGGTGTCAACTTATCCAATTCAAGCCTACGATATAAAGAGAGAGGCATAACACTAATACTGGCTCCAAGATCACATAAAGCAGTTCTAACATAATTTCCTTTAATGGAGCAAGGTATAGTGGGCACTCCTGGATCACCTAGTTTCTTAGGAGTCCCACCCTTAAAAGTGTAATTAGCAAGCATGGTGGAAATCTCAACATCAGGTATCTTTCTTTTATTAGTCACAATATCTTTCATGTAGTTAGGATAAGGAGACATTTTAAGCACATCAGTCAAATGCATTTGCAAAAAGATAGGTCTAATCATTTCAACAAAGCGCTTAAAATCCTCATCATCCTTTTTCTTGGATGGTTTGGGAGGAAAGGGCATGGGTTTCCGAACCCATGGTTCTCTTTCTTTACCATGCTTCCTAGCAATAAAATCATTCTTATCATATCTCTTGTTCTTAGGTTGTGGGTTATCAAGATCAACAACAGGTTCAATCTCCACATCATTATCATTACTAGGTTGAGCATCAACATGAACATCATTATCAATATTATGACTAGGCTCATGTTTATCACCAGATTGTGTTTCGGCATCAGAAATAAAACATTATTTGTATTCTCAGGTGTAACAACAACACGTTTACTAGCATGCAAGTCCCTATCATCTTTCTTTTTCTTCCTATTACCAGGATGACTAGGTGCATTAGTATTAACTCCTTGAGAATCTTGTTCAATTCTCTTAGGATGGCCCTCATGATACAAAGGTTCCTGAGTCGTTCTATCACCTCTCGTAACAAATCTAACAGAATTATCATTCAATTCATTAAGCAAGTCATTTTGAGCCTTAAGGACTTGTTCTACTTGAGTAGTGACCATAGAAGCATGTTTACCAATAAGCTTAAGATCATTAACATTTCTATCCACACAAGCACTTATATGATTAATCATACGAGTATTTTGTTTCAGTTGGCTGCTAACATAATCATTAAAACTTTGTTGTTTGGCAACAAAGTTATCAAATTCATCTAAGCATACGCTAGCAGGTTTATCATAAGGAATATCACTCTCATTAAATCTACGAAGAGAATTTACATCTACTACGTGTGTCGGGTTATCAAGACCATGTATTTCTTCAATAGGTGGTAGAACTTACCATCTTCAGATTTAATACCTTTCTCTTGCATAGATTTCTTAGCTTCTTGCATATCTTCAGGACTGAAGAATAGAATACCTCTTTTCTTCGGAGTTGGCTTCGGAGGTGGTTCGGGAATAGTCCAAGAATTATCATTGCTCAAGATATTATTCAATAGAATTTCAGCTTGTTCCACAGTTCATTCCCTGAAAACACAACCAGGAGAACTATTTAGGTGGTCCCTAGAAGCATCGGTTAGTCCATTATAAAAGATATCAAGTATTTCATTTTTCTTAAGAGGGTGATCAGGCAAAGCATTAAGTAACTGGACAAGCCTCCCCCAAGCTTGTGGGAGACTCTCTTCTTCAATTTTCACAAAGTTATATATATCCTGCAAGGCAGCTTGTTTCTTATGGGCTGGAAAATATTTATCAAAGAAGTAGTATATCATATCTTGGGAACTACGCACACAACGAGGAGCAAGAGAAGTAAACCAAGTTTTAGCATCACCCTTTAGTGAGAAAGGAAACAACTTAAGGATATAGTAATAGCGAATTTTTTCCTCATTAGTGAATAGGGTGGCTATATCATTCAGTTTAGTAAGATGTGCTACAACAGTTTCAGACTCATAACCATGAAAAGGATCAGATTCAACCAAAGTGATTAACTCAGGATCGACAGAGAATTCATAATCCTTATCAGTAAAAAAGATGGGTGAAGTAGCAAACTTAGGATCATATTTCATTCTAGCATTCAGAGATTTTTCTTTCCACTTGCGTAATAAATTCTCAAGATCATAGCTATCCTTACAAGCAAGAAAGTCTTCAGCTACCTCTCCCTCCATAGCATAACCCTTAAGTATATTAGGCAATTCATATCTAGGAGAGCTAGGTCTAACGGGTGTCACAACAGGTTCAACTTCAATAATTTCATCAGTTTCAGAAGTATCATCAGATTCAGCAGTAACTCTAGCAATTTGTGCATCAAGAAATTCACCTAGTGGCATATCATTATCAAGCAAAGCATCATCATAAGCATCATCGATAGCAGAAGTAGCATCATCAAGCACATGCGACATATCATAATTACTAGTAGGTGGTGGTGTTGCAAATTTATGCATAACAGAATGTGAATCAAGTGTAGACCTAGATGGCAGTTCCTTACCTGTCCTCGTAGTTTAGGGCAAGACTTTAGTTTTTGGATCTCTCGGATTCCTCATAGTGATGAACAAATATAAATCCCAAGTGACTCAGAGAATAGAGCTATGCTCCCTGGCAACGGCGCCACAAAAAGGTCTTGATAACCCACAAGTATAGGGGATCGCAACAGTTTATGAGGGTAGAGTATTCAACCCAAATTTATTGATTCGACACAAGGGGAGCCAAATAATACTCTCGAGTATTAGCAGTTCAGCTATCAATTCAACCACACCTCAAAGACTTAGTATCTGCTGCAAAGTTTTAGTAGAAAAGTAGTATGATAGTAACGGTAGCATCGGTAACAGTAGCAGTAGTAATTTGTATAGAAATTGTGACAGCAGTAGCGGTAAAGTAACTTAGCAAGGACCAGTATAGGAAAAGCTCGTAGGCATTGGATCGGTGATGGATAATTATGTCGGATGGCATTCTTCATGTAACAGTTATAACATAGGGTGATATGCAACTAGCTCCAGTTCGTCAATGTAACGTAGGCATGTATTCCGTATTTAGTCATACGTGCTTATGGAAAAGAACTTGCATGACATCTTTTGTCCATCCCTCCCGTGGCAGTGGGGTCCTAATGGAAACTAAGGGATATTAAGGTCACCTTTTAATAGAGAACCGGAACAAAGCATTAGCACATAGTGAATACATGAACTCCTCATACTATGGTCATCTCCGGGGGTGGTTCCGGCTATTGTCACTCCGGGGTTGCCGGGTCATAACACATAGTAGGTGACTACAACTTGCAAGATAGGATCAAGAACACACATATATTGATGAAAACATAATAGGTTCAGATCTGAAATCATGGCACTCGGGCCATAGTGACAAGCATAGCAAAGTAGTAGTAACATCAATTTTAGAACATAGTGGATACTAGGGATCATTCCCCATCAAAACTAACTCCATTACATGATAGATCTCATCCAACCCTTCACCGTCGAGTAAGCCTACGATGAGATTACTCACGAATGATGGAGAGCATCATGGAATTGGCGATGGAGGATGGTTGATGATGATGACGGCGTCGATTTCCCCTCTCCGGAGCCCAGAACGGACTCTAGATGTGCCCTCCCGAGGAAGAACAGGCGGTGGCGGCGGCTCCGTATCGTGAAACGCGATGAACTCTTCTCCTCTCATTTTTGCTGGGCGACAGAGACTATATAGAGTTGGAGTTGGAGGCTGCGGAGCCACGTGTGCCCCACGAGCCTGCCACGCGCGCCTTAGGGGGGGCGCCTCCTGGGCTCGTGGGCCCGTGGCTCCGTGTCTTCGGGTAATTCTTGCGCCAGTATTTTTTATATATTCCACAAAAAATCCTCATAAGTTCCCAGGTCATTCTGAGAACTTTTATTTCTGCACGAAACAACACCATGGCAATTCTACTGAAAACAACGTCAGTCCGGGTTAGTTCCATTCAAATCATGCAAATTAGAGTCCAAAACAAAGGAAAAAGAGTTTGGAAAAGTAGATACGATGGAGACGTATCACTGTCAAGGATGCTTAAGCCATTGTTGACCGGGTGAAGGTAGTTCCTGGCCGACTGTAGTCTTTGAAGAAATGAGTGGTGCGGGCTGGAGCAGACATCGCTCTCTCACTCGTCTGCATACACTACAAAGGAGTGGACGGAGAGAAGATGAAGAACCTCATGGTCATCAACAGGAAGAGCGCCAAGTTTGAGGACTTCATGGAGATATTCATGGCGGACGCCACTTGGATCGCTGATGGGAATAAACTTGACACCTTCATGAAAGCAGTGGACCCTTTGTCTTCTGACTGATGCTCGGAAAAATAGTAAGTTTAATTCTCTTCGGTTTGCCGAGTGGTTGATGTAACTTTTAAACTCCGGTCGAGCCTTGGGCTCTCTCTATCCGTAATTTTCGTTTGGATCGAAACGCAATTTCATTTGCTATGTCTTCATTGGAATTTGAGCCTACGAACTAATGTTGCATCCAATCATCGTGATGTCCGAGTATGGGTTATTCTCGCCTCAGGGTCGTTTTTGTTTAGGCGAAATAAAGTTTCCCGCTAAGTCCCCGAGCGTGGAGGTCGTCCTTGCTTGGGAAAGGTTTTGACTTAGGCAAAAACAGGTTCGCAACTAACTAACGATTGTCATGTTCATCTTGGCATACGAGTGGGGGTCGTGTCCGCACTCTAAACCGTTTTTTACTTAGGAGAAAGCAGGTTCACGGCTAAATCCCTGAGCATGGAGATCATCCTCACACTGAGCCGGTTTTATCGTAGGTCAATTACAATTCCCAACCAAGAAGTGAATGTCGCTCTTGAAAACTTAAATCATGGTCTTGTCCATCTTGATATCCGAGTGGGGGTAATGCTCGCACTCGAAACTATTTCCACTTAGGCAAAAGCAGGTTCGCTCCTAAGCCCCGGAGCATGGAGGTCGTCCTCACTCAGGGCATGTTTTGACTTAGGCAAAAACGAGTTCGCGGCTAAGGAGTAATTGTCCTATTCATCTTGGCATCCGAGTGGGGGTCGCGCCCGCACTTGGAACCATTTTGACTTAGGCAAAAGCAGGTTCACTGCTAAGCCCCCGAGTATGGAGGCCATACTCACTCGAGCCGGCTTTATCTTAGGCGAATTGAGATTCACAACCAAGAAGTGAAGGTAGTTCATGCAAACTAAATGATGGTCATGTCCATCTTGCCATCCGAGTGGGGGTCATGCTTGCACTCGAAACCATTTTTACTTAGACGAAAACAGGTTCGCTGCTAAGGCCACGAGCGTGAAGGTCGTCCTCACTAAGTGCATGTTTTTACTTAGCCGAAAACAGGTTCGTAGCTAAGGAATGATTGTCCTTTTCATTTTGGCATCCAAGTGGGGGTCGTGCCTGCACTATGAACCATGTTTACTTAGGCGAAAGCGGGTTCGCTACTAAGCCTCCGACCATGGAAGTTGCACTTGGAGATGGTTTTATGTTAGGCTAATTGCAATTTGCAACCAAGGAGTGAAGGTAGTTCCTACAAACTAAATGATGGTCCTATCCATCTTGGAATCTGAGTGGAGGTTGTGCTCGCGCTCAGAACCGTTTTAACTTAAGTGAAAGCAGGTTTGCTGCTAAGCCCCCGAGTATGGACGTCATCCTCACTAAGGGGAGGTTTTGGTGGCAATGGGGAAGGATGTTTCACCAGAGTGAGTAGTTTGACAAAAAAGGTGAAGAGGGAAAATACTTTATTCATCAAATCTTTCGGATCTATTACAAGAACGAATATACATGTTCTATGTATAGAACTTGCGAAGCAGATCCGCGTTCTATGATTTGGGCTCTTCCATCTCATTTTTGAAGTTTTAAAACCGATAGACTCCAATGTGGAGGACTTCGGAGATTGCATAGGTACCTTGCCATGAGGTTTTACCTTGTGGGCTTTTGTTGGTCCAGTCGGAGGACCAGGTCGCTCTCGTGGAAGGCTCACCCTTTGACTTTTTTATCATGGTAGCACCTCAGATCTGTGTGATACATCATAGACCAAATGAGGGCTAGTTCTATCTCTTCTTCCAAGAGATCCAAACATGACTTGATGTGATGCCTCAGCTTCAGCTTCATTGTATTGCTCCACTCGAGGGGAGTTGTGATGTAAGTCACTCGGAAATATTTCTTGAGATCCATACACCATGAAAAAGGGGTACACATGGTGGAACGATTCAGAGTCGTTCGCGTGCCCCATAGGATCGATGGCAGTTCTTCTACCCATGCTCCTCCGGCGTACTTGATATCCCTCGTAAATCGAGGCTTCAATCCTTGCAATGTCATACAATTCTCTCGCTCTGCTTGTCCATTCAACTACACGTGAGCCACGGAGGCATAATTAACTCGGGAGCCCTGGGAATGGCAGAACTCGCGGCACTGGTCTGAGTCAAAATTGGATCCGTTGTGAGTGATGATATTGTGAGGAACTCCGAATCTGAAGATAATTTGATGAATGAAGCTAATGAAAGTTGCTAAATCCAGGATTTTGATGGGCTTCACTTTGACCCAGTTGGTGAATTTATCCACCGCTACTAGCAGGTGGGTAAATCCACATGACCCAGTCCTTGAAGGGCCGACCATGTCGACCCCACATGGCGAATGGCCGGGTAAGAGGAATTGTCTTGAATGTGGATGCAGGTTGACGTTGTACTAAGCAATGAGGGTCCTTAGTTCCCCTAACTTAGGCACGGGCAGCGCGGCCCCTAGGCTGGCAACTCCTTGTGGGGCTCATCCCTAGCCGCGAGGAAAACAAATACCAAGGCCAGGATGGGGCGGCAAGGCCCCCACCATCCTATACACGCGTCCGCTCATGGCACCCGGCAAGACCCCAGCCCACCAAGCAACCGCTCCACCTCAACAAGTGGCTGATTGTGTACATCGCTATCTCACTTGCCTGCATCCACCACAAAGGAGTGGACAAAGAGAAGCTGAAGAACCTCGCGGTCGTCAACAGGAAGAGCGCCAAGTTTGAGGACTTCATGGAGATATTCATGGCGGACGCCACTTAGATCGCTGATGGGAATAAGCTTGACACCTTCATGAAGCTGTGGAGCCTTTGTCTTCCGACTGATGCTCGGAAAAATAGTAAGTATAATTCTCCTCGGTTTTCTGAGAGGTTGATGTAACTTATAAACTCTGGTCGAGCGTTGGGCTCTTTTTATCCGTACTTTTTGTTTGGATCGAAACGCAATTTTATTTGCTATTCCTTCAATGGAATTTGGGCCCTCGAACTAATGATGGATCCATCCATCATGATGTCCAAGTGTGGGTTATTCTCGCATTCGGAGTCATTTTTATTTAGGAAAAATAAAGTTTGCCGCTAAGTCCCCGAATGTGGAGGTCGTCCTTGCTTGGGGAAGGTTCTAACTTAGGCAAAAACAGGTTCGCAACTAACGAACGATTGTCCTGTTCATCTTGGCATCCGACTGTGGTTCGTGCCCGCACTCGGAACCATTTTTTACTTATGAGAAAGCAGGTTCACGGCTAAACCCCCGAGCATGGAGATCATCCTCACTCTGAGCCGGTTTTATCTTAGGTGAATTACAATTCCCAACCAAGAAGTGAATGTCGCTCTTGCAAACTTAAATGATGGCCATGTCCATCTTGATATCCGAGTGGGGGTCATGCTCGCACTCGAAACTGTTTTTACTTAGGCAAAAGCAGGTTCGCTCCTAAGCCCCGGAGCATGGAGGTCGTCCTCACTCAGGGCATGTTTTGACTTAGGCGAAAACGATTTCGCAGCTAAGGAATAATTGTCCAATTCATCTTGGCATCCGAGTGGGGTTCGCGCCCGCACTCGGAACAATTTTTACTTAGGCAAAAGCAGGTTCACTGCTAAGCCCCCGAGCCTGGAGGCCATACTAACTCAAGCTTGTTTTATCTTAGTTGAATTGATATTCAGAACCAAGAAGTGAAGGTAGTTCATGCAGACTAAATGATGGTCCTATCCATCTTGCCATCCGAGTGGGGGTCATGCTTGCACTTGAAACCATTTTTACTTAGGCGAAAACAGGTTCGTTGCTAAGCCCACGAGCGTGAAGGTAGTCTTCACTAAGCGCGGGTTTTTACTTAGCAGAAGACAGGTTTGCAAAAAAGGTATGATTGCCCTTTTCATTTTGGAATCCAAGTTGGTATCGTGCCTGCACTGTGAACCATTTTCACATAGGCGAAAGCAGGTTCGCTACTAAGCCTCTAAGCATCGAGGTTGCACTTGGAGTCAGTTTTATGTTTGGCTCATTGCAATTTGCAACCAAGAAGTGAAGGTAGTTCCTCCAAACTAAATGACGGTCCTATCCATCCTGGAATTTGAGTGGGGGTGGTGCTCGCACTCGGAACCATTTTTACTTAAGTGAAAGCAGGTTTGCTACTAAGCCCCCGAGCGTGGAGGTCATCCTCACTCAGGGCAAGTTTTGGCGGCAATAGGGAAGGATGTTTCACCGGAGTGAGGATTTTGACAAAAAGGTGACGAGGGAAAATACTTTATTCGTCAAATCTTTTGGATCTGTTACAAGAACGAAGATACATGTTCTATGTATAGAACTTGCGAAGCAGATCCGTGTTCTAGGTTTTGGGCTCTTCCATCTCATTTTTGAAGTTTTAAAACCAATAGACTCCATTGTGGAGGACTTTGGAGATTGCATAGGGACCTTTCCATGGAGGTTTTTACCCTGTGGGGTTTTGTTGGTCCAGTCGGAGGACCAGGTCACTCTCCTGGAAGGCTCACCCTTTTACTTGTTTGTCATGGTAGCACCTCAGATCTTGCTGATACATCATAGAACGAAGGAGGGCTCGTTCTCTCTCTTATTCCAAGAGATCCAGACATGACTTGACGCGATGCCTCTACTTCAGCTTCATTGTATTGCTCCACTCGAGGGGAGTTGTGACGTAAGTCACTCAGAAAAATCGCTCGAGATCCATACACCATGAAGAAAGGGGTACGCTTGGTGGAACGATTCAGAGTCGTTCGCGTGCCCCATAGGACTGATGGCAGTTCTTCTACCCATGCTCCTCGGGCGTACTTGAGATCCCTCATATATCGAGGCTTCAATACTTGCAATATCATACCATTCTCTCGCTCTGCTTGTCGATTCGACTGCACGTGAGCCATTGCTACTGTGACAACAGACCTTCCCCGGCAACGGCGCCAAAAAAATGATGCTACTGCCACAACAGACCTTCCCCGGCAACAGCGCCACAAGAATGCTGCTAGCACTCCCCGGCAACGAAACTAGAAGAATGTTGTTGATGGCCCACCAGCGCGTCGGTATTTGGCAGTTTTCGAGGGTAGAGTATTCGACCCAATTTGTTGGTACGCCAGTCAGGAGGTGAGAGAATACTCTCGAGTATTAGCAGTTGAATGTGTCCGATTCAACCACACCTGAAATATTACTATCTGCAAGCAATGTATCAGCAGTAAAGTAGGATGATAACAACGGTGTCAGAAATGATCTATTGACGGCAGACTATTCCTAACTGTCGTATCAATGGCGCCAGAAGTTGCCCGTTGACGGAAATTGTCTTTTCCCGTCAACAACGAGCGAACTAGAATTGTAGCAGGTAGCAGCAGTGTAACGAGTAACAGCAGTAGTAGGACAAACTCGTAGGCAATGGGTCGGTGATTTGTTTGGATGACATTCATCATGCAACAGTAATAACGCGGCGAGATATGTGGCTAGCTCCGGTTCGTCAATGTAATGTAGGCCTGCATTCCGTGTGTAGTCATACGTGCTTAGGGAAAAGAACTTGCATGACATCTATTGTCCATCCCTCCCATGGCAGCGGGGTTCAAAAGGATACTACATGATATTAAGGTTCTCCTTTTAATAAAGAACAAGAACAACGCATTAGCACTTGGTGAACACATGAACTCCTCAAACTATGGTCATCACCGGGAGTGGTTCCCGTTATGGTCACTCCGGGGTTGCCGGGTCATAACACATAGTTGGTAACTACAACTTGCAAGACCCGATCTAAAACACACATAAATTGGTGACAACATAATAATTTCAGATCTGAAATCATGGCACTCGGGCCCTAGTGACAAGCATTAAGCATGGCAAAGTAGTAGCAACATCAATCTCAGAACATAGTGGATACTAGGGATCAATCCCCGTCAAAACTAACTCGATTACATGATAGATCTCATCCTACTCATCACCGCCCAGCGAGCCTATGAATAGATTACTCACGAACGATGAAGAGCTTCATGGAATTGAAGAGGGAAGAAGGTTTATGATGACGATGGCGACAATTTCCCCTCTCCGGAGCCCAAAACTGACTCCAGATCTGCCCTCCAGATGAAGAATAGGATGTGGCGGCGCCTCCGTATCGCAAACGCGACGAAATCTTCTCTTCTTATATTTTTCTGGGGGAAAGTGAATTTATAGAGCTGAGTTTGGGGGCTGCAGAGCCACGTGGGCCCCACAAGCTTGGTTGCCGCGGGCAGGGGGTTGCCGTGGCAACAGGGCTTGTGGCCCACTAGCCCATCCCCTCTAGTGGATCTTTGCGTAGGTATTTTTCATATTTTCTAGAAAAATTATCCGTAAATTTTCAGGACGTTCCGAGAACTTTCATTTCTGCACAAAAACAACACCATGTCAATTCTGCTGACAACACCGTCAGTCCGGGTTAGTTCCATTCAAATCATGCAAATTGGAGTCCAAAACAAGGGCAAAAGAGTTTGGAAAAGTAGATACGAGGGAGACGTATCAGCCATAGAGGCATAATTAACCCGAGAGCCCTGGGAATGGTAGAACTCGTGGAACTGGTCTGAGTCGAAATTGGATCCGTTGCGAGTGATGATATTGTGAATAACTCCGATTCTGCAGATAATTTGCTGAATGAAGGTAATGTCAGTTGCTAAATCCAGGCTTTTGATGGGCTTCACTTCGACTCACTTGGTGAATTTATCCACCACTACTAGTAGGTGGGAAAATCCACTGAATGCAGTCCTTGAAGGGCCGACCATGGTGAGACCCCACATGGAGAATGGCCGGGTAAGTGGACTTGTCTTCAATGTGGATGCAGGTTGACGGTGTACTAAGGAATGGGTGTCCTTAGTTCCCCTAACATATGCACGGGTAGCGCGGCCCCAAGGCTGGCAACTCCTTGTGGCGCTTGTCCTGAGCCCCAAGGAAAACAAATACCAAGGCCAGGATGGGGCGGCAAGGCCCCCACCGGCCTATACAGGCGTGTGCTCATGGAGCCCGGCAAGACCCCATCCCGCCAAGCCACCGCTCCACCTCAACAAGTGGATGATTGCGTACATCATCCGATGTGTCGAGCAGGCAGGTAGGTAGGTAGGGCGGGTAGGGGCACGTGGCCATAGCAGCAGGCGCTTCCGAGTCGCGGGAACACCTCTCACGCAGCGTGGCAGTAGAATAGAGAAGCAGATAGGCAGGCATCACAGACAGAGAGGAAATCTTTAACGCGCCAGTCCGAGTCTGTCAGAGTTAGGTATTTCCCACTCCCCACTTTGGCAAGTTGTCCCATCGCTGTAGTATGCACTATACACCTTGTAAAATGACTGTTATAGCCACTGTGGTAACCTCTTTTCCCTATAAAAGGAGGTCCACGGCAACGTTTACAAAGGGCGACACTCTGGTTAATCACACGCGTAGCTCAGCCCTCGATCATCCTTGTCGGGTCACTGTACTCCTGTGTTTATTTCCACCCAATTAACCAATGGCAACCGGATGTAGGGTGTTACGCTTCCGAGGACCTGAACATGTATAAATTCCCTGGCGCGTGGCCTTGCCGACTGTTGCCCTGCATGCACCCAGATAGCACCACAGAACCTTAAAAGGGGCCTCCAGGGTCCCATAGAATGTCGTGGGTCCATTCCCCCGACATCTTTGGCATGCCAGTTAGGGGGAATTTCTATGTGCGTATCTTTACGTGCATATCCACGTGCCTTTCTTGGCGCCCATGGCGCCTAAGAAGACCAGGGGTGGCACAGCGGCACCTCTTCGACCTCCAAGCTCCCCGCGTTGGCCGGAACGGGTGACGAAGGCGAGGGCGCTCACCAAGCACATCGCGCCGGTGAACGCGGCCACTATACTACGTAGAGCTCCGTGGTCCACCACCCGGACCCCACTATCGTGTTAGCGCAAGCCGCTCCGGTGGCGGCCAGGGGTGACGCAACGACTGTAGTAATGGCTATGGCCGCAGCGACCATACGTCCTCCACGCCCCTCCTTAGACAGTCGTGACCCGTGCCCGCACGACGATGACTTGGGGCATCGCGCGGATAAGACTCCTACATAAGGAACGCAAAACCATGCTTAGCCACCTCCCCTAGTGACGGTTGTCGGTGGATGACGGCGTGGGAGACTGCTCCTTCTCGCACTGCCACGAGTAAGAGCTCTACCAGCGCCTCGGCCTCCCCGGTCCCTAAGACAGCGGGAGAAGCTCTAGCACAGGCTTAGTTGTTGCTGAACTTTCCGCCTACATCGGAGTTGATGGAGGACTGGAGGGCGACCATCCAGATCATGTTGTCCTTTCCCAACAAGGACAAGCCGGACGCGACGGGTTCCTCACGTGCGCGACATGCAACCCTTTTAGGGCCCATCGGCGGGCCTGGCGCCGGTAGGGCATCCACGATGCTGCCGCCCCCAAGACAGAAACAAATCACACGCCGGCCCGATGAACAAGACAAGGTGTCTCAAGCCTCGACGGACCCGCGACTCAAGCATCATTAGCATCAAGTCTTGAAGGACCTCGCAAGGAGGATGCGTGAACCACAATCGAGAGATGGCGTGAGACACGCCGCCAGTCCGATGGTTGCATGGACCTAGTCATTGACAAACCCGTGCCCGAGCGCCCGGTAGCTTATGTTATGAGGAAGGATGCCCGACATTCACCATGTGTTGCGGCAAGTCCACTGGCCTTCCAGTAGGGCCTTCAAGCCAGAACTGTCGGACAAGTATGACGACAACCTCAGTGCATCAGAGTTCCTAGGCATCTACACCACCGCGGTAAAGGCTGCCGGGGGAAATGACGAGAAGGTTCTCCCTAACTACTTTCTGTTGGCGTTCAAACACAATATGAGGAGTTGGCTGATGAACTTGCTGGGGGATCCATCTCCTCCTGGGCAGACTTGTGGAACTAGTTCGTTGGGGCCTACCATGGGGGGCACATGCTCCCAAGGCAGCCCAACGATCTGCAAGTCTTGCCTCAACGGGACGGTGAAACCCTTCGAAAATACATCCAGAGATTCAGCCGCATGCAAAACAATATCTCGGACATCCACCCCGTTGCGGTGATTGCTGCGTTGCACACGAACATACGCAATCGCCGCATGCGTGAAGAGATGAGCATCAACAGGGTGTGGGATGTCTCCGAGCTTTATGCTCCGGTCGACAAGTGCGTGGCGGATAAAGAGGGAAGAAGGATCGCGTGGGAGGACTCTGGTGTAGAAGTTGACTCCAACGACAACAAGGACACACCAGCCTCCTCGGACAAGGGATGCAAACGCAACAAGAAATTCAAGGGGATAACACTGATGGCTATCGAGAGCTCCCGAAAGCCTAACGTCGGCAAGAAGTCCATGCCCGAGGAGCCCGGCAAGGATATTTTCGTGTGCTCTAGGACGACAAAACCGTGGCAGGCAAGAAGACTGGAAGTCATACTGTAAGATCCACCTCACCAAGGGCCACGACATTAACGAGTGTTGCCAAGTAGAAAAACTTGCTAAGAATTAAAAGCAAGAGTACGGAATGCGTGACAATGAGAAGGGATGAGATGGTGCGGTTTAGTCCGACAAGAAGAACCGCGATGACCGAGGTGGCCACCGTGGAAAGGCCAAGCAACAGAAGGAGAATCCCTCCAGGGGCCGAGACAACCAATATGGAAGTGATGATGACGAGGATGGAGAGGAGTATGACAGAAAAGAGTTCTAGAAGGCTACAAATGCTATGTGTATTGATGGAGGTGCATCTTTGCACTCCTCCCACAGGAAGCTTAAGCAATGGGACCGCAAAGTCAATGCGGCAGAGCGAGCGGCAAAAGCAAGGAGGCCTCTCAAGTGGTCCAACACTCCCATAATCTTCGACGCTTAGGACTACCATGCTCGCATCACCGTGGTTGGGTGCGAGCCACTATTGGTCTCGCCAACGGTGCGCAACCTCAAGGTCAGAAAGATGTTGGTCGATATTGGGGCCAGCCTAAACATGATATCGCCCGATGTGATCAAAAGCCTGCAAATCCTTGATTCAGATCATAAACCCACGGGCTCCTTCCAAGGAGTGGACATGGAAGATTTCAGCCAAGGGCAAGATAATCGTTCTGGTCACACTCGGCAGCAAGATAAATTTCAGGACACAGAACTTCACCTTGGACGTCAATGAGATGGCGTTTCCATACAACATAATCCTGGGTGGTCCCGCGGTGGCCAAGTTCATGGCGGCGTTTCACCACGCCTTCGACACGCTCAAGGTGCCAGGGCCGATGAGAATCATCACCGTCCATGCAGACAAGAAAGACATGGTCCTTTGCAACGATAATATCTACCAAGAGGTAATCGCAGCATCCGCCGACAAGGCTTCCGCTCCTACCAAAAGCAAGCCCAAGACCTCTGGCAAGACTCATGACGAATCCGAGAAGCACGCCCAAGAGTGGATAACACCAATCAATGACTCACCTGACACTTTTGTCGCCGGGGGCAAAAGAAACATAGTGACCATCCCCAAGACGAAGCAAGTGGCTACACGAGAGGACAGAGAGGGAGGTACTTTCCCTATAAGTGCCACCCTCGACAGCAAATAGGAAAGTGTACTCGTCTCCTTCCTACGGGTGAATGGCGACATGTTTGCTTGGCAACCGTCTGACATCCCCGGTGTTCCCAGGGAGGTGATCGAGCACCACCTTGTTCTCTGCCCTCACGCCTGCCCCGTTAAACAGAAGGTCCGAAAGCAAGCTTTGGAGTGCAAGAATTTATTGCCAAAGAAGACAAGAAGTTGGAAGCAGTACGACTAGTCAGGGGTGTGCTCCACCCGACATGGCTGGAAAATA
The DNA here is from genome assembly GCF_904849725.1 of Hordeum vulgare subsp. vulgare. Taxonomy (NCBI): domain Eukaryota; kingdom Viridiplantae; phylum Streptophyta; class Magnoliopsida; order Poales; family Poaceae; genus Hordeum; species Hordeum vulgare. Next base: position 328,309,443 of record NC_058519.1, read on the forward strand.
CCGTGGTGGTGCAAAAGGCAAGCGGAAAGTGGAGGCTTTGCATTGACTTCACAGATGTCAACAAGGCTTGCCACAAGAACCCTTTCCCCTTGACATGCATAGACCTAATCGGGGACTCGACTACCGACTGCGACCTGTTGTCGTTTCTTGATGCCTACTCTAGTTACCACCAGATCTTCATGGTCGAGGAGGACTAAGAAAATATAGCCTTCATCACCCCTTGTAGCATGTACTACTTCAGACACATTCCATTTGGTTTGAAGATGCGGGATCCACATTCACGAGGGCCATCCAGATCGTACTTGGACCATAGTTGCTTAGAAATGTGGAAGAATACATCGACGACATTGTAGTCAAGACCAAGAGCAAGACCACACTGGTCCAAGACCTGGAGGAGACCTTTGCAAACTTGCGCAAGATCAACTTGAAGCTCAACCCCAAGAAGTGCCTGTTCGGGGTTCGTCTGGTAAGCTCCTTGGTTTCTTCATATCTCAGCCGGGTAGAAGCCAACCCCGCCAAGATTGAAACCATTGAGCAACTAGATGCCCCGAAGCGCGTCAAGGACGACCGTCAGCTAGTGGGCTATGTAGCTGCTCTGAGTAGGTTCATCTCCAAGTCCACGGAATGGGCCCTATCGTTCTTCAAAATCTTAAAGAAGGCAGAACCAATTACATGGAATCCTCACCCCCGGTCCTAGCCACGCCCAAGCCTGAGGAGCCATTGTCATTGTATCTGGCAGTGATGAATCAGGTGGTCAGCACCGCACTAGTGGCAGAAAGGGAGGTCGAGGACGGAGAGGAGGTGACCTTTGGCAGGGTAACCGAGAGTCCCAAGTAAACCTGACTAAGACAAGACCCGACTCGGAAGGAGCACGGGAAGAGAAATAGCAGGTGGCACAGAAGAAGAAGATAGTGCAGTAGCCATTGTATTTTGTTAGCTCCCTCATGCAGGGGGCTCAGACAAGATACTATGGGATCCTGAAATTGCTTTTTGGCCTCATCATGGTGTCCCGCAAGCTGCATCGCTAATTCCAAGTGCACTGCATCATAGTTGTCACCCGTTTCCCACTGCAGCGGATCCTGAGGAACCCAGAACCAGTCAGACGGATCATCAAGTGGGTCATGGAACTTGCCAGTTTCAATTTGAACTTCAAGAGCAGAACAATCATCAAGAGTCGAGCACTGGCAGAATTCATTGCCTAGTGGATGCCAACACGTTATGAAGATATCCCGGAGATAACCCTTCATAGCAAGGAAACCCCCAGGCTTGGGTCATGTACTTTGACAGAGCTGTTTCGCTGTAAGGGGCCGTTGTCGGAGTTCTAATCATAGCAACCACCTGAGAGCACCTCAAGTATGTGATCCACGTGCACTACCCCCGAGAGATATCGACCAACAATACGGCGGAGTATGATGTTTGCTTGCCTGGCCGCATGTAGCGGCAGAACTAGGGACTCACAAATAATAGTACGTCAAGTCAACAAGGAGTATCAAAGACCCCTGATGGAAGCATATGTTGATGAAGTGAGAAAGTTGGAGGAATGCTTCAACGGTCTACAGATGGAACACATTCCAAGGACGGAGAACTACATCGGCAATAACTTGTCGAAGCAAGAAGCTCAAAATTCGCCTATGGAACCGGGCACCTTCGTGCTCTGAATCACTGAGGCATCAGTTACACCGTGAGGATAGTAAGCTAAGAAGAGGAAGATCAGCTTCGAAGATTATTTTCTAGTAGAGCTACCCATGGCAGCAAAGAAATTTGTCAGGGACGACAAAGCGCTCGACAGTGAGCACGAAGCTCCAGCAAGACAAGCAGTCATCATCGTCGAAGCTAGCGCTCCCGTGGCAGAAGAGACGCCTTTAGTCCTCGTCGTCGAGCCAAGGGCTCCGACATGGGCACAACAGATCGTCCAATACCTCTAGACAGGAGACCTCCCCAAAGAGCAAGAAGAATTCGAAAGAGTAGCTCGATGGTCGAGCATGTACTAGTTCATCGACAATGACCTATACAGGCAGAGACTTAATAGGGTGAAATTGAGGTGCACCACTTCGAAGGAAGGACAGTGGTTGTTGGCAGAGATACATGAAGGAATTTGTGGCTCCCACGTAGGATCACGACCTCTTGTCGGGAAGGCTTTCCGGCAAGGCTTCTATTGGCCCACATCCCTTCAAGACGCCTTGGCGATGGTGACAACGTATGAAGCATTCCAATACCATGCCAAGTAGATACACCAATGAGCACAAGACCTTCAAACCATACCGTGCTCGTGGAATTTCTCGGCCTGGGGACTCAACAACGTCAGCCCCATCCCCCGTGCTCCTGAGGGCTTTAAGTTCTTGTTCGTCAACATTGAAAAGTTCACGAAGTGAACTGATGTGGATCCAGTGAGAAAGGTGACAACACTAGAAGCGGTCAAGTTCATCAAAGGGATTATTTGCCGTTTTGGGGTCCCAAACACGATCATCACCGATAACGACACGCAGTTCACTAGAAGCACTTTCATGTAGTATTGTCAAAACATTGGCACCAAGGTCAGCTTCTCCTCCGTTGCTCACCCCAAGAGAAACGGTCAAGTACATATGCCAAATGCTGAAGTATTGTGGGGCCTCAAGACAAGGACTTTCGAAAAGCCGCACAAGCACGGAAGTCGCTGGATTAACGAACTTCTGGCGATTCTTTGGGCGATTAGAATATCACCAAATCGAGCCACTGGTGAGACACCCTTCTCCCTAGTCTATGGGGCCGAGGTGATTCTTCCCATGGAACTCACGTACGGGTCATCGAGAGTGCACGACTTTGACTAGGACCAGCAAGAGCGGTTAATTCATGACGATGCCATCCTCTCGGGGAATATTGTCTCCAGGCCATACTATGCGTTGCTAGATACCAACAGGCCCTGCGCGGCTACCATTGTTGAGGAAGGCGATGTTGTCCTCTGACGGATTCAGTCTATGAAGGGAACAAACAAGTTGACGCCAAAGTGGGAAGGCCCTTACCGGGTGGTACGAGTCATCAGGCCTAGCGCAGCCCGCGTGGAGACCAAGGATGGCACTCCGGTGTAGAACTCGTGGAATATCGAGCATCTTCACAAGTTCTACTCTTAAGGCGCGGTTGTTGGGCCCCCCGGCAACCATTTTTGTAAATGTCTCGCTGCAATGCGTGTAATACTTTGTAGAAAGCGAGGTGATGACCCCGTGCGCAGTTAATAAGACTAGAAATCATGCAACTCTTTCTTCTTAATTGCATATTTACATTATGACTATCATGCGGATCGTTGCCGTAGACTATAGCAGACTTAGAAACATTGCCGAACCGATAAGGACCCCCAAAGCATCCTATTTTCTTTTCTTTATTTTCTCAAAGGAAAGAAGGGCATCATGGAAGAGCCCTCCTAGTGCGCAATCATCCCAATGGAAAGGGGAGCAGGAGCGAGTGGATGCCTCCATGGATGTGTCCAAGGCAACCACCTCACGACAAGAAAGTCAGTGGGGGGGGGGAAAGATAAGTAAAACCATTCCCTATTGTCTAAATCACGCCCTCATGAGAAGGCTTGCGCACAGTTAAGCCCTTGCCAGAATTGTTGCGTACCGGGAGGGACTGAGGGCATGCCCATCCCCATGGGTGATCTCGGCGAGGATGACAAGTTAGTCTTGACGGGCGTGGTGCCGCCAAGGGTGTGCTCACGATCCGTCCTTAGTAGCGCCATGCATCAAGACGACACTCATCGGAATGCGTTCCCGTCACACGTATAAGTGAGAGCGGCACTCGAATGCGACCTTCGCGTTCAAAAAAAGAAAAAGAAAAAAATAGGAATGTCAAGCCATTAACACAATAGTAACACCCAATGTTCTGCTTTGATATTATTTCAGAATTAAATTGGGTACTATTTAAGAGTAAAAAGAAGCCACTCCAAGGTCATCAGCAGCGGTGGCGACGGTTGCCATGGGAATGATTCTGACAATAATACTAGGGGTATGAATGAGGGCCGAAGCCTAGCTATGGCGCAATGGATACAGTCGGATGTACGAGTTCGGGGCCCACTCGAATGTGGTAACAACCCAACGTCTCGAGCCCTCAGGCTGATGTTTTATTATGGCGTGTCTAATAGTATAGGATAGTTGCCCATGCCTTGCTACAGTCCGAGTGTCGGGTTACATCCGAGTGACACGAGGCGATCTGAGTGACCTTGTGCGGGCCGAGAGGAGGATATGCTTGTTCTGGTGAGGTCATGAGTGCACCGCTGGCTTTTGGGATGCTGATGTCCATGAATGGCCTTAGCAAGGCCTAGGGATGCAAGTCCGTAGGACTACCCCTAATGTACAACCCCGTTAGTAGCCCCCGAATCAGGTGAGGTTTTACTGGCCGAGTGGGAGACACTCTTTGGTGCCCTTCGTGTCTCAGGGACGCCGAGGTTGTAGCTCGGGTCTACATCACTCGGGATCTCAGTAAACCACTATGGATTCAAGAGTGAAAGATTCCGAGTGTTGATGAATGCCTTCATGCTTCCAATCGGTAAGAATTGAATATATTTTGAGAAGGTAGATTCATTTATTCGGACGATTGCGAGCTCAAGGCTGCGATTCTCTAATTGGCGAGATAGGACAGGTTCCACTCGTGCTACGGTATGGGCGATCTAGTTTCCTTCTAGTGTTATCTGAATGTTTGGGGTAGTGGAGTTATTTGAGAGACGCCTCGATTCCCGCACCAGAAATGCCGCTGTCGTGCTACATTTGCACTGTCCCAGGATCCTGCGGATCTTCCTCGTGTTGACGAAGTACTCGATGGGGTATCTTCGTGTAGCATATAAATGGGACAAGGCAGCGAGGGGAGGGAACCACGCCGCCACATCTGAGTCATTCTCATCCCCTCTCTCGAACCTTGTCGTTGTGGATGAGAGCTCCTCGCCATCTCTGACATCGTCCCACCTCGCATGCTCTGCCACATAGCATGGCGAAGGGCACGACAAAGAAAGCCGGGCAGGCCAAGAAGGGTTCGCGTCGATCATCTTCGAGTGTCGGGATGCTGCCCCCAGGCTCGATTTAGGGCGACTGGTTGTCATCCTGAGGCTCCAAGGAGCACCTGCAGGAGACGGAGCGCGAAGGATTGGTGACTCCAGGAAGCTTACGACTACCACATGAGGGTGAGCTGGAGCCCATGCCGAGAGGTTACGAGCGAGTGCCCCTCGTCACCCATGTGCAAAGAGGGATTTCTTTTCCCCCGCATCCGTTCTTCCACTTGTTCCTTGACTTTTTTGGTGTGCAACTTCACCATCTTCCCCCAATGTTGTTGCATACCTAGTTGCTTTCGTATCCTTGTGCGAGAACTTCCTCGGGTGCTATCCGTATTGGGGATTGTTCAAGCATTTGTTCACATGTCGACTGATAACAGTGAAAAACTCTTCTTAGTTGGGGAGAAAGGCGCGTGTAGTGCAACTCTGCGGGGGTTTAGGAATACAACTCAGTGGTAAAAATAGTTTTTCTTAGATGTCCTTCCACGACTATGTGAAGGGTTGGCAGGACTCCTGGTTCAAATGCCAGGATGTTCTAGTCGGTGAGGGTTAGTCGAGCCTTCCACCTTATTTGCCTAAGCGAATTCAGTCGGCTCCCTCACTCACTATGTCGAAGGAAGAGAGGACCTACATAGATATCATGATGATAGCATTGGTTGCTCTGTTGTGGAAGAATACCAACAAGATGGACCTTGTGGAAGTCTTTTTCCAGTGAAGGATCCAACCTCTATAGACCACACCTCACCCCATGTTGATGTATAGCGGTCTCGGTGATCCAACCGGCATTCTCTGAGAGGAGATCGGGGCTGAGGAGCTGGAAGTAAAGCTCAAGGCCATAACTCCTATCAGAGACAATCCTAAGGGTACTAGGTTGGTGCCTCCTTTCTCGGCGAAGCAGCCGCCAAATGAGGTAAGTCTTCATGGTCTTGGACCGAGTTTACTTCTTTGTAGCTTGTCATTCCTGTTTGTAATTTTGACTCCACCACTCGACAGGCTTTTACAAGGCTGGTCAGCTTCATTCTGGTGGTTGATCTTGCACCTATTGAGGTGGCGAGTGACACCTAGCACCAAGAGGATTCAGAAGGTCAAGAAGACAAAGACGACAACAAGGAGACACAGGAGAGTGGCGACAAACATGGGGAGAGGCGAAGTCTTCTCCGTCTGACAAAGTCCCGCCACAGCATGCTCCAAGGCGTGCCAGGACCCTCGAGTCCGTACTTGGGGCGCTAGGACCCTAAAGGTGGAGAACCGACCGTGTCGGCAATGCCGACCACCAGTTCCAAACGAGGCCGGAGTGAGTCGGAGGTGTCTCCGGAAAAGGCCGCCAACCATCCCAAGACCACGACCTCCAAGCCATAGAAGGTTGTTCTGGCGCGCATCAAGGTTGACGTGTTAGTGGCTTCAACATAAGTACTTTTGCCAAGAGATTCTTTCTTTGTTTATCAAGGTATTCCGAGTGATGGCTCGTATTCTTGGTGTCTTTATTGCAGGCCTGATACCTCGACCGCTTCTCTGGAGCCAAAGACCTCTGACAAAGGGCAGGCGGATGCCAACATCTCTTCCTCCAAAGGTTATCCTTGGGCATCTTTATGCGCCGTTGAGGACTTCAAACTTAGCCACGAAATGACCTTTTGTGGATGTGCACAGGGTCACCAAGCGTAATAAAACTCTACCATGTCAGTCCTCAAGTAGTTGGCGAAGCATCTAATTAAGGTGTGACTCTGAGACGAGTGATTGAGCCCTCGGCTGCCAAGATTTAGGTTCCTATGGCTCAGAAGGCTACTTCGGCTGGAGCGTCATTCAGAATTGGTACATTTGTCACTCCGTCGCTTCTTCCCTTCGACCGCAACATTTTCCAATTGCACTATATCCGGGAGGATCAAGAAGGGGCGCACAAGGAGGTCGTGGCCTAGGTGGAAGTGATGGTTGGGCGACTCAAGGAAGCGTATGATGCTAGCGAAGCCGTGGCGAAGAACATTCGGGTGAGTTCTTTACATGCACAAATTTTTTTTGTTTCTGAACTCGATCCCGAGTGGGTTTACTCTGAGGCACACCGACTGGGTCTCAGTTTTCGGTTGGGGCTTGCTCAGCACACCCACTAGGTGTAGTCCCCAAGGCTACCGTTGAATGGAGCAGTCGGTGGTAGTCTTATTTCCTCTGTTGATGTGAGAAAGGTTGATAGTGTATGGTGACCTTTGTTCCTCCTCTTATCTTTCCAGTGGGGGCGTGCTAAGCGCACCCACTGGGTGTAGTCCCCGAGGCTACCATTGACTAGATCAGTTGGCGGTAGTCTTAGAGTTTTCATTTCTGCATTCTGCTAGACCTATGTTTGTTGATGGCAGACTACCTACAGGTCCGGGGGCTATGATGATGTTGTGGAGAGGGAGTTGCAAGCCCTGTGTCTCAGCCTTGATGCAGAAAAGGCCAAGAGCAAGCATCTGGAACACGAGAAGTGTGTCATTGAAGGTTAGCCTTTGTCTTTCGACTGTCTCTTTATTTGATTTTCTTCCTCATCCGACCGAGGCTACCTTGTCAGATCGCCTTTATGAGAGGTTGAAGAATTCCATTTCTTTAGTTACCATGAAGGAGGCCCTTGAAAATATGGATGAAGATCTTCCATTGTCCTAGAGAGAGGCCGAACAGAAAATCCAGGTGGCTGAAACCAAGCTTAAGATGGTAGGGATACTTGAAGAAGAGAACCGGATTCTAAAGGCTGGCGCGGACAAATCTGCTGAGGAGCTTGCTGAGCTTAAAAAGCACTACGCCGAGTGGGAAACCAAATTCAGGGAGATCATTGCCAGGAAAGCCGAACTAAAGTAGTTCATTGAAGACTTCAACAAGGAACACCGCGAGAAACTATAAGGTATATTACGAATCCGAATGGTCTCTTGTTTTCGCCTTATAGTTTCCGAATGATATTTCTCATCCTTTTGTTTTTCGACTGAACCCAGTCTTCTCCATCGGTGTCGATGAGGAGACGGCACGAATCAAGAAGGAGTTGGACCCTAAGGCAGGGTTCCTAAAGGACAGTGCCGCTTTAGCTCTTCTCAGGCTGGAAGCTCGCGTCGACTACTTGTTGGATTGCTTCAAGTGGCTCCAATCGTCCATCGGATAGATAGATCAAGAGACCACCCCTGACGATGAATTTCTGAAGGATGCCCAGACCATCGTGAACCAGGTGAAGGTGATCCTAGAGAGCTCCAATCTTGGAAGAAATCAGCGGCGCGGGCCGGAGCCGACATCACGCTCTCACTCATCTGCATCCATTGTAAAGGAGTGGATGAAGATAAACTAAAGATTCTATGGGTCGTCAACAGGAAGAGCGCCAAGTTCGAGGACTTCTTTGAGATGTTCATGATGGCTGCCACTCGGATCGCCGATGGGATCGACCTTGACACCTTCATAGAAGCGGCGGAGTCTTCAGCCTCCGAGTGATGCTTAGAGAAAACACATTAAGTTTCAATTTTCCTCAGAATGGCAAGTGGTTAATGTGACCCCCAAATTTTGAGACAGCCTTCGGCTCCTTATGCGCACCTTTTTCTTGAACTGGAAGTCGACTTTGTTCATCTTCATTTGAATTTGGATCTTATTTGCTTGATTATCCTTATTCGGGTCACTTTAACTCGGGCAAAAGAAGGTTTGTAACCGAGTCCCCTTGTCTAGAGGTTGTCCACACTCGGGGCTAGTTTTAACTTAGGCAAAAGCTGGTTCGCAGCTAAGCCCTCGAGTGTGGAGGCTGTCCTCACTTGCGACATTTTATAACTTAGGCAAAAGCTGGTTAGCAGCTAAGCCCGCGAGCGTGGAGGGTGTCCTCACTCGGGGCAGTTTTTCAGATAGGCAAAAGCTTGTTCGCACCTAAGCCCCCGAGTGTGGAGGTTGTCCTCACTCAGGATCGTTTTTAACTTGGGATAAAGTTGCTTTGCGGCTAAGCCCCGGAGCATGGAGGTTCTAGTCGCTCGGGGTAGTTTGACCTTACGCGAAAACAAGTTCGCTGCTAAGGAATGATTACTTTGTTCGTCTTTGCGGCCGAATGAAGAACTTGCTTCCATTCAGAACCAATTTAACTTAGGCGAAGGCTGGTTCGCGGCTAAGCCCTCGAGTGTGGAGGCTATCTTCACTCGGGGCAGGTTCTTCCCTTAGGCGAAAATAGGTTCACTACCAAGATGAGAGGGTAGTTCTTGTGAACTTGATGATGGTCCTATCCATCTTGGTTCCCGAATGAAGATCGTCCCTCATTGGGGCTATTTTGACTTAGGCGAAGGCTGGTTCACGGCGAAGTCCCCGAGTGTGGAGGATGTCCTTGCTCGGGGCAGGTTTTTGTTGGAAATATGCCGTTCATAAATTGATCGGGGAACGCAATAATAAATTAGTTATTATTATATTTTCGTGTTCATAATAACCGTTTATTATCCATGCTAGAATTGTATTGATTGGAAACTCAAATACATGTGTGGATACAGAGACAACACACTGTCCCTAGTGAGCCTCTAGTTGACTAGTTCGTTGATCAAAGATGGTCAAGGTTTCCTGGCCATAGGCAAGTGTTGTCCCTTGATAACGGGATCACATCATTAGGAGAATCATGTGATGGACAAGGCCCAAACTATGAACATAGCATATTGACCGTGTCGTTTTATTGTTATTGTTTTCTACGTGTCAATTATTTGTTCATATGACCATGAAATCATATAACTCACTGGTACCGGAGGAATACCTTGTGTGCATCAAACGTCACAACGTAACTAGGTGACTATAAAGGTGTTCTACAGGTATCTCCGAAGGTGTCCGTTGAGTTAGTATGGATCAAGACTGGGATTGGTCACTCCGTGTGACGGAGAGGTATCTCGGGGCCCACTCGGTAATACAACATCACACACAAGCCTTGCAAGCAATGTGACTAAGTGTAAGTCATGGGATCTTGTATTACAGAACGAGTAAAGAGACTTGCCGGTAACGAGATTGAAATAGGTATGCGGATACCGACGATCAAATCTCGGGCAAGTAACTTACTGAAGGACAAAGGGAATGACATACGGGATTATATGAATCCTTGACACTGAGGTTCAACCGATAAGATCTTCGGAGAATATGTAGGATCCAATATGGGCATCCAAGTCCCGCTATTGGATATTGACCGAGGAGTACCTCGGGGCATGTCTACATAATTCTCGAACCCGCATGGTCTGCACACTTAAGGTCCGGCGATGTTTTAATATAGTTGAGTTATATATGTGTGGTTACGAATGTTGTTCGGAGTCCCGTATGATATCACGGACGTCGTGAGGGTTTGCGGAATGGTCCGGAGACGAAGATTGATATATAGGATGACTTCATTTGGTTACCGGGAAGTTTTTGGGCATTACCGGGAATGTACCGGGAGTTACGAATGGGTTCCGAAAGTTCACCGGGAGGGGGGAAACCCTCCCGGGTGGGACAGCCCAATAAGGCCTATGCGCCATAGAGAAAACCAAAGAAAGGAAAAAAAGGAAAAGGTGGGAAGTAAGGGAAGGACTCCACTTTCCAATCCTAGTTGTACTAGGATTGGAGTAGGAGTCCTCCTCCTCCTCTTGGCCGGTGCACCTTGGGGGCATGGCCCTCAAGGCAAGTTCCTCCCCCTCCCTCCTATATATACTCGTGATTTAGGGCTGATTTGACACAACTTTACGATGTGCAGCTCAAATCTAGACACCATAGGTTTACCTCTAGATCGTCTTTCTGCGGAGCTCGGGTGGAGCCCTGCACGAGTAGATCCTTCACCACCACCGGAGCGCCGTCACGCTACCGAGGAACTCATCTAGTTCTTTGTCTTGCTTGCGGGATCAAGAAGGCAGAGATCATCGTCGACCTGTAAGTGTGTTGAACGCGGAGGTGTCATCCGTTCGGCACTAGATCGGAACGGATCATGAGACGGATCGCAAGACGGTTCGTGCAACGGATCACGGGACAGCTCGTGAGACGGATCGCGGGACGGTTCGTGGGATGGTTTGCGGGGCGGATCGAGGGATGTGAGGACGTTCCACTACATCAACCGCGTTTCTTAACACTTCCTGCTGTGCGATCTACAATGGTACGTAGATCCCAATATCCTCTCGTAGATGGACATCACCTTGATAGGTCTTCGTGTGCGTAGGAAATTTTTTGTTTCCCATGCAACGTTCCCCAACAGTGGCATCATGAGCTAGGTTCATGCGTATATGTTATCTCGAATAGAACACAAAGGGTTTTGTGGACGGTGATGTTCGATTTGCTGCCCTCCTTAGTCTTTTCTCGATTCAGCGGTATTGTTGGATTGAAGCGGCCCGGACCGACATTATTTGTACGCTTACGAAAGACCGGTTTCATCGCTTAACATGCTACCTCGTTGCATAAAGATCACTAGCGGGTGTCGTTTTCTTCAACTTTAGTTGAATTGGTTTGGACCGAGGCGGTTCTTGGAGAGGTTAAATAGCAATTTGGACATCTCCGTTGTGGTTATTGCGTAAGTAATATGCGATCTACTAGATACCCATAGCAGCCACGTAAAACATGCAACAACAATTAGAGGACGTCTAACTTGTTTTTGCACGGTATGCTTGTGATATGATATGGCCATATCATGTCACTTATGAATTGCCGGTGATGTTAATCCTTTTATGCACCTTATTTTGCTTAGAACGACGGTAGCATTATTAGGTGATCTCTCACTAAAATTTCAAGACGAAATTGTGTTCTCCCCGGCTGTGCACCGTTGCGACATTTCGTCGTTTTGAGACACCACGTGATGATCGGGTGTGATAGACTCCACGTTCACATACAACGGGTGCAAAACAGTTGCACACACGAAACACTCGGGTTAAACTTGACGAGCCTAGCATGTGCAGACATGGCCTCGGAACACAAGAGACCGAAAGGTCGAGCATGAATCGTATAGTTGATATGATTAGCATAGAGATGCTTACCACTGAAGCTATACTCAACTCACGTGATGATCAGACTTGAGTTAGTGGATTTGGATCATGTACCACTCAAATGACTAGAGAGATGTACTTTTTGAGTGGGAGTTCGTAAATAATATGATTAATTGAACTAATTATCATGAACATAGTCTAATGGTCTTTGCGAATTACGATGTAGCTTGCGCTATAGCTCTACTGTTTTTTATATGTTCCTAGAGAAAGTTTAGGTGAAAGTTGATAGTAGCAACTTTGCGGACTGAGTCTGTAAAACTGAGGATTGTCCTCATTGCGCATCCTCATTGCTGCGCAAAAGGCTTAGGCCCCGCTTGGAATCCCAGTAAAATTTTACAATTGTATATTGATTACCACTTTATATTACTGAAGATCGGTAAAATACAACCCGATATACAAGTGAGGTCTCGGATGTGCTTGGTTCGTCTTATTTCTCGTCCCCATCCAGGCACTCGCCATCGGGCACACGCGCCGGTGCCAGGACGGACAGCGTCGTGCATGCATGCGCCGTGAAGAGCCAGGCCGCGAGGACGGGGCAGCGGCGGCCATGGTCGAGAGAGCCCGGACCGCCACCAGCCTCGCACGCCAGAGCCACGCCGCCGAAGAGCTCCGTGGAGAGGTCGAGGCGGCAGGGCGGTCCATGCGCCGCAAAGAGCCAGGCCGCGAGGACGGGGCAGCAGCGACCCCGGTCGAGAGAGCCCGGACCACCGCCCGCCTCGCACGCCACGGCCACGCCGCCGAAGAGCTCCGCGGAGAGGTCGAGGACAGGGATTGCGTCTGCGTGAGCGGGAACGAGGAGACGTCGGAGTCTTGGACGGGGGCGAGGAGCGCGATGAGAACCGCGGCGGCCGCGATGTGAGGAGGTGGAGGTGGCGGTGGCGGTGGGCAAGCGGCAAGCAGATATCCTGCTCTGGATACAGATCAAAAACGATGGATGGAGGAGTGTTTACAAAACACGCGGATTGCAAGCAGATTACAACTGTAATGCAAAACCAAGTGTAAAGTTTACAATGCAAAAACGTTATTCCAAGTAGATCCTCCGGTTTCGGTTACAGAGGTATTTTTTCCGCTTGTAATCTGGTGCAAAACAGCGAACCAAGCGCAGCCTTATGTCCTTAATGCACCACTCGGTGTGCTGCACCTTGAGCGTCGTCTGTGGTTGTTGCAAACATCTGACATACGCGTTTTTGATGACTACGTGATAGTTTAGTGTGTAATACTTAATGGCTTAGAAGCAAGGCGTCAAAGACGTTTTTGAAACATCGCGGAACATAAGAGATGTTCTAAGAGATGAAATTGAGATTTCATGCTCATGCCCTTGTTGAGAGGTAAGAGACCTCCGACAAGATTCTTTGTCTGCTAAGTAAAGGAGAAAAGCTCAAATCATTGAGCATGTTTTCAGATTGTCTGGGTACAACAATCGCTTGAATCAAGTGGGAGTTAATCTTCCAGATAAGATAGTGATGGTTCTCCAAAGTCACTGCCACTAAGCTGCTAGAGCTTTGTGATGAACTACAACATATCAAGGATAGATATGATGATCCTTGAGCGATTCACAATGTTTGACACTGCGAAAGTAGAAATCGATAAGGAGCATCAATTGTTGATGGTTAGTAAAACCACTAGTTTCAAGAAGGGCAAGGGCTAGAAGGGATACTTCATGAAATGGCAAACCAGTTGATGCTCTAGTGAATAAACCCAAGACTGAACCCAAACCCGAGACTAAGTGCTTCTATTATTAGGGGAACGGTCACTAAGGCGGAGCTACCCTAGATGCTTGGTAGATAAGAAGGCTGGCAAAGTCGACAGAAGTATATTGATGTGTGCTTTACTAGTACTCCCAGTAGCACGAGGGTATTGGATACCGGTTTGGTTGCTAAGTGATTAGTAACTCAAAATTAATGCTACGGTATAAATGGAGACTAGCTAAAAGCAAGGTGACGATATGTGTTGGAAGTATTTCCAAGGTTGATGTGATCAAACATCGCACGCTCCCTCTATCATCGGGATTGGTGGTAAAACCTAAATAATTATTATTTGGTGTTTGCGTTGATCATGAACATGATTGGATCGTGTTTATTGCAATACGATTATTCATTTAAAAAACAATAATAGTTATTCTATTTGCTTGAATAATTACCCTCAATGGTTTATTGAATCTCGATCGTAGTGTTACACATGTTCATAAAATTGGTGCCGAAAGACACAAAGTAATAATTATAGTACCACTTAGCTGTGGCACTGCCACTTGAGTCATGTTGGTCTAAAATGCATGAAGAAGCTCCATGTTGATGGATCTTTGTACTCACTCATTTTTGAAACATTTGAGACATGCAAACCATAGATGTTGGTATAAACGCATGAAGAAACTCCATGCGGATGGATCGTTTGGATTCACTTGACTTTGAATCACTTGAGACATGCAAATCATGCCACATGAAACAAGAGAGTAACTTGTTGGGAGTAATACATTTTTTATGTGTGCAGTCCAATAAGTGCTGAGGCACGGAGTGGATATCATTATGTTCTTACTTCACTGACGATTTGAGTACATACAGGAGTATTTACTTGATGAATCACAAGTCTGAAATATTGAAAAGTTCAAAGCTATTTCAGAGTGAAGATTGTCGTGACAAGAGGATAAACTGTCTACGATATGATCATAGAGATAAATATATGAGTTACGAGTTTTTGGTACGCAGTTAAGACAATGTGAAAATTGTTCCGCAGTTCATGCCACCTGGAACACCATAGTGTGATGATGTGTCTGAACGTCATAGCCACGCCCTATTTGATATGGTGCATACTATGATGTCTCTTATCGAATTACCACTATCGTTTATGGGTTATCAAGTAGAGACAAATGCATTCACTTTCAATAGGGCACCGCGTATTTCCATTGCGATGACACAATATAGACTATGGTTTGGAGAAACCTAAGTTGTCGTTTCTTGAAAGTTTGGGGCTGCGATGCTTATGTGAAAAAGTTTCAGTCTGATAAGCTCGAACCCAAAGCGGATAAATGCATCTTCATAGGATATCCAAAATAGTTGGATACATCTCCTATCTCACATCCAGAAGCAAAGTGTTTGTTTCTAGAAACGGGTCCTTTCTCGAGGAAAGGTTTCTCTCGAAAGAATTGAGTGGGAGGGTGGTGGAACTTGATGAGCTAAGTGAACCGTCACTTCAACCAGTGTGTAGTAGGGCATAGGAAGATGTTCCTGTGGCACCTACACCAATTGAAGTGGAAACTGATGATGGTGATCATTGAGCTTCGGATCAAGTTACTACAAACCTCGTAGGTCGACAAGGTCGTGTACTGCTGCAGAATGGTACGGTAACCCTGTCTTGGAGGTTATGTTGTAGAACAACAATGAACCTACGAGCTATGGAGAAGAGATAGTGTGCCTGGATTTCGACAAATGGCTGGAGGCCATGAAATCCGAGAGAGGATCCATGTATGAAAACAAAGTATAGACTTTGAAAGAACTACTTGATGGTCGTAGGACTATTGAGTAAAGATGGATCTTTAAAAGGAAGACAGACGATGATGGTGATAAGTCACTATTAAGAAAAGCTCGACTTGTCGCAAAGATGTTTCCGACAAGATCAAATAGTTGACTACGATGAGACTTTCTCACTCGTAGCGATACTAAAAGTCTGTTAGAATTATGTTAGTACTTGTTGCATTATTAAATATTGCACATAGGATGTCAAAACATTGTTTCCTCGACGGTTTCCTTGAGGAAAGATTGTCTGTGATACAACGAGAAGGTTTTGTCGATCCTAAAGATACTAACAAGTATGCAATCTCCAGCGATCCTTTTATGGACTAGTGCAAGCATCTCGGAGTTGGAATATACGCTTTGATGAGATTATCAAAGCTTTTGGGTTTGTGCAAGGTTTGTGAGAAACTTGTATTTCCAAAGAAGTGAGTGGGAGCACTATAGATTTCTGATAAGTATATGTGGTTGACTTATTGTTGATCAGAAGTAATGTAGAATTTCTGTAAAGCATAAAGGTTTTTGGAAAGGGGTTTTTCAAAGGAAGACCTGGAGAGAGCTACTTGAATATTGAGCATCAAGAACTTTGGACATAGATCAAAATGCTAAACAGAACTTTCAAATGAAATGCATGCCTTGACAAGATTTTAAGGAGTTCAAAATAGATCAGCAAAGAAGGAGTTCTCGGCTGTGTTGTAAGGTGTGAATTTGAGTAAGACTCAAAAGCCTGACCACGGCAGAAGAAAGAGAAAGGACGAAGTTCGGCCCTATGCCTTCGCCGTAGACTCTACAGTATGCCATGCTGTGTACCGCATCTGATGTGTGCCTTGCCACAAGTCTATTAAGAGGTACAAAGAGTGATCCAGGATTAAATCACTGAACAACGGTCAAAGTTATCCTTAGTAACTAATAGACTAAGGAATTTTTCTCGACTATGGAGGTGGTTAAAGAGTTCGTCGTAAAGGGTTACGTTGATGCAAGCTTTGACACTAATCCGAATAACTATGAGTAGTAAAACGGATTCGTATAGTAGAGTAGATATTTGGACTATTTCCGAATAGCACAAGTAGCAGCATCTATAAGATAACATAAAGATTTGTAAAGCACACACGGATCTGAAAGATTCAGAACCGTCGACTAAAACCTCTCTCACGAGCAAGACGTGATCAGACCTCAGAACTATATGGGTGTTGGATTCGTTAAAATCACATGGTGATGTGAACTCGATTATTGACACTAGTGCAAGTGGGAGACTGTTGGAAATATACCCTAGAGGCAATAATAAATTAGTTATTATTATATTTCCTTGTTCATAATAATCGTTATTATCCATGCTAGAATTGTATTGATTGGAAACTCAAATACATGTGTGGATACATAGACAACACACTGTCCCTAGTGAGCCTCTAGTTGACTAGTTCGTTGATCAAAGATGGTCAAGGTTTCCTGGCCATAGGCAAGTGTTGTCACTTGATAACGGGATCACATCATTAGGAGAATCATGTGATGGACAAGACCCAAACTATGAACGTAGCATATTGATCGTGTCGTTTTATTTCTATTGTTTTCTACGTGTCAAGTATTTGTTCCTATAACCATGAGGTCATATAACTCACTGGCACCGGAGGAATGCCTTGTGTGCATCAAACGTCACGACGTAACTGGGTGACTATAAAGGTGTTCTACAGGTATCTCCGAAGGTGTCCGTTGAGTTAGTATGGATCAAGACTGGGATTCGTCACTCCGTGTGACGGAGAGATATCTGGGGGCCCACTCGGTAATACAACATCACACACAAGCCTTGCAAGCAATGTGACTAAGTGTAAGTCACGGGATCTTGTATTACAGAATGAGTAAAGAGACTTGCCGGTAACGAGATTGAAATAGGTATGCGGATACCGACGATCAAATCTCGGGCAAGTAACATACCGAAGGACAAAGGGAATGACATACGGGATTATATGAACACTTGACACTGAGGTTCAACCGATAAGATCTTTGGAGAATATGTAGTATCCAATATGGGCATCCAGGTCCCGCTATTGGATATTGACCGAGGATACATCGGGGCATGTCTACATAGTTATCGAACCCGCAGGGTCAACACACTTAAGGTTCGGCGATGTTTTAATATAGTTGAGTTATATATGTGTGGTTACAGAATGTTGTTCGGAGTCCCGGATGAGATCAGGGATGTCACGAGGGTTTCCGGAATGGTCTGGATACGAAGAATGATATATAGGATGACTTCATTTGGTTACCGGAAAGTTTTCGGGCATTACCGGGAATGTACCGGGAGTGACGAATGGGTTCCGGAAGTTCACCGGGAAGGGGGCAACCCTCCCGTGGGAAGCCCAAAGGACTTATGGGTGGCGCACCAGCCCTTAGTGGGCTTCTGGGATAGCCCAATAAGGCCTATGCGCCATAGAGAAAACCAAACAAAGGAAAAAAAGGAAAAGGTGGGAAGGAAGGGACTTCAGTTTCCAATCCTAGTTGGACTAGGATTGTAGTAGGAGTTCTCCTCCTCCTCTTGGCCAGCGCACCTTGGGGGCTTGGCCCTCAAAGCAAGTTCCTCCCCCTCCCTCCTATATATACTGGTGATTTAGGGCTGATTTGACACAACTTTGCCACGTGCAACTCAGATCCAGACACCATAGTTTTACCTCTAGAAGGTATTTCTGCGGAGCTTGGGCGGAGCCCTGGAGGAGTAGATCCTTCACCACCACCGGAGTGCCGTCACGCTGCCGGGGAACTCATTTACTTCTCCATCTTGCTTGCTGGATCACGAAGGCCGAGATCATCGTCGAGCTGTACGTGTGCTGAACGCGGAGGTGCCGTCCGTTCGGCACTAGATCGGAACGGATCGTGAGACGGATCGCAAGACCGTTCGTGCAACGGATCGCTGGACTGTTTGTGGGACGGATCGCGGGACGGTTCGTTGGACGGTTCGCGGGGCGGATCGAGGGACGTGAGGGCGTTCCACTACATCAACCGCGTTTCTTAACGCTTCCTGTTGTGCGATCTACAAGGGTACGTAGATCCCAATATCCTCTCGTAGATGAACATCACCCTGATAGGTCTTCGTGTGCGTAGGAAATTATTTGTTTCCCATGCAACTTTCCCCAATAGTTTTACCTTACACGAATGAAAAGACACGTTCTAAGTATAGAACTTGTAGAGCATGTCCACATTCGAGGTTCTAAGCTCTTCCACTCCATTCTCGAGTTTGTATAATCGATAAGCTCTATTGTGCAGGACTTTGGAGATGATATAGGGTCCTTGCCACGTAGGTGCCAGCTTATGGGGGTTTTCTTGGTCGAGTCGGAGGACCAAGTCTCCCTCCTGAAAAGCTCAGCCTCCGATTTGTTTGTCGTGGTAGCGCCTCATGTCTTGATGGTACAGTGTGTACCGAATGAGGGCTAGCTCTCTCTCCTCTTCCAAGAGATCCAAATTGTCTTGTCGTGCTGCTTCAGCTTCAACTTCATTGTACTGCTCCACTTAGCGGGAGTTGTGATGTAAGTCACTCGACAGAACAACTTCAGACCCATACACCATAAAGAAAGGAGTATGCTTGGTTGAATGATTCGGAGTCATCCGCATACCCCACAAGACATATGGTAATTCTTCTACCCATGCGCCCACAGTGTACTTGAGATCTCTCATCGGTCGGGGCTTTAGTCCCCGTAGTATCATGCTATTCACTTGTTTTTCCTGCCCATTCGATTGCGGGTGAGCGAGGAGGCATAATTGACCTGAGTGCCCTAAGAGTGACAGAACTCGCGAAAATCGTCCGAGTTGAAATTAGTCCCGTCGTCGGTGATGATATCGTGAGGAACTCCGAATCTGAAGATAAACTACCGAATGAAGCTCGTGGTCGTCGCTAAATCAACGCTTTTGATGGGCTTCGCTTCAACCCACTTGGTGAACTTATCCACCGCGACTAGCAGGTGGATTAATCCACTTGTCCCAGTTTATAAAGGGCCAACCATGCTGGGACCCCACACGACGAATGGCCAGGTGAGCGGAATTGTTTCCAGCTGAATTACAGCGAGCATGGTGGGCGAATTGGGATGAGGCAGTCACCGTCGTCTACGGGGCAAGCTACCTCCACGCACTCGGGAAAATAAGTCTAGACCATGGGGAAAGTCGGTCCTCAACGCACTACTAGACAATCCATGCCCCATACACTTCGTCCCGCCGGACACCATTGCCACACACAACCTTAGAGCTTGTTGGGTTGTCCGGCAAGTCGCTAAAAGCGGGGAAGAAATCCTCCAGACATCAAGTCAAAAAGAAACAGGGGCACTACCGAGTACCAGTGCAGAGATCCTAATGATATATTGTCGTATCTTCGGGACACATGCCAGGTGTGGCTTATGGAGGTGAGAGCAGGGCCGTCGTGGAGATCCAGAACGGACTGGGCAACAACACGCGGTGGTTTACAGGTTCGGGCACTCTTGTGGATGTAACACCCCTACTCCTGCATGTGTGATGTATATGGAGAGTATATGGTTGTACATGGTGCTCCTTGAGCTGTCTCGAGGAAGAAGAAGGCGGTTGGGAGCTCTCCTCCTCTCGTGGATAGTGGGGAACGAGGGAGTGGGGGAGGTAGGGAGAATCCTCCCCTCCTGCATGTGTGCCCATGGGCTGGCACCCTGGGTCGCCTTATAAAGGGGTGCCCAGGGGGCAAAGGGTGGCCCATGTTGCGTAACTTTACTGTTGGACATGATGGGTGAGGGGGGCACATGGCCTAACTTCACTGTTGGAGGTGACGGGTGCGCAGTGATGTAGACTGGACTACTGGGGCGCAGTGATGCAGGCTGGAGCGTCCTCGCGTCGTGTCTGATGGGACGTTGGAGCTGACTATGCTGGGCTCCACCCGGACTAGTTTCCAGGTGGACGGGTTCCAGCCGGACAGGTCTCCAGCCGCACGGGTTCCAGCCGGACATATTCCAGCCAAACGGATCTCCAGCTGGACGGGTCTCCAACTGGACACGTTCTAGTCTGACGGGTTCCAGCCGAACGAGTCCCATTCGGACGGTTCTCCAGCTGGACAAGTCTCCAGCCAGACGGGTCTCCATCCGCATAGGCCCGAGCCGATAGTCGTACAGCCGACAGCCAGAGAGGTCTCGAGCCGGCAGCTGGACAGGTCTTGAGCCGACAGTCGGCCAGGTCTCCAGCCCGCAGCCGGCATGTCTCTAGCCAGTAGCTAGCACGTTTCTAGCCAGCGGCGCGACAAGTCTTCTATCATCACTCCTTTGATCGTCTTTGTTGATTCGCGGGGTATGGCATATAGGGGGCAATTCCCCGATGTTTTAAAACGTTGTATTGTCTCCTTTAGCCTACCCACGGGTTATCCCCTTGACAGTAGCCTTTGAGCCTCCGCGGGATTCGAAGATCGGGCGGAGGCTTTTTGTTGTTGTCGTAGAAAATGGTGGCATCGAAACACGACCAGGTGCGGGTGAGGAATCCACCGGCTCTTGTGTGCAGGGCACCGCCATGCGCGGACGCAGAATCCGGTGGCTCTTGCGCATGAAGCGCTACCGTGTGTGGACGCAGAGTCCACTCGCTCTTGTGCACGAGGCACTGTCATGCACGAACGCGGAGTCCGGTGGCTCTTGCGCGCGAAGCGCTACCGTGTGTGGATGCGGAGTCCACTGGCTCTTGTGCACGAGGCACTGTCATGCACGAACGCGGAGTCCGGTGGCTCTTGTGTGCGAAGCGCTGCCGTGCGTGGACGCATAGTACACTGACTCTTGTGCGCGGGGCACTGCCGTGCGCGGACGCGGAGTCCCTTGGCTCTTGCGCGTGAAGCGCTGCCGTGCGCGGACACTGAGTCCACTGACTATTGTGTGCGAGGAATTGCCATGCGCGAACGCAGAATCTGGTGGCTCTTGCTCGCGAAGCACTGCCGTCCGTGGATGTGGAGTCCACTGGCGATTGTGCGTGGGGCACTGCCATGCGCGGACGCGGAGTCCAGTGGCTCTTGTGCACGACGCGCTGCCGTGCATGGATGCAGAGTCCATTGGCTCTTGTGCGCAGGGCACTACCATTGTGGTCACCGAGATTACTGATTTCGTCCAGCTGCGGGCTGCAGCGGCAAGCGCTTTCTTCTAGTGGGGGTGCGCGAGCGCACCCACTCGGCATAGCCTCCGATATTCAGGCCAGTTGCGCGTCTGCGTGGCAGCCGGGCCAAATCTTTTTCTTCTTATTTTTTCTTGTGCCCTCTACTGAGGCTGACATGGATGACATAGCTTTCTTCCAGTGGGGACGTGTCGGCGCATCCACTGGGTGTAGCCTTCGAGCCACCGGGCGACTCGAAGAGTCATGCAGAGGCTTCTTGTTGTTGTTGTAGCAAAAATGTTTCCGATGGCGATCGGCTGCGGGCTGCAGCCGGCGTAGCTTTCTTCCAATGGGAGTGTGCCAGCGCACCCACTGGGTGTAGCCTTCGAGCTTCCGCGCGACTCGAAGAGTCATGCGAAGGCCTCTTCCTGTTGATGTAGCAATAAGTTGCCGATGGCGGCCGGCTGCGGGCTATAGCCGACGTAGTTGTCTTCTAGCGGGGCGTTCTAGCGCACCCACTGGGTGTAGCCTCCGAGCCTCCTGGTCACTCAAAGAGTTATACGGAGGCTTCTTGCTGTTGATGTAGAAAAAAGGTTGCCGATGGTGGATGGCTGCGGACTGCAGCCGGCGTAGCTGTCTTCCAGTGGGAAGGCTCAAGCCGGACAGGTTCCAGATGGCAGCCAAACATGCGATGGAGGTTCTCCACGAAGACGGTCGTGCAAGAGACAAAGTTAGTGAGTGCAGAGTTATCAAATATTTAACTTTTGCCTTGCAAGTTTTATGTGAGTGGAATGTCGACTCGGTGTCGTCTAAGCCCCTTGGGTCATTTCATGTCCCCTTAGCTCTTTCGCTTTTGCTCTTGCAAGCAGGACAACCACGATACGGTTTGTAGCTGAGACGAAGAGTGGGCCGAAGAGGGGAGCGCACAGTACTGTGACTCTGGGAGCAGGCTCGGCCAGGTAGAAATTTTATGAAGGAAATGGCTAGTTCGCCCAAGTCGTTTACTCCCTGGACGTTGTTCGCGAGGTGACCTCCAGCTTTTGCTCTTGCTAGCCAGACAGCCGCGATACAGTCTGTAGTTGAGATGAAGAGTGGGCCTTCGGTACCGTAGACGCTACAAGCTCCGTCTGTGGGGAGGAGCGAATCGGGCCAAACGGCCAGCACCCGGGCTGAGAGTAGCTCGTGCCGGGTGAGCAGCAAAGTAGCTGAAACGCATGCGGTGATGGCCCCCGAGTGTCGTTCGGGGTATTTTCTTTTACGCGCGGTGCGAGGATGCATGGACGGAAGCTCACATTGCTTCCGTGTAGGCGAGGTGATTGTTTTCGATGAGAGCCGGCGTGACTTTCTATGAGCAGAGTGTGTCGGTGCATCCACTCGGTGTAGTCGTCGATCCCATAGCGGGCGGCGGTTGTTCCAACGAGTCAGACTAGACTGACCGGCCGTCGAAGCGGATGGGCGATCGGGCCGGCCCGGTGTTGAGTTTGGCGGGAGGACTGGCCAGGCAATGACGCAGGCAGGCCAGGCGACCGAGCGGGGACGCTGCTCGTTTTCTCGGGAGCAACATTTTCTGACTTCTCTTGACTGGAATTTTCTTGCCATCCCTTTTCTTTTCCATGCCGGCCGAGGGAGCAAGGGACAAAGTCAGCGCCGGCTGGGGGAGGCGAGCCAGCATGGGCAGACGTGGCAGGGCCTTCGGTCGATGCTTCCAGGACGACACGCAGATGCTCCGGGCGCGAAGCCGGCGAAGGAGATGGGCACAGGAGAGCCGGTGATGGAGGCACGCAGGGTCATCGGGCGTGCGAGGGTGATGCGGGACCAGGAGAGAGGCATGGCAACACGGCGCGGAGGTCGGGCTCAGTAGAGCATGCGCGCGCGCAACGCTCGCGAGGAGCAGAGGGGACACGGCGACCCGCGGTGCAGCGGGCACGCGGCCGTGAGGGCGAAGCTGGTGCACAGGCGGGGTTGGCCGTCGCAGACGGAGCTGGCTACGGGCACACGGAGGGCCGGCTGGGCGAGGTGGCCAGCGGACAGGTCCGGACCTGGTGCTGCTCGCGAGGTAGAGCAGTCGACGCGAAATAGTGTGAGGGGCCTATCGCAGTGCCGCATAGCGGGCGGGGCTGGTGCAGGCCGCGAGCATCGGGCTGGCAGTGCACGTCGGTGGAGCTCCGCAACGCGGAGGCATGACCTTGAGCTTGGTGGAGTCAGGCGCGGCGGGAGCCGGCCCGGGGCGCACGCGGGCGACCCGATTGACAAGCAAGGTAGAGCCGGCGCACGACAAGACGGACGGGGACACGCGGGAGCTGCAAGCCGGCACATGGCGACGCAGCGGCTGGCCGTGCAGAGGCGGCAGAGGGGAGTGAGGCGATGACCGCATGCCCGTCGTTCATGCAGCACGGGGGAACGATCGATCCCGGATGCAGGACGAAGAGGCGAAGCCGCGTGCGTCCGGCCGACTAGACTCGCACAGTTGCTAGGCTTGCGCAGCAGGTTAAGCAGCCGACCAAGCAATGGACCAAGTCAGCCGGCCAGCACAACAGCGATCGTCTAGGCAGCGACAAGCGGCCATGCAACCGGCTAGGCGTGGGGCAGGCAGCCGGGATGATGCGGGCGCGGACATATGGTCAGGTCACGCACGAGGCGAGTGTGACTCCGGGACAGAGCCGGCGCGCGCGATGAATTGGGCGGGGCGAGGCTCAGCCAGTCCGGAAGCGAGCTGCAGCGCAGGTGGAGGAGCAGCGGAATAGGGTACGTGGAGCCGCAACAGAGGCATTGGGCGTGCACCATCGGCGGGAGGAATATGGCCGTCATGCCCGCGTCGAAGAGGAAGGAACCGTGGCCGCGCAGCAGGGAGGCCATGATGGTCGACAACATGAGGAGCGCGGCAGGGCAGAGCCAGCGCGTGCGTGCCTTACGGCACGAAGTGTAGTAGAGGAGGCGCGGGCGGTGGGTAGAGCCCCGGGCGCGCGGGCAGAGTGGCACCAGTGCAGGGCCACGGGAGACGAGCGCGCATGGGTGGGACCGGCAGTCGGCAAGCCGGTCGCAGGGTGAGCAGGGCCTCCACCGCAGGAGCCGGCACATGGTGTTGGTGTGGCGCGATTGGAGCCGGAGCGGTGGCCGACTGCGGCGCCCACCAGCGGGAGACGGCTGGTGTGCACGATCGCAATAGCGGGACCCGGTCGGGCCACAAACGGGGCATGGTCGGTGGGCACTAAGGATGCGGCTGGCGCCGGAGGCGAGGCGATGCGGAGCAACACCCGGTGCGAGCGACGCGGAGGTGCGAGTAGGCGAGGAGGCTAGCCCAATGCAAAAGGGCCACGGCACCGCAGCCGGGCTTGGGGCACCGGCGAAGCGGACGAGCACTGGAGGCACGACGCACGTGGCAAGGAAGATGGACGGCTGGCGAGCAGCCACCGGGACGCGGAGCCACGGACCTCAGCAGCGTCGAGGTGGGCTGGCTCCGTGGGTCACCTCATAAAGGGGTTAACAGGGAAGAAAGGATGGCCCAAGTGCTCTAACTTTACAGTTGGACATGATGGGTGAGGGGATCGTGTGGCCTAACTTAACTGTTGAAGGTGATGGGTGCGTAGTAATGCAGACTGGACTGCTGGGGCGCAGGGATGCACGGTACATCGTCCTCGCGTCGTTTATGATGGGACGTTACATCTGACTTCGCTGGGCTAGCCAGATGGGTTTCCAACCGGACAGGTTTCCAACCGGACGGGTTCCACCCAGACACGTCTCCAGTTGAACGGGTTCTAGCCAGATGGGTCTCGAGCCAGACGAGTTCCAACCGGATGGATCTCCAGCCGGATAGGTTCTAGCCGGACGGGTTCTAGTCGGACGGGTCTCCAGCCGGACTGGTCTCCAGCCATACGGGTCTCCATCCGGACAGGCCCCAGCCGGCAGCGGGACGGATCTCCAACCGGACAGGCCCCAGCCGATAGTCGGACTGGTCTCCAAACGGCAGCTAGACAGGTCTCCAGCCGGTAGTCAGCCAAGTCTCCAGCCGGCAGCCGGCCAGGTCTCGAGCCAGTAGCCGGACAAGTCTTCTATCCTCACTCCTTCGATCGTCTTTGTTGATTCGCGGGGTATGGCGTATCGGTGGCAATTCCCCCGATGTTTTAAAACGTTGTATTGTATCCTTTAGCCTACCGGGGGTTATCCCGTCGACAAGATCTTGTAAACATTCTCCTCGACAAATCGACAAAAGAGAGCCTTTCGAGAACTCAATCAAATCAACCATGTACTGGAAGCACACCCCTGGTCGAACACACCTATCACCTTCGACCAAGATGACGAGCCGGCAACAAACACTGGTCGAGCACCTACCGCACTAGTCCTAAGCACCATTGTAGATGCTTTGAGGTTGAGAAAAGTACTCATGGATGGGGGCGGTGGCCTTAACCTCATTTATGAAGACACGCTGGACAAAATGCAGTTTGACCGATCTTGGATCGGCCAAAGCTCAACCACCTTCCGAGGCATAGTCCCCGGTAAATAAGCATGCTGCATAGGATGCGTTACACTCGATGTCTTATTCGGTACCCCCGATAACTACCGACCAAGGAGCTCCTTTTCCACATTGTACCATTCCGCAGTGGCTACCATGCCCTGCTGGGACGGGAGGCTTTCACAAAATTGCAAGCAATACCACATTACGGGTATATGAAGCTAAAAATGCCAGGGCCAAACGGTATAATCACAATAAAAAGTAATCCTCATAGGGCGCACCGGGACGAAAACAAGACGGCATCCCTAGCCTTGGTGGTGTTGGCCGAAACCCTGGTCGCGGAAGAACTAATAGCCCTGCGGGCCGCAGTGGACAAAGATGACGTAATCCTGGACAAACAACCGAAATGTACATCCTTCATGCCTGCGAACAGAACTATAATATTCCAGGTACACCCAATGGATACGAGTAAAACAACGTCCATTGGAGCCCACCTCGAACCCGGAGTAGACGGAGCACTATGTGCCTTCTTACGCGAGAACTGGGACATATTTTCCTAGCACCCTTCAAACACGCCAGGGATCCCGAGGGGGCTGGCAGAACACAGCCTGAACATAATACCAGGCTTCAAACCGGTCAAGCAAACCCTGCAACGATTTTTTGAACCTAAGCATCAAGCCATGGGGGAAGACCTGGCCAACCTATTGGAGGTCGGATTCATCTGGGACATTAAACACCCCAACAGGCTAACAAATTTGGTCATGGTACCAAATAAGGATCAGTCCTGGCAGCTATGCGTCAATTTCAAAGACCTTAATAAAGCTTGACCAGAGGACCCATTCCCGATACCTCAAATATATCAGATCATCGATGCAACAGCCGTACATGACTCCCTGTGTTTTCTCGACACCTACTCCGAATACCACCAGATCAAAATGAAGGAATCCGACCTCGCGGCAACTGCCTTCATAGCTCCATACGGGTCGTTGTGCTTCAATACAATGCCCTTCGGGTTAAAAATGTAAGCGCCACTTACCAGCCCATGATCCAGACATGTTTGGAGAAACAAATTGGCAAAATCATGGAGGCATACGTGGACGATGTTGTCGCTAAGACCCGCCATGTTAGCCAACTGGTAGACGACCTACGAGAAACATTTGCCACCCTACGGGCATAAAACATTAGGGTTATTCCGGACAAATGTATCTTCAGAGTCCTAGCCGGCAAACTCCTTGGGTTTATTGTGTCGCAAGGCGGAATTAAGGTCAATCCATCCAAAATCCAAGCAGTGTCCAAACTAGCTATCCTGACAGAGCTACTGCATGTCAAAAAATTGGCACGCTGCATGGCGGCTTTAAGCTGGTTCATCTCTCGCCTCGGTGAGAAGGACCTCCCATTCTATAGGTTGCAGAAGAAGACTAAATATTTCCAATGTACCAAGGAGGCCGCGACTGCCTTGCAGGAAATCAAAATGTTGCTAGCCAGCAACCCCATACTCGTTCCGCTTTACCCAGCAGAATCGATGTTGCTATACATCATAACCACTAACCAGGTGGTCGGCGCGGTCCTTGGCATGGAACGAGAGTCCGAAGGTCACAATTTACGGGTACAAAGACCCGTCTACTATGCATCTGAGGTGTTTACCCCATGTAAGACTAGATACCCAGACTACCAGAACATCGCCTACACAGTGTTCACAGCGTCGCACAAACTCAGACATCACTTTTAGGAGTGTACAATCACGGTGACATCGAAAGTACCCCTGAACGATATAATCAACAACAAGGATGCCATGGGATGGATTGCCAAGTGGGCCATCGAACTCTTGCCGTTTGAGATCACCTATAAGCCACGGAGAGCCATCAAATCTCAAGTGCTGGCTTACTTCGTCGCAAAATGGACGGAGGCCGAACTACCCAAAGAATACAGTACTTATGCTCATTGGATCATGTACTTCGACGGATCCAAAACCATGGCTAGTCTAGGAGCTGGAGTAATCCTCACATCTCCCAGCAGAGAAAATGTGTGATACGTGTTGTAGATTATGTATGCCAAGTCCAATAATGCAGTTGGATACGAAGGCCTGTTGAACAGTCTCCGGATGGCATTCTCAATGGGCATACAACGGCTTGAGGTACAGTGTGACTCCAACCTCGCCATATCAAAAATTAACGGCGAATTTGATGCCAAAAACCCAAATATGGCAGGATATAGAGATGTCGTCCTCAAAATATCTACACGATTCGAGGGGCTAGAATTCCATCACGTCTCAAGGGATAATAACCAAGCCACCGATGTCCTTGCCCGTTTGGGTACAGCACGCGACCCCGTCAACAATAACATATACCTGGAAAAGCTCTTTAACCCATCTGTGGTGTGGAAGGACGATTCCGGAGGGAAAACAACCGACGGGGCGGATCAAATCATCCCCCCCCCCGCCACAGTATATCCAGACAAAGAAGTCATCGGCAGACCTTCCATTGAGGAAACACCCTAGGCACATGAAGTCATGGCAGTAATCGCTGCATGGACTAAACCGTTCCTTGCCTACCTATTATGCAAGGAGCTCCCTCATAACCAAACTGAGGCACGGCGCATTACCCACCGATCTAAAGCATATAAGGTCCATGAGGGCAAGCCATATAAAAAGTGCACCACCGGAATACTTCAATGGTGCATATCCGAAGAAGAGGGGAAGCAATTATCTGCCGAGGTACACTCCGGCATGGGCGGCCAAAACGCAGCAGTCTGATCCTTGGTGAGCAAGGCCTTCCGAGTTGGTTTCTTTTGGCCCATAGCTCAAGAAGATGCCCACACACTCGTTTAATGATGCAGTGGATGCCAACTATTCGCGAATCAAAGTCATATACCTCATAGAGCCCTTCGAACGATCCCGATCACCTAGCCCTTCGTGGTCTGGGGTCTGTACATGGTCGACCCACTTAAAGGTGGGACCAAGAAAAAGAAATAACTCCTGGTAATGGTCGATAAATTCATCAAGTGGATCGAGGCAAAGCCGGTCAGTTCCGCCAAGGCCAAAGCCGTCATCGATTTTATATCTGGCATCGTGCACCGTTATGGTGTCCTACATAGCATAATAACTGACAATGGATCCAATTTCACCGCCCAGGAGTTGAAGGACTGGTGTGCAAATGTGGGCATCAAGCTCGATTACGCCTCAGTATATCACTCACAAACCAATGGCCAAGTCGAACAAGCTAACGGACTCATCATGAGTGGCACTAAACCACGCTTGGTATGCTCTCTTGCAAAATCAGACTACCATTATTGGGTGGAGGAACTCGATTCCGTGTTATGGGGCATGCATACCACCCCAAACCGTTCCATAGGATACACGCCATTTTTATGGTATAAGCGGTCCTTCCTTGTGATATCATCCACGAAACACCTCGTGTGAGTATGTATGAGGAAAAGGAAGCCGAGCTAGATCAGAAAGACTATCTGGACGCCCTAGAAGGCGAGCGGGACATCGCTCTCGTCCGATCAGCATTTTCCCACCATCAAGCTGGCGCATCATAGCAGAGAAGTTCGAGCTAAGGCGTACAATGCGGGCGAACTAGTGCTTCGCCTACCAGAAAAACAGAAGCATAAACTCCACCCAAAATGGAAAGGAGCCTATCGTCTGCGCAATCCAGGAGACAATCGGGTGGAGCCAAAGCCATGGAACGCGGCTCGCCTTCGGCATTTCTACGACTAGGCTAGCATTTTTCCTCTTGCCTTTTCTTTTTCGAACATTTTTATTTCTTCTTTCTTTGTAGGATCTCCCTAAGATTACCCCCAGGTGAGTTCGGCTTAACCAAACACTACTTTTTTCTGAATACTCATGTAACTTAATACTTCCCAGCACAACACCTCGGGGCTTCACAACGAAGGAGACGAACATGTTTAAACACACCTATCTGGCACAAACCTCGACTTATAGAAAATCCGTGCCATGTTATGCATCAATTGGACTTAAGATCCTTGCAAAGCTGGGTTGCCTCTCTCATGTGCCTATTCTCTATGTTACCAATCTATTCGGCAAGAGAGTAAAGGGAGCAGCTGTGTGATTTGTACTGTCAGTTCGCCTGGATTCATACCTCAGATGGCTGAAGCTGAAAGCTAGCGTTCTTAATATACAAGTGGGTCGGCACCGAACGAGGCCAAACGATCGGCAGTACTAGCTATTGTGTACCTGAGTTATTCTGAGACACATATTAAACACCTACAGGCTATGTATCAACCCGAAAAAAGGAACCCCTAAAGAAACTATTTTATCCATAAGATGTTTCTTACATTTCATCGTGATATAACATACTTAGGGATGTAAGCAGCACGGGACATCCCGCTGGGCCGCCACGCCGCCCCGCATAAAAAAACCGTATAGCGCCGTCGGACTGACCGTGTAGCTTGTTACGGGCTGAAGCGGCTACACCGCTTTGTTCACCGGCTCCCACTTATCCCATATATCCCGCATAACTATCCAAAGAAAAATGAAACCCTCCTTTCCTCTCGATGGATCTTCCCACGCGAGGGAGAGCGAGCGCGAGGATCGGCCGATCCCTCCCCGCCGCCTCGAACTCGATCTCTTCCCCGGACCGCCGGCCGAGGGCGGAAGCTTGGGCGAGCAGGGAGGGGAGTGGGGGCATTGTCGGGAGCAAGTGAGGTGTTGGTTTCTTCCCTCCTCGCTGAGATGGGGTCCCGACTACTCTCAGATTCGTTTCACCAGCAATCCCTTCTTAGCGGACGCATCCTTCGTTCTTGGGTGTAACAACGAGAGGGAGATTCGGTTCGTCTAGTTCCTTTTTAGGTACTAACTGTAGAAGAAACGGGGCAGACCTGCATTGTGCTTGTAATGTTCAGTTGGATAGACTGAACCTGCAGTGAAGCATGCGTGTTGCCCCTGGATGGATTTAACAGGTGCATGTGGGTTAATGCGGTATGCCGCATTATCCCATGCTAATCATAGCGGCGGCTGGCGGCTAGCCGCGAACTCCCGCGTATCCCGCTTTGACCCGCTTAGCCATGTAGTGGACACCCGCATCCTGCCCCGCTTACAACCTGAAACATACTCCCCTCATACCGCATTTGCATGTTCGTACCATATGGCTGGATTGCCTTGTTTTCGGAAATTAATTCCTAATATGACCAGGAATAAAAGTATGAAACACTCTCGGGTTCTTTCACACCATGGGAGGTAGAAGCCGATGGCCGGTTATGACAAATGTTACAAACTTTGATGGGAAGTGTCTTGGCACACATAATATATATATATATATATATATATATATATAAGTTTATTACACATGGTTACACCCTCGGATGGTCGAGGTCATCTATTATAGTGTTTAGAGCACAGTCTTCCTACGATAAGTGGGCAGCCGGCATCACTTGATCGTACACTAGATGTATAGGAACCTCCATGCCATCAGGGCCTGCCGGACCAACTTGGGCCATGTGCTCGGTATCAAGACGAGTAAAGCGGGTCTTCACCATGGTCTAAGCTTCCCAGGCTCCTTCTCGACGGGCTGAAGTCTTCCATGGCTGAAAACGGCTCCGGTCTCTTTTTAAGAGTTCGAATAGTTCAGCCATCCCTTGCGGAGGAGTGTGGTCCGGCCGCATAGCTCGGCTCATACTCCGCATGGCCTTTCAAGCCCGTTCATGAATAGTGGAAAGCTTTTGTAGCATGTTATCTCCGATGGAATCAACTTCTGTCATAGGAAGCCCGATTTAGAGACCTGTTGAAAACAAAACCATCAGAAGTCTTTTAATATCCTTCGTCATTTAAATGATGTATCAAACAAAAAAGTTAGGTATTCCTTCCTTGCCAAATAAACCTCTCTTTAGTTACTGATTTTCTTCGCTGCTCTGCGCCAGTTGAGCTTTTAAAGCTTCAATTTCCTGAGCTTGATTTTTCTTCTCCTCCGTGAGCTGGTTGTTCTCTTCGAGGTACCTTGTCAATACTCGATGACCGGCTTCAAGATAGGACTCGGCATATCTTTGAGATTCTTGAGCCGCGTCTAGATCCCTCTACATATGGTATATGTATTCGCCTGCTACATCACAATGTTTTCGTGTCAGTAATAGGCCTTTTGTAATACATTACGCCATCAACCATTTTAACCTTACCATGAGCTTCCCAGGTAAACTTCTTTACATCCTCGAGCTCCGCCTTACTGGCTTGAACTTCATATCGCATTTGCCACACTTCTTCGGACATTTTTTTATTTTCCTCCTTCAAAGTCTTGGAAAAACAAAATCAATAGTCAGGTTGAGCCTTAACTCGACCGTTCTGACTAAATTAAGGCTCGGGGGCTACTTCACCTAAACTTCGGTTCAAATTACCAAAGGAGCGGTAAAAACACTACTGAAATTCAGAAATTTCCCGTCTGCCATGGCAAAGGCTTTGCCGTCGGTCAGCAGACGGCAAAGTAGACGGTAAAAAAAATTCGGTGAAGACGTTATTTGCCGTCTCCTTTTTCAAAACGGACGGCAAAGAATCTTTGCCATGAGTGGGCAGACGGCAAATTAAATGGGACGACACAGACTGCAACGGCCCCGTTAAGTGTTAACAGCAGGCCTCCTCTCTTTACCATGTGCCATTCCCCCCCTTTGCCATGTGGGGGCTGACGGCAAAGGGGGGAACCAGCCCCCTCTCTCCCCTCTTTGCCTTCTGCCATAACCCCTTTGCCATGTGGGGGCAGACGGCAAAGAGGGGAGAGAGAGGGGGCTGATTCCCCCCTTTGCCATGTGGTGGCAGACGGCAAAGGGGGGGACCAGCCCCCTCTCTCTCCCCTCTTTGTCGTCTGCCATCCCCCCTTTGCCATGTGGGGGCAGACGGCAAAGGGTGGCACCAGCCCCTTTTTAATTTATTTTTTATTATATCCAGCATTTTTAACAATAATCAGGATATATATATATATATATATATATATATATGACATAAATAAATTTCTATCCGTACTCATAACCATATTAAAATAACTTTCATCCATAGTGCATACATATTATGCAAGTTGCATCCGTACCAAACCATATGTTACACCAGTTTCATCCAAATGCATACAAAGTTTCATATATATCCATATACTATAAGTTTCAATACAAGCCATGGTACAAGAAATCATCTTCAAGCATTCCATCAATATAATCCACGCTTCCCATGAAGTGAATGTGATCTGCAAAATGACGAATAAGAAAGTTAGAAGAATAATACTAGATGAAGAAGTGTATATAGGTTATTTCGGAGAGAAATTAGATAAGTATAGGCCATAACTAAGCTAATTATGTCATTTAGGTGGAACCCCAGCTAACTATAGGTCGTTTCGGAGCTAACTTGGGTAAAATAGGTCATTCCGGAGAAAAGTATGCTTATTAAGCCATTTTGGATCTAGCTAGGCTAATTATAGGCCATTTACTACCTAAGTTAGGGGAAATAGGTAATCTTGCA
Organism: Hordeum vulgare subsp. vulgare; assembly: GCF_904849725.1. NCBI lineage: Eukaryota > Viridiplantae > Streptophyta > Magnoliopsida > Poales > Poaceae > Hordeum > Hordeum vulgare. The sequence goes on from NC_058519.1 coordinate 328,342,867, forward strand.
GCTACGTAAGCCTTATTATGTCATCTAGGAGAAAACTTAGCTAACTATAGGTCATTTTTTATTAAATAGGTCATTTTGGAGCTAACTAAACTAATTATGTCATTACGTAGGATAATTAGCCAATTTAGCCTTTCTTGGATGAGTCTAAGCTACATAGAAGAAGAGAAAGAGAAGAAGAAGTAAAAGAAGAAGGAGAAGGAGAAGGAGGAAGAAGGAGGAAGAAGAAGGAGAAGGAGGAGCTCCTTCTCCTTCTTCTCCTCCTTCTTCTCCTTCTTCTTATGCTGCTCCTTCTCCTTCTTCTTCTTCTCTTCTTCTTCTTCTTCCTTCCTTTCATTTTTCCTCTTTCTTCTCCTGTTGTCCCCTTCTTCGGGCTCAATTGGCTAAGAATGCCTTTTTGGAGCTAATTATGTCATTTCGAGGATAATTAGCTAAGTATAGGTCATGTTTTCTTTAATAGACCATTTAGGAGCTAACTAAGCAAATTATGTCATTTGGGTGGAACCCTAGCTAACTATACGTCGTTTCGGAGATAACGTGGGTAAAATAGGTCATTCCAGAGCAAACTATGTTTATTAAGCCATTTTGGATCTAGCTACACTAATTATAGGCCATTTAATACCTTAGTTAGGGGGAATATGTAATCTTGCAGCTACGTAAGCCTTATTATGTCATTTAGGAGAGAACATAGCTAACTATAGGTCATTTTTTATTAAATAGGTCATTTTGGAGCTAGCTAAGCTAATTATGTCATTTCGTAGGATAATTAGCCAATTTAGCCTTTCTTGGATGAGTCTAAGCTACGTAGAAGAAGAGAAAGAGAAGAAGAAGTAAAAGAAGGTGGAGGAGAAGGAGGAGGAGGAGAATGAGAAGGAAGAGGAGAAGAAGAAGAAAAGAAGAAGGAAAAGGAGAAGGAGGAAGAAGGAGGAAGAAGAAGGAGAAGGAGGAGCTCCTTCTCCTTCTTCTCCTTCTTCTTATCCTCCTCCTTCTCCTTCTTCTTCTTCTCTTCTTCTTCTTCTTCCTTCCTTTTATTTTTCCTCTTTTTCTCCTCTTGTCCCCTTCTTCGGGCTAAATTGGCTAAGAATGCCTTTTTGGAGCTAATTATGTCATTTCGAGGATAATTAGCTAAGTATAGGTAATGTTTTATTAAATAGACCATTTATGAGCTAACTAAGCTAATTATGTCATTTAGGTGGAACACTAGCTAACTATACATCGTTTCGGAGCTAACTTGGGTAAAATAGGTCATTCCGGAGCAAACTATGGTTATTAAGCCATTTTAGATCTAGCTAGGCTAATTATAGGCCATTTAATACCTTAAGTAGGGGGAATAGGTCATCTTGCAGCTACGTAAGCCTTATTAGGTCATTTAGGGGAGAACTTAGCTAACTATAGGTCATTTTTTATTAAATAGGTCATTTTGGAGCTAACTAAGCTAATTATGTCATTTCGTAGGATAATTAGCCAATTTAGCCTTTCTTGGATGAGTCTAAGCTACGTAGAAGAAGAGAAAGAGAAGAAGAAGTAAAAGAAGGAGGAGCGGGAGGAGAAGGGGAAGGAAGAGGAGAAGAAGAAAAGAAGAAGGAGAAAGAGAAGGAGGAAGAAGGAGGAAGAAGAAGGAGAAGGGGGAGCTCCTTCTCCTTCTTCTCCTCCTTCTTTCTCCTTCTTCTTCTTCTCTTCTTCTTCTTCTTCCTTCCTTTCATTTTTCCTCTTTCTTCTCCTCTTGTCCCCTTCTTCGGGCTAAATTGGCTAAGAATGCCTTTTTTGAGCTAATTATGTCGTTTCGAGGATAATTAGCTAAGTATAAGTCATCTTTTATCAAATAGACCATTTAGGAGCTAACTAAGCTAATTATGTCATTTGGGTGGAACCCTAGCTAACTATAGGTCGTTTCGGAGCTAACTTGGGTAAAATAGGTCATTCCGGAGCAAACTATGCTTATTAAGCCATTTTGGATCTAGATAGGCTAATTATAGGCCATTTAATACCTAAGTTAGGGGGAATAGGTCATCTTGCAGCTACGTAAGCCTTATTATGTCATTTAGGAGAGAACTTAGCTAACTATAGGTCATTTTTTATTAAATAGGTCATTTTGGAGCGAACTAAGCTAATTATGTCATTTCGTAGGATAATTAGCCAATTTAGCCTTTCTTGGATGAGTCTAAGCTACATAGAAGAAGAAAAAGAGAAGAAGAAGTAAAAGAAGGAGGAGGAGGAGGAGGAGGAGGAGGAGGAGAAGGAGAAGGAAGAGGAGAAGAAGAAGAAAAGAAGAAGGAGAAGGAGAAGGAGGAAGAAGGAGGAAGAAGGAGGAAGAAGAAGGAGAAGGAGGAGCTCCTTTTCCTTCTTCTCCTCCGTCTTCTCCTTCTTCTTATCCTCCTCCTTCTCCTTCTTCTTCTTCTCTTCTTCTTCTTCTTCCTTCCTTTCATTTTTCCTCTTTCTTCTCCTGTTGTCCCCTTCTTCGGGCTCAATTGGCTAAGAATGCCTTTTTGGAGCTAATTATGTCATTTCGAGGATAATTAGCTAAGTATAGGTCATGTTTTCTTTAATAGACCATTTAGGAGCTAACTAAGCAAATTATGTCATTTGGGTGGAACCCTAGCTAACTATACGTCGTTTCGGAGATAACGTGGGTAAAATAGGTCATTCCAGAGCAAACTATGTTTATTAAGCCATTTTGGATCTAGCTACACTAATTATAGGCCATTTAATACCTTAGTTAGGGGGAATATGTAATCTTGCAGCTACGTAAGCCTTATTATGTCATTTAGGAGAGAACATAGCTAACTATAGGTCATTTTTTATTAAATAGGTCATTTTGGAGCTAGCTAAGCTAATTATGTCATTTCGTAGGATAATTAGCCAATTTAGCCTTTCTTGGATGAGTCTAAGCTACGTAGAAGAAGAGAAAGAGAAGAAGAAGTAAAAGAAGGTGGAGGAGAAGGAGGAGGAGGAGAATGAGAAGGAAGAGGAGAAGAAGAAGAAAAGAAGAAGGAAAAGGAGAAGGAGGAAGAAGGAGGAAGAGAAGGAGAAGGAGGAGCTCCTTCTCCTTCTTCTCCTTCTTCTTATCCTCCTCCTTCTCCTTCTTCTTCTTCTCTTCTTCTTCTTCTTCCTTCCTTTTATTTTTCCTCTTTTTCTCCTCTTGTCCCCTTCTTCGGGCTAAATTGGCTAAGAATGCCTTTTTGGAGCTAATTATGTCATTTTGAGGATAATTAGCTAAGTATAGGTAATGTTTTATTAAATAGACCATTTATGAGCTAACTAAGCTAATTATGTCATTTAGGTGGAACACTAGCTAACTATACATCGTTTCGGAGCTAACTTGGGTAAAATAGGTCATTCCGGAGCAAACTATGGTTATTAAGCCATTTTAGATCTAGCTAGGCTAATTATAGGACATTTAATACCTTCAGTAGGGGGAATAGGTCATCTTGCAGCTACGTAAGCCTTATTAGGTCATTTAGGGGAGAACTTAGCTAACTATAGGTCATTTTTTATTAAATAGGTCATTTTGGAGCTAACTAAGCTAATTATGTCATTTCGTAGGATAATTAGCCAATTTAGCCTTTCTTGGATGAGTCTAAGCTACGTAGAAGAAGAGAAAGAGAAGAAGAAGTAAAAGAAGGAGGAGCGGGAGGAGAAGGGGAAGGAAGAGGAGAAGAAGAAGAAAAGAAGAAGGAGAAAGAGAAGGAGGAAGAAGGAGGAAGAAGAAGGAGAAGGGGGAGCTCCTTCTCCTTCTTCTCCTCCTTCTTTCTCCTTCTTCTTCTTCTCTTCTTCTTCTTCTTCCTTCCTTTCATTTTTCCTCTTTCTTCTCCTCTTGTCCCCTTCTTCGGGCTAAATTGGCTAAGAATGCCTTTTTTGAGCTAATTATGTCGTTTCGAGGATAATTAGCTAAGTATAAGTCATCTTTTATCAAATAGACCATTTAGGAGCTAACTAAGCTAATTATGTCATTTGGGTGGAACCCTAGCTAACTATAGGTCGTTTCGGAGCTAACTTGGGTAAAATAGGTCATTCCGGAGCAAACTATGCTTATTAAGCCATTTTGGATCTAGATAGGCTAATTATAGGCCATTTAATACCTAAGTTAGGGGGAATAGGTCATCTTGCAGCTACGTAAGCCTTATTATGTCAATTAGGAGAGAACTTAGCTAACTATAGGTCATTTTTTATTAAATAGGTCATTTTGGAGCGAACTAAGCTAATTATGTCATTTCGTAGGATAATTAGCCAATTTAGCCTTTCTTGGATGAGTCTAAGCTACATAGAAGAAGAAAAAGAGAAGAAGAAGTAAAAGAAGGAGGAGGAGGAGGAGGAGGAGGAGGAGGAGGAGGAGAAGGAGAAGGAAGAGGAGAAGAAGAAGAAAAGAAGAAGGAGAAGGAGAAGGAGGAAGAAGGAGGAAGAAGGAGGAAGAAGAAGGAGAAGGAGGAGCTCCTTCTCCTTCTTCTCCTCCGTCTTCTCCTTCTTCTTATCCTCCTCCTTCTCCTTCTTCTTCTTCTCTTCTTCTTCTTCTTCCTTCCTTTTATTTTTCCTCTTTCTTCTCCTCTTGTCCCCTTCTTCGGGCTAAATTGGCTAAGAATGCCTTTTTGGAGCTAATTATGTCATTTGGAGGATAATTAGCTAAGTATAGGTAATGTTTTATTAAATAGACCATTTATGAGCTAACTAAGCTAATTATGTCATTTAGGTGGAACACTAGCTAACTATACGTCGTTTCGGAGCTAACTTGGGTAAAATAGGTCATTCCGGAGCAAACTATGGTTATTAAGACATTTTGGATCTAGCTAGGCTAATTATAGGCCATTTAATACCTTAGTTAGCGGGAATAGGTCATCTTGCAGCTACGTAAGCCTTATTAGGTCATTTAGTAGAGAACTTAGCTAACTATAGGTCATTTTTTATTAAATAGGTCATTTTGGAGCTAACTAAGCTAATTATGTCATTTCGTAGGATAATTAGCCAATTTAGCCTTTCTTGGATGAGTCTAAGCTACGTAGAAGAAGAGAAAGAGAAGAAGAAGTAAAAGAAGGAGGAGGGGGAGGAGAAGGAGAAGGAAGAGGAGAAGAAGAAGAAAAGAAGAAGGAGAAAGAGAAGGAGGAAGAAGGAGGAAGAAGGAGAAGGGGGAGCTCCTTCTCCTTCTTCTCCTCCTTCTTTCTCCTTCTTGTTCTTCTCTTCTTCTTCTTCTTCCTTCCTTTCATTTTTCCTCTTTCTTCTCCTCTTGTCCCCTTCTTCAGGCTAAATTGGCTAAGAATGCCATTTTTGAGCTAATTATGTCATTTCGAGGATAATTAGCTAAGTATAAGTCATCTTTTATCAAATAGACCATTTATGAGCTAACTAAGCTAATTATGTCATTTGGGTGGAACCCTAGCTAACTATAGGTCGTTTCGGAGCTAACTTAGGTAAAATAGGTCATTCCGGAGCAAACTATGCTTATTAAGCCATTTTGGATCTAGATAGGCTAATTATAGGCCATTTAATACCTAAGTTAGGGGGAATAGGTCATCTTGCAGCTACGTAAGCCTTATTTTGTCATTTAGGAGAGAACTTAGCTAACTATAGATCATTTTTTATTAAATAGGTCATTTTGGAGCTAACTAAGCTAATTATGTCATTTCGTAGGATAATTAGCCAATTTAGCCTTTTTTGGATGAGTCTAAGCTACATAGAAGAAGAAAAAGAGAAAAAGAAGTAAAAGAAGGAGGAGGAGGAGGAGAAGGAGGAGAAGGAGAAGGAAGAGGAGAAGAAGAAAAGAAGAAGGAGAAGGAGAAGGAGGAAGAAGGAGGAAGAAGGAGGAAGAAGAAGGAGAAGGAGGAGCTCCTGCTCCTTCTTCTCCTTCTTCTTATCCTCCTCCTTCTCCTTCTTCTTCTTCTCTTCTTCTTCTTCTTCCTTCCTTTCATTTTTCCTCTTTCTTCTCCTGTTGTCCCCTTCTTCGGGCTCAATTGGCTAAGAATGCCTTTTTGGAGCTAATTAAGTCATTTCGAGGATAATTAGCTAAGTATAGGTCATGTTTTATTAAATAGACCATTTAGGAGCTAACTAAGCAAATTATGTCATTTGGGTGGAACCCTAGCTAACTATACGTCGTTTCGGAGATAACGTGGGTAAAATAGGTCATTCCAGAGCAAACTATGTTTATTAAGCCATTTTGGATCTAGCTACACTAATTATAGGCCATTTAATACCTTAGTTAGGGGGAATATGTAATCTTGCAGCTACGTAAGCCTTATTATGTCATTTAGGAGAGAACATAGCTAACTATAGGTCATTTTTTATTAAATAGGTCATTTTGGAGCTAGCTAAGCTAATTATGTCATTTCGTAGGATAATTAGCCAATTTAGCCTTTCTTGGATGAGTCTAAGCTACGTAGAAGAAGAGAAAGAGAAGAAGAAGTAAAAGAAGGTGGAGGAGAAGGAGGAGGAGGAGAATGAGAAGGAAGAGGAGAAGAAGAAGAAAAGAAGAAGGAAAAGGAGAAGGAGGAAGAAGGAGGAAGAAGAAGGAGAAGGAGGAGCTCCTTCTCCTTCTTCTCCTTCTTCTTATCCTCCTCCTTCTCCTTCTTCTTCTTCTCTTCTTCTTCTTCTTCCTTCCTTTTATTTTTCCTCTTTTTCTCCTCTTGTCCCCTTCTTCGGGCTAAATTGGCTAAGAATGCCTTTTTGGAGCTAATTATGTCATTTCGAGGATAATTAGCTAAGTATAGGTAATGTTTTATTAAATAGACCATTTATGAGCTAACTAAGCTAATTATGTCATTTAGGTGGAACACTAGCTAACTATACATCGTTTCGGAGCTAACTTGGGTAAAATAGGTCATTCCGGAGCAAACTATGGTTATTAAGCCATTTTAGATCTAGCTAGGCTAATTATAGGCCATTTAATACCTTAAGTAGGGGGAATAGGTCATCTTGCAGCTACGTAAGCCTTATTAGGTCATTTAGGGGAGAACTTAGCTAACTATAGGTCATTTTTTATTAAATAGGTCATTTTGGAGCTAACTAAGCTAATTATGTCATTTCGTAGGATAATTAGCCAATTTAGCCTTTCTTGGATGAGTCTAAGCTACGTAGAAGAAGAGAAAGAGAAGAAGAAGTAAAAGAAGGAGGAGCGGGAGGAGAAGGGGAAGGAAGAGGAGAAGAAGAAGAAAAGAAGAAGGAGAAAGAGAAGGAGGAAGAAGGAGGAAGAAGAAGGAGAAGGGGGAGCTCCTTCTCCTTCTTCTCCTCCTTCTTTCTCCTTCTTCTTCTTCTCTTCTTCTTCTTCTTCCTTCCTTTCATTTTTCCTCTTTCTTCTCCTCTTGTCCCCTTCTTCGGGCTAAATTGGCTAAGAATGCCTTTTTTGAGCTAATTATGTCGTTTCGAGGATAATTAGCTAAGTATAAGTCATCTTTTATCAAATAGACCATTTAGGAGCTAACTAAGCTAATTATGTCATTTGGGTGGAACCCTAGCTAACTATAGGTCGTTTCGGAGCTAACTTGGGTAAAATAGGTCATTCCGGAGCAAACTATGCTTATTAAGCCATTTTGGATCTAGATAGGCTAATTATAGGCCATTTAATACCTAAGTTAGGGGGAATAGGTCATCTTGCAGCTACGTAAGCCTTATTATGTCATTTAGGAGAGAACTTAGCTAACTATAGGTCATTTTTTATTAAATAGGTCATTTTGGAGCGAACTAAGCTAATTATGTCATTTCGTAGGATAATTAGCCAATTTAGCCTTTCTTGGATGAGTCTAAGCTACATAGAAGAAGAAAAAGAGAAGAAGAAGTAAAAGAAGGAGGAGGAGGAGGAGGAGGAGGAGGAGGAGAAGGAGAAGGAAGAGGAGAAGAAGAAGAAAAGAAGAAGGAGAAGGAGAAGGAGGAAGAAGGAGGAAGAAGGAGGAAGAAGGAGGAAGAAGAAGGAGAAGGAGGAGCTCCTTCTCCTTCTTCTCCTCCGTCTTCTCCTTCTTCTTATCCTCCTCCTTCTCCTTCTTCTTCTTCTCTTCTTCTTCTTCTTCCTTCCTTTCATTTTTCCTCTTTCTTCTCCTGTTGTCCCCTTCTTCGGGCTCAATTGGCTAAGAATGCCTTTTTGGAGCTAATTATGTCATTTCGAGGATAATTAGCTAAGTATAGGTCATGTTTTCTTTAATAGACCATTTAGGAGCTAACTAAGCAAATTATGTCATTTGGGTGGAACCCTAGCTAACTATACGTCGTTTCGGAGATAACGTGGGTAAAATAGGTCATTCCAGAGCAAACTATGTTTATTAAGCCATTTTGGATCTAGCTACACTAATTATAGGCCATTTAATACCTTAGTTAGGGGGAATATGTAATCTTGCAGCTACGTAAGCCTTATTATGTCATTTAGGAGAGAACATAGCTAACTATAGGTCATTTTTTATTAAATAGGTCATTTTGGAGCTAGCTAAGCTAATTATGTCATTTCGTAGGATAATTAGCCAATTTAGCCTTTCTTGGATGAGTCTAAGCTACGTAGAAGAAGAGAAAGAGAAGAAGAAGTAAAAGAAGGTGGAGGAGAAGGAGGAGGAGGAGAATGAGAAGGAAGAGGAGAAGAAGAAGAAAAGAAGAAGGAAAAGGAGAAGGAGGAAGAAGGAGGAAGAAGAAGGAGAAGGAGGAGCTCCTTCTCCTTCTTCTCCTTCTTCTTATCCTCCTCCTTCTCCTTCTTCTTCTTCTCTTCTTCTTCTTCTTCCTTCCTTTTATTTTTCCTCTTTTTCTCCTCTTGTCCCCTTCTTCGGGCTAAATTGGCTAAGAATGCCTTTTTGGAGCTAATTATGTCATTTTGAGGATAATTAGCTAAGTATAGGTAATGTTTTATTAAATAGACCATTTATGAGCTAACTAAGCTAATTATGTCATTTAGGTGGAACACTAGCTAACTATACATCGTTTCGGAGCTAACTTGGGTAAAATAGGTCATTCCGGAGCAAACTATGGTTATTAAGCCATTTTAGATCTAGCTAGGCTAATTATAGGACATTTAATACCTTCAGTAGGGGGAATAGGTCATCTTGCAGCTACGTAAGCCTTATTAGGTCATTTAGGGGAGAACTTAGCTAACTATAGGTCATTTTTTATTAAATAGGTCATTTTGGAGCTAACTAAGCTAATTATGTCATTTCGTAGGATAATTAGCCAATTTAGCCTTTCTTGGATGAGTCTAAGCTACGTAGAAGAAGAGAAAGAGAAGAAGAAGTAAAAGAAGGAGGAGCGGGAGGAGAAGGGGAAGGAAGAGGAGAAGAAGAAGAAAAGAAGAAGGAGAAAGAGAAGGAGGAAGAAGGAGGAAGAAGAAGGAGAAGGGGGAGCTCCTTCTCCTTCTTCTCCTCCTTCTTTCTCCTTCTTCTTCTTCTCTTCTTCTTCTTCTTCCTTCCTTTCATTTTTCCTCTTTCTTCTCCTCTTGTCCCCTTCTTCGGGCTAAATTGGCTAAGAATGCCTTTTTTGAGCTAATTATGTCGTTTCGAGGATAATTAGCTAAGTATAAGTCATCTTTTATCAAATAGACCATTTAGGAGCTAACTAAGCTAATTATGTCATTTGGGTGGAACCCTAGCTAACTATAGGTCGTTTCGGAGCTAACTTGGGTAAAATAGGTCATTCCGGAGCAAACTATGCTTATTAAGCCATTTTGGATCTAGATAGGCTAATTATAGGCCATTTAATACCTAAGTTAGGGGGAATAGGTCATCTTGCAGCTACGTAAGCCTTATTATGTCAATTAGGAGAGAACTTAGCTAACTATAGGTCATTTTTTATTAAATAGGTCATTTTGGAGCGAACTAAGCTAATTATGTCATTTCGTAGGATAATTAGCCAATTTAGCCTTTCTTGGATGAGTCTAAGCTACATAGAAGAAGAAAAAGAGAAGAAGAAGTAAAAGAAGGAGGAGGAGGAGGAGGAGGAGGAGGAGGAGGAGGAGAAGGAGAAGGAAGAGGAGAAGAAGAAGAAAAGAAGAAGGAGAAGGAGAAGGAGGAAGAAGGAGGAAGAAGGAGGAAGAAGAAGGAGAAGGAGGAGCTCCTTCTCCTTCTTCTCCTCCGTCTTCTCCTTCTTCTTATCCTCCTCCTTCTCCTTCTTCTTCTTCTCTTCTTCTTCTTCTTCCTTCCTTTTATTTTTCCTCTTTCTTCTCCTCTTGTCCCCTTCTTCGGGCTAAATTGGCTAAGAATGCCTTTTTGGAGCTAATTATGTCATTTCGAGGATAATTAGCTAAGTATAGGTAATGTTTTATTAAATAGACCATTTATGAGCTAACTAAGCTAATTATGTCATTTAGGTGGAACACTAGCTAACTATACGTCGTTTCGGAGCTAACTTGGGTAAAATAGGTCATTCCGGAGCAAACTATGGTTATTAAGACATTTTGGATCTAGCTAGGCTAATTATAGGCCATTTAATACCTTAGTTAGCGGGAATAGGTCATCTTGCAGCTACGTAAGCCTTATTAGGTCATTTAGTAGAGAACTTAGCTAACTATAGGTCATTTTTTATTAAATAGGTCATTTTGGAGCTAACTAAGCTAATTATGTCATTTCGTAGGATAATTAGCCAATTTAGCCTTTCTTGGATGAGTCTAAGCTACGTAGAAGAAGAGAAAGAGAAGAAGAAGTAAAAGAAGGAGGAGGGGGAGGAGAAGGAGAAGGAAGAGGAGAAGAAGAAGAAAAGAAGAAGGAGAAAGAGAAGGAGGAAGAAGGAGGAAGAAGGAGAAGGGGGAGCTCCTTCTCCTTCTTCTCCTCCTTCTTTCTCCTTCTTGTTCTTCTCTTCTTCTTCTTCTTCCTTCCTTTCATTTTTCCTCTTTCTTCTCCTCTTGTCCCCTTCTTCAGGCTAAATTGGCTAAGAATGCCATTTTTGAGCTAATTATGTCATTTCGAGGATAATTAGCTAAGTATAAGTCATCTTTTATCAAATAGACCATTTATGAGCTAACTAAGCTAATTATGTCATTTGGGTGGAACCCTAGCTAACTATAGGTCGTTTCGGAGCTAACTTAGGTAAAATAGGTCATTCCGGAGCAAACTATGCTTATTAAGCCATTTTGGATCTAGATAGGCTAATTATAGGCCATTTAATACCTAAGTTAGGGGGAATAGGTCATCTTGCAGCTACGTAAGCCTTATTTTGTCATTTAGGAGAGAACTTAGCTAACTATAGATCATTTTTTATTAAATAGGTCATTTTGGAGCTAACTAAGCTAATTATGTCATTTCGTAGGATAATTAGCCAATTTAGCCTTTTTTGGATGAGTCTAAGCTACATAGAAGAAGAAAAAGAGAAAAAGAAGTAAAAGAAGGAGGAGGAGGAGGAGAAGGAGGAGAAGGAGAAGGAAGAGGAGAAGAAGAAAAGAAGAAGGAGAAGGAGAAGGAGGAAGAAGGAGGAAGAACGAGGAAGAAGAAGGAGAAGGAGGAGCTCCTGCTCCTTCTTCTCCTTCTTCTTATCCTCCTCCTTCTCCTTCTTCTTCTTCTCTTCTTCTTCTTCTTCCTTCCTTTCATTTTTCCTCTTTCTTCTCCTGTTGTCCCCTTCTTCGGGCTCAATTGGCTAAGAATGCCTTTTTGGAGCTAATTAAGTCATTTCGAGGATAATTAGCTAAGTATAGGTCATGTTTTATTAAATAGACCATTTAGGAGCTAACTAAGCAAATTATGTCATTTGGGTGGAACCCTAGCTAACTATACGTCGTTTCGGAGATAACGTGGGTAAAATAGGTCATTCCAGAGCAAACTATGTTTATTAAGCCATTTTGGATCTAGCTACACTAATTATAGGCCATTTAATACCTTAGTTAGGGGGAATAGGTCATCTTGCAGCTACGTAAGCCTTATTATGTCATTTAGGAGAGAACTTAGCTAACTATAGGTCATTTTTTATTAAATAGGTCATTTTGGAGCTAACTAAGCTAATTATGTCATTTCTTAGGATAATTAGCCAATTTAGCCTTTCTTGGATGAGTCTAAGCTACGTAGAAGAAGAGAAAGAGAAGAAGAAGTAAAAGAAGGTGGAGGAGGAGGAGGAGGAGAATGAGAAGGAAGAGGAGAAGAAGAAGAAAAGAAGAAGGAAAAGGAGAAGGAGGAAGAAGGAGGAAGAAGAAGGAGAAGGAGGAGCTCCTTCTCCTTCTTCTCCTTCTTCTTATCCTCCTCCTTCTCCTTCTTCTTCTTCTCTTCTTCTTCTTCTTCCTTCCTTTTATTTTTCCTCTTTCTTCTCCTCTTGTCCCCTTCTTCGGGCTAAATTGGCTAAGAATGCCTTTTTGGAGCTAATTATGTCATTTCGAGGATAATTAGCTAAGTATAGGTAATGTTTTATTAAATAGACCATTTATGAGCTAACTAAGCTAATTATGTCATTTAGGTGGAACACTAGCTAACTATACGTCGTTTCAGAGCTAACTTGGGTAAAATAGGTCATTCCGGAGCAAACTATGGTTATTAAGCCATTTTGGATCTAGCTAGGCTAATTATAGGCCATTTAATACCTTGGTTAGGGGGAATAGGTCATCTTGCAGCTACGTAAGCCTTATTAGGTCATTTAGTAGAGAACTTAGCTAACTATAGGTCATTTTTTATTAAATAGGTCATTTTGGAGCTAACTAAGCTAATTATGTCATTTCGTAGGATAATTAGCCAATTTAGCCTTTCTTGGATGAGTCTAAGCTACGTAGAAGAAGAGAAAGAGAAGAAGAAGTAAAAGAAGGAGGAGGGGGAGGAGAAGGAGAAGGAAGAGGAGAAGAAGAAGAAAAGAAGAAGGAGAAAGAGAAGGAGGAAGAAGGAGGAAGAAGAAGGAGAAGGGGGAGCTCCTTCTCCTTCTTCTCCTCCTTCTTTCTCCTTCTTCTTCTTCTCTTCTTCTTCTTCCTCCTTCCTTTCATTTATCCTCTTTCTTCTCTTCTTGTCCCCTTCTTCGGGCTAAATTGGCTAAGAATGCCTTTTTTGAGCTAATTATGTCATTTCGAGGATAATTAGCTAAGTATAAGTCATCTTTTATCAAATAGACCATTTAGGAGCTAACTAAGCTAATTATGTCATTTGGGTGGAACCCTAGCTAATTATAGGTCGTTTCGGAGCTAACTTGGGTAAAATAGGTCATTCCGGAGCAAACTATGCTTATTAAGCCATTTAGGATCTAGATAGGCTAATTATAGGCCATTTAATACCTAAGTTAGGGGGAATAGGTCATCTTGCAGCTATGTAAGCCTTATTATGTCATTTAGGAGAGAACTTAGCTAACTATATGTCATTTTTTATTAAATAGGTCATTTTGGAGCTAACTAAGCTAATTATGTCATTTCGTAGGATAATTAGCCAATTTAGCCTTTCTTGGATGAGTCTAAGCTACATAGAAGAACAAAAAGAGAAGAAGAAGTAAAAGAAGGAGGAGGAGGAGGAGGAGGAGGAGGAGAAGGAGAAGGAAGAGGAGAAGAAGAAGAAAAGAAGAAGGAGAAGGAGAAGGAGGAAGAAGGAGGAAGAAGGAGGAAGAAGAAGGAGTCTTCTCCTTCTTCTCCTCCGTCTTCTCCTTCTTCTTATCCTCCTCCTTCTCCTTCTTCTTCTTCTCTTCTTCTTCTTCTTCCTTCCTTTTATTTTTCCTCTTTCTTCTCCTCTTGTCCCCTTCTTCGGGCTAAATTGGCTAAGAATGCCTTTTTGGAGCTAATTATGTCATTTCGAGGATAATTAGCTAAGTATAGGTAATGTTTTATTAAATAGACCATTTATAAGCTAACTAAGCTAATTATGTCATTTAGGTGGAACACTAGCTAACTATACGTCGTTTCGGAGCTAACTTGGGTAAAATAGGTCATTCCGGAGCAAACTATGGTTATTAAGCCATTTTGGATCTAGCTAGGCTAATTATAGGCCATTTAATACCTTAGTTAGCGGGAATAGGTCATCTTGCAGCTACGTAAGCCTTATTAGGTCATTTAGTAGAGAACTTAGCTAACTATAGGTCATTTTTTATTAAATAGGTCATTTTGGAGCTAACTAAGCTAATTATGTCATTTCATAGGATAATTAGCCAATTTAGCCTTTCTTGGATGAGTCTAAGCTACGTAGAAGAAGAGAAAGAGAAGAAGAAGTAAAAGAAGGAGGAGGGGGAGGAGAAGGAGAAGGAAGAGGAGAAGAAGAAGAAAAGAAGAAGGAGAAAGAGAAGGAGGAAGAAGGAGGAAGAAGGAGAAGGGGGAGCTCCTTCTCCTTCTTCTCCTCCTTCTTTCTCCTTCTTGTTCTTCTCTTCTTCTTCTTCTTCCTTCCTTTCATTTTTCCTCTTTCTTCTCCTCTTGTCCCCTTCTTCGGGCTAAATTTGCTAAGAATGCCATTTTTGAGCTAATTATGTCATTTCGAGGATAATTAGCTAAGTATACGTCATCTTTTATCAAATAGACCATTTATGAGCTAACTAAGCTAATTATGTCATTTGGGTGGAACCCTAGCTAACTATAGGTCGTTTCGGAGCTAACTTGGGTAAAATAGGTCATTCCGGAGCAAACTATGCTTATTAAGCCATTTTGGATCTAGATAGGCTAATTATAGGCCATTTAATACCTAAGTTAGGGGGAATAGGTCATCTTGCAGCTACGTAAGCCTTATTTTGTCATTTAGGAGAGAACTTAGCTAACTATAGATCATTTTTTATTAAATAGGTCATTTTGGAGCTAACTAAGCTAATTATGTCATTTCGTAGGATAATTAGCCAATTTAGCCTTTCTTGGATGAGTCTAAGCTACATAGAAGAAGAAAAAGAGAAGAAGAAGTAAAAGAAGGAGGAGGAGGAGGAGGAGGAGGAGGAGAAGGAGAAGGAAGAGGAGAAGAAGAAGAAAAGAAGAAGGAGAAGGAGAAGGAGGAAGAAGGAGGAAGAAGGAGGAAGAAGAAGGAGAAGGAGGAGCTCCTTCTCCTTCTTCTCCTCCGTCTTCTCCTTCTTCTTATCCTCCTCCTTCTCCTTCTTCTTCTTCTCTTCTTCTTCTTCTTCCTTCCTTTCATTTTTCCTCTTTCTGCTCCTGTTGTCCCCTTCTTCGGGCTCAATTGGCTAAGAATGCCTTTTTGGAGCTAATTATGTCATTTCGAGGATAATTAGCTAAGTATAGGTCATGTTTTATTAAATAGACCATTTAGGAGCTAACTAAGCAAATTATGTCATTTGGGTGGAACCCTAGCTAACTATACGTCGTTTCGGAGATAACGTGGGTAAAATAGGTCATTCCAGAGCAAACTATGTTTATTAAGCCATTTTGGATCTAGCTACACTAATTATAGGCCATTTAATACCTTAGTTAGGGGGAATAGGTCATCTTGCAGCTACGTAAGCCTTATTATGTCATTTAGGAGAGAACTTAGCTAACTATAGGTCATTTTTTATTAAATAGGTCATTTTGGAGCTAACTAAGCTAATTATGTCATTTCTTAGGATAATTAGCCAATTTAGCCTTTCTTGGATGAGTCTAAGCTACGTAGAAGAAGAGAAAGAGAAGAAGAAGTAAAAGAAGGTGGAGGAGGAGGAGGAGGAGGAGAATGAGAAGGAAGAGGAGAAGAAGAAGAAAAGAAGAAGGAAAAGGAGAAGGAGGAAGAAGGAGGAAGAAGAAGGAGAAGGAGGAGCTCCTTCTCCTTCTTCTTATCCTCCTCCTTCTCCTTCTTCTTCTTCTCTTCTTCTTCTTCTTCCTTCCTTTTATTTTTCCTCTTTCTTCTCCTCTTGTCCCCTTCTTCGGGCTAAATTGGCTAAGAATGCCTTTTTGGAGCTAATTATGTCATTTCGAGGATAATTAGCTAAGTATAGGTAATGTTTTATTAAATAGACCATTTATGAGCTAACTAAGCTAATTATGTCATTTAGGTGGAACACTAGCTAACTATACGTCATTTCGGAGCTAACTTGGGTAAAATAGGTCATTCCGGAGCAAACTATGGTTATTAAGCCATTTTGGATCTAGCTAGGCTAATTATAGGCCATTTAATACCTTGGTTAGGGGGAATAGGTCATCTTGCAGCTACGTAAGCCTTATTAGGTCATTTAGTAGAGAACTTAGCTAACTATAGGTCATTTTTTATTAAATAGGTCATTTTGGAGCTAACTAAGCTAATTATGTCATTTCGTAGGATAATTAGCCAATTTAGCCTTTCTTGGATGAGTCTAAGCTACGTGGAAGAAGATAAAGAGAAGAAGAAGTAAAAGAAGGAGGAGGGGGAGGAGAAGGAGAAGGAAGAGGAGAAGAAGAAGAAAAGAAGAAGGAGAAAGAGAAGGAGGAAGAAGGAGGAAGAAGAAGGAGAAGGGGGAGCTCCTTCTCCTTCTTCTCCTCCTTCTTTCTCCTCCTTCTTCTTCTCTTCTTCTTCTTCTTCCTTCCTTTCATTTTTCCTCTTTCTTCTCCTCTTGTCCCATTCTTCGGCCTAAATTGGCTAAGAATGCCTTTTTGGAGCTAATTATGTCATTTCGAGGATAATTAGGTAAGTATAGGTCATGTTTTATTAAATAGACCATTTAGGAGCTAACTAAGCAAATTATGTCATTTGGGTGGAACCCTAGCTAACTATACGTTGTTTCGGAGATAACGTGGGTAAAATAGGTCATTCCAGAGCAAACTATGTTTATTAAGCCATTTTGGATCTAGCTACACTAATTATAGGCCATTTAATACCTTAGTTAGGGGGAATAGGTCATCTTGCAGCTACGTAAGCCTTATTATGTCATTTAGGAGAGAACTTAGCTAACTATAGGTAATTTTTTATTAAATAGGTCATTTTGGAGCTAACTAAGCTAATTATGTCATTTCGTAGGATAATTAGCCAATTTAGCCTTTCTTGGATGAGTATAAGCTACGTAGAAGAAGAGAAAGAGAAGAAGAAGTAAATGAAGGAGGAGGAGGAGGAGGAGGAGGAGAAGGAGAAGGAAGAGGAGAAGAAGAAGAAAAGAAGAAGGAGAAGGAGAAGGAGGAAGAAGGAGGAAGAAGGAGGAAGAAGAAGGAGAAGGAGGAGCTCCTGCTCCTTCTTCTCCTCCTTCTTCTCCTTCTTCTTATCCTCCTCCTTCTCCTTCTTCTTCTTCTCTTCTTCTTCTTCTTCCTTCCTTTCATTTTACCTCTTTCTTCTCCTGTTGTCCCCTTCTTCGGGCTCAATTGGCTAAGAATGCCTTTTTGGAGCTAATTATGTCATTTCAAGGATAATTAGCTAAGTATAGGTCATGTTTTATTAAATAGACCATTTAGGAGCTAACTAAGCAAATTATGTCATTTGGGTGGAACCCTAGCTTACTATACGTTGTTTCGGAGATAACGTGGGTAAAATAGGTCATTCCAGAGCAAACTATGTTTATTAAGCCATTTTGGATCTAGCTACACTAATTATAGGCCATTTAATACCTTAGTTAGGGGGAATAGGTCATCTTGGAGCTACGTAAGCCTTATTATGTCATTTAGGAGAGAACATAGCTAACTATAGGTCATTTTTTATTAAATAGGTCATTTTGGAGCTAACTAAGCTAATTATGTCATTTCGTAGGATAATTAGCCAATTTAGCCTTTCTTGGATGAGTCTAAGCTACGTTGAAGAAGAGAAAGAGAAGAATAAGTAAAAGAAGGTGGTGGAGGAGGAGGAGGAGGAGAATGAGAAGGAACAGGAGAAGAAGAAGAAAAGAAGAAGGAAAAGGAGAAGGAGGAAGAAGGAGGAAGAAGAAGGAGAAGGAGGAGCTCCTTCTCCTTCTTCTCCTTCTTCTTATCCTCCTCCTTCTCCTTCTTCTTCTTCTCTTCTTCTTCTTCTTCCTTCCTTTTATTTTTCCTCTTTCTTCTCCTCTTGTCCCCTTCTTCGGGCTAAATTGGCTAAGAATGCCTTTTTGGAGCTAATTATGTCATTTCGAGGATAATTAGCTAAGTATAGGTAATGTTTTATTAAATAGACCATTTATGAGCTAATTAAGCTAATTATGTCATTTAGGTGGAACACTAGCTAACTATACGTCGTTTCGGAGCTAACTTGGGTAAAATAGGTCATTCCGGAGCAAACTATGGTTATTAAGCCATTTTGGATCTAGCTAGGCTAATTATAGGCCATTTAATACCTTGGTTAGGGGGAATAGGTCATCTTGCAGCTACGTAAGCCTTATTAGGTCATTTAGTAGAGAACATAGCTAACTATAGGTCATTTTTTATTAAATAGGTCATTTTGGAGCTAACTAAGCTAATTATGTCATTTCGTAGGATAATTAGCCAATTTAGCCTTTCTTGGATGAGTCTAAGCTACGTAGAAGAAGAGAAAGAGAAGAAGAAGTAAAAGAAGGAGGAGGGGGATGAGAAGGAGAAGGAAGAGGAGAAGAAGAAGAAAAGAAGAAGGAGAAAGAGAAGGAGGAAGAAGGAGGAAGAAGAAGGAGAAGGGGGAGCTCCTTCTCCTTCTTCTCCTCCTTGTTTCTCCTTCTTCTTCTTCTCTTCTTCTTCTTCTTCCTTCCTTTCATTTATCCTCTTTCTTCTCTTCTTGTCCCCTTCTTCGGGCTAAATTGGCTAAGAATGCCTTTTTTGAGCTAATTATGTCATTTCGAGGATAATTAGCTAAGTATAAGTCATCTTTTATCAAATAGACCATTTAGGAGCTAACTAAGCTAATTATGTCATTTGGGTGGAACCCTAGCTAACTATAGGTCGTTTCGGAGCTAACTTGGGTAAAATAGGTCATTCCGGAGCAAACTATGCTTATTAAGCCATTTTGGATCTAGATAGGCTAATTATAGGCCATTTAATACCTTAGTTAGGGGGAATAGGTCATCTTGCAGCTACGTAAGCCTTATTATGTCATTTAGGAGAGAACTTAGCTAACTATAGGTCATTTTTTTATTAAATAGGTCATTTTGGAGCTAACTAAGCTAATTATGTCATTTCGTAGGATAATTAGCCAATTTAGCCTTTCTTGGATGAGTCTAAGCTACATAGAAGAAGAAAAAGAGAAGAAGAAGTAAAAGAAGGAGGAGGAGGAGGAGGAGGAGGAGAAGGAGAAGGAAGAGGAGAAGAAGAAGAAAAGAAGAAGGAGAAGGAGAAGGAGGAAGAAGGAGGAACAAGGAGGAAGAAGAAGGAGAAGGAGGAGCTCCTGCTCCTTCTTCTCCTCCTTCTTCTCCTTCTTCTTATCCTCCTCCTTCTCCTTCTTCTGCTTCTCTTCTTCTTCTTCTTCCTTCCTTTCATGTTTCCCCTTTCTTCTCCTGTTGTCCCCTTCTTCGGGCTCAATTGGCTAAGAATGCCTTTTTGGAGCTAATTATGTCATTTCGAGGATAATTAGCTAAGTATAGGTCATGTTTTATTAAATAGACCATTTAGGAGCTAACTAAGCAAATTATGTCATTTGGGTGGAACCCTAGCTAACAATACGTTGTTTCGGAGATAACGTGGGTAAAATAGGTCATTCCAGAGCAAACTATGTTTATTAAGCCATTTTGGATCTAGCTACACTAATTATAGGCCATTTAATACCTTAGTTAGGGGGAATAGGTCATCTTGCAGCTACGTAAGCCTTATTATGTCATTTAGGAGAGAACTTAGCTAACTATAGGTCATTTTTTATTAAATAGGTCATTTTGGAGCTAACTAAGCTAATTATGTCATTTCGTAGGATAATTAGCCAATTTAGCCTTTCTTGGATGAGTATAAGCTACGTAGAAGAAGAGAAAGAGAAGAAGAAGTAAATGAAGGAGGAGGAGGAGAAGGAGAAGGAAGAGGAGAAGAAGAAGAAAAGAAGAAGGACAAGGAGAAGCAGGAAGAAGGAGGAAGAAGAAGGAGAAGGAGGAGCTCCTTCTCCTTCTTCTCCTCCTTCTTCTCCTTCTTCTTAACCTCCTCCTTCTCCTTCTTCTTCTTCCCTTCTTCTTCTTCTTCCTTCCTTTTATTTTTCCTCTTTCTTCTCCTCTTGTCCCCTTCTTCGGGCTAAATTGGCTAAGAATGCCTTTTTGGAGCTAATTATGTCATTTTGCGGATAATTAGCTAAGTATAGGTCATGTTTTATTAAATAGACCATTTAGGAGCTAACTAAGCTAATTATTTCATTTAGGTGGAACCCTAGCTAACTATACATCGTTTTGGAGCTAACTTGGGTAAAATAGGTCAGTCTGGAGCAAACTATGCTTAGTAAGCCATTTTGGATCTACCTAGGCTAATTATAGGCCATTTAATACCTTAGTTAGGGGGAATAGGTCATCTTGCAGCTACGTAAACCTTATTATGTCATTTAGGAGAGAACTTAGCTAACTATAGGTCATTTTTTATTAAATAGGTCATTTGGGAGCTAACTAAGCTAATTATGTCATTTCGTAGGATAATTAGCCAACTTAGCCTTTCTTGGATGAGTCTAAGCTACGTAGAAGAAGAGAAAGAGAAGAAGAAGTAAAAGAAGGAGGAGGAGGAGGAGGAGGAGAATGAGAAGGAAGAGGAGAAGAAGAAGAAAAGAAGAAGGAGAAGGAGGAAGAAGGAGGAAGAAGAAGGAAGAAGAAGGAGAAGGAGGGGCTCCTTCTCCTTATTCTCCTCCTTCTTCTCCTTCTTCTTATCTTCCTCCTTCTCCTTCTTCTTCTTCTCTTATTCTTTTTCTTACTTCCTTTCATTTTTCCTCTTTCTTCTCCTCTTGTCGCCTTCTTCGTGCTAAATTGGCTAAGAATGCCTTTTTGGAGCTAATTATGTCATTTCGAGGGTAATTAGCTAAGTATAGGTCATGTTTTATTAAATAGACCATTTAGGAGCTAACTAAGCTAATTATGTCATTTGGGTGGATCCCTAGCTAACTATACGTCGTTTTGGAGCTAACATGGGTAAAATAGGTCATTCCGGAGCAAACTATGCTTATTAAGCCATTTTGAATCTAGCTAGGCTAATTATAGGCCATTTAATACCTTAGTTAGGGGGAATAGGTCATCTTGCAGCTACGTAAGCCTTATTATGTCATTTAGGAGAGAACTTAGCTAACTATAGGTCATTTTTATTAAATAGGTCATTTTCGAGCTAACTAAGCTAATTATGTCATTTCGTAGGATAATTAGCCAATTTAGCCTTTCTTGGATGAGTCTAAGCTACGTAGAAGAAGAGGAAGAGAAGAATAAGTAAAAGAACGAGGAGGAGGAGGAGGAGGAGGAGGAGAAGGAGAAGGAAGAGGAGAAGAAGAAGAAAAGAAGAAGGAGAAGGAGAAGGAGGAAGAAGGAGGCAGAAGATGGAGAAGGAGGAGCTCCTTCTCCTTCTTCTCCTCCTTCTCCTTCCTCTTATCCTCCTCCTTCTCCATCTTCTTCTTCTCTTCTTCTTCTTCTTCCTTCCTTTCATTTTTCCTCTTTCTTCTCCTCTTGTCCCCTTCTTCGGGCTAAATTGTCTAAGAATGCCTTTTTGGAGCTAATTATGTCATTTTGAGGATAATTAGCTAAGTATAGGTCATGTTTTATTAAATAGACCATTTAGGAGCTAACTAAGCTAATTATGTCATTTGGGTGGAACCCTAGCTAACTATATGTCGTTCCGGAGCTAACTTGGGTAAAATAGGTTATTCTGGAGCAAACTATGCTTATTAAGCCATTTTGGATCTAGCTAGGCTAATTTAGGCCATTTAATACCTAAGTTAGGGGGAATAGGTCATCTTGGAGCTACGTAAGGCTTATGATGTCATTTAGGAGATAACTTAGCTAACTATAGGTCATTTTTTATTAAATAAGTCATTTTGGAGCTAACTAAGCTAATTATGTCATTTCGTAGGATAATTAGCCAATTTAGCATTTCTTGGAGCTAACTAAGCTAATTATGTCATTTAGATGGAAGTCTAGCTATTTTTTTTATTAAAACACTAGAAATAACATACCATTATCGTCATCACAGCGGTGAAGCACGGTGGCTCTGACTTGTTTCACCTGGCGAAGGCTGCCGTGGAGAAGGCTCGACTGTAGAAGGGTCGTGCGATGCGTTTCGGGAGATATTCTGCACCAAACATCGTTTGCAATGTGTAGTTAGCATGAGGACACTCTTTAGATCACTGCACTAAAATGAAACTCACCGTCCCCGCCACGTTAATGACTGGCATCGGCGGAGGGAATTGGCCGCTCTTCTCGCACATAGATTGTACATTTGGTTTCGACAAGTCAAACTTTTTATTTATTAATGAAACGGACATTCAAATGCAAGATTTGAAATAACATGAAGAAGTAACTTACCACGAACAGCTCGTATATGGCCCTCTTAGACAAATCATTCCGCGCCCTCTCCGCCTCCACCAATGCAGTAGTCCTCTCCTCCAGCTCCCTAATTTCCTTATCCTTCTCCGCCATAGCCGCCTGCATTGCCTCTCTGTCTTTCTAAATAGCAGCCTGCAGCACAACTCATTGTTAGCAATGTAATCATATTGGTTCCAACGCACAACATAACGCGGAAAGATGGTTGAGTCCATTAAACTAACCTCGATGGCGAGCTCGACTGGCCGTGGACGACGTGTTATCTCCGGACAAGAGCTTGTTTGGCGTGCCTTTATCTACCGAAGAGTGCTAGGACAACGTATAAGGCCGTCTCCAATGGCGATCGAGCCATGGGGCCTCCCGTTGCCAGCTATCATCACCAGCTCTGGATCAATAGGCCCCTCACTCGGGTTAAAGTCCTTCCCTTTCCTCGCCTTCCTGTGATCTCTGTACTTCACGAGCTTGTGGTGGGAGGAGATGTTGGTGAAGTTCTCTGGATTCTCGAGGTCACACTCAGAGAATGCCTTGACCTTCTTGTACGAGGCAGTATGGGCCATCGCATACAGGTCCTACATCTGTGGCACCTCCGTCTTATTGTGACGCGCCTAAAAGAGAGAGAGAGGAAAATTGTATTAGTAAAGGGCTCAAGATAGCATTAAGAATGAATTGCATGAGGCATGAAGCAAACCACATACCAAGTTCTTGCCAAATTGGATTAAGTTGACGCTCTGTTGATGGTGTGGCACGCCAACCATTTTGCCACGCCTCTCCTTGGCGTTGTTGTGGCTGGTCTCCCATGTTTCGGAGCACCCCTAATCCAGCAAGGCCTCCCAACAATCCATCTTATCCACACACCATCCCGGGGGCACCTAAGTTAATAAAGAGAAATTTGAGCGCGTAAGAACTAAATCAAGGAAACTAAATACAAAGCCTTAATAATATGTAATTACCTTCATGTAATGCTCATTCTCCATCTTAGCATCACGGCACTTCGCCTTGTCAATCCTAATACACCGCGTGGCATAGTAGTCTCGAACAGCCTGCACCCGAGCCTCGTGCCGAAAGTTTTGAAGTACGCGGCGACATTCAGTTTCGATAACCTCTACCGCGTCCTCCTCGTATCCCTGCTCACACCTGTAGTAGGTCTGCAAACGAGACAACACCGATTAGTAAAATAAATAGCTATGGTTGATTTATAATTGTGTGAAGGAGAAATTGCCCACAACTTTTGGATCACCATGTCCGCCCTCGTGTTGCACAAAACACCGTCGATCTCCACCTCCGGCGGGGCCGGGGTACCCAAGTAGTGCTCCCAGGTCATTCCTACCTCCCGCTCCCGACCGGGCAACGTAACAAACCCTGGGAAGTTTTTACGGCAAAGCACACCAAGGATGTTGTTGGGCTTGCGAACACACTTGGCAACAATCCAACCCCTATAGTATGACAAATTAAAGCCAAAACATTAGATATTTGAGCAAACGCGAAGGCAAAACGTTAAATAAGAGTAAATTAACTTACTTGTCCCCATTTGGCCTAATCGACCACCTCTGCTCGGGGGTCGCTGGCACGAGCGGGAGCCCCGAACTACCACGCTGGTAGACGGTAGCCCCCTCACCCAGCTCCTCGTCGCTACCAGCATCCCACTGGGTCTCTTGGGACGTACCCTCATCCTTGCTTTACTCCGGAGTCGCCTGGAATGAAGCCTCTGGGACATGAGTCACGTGGGTTGAAGGCTCGTCGACCCGAGGCTCATGAACCGGAGACCGTGTAGCCTCCACCTCAGACGAATCCACCCTAGAAGTCATGTGCTCACGTGAATCAGCTTGGGGTGGTGGCGGAGACCGTGTAGCCGCCACCTCAGAAGGCGTGGCAGCCATCGCCCTACCTCTCCCGCGGCCACGTGTACCTTTAGTACAACATAAATACCAACATGAGTAACAAAATGTATATAAATACCAATATGCATACAACATGAGTACAACATACATACCAACATGAATACAACGTGTACCTTTAGTACCTCTCGGCTTCGCGGGGGGTCGACCTCCTCTCACGGGGGGTGCTCCTTGCAGAGTAGAGAGCAACGCTCTCCTAAGAGGCGAGGCAGGAATGGAAGTACCCATCCCATCACCCGCCGACGAAGAAGGAGCCGCGGAGTGCTTTCGACCCTTTCCCATTATCTTTCAACACCTGTCATGACAAAGAGTAAATGAAATTAGTACAACATAAATACCAACATGAGTAATAAAATGTATATAATTGAAGTGTCTCATCGTCATAAATACCAACATCACTAATAAAAATTGAATATCTAACATGAACTCAAAATTTATATATAGTATAATAGTTGAATACGTGACATGAACTAATAATAATCGTGCTCGTCTATATATGCTTCGGGGTCAATAAATGCATCATGATCATCACTATCATCAATAAATGCATCATCATCATCACTATCACGAAGAACAAGTGGAAGGCCACCATTATGTAATCGGTTAAGAAGTGACAGGTCATCCGCAGCAGTAACCTCTTCTTCTTCTAGCTCTTCCTGTTCGGGCTCAGGGGTTAAGACGGATTCACTATCGCTGTCTACTTCAATGTTCTGGGGTGAAGTAGAGCGGTTCTTGAAACGTTTCTTGGACATACATGTTTCTTGGAAGAATTCTCCTTCATATGTTTCTGGGTTAATGTGAGGTTCGTAATCCTCTTCATTGAGGGTAGTGTTCTAAAATGTGGTGGCACTTCATAAACGACATCCCAACCTTTGAGATTTGGATCAGTTTGGCGGCCCACGGTAGATAGAAAACTTGTATCGCCTATTGAGTTGTAATATAGACATCGGGAACATCTAAGTGTGTGTTTTGGTTAATTTCGACTAGTCCTATATGTTCATGAGTCCTTCTAGTCTCCCTCGGCTCAAACCAATAACATTTGAAGACTACGACGGTCGGTGGGTTTTCACCATAGAATAGAAGTTCATAAATTACTTCAACTCTTCCATAATACTCGGCGTTTCCTTCACCCATAGCAGAGATAGAACAATTTGTAGTCTTTAGGTCGGGCATAGATAGCTCTTTGCCAAAGGTACGAAAGTGATACCCGTTGATGTTGTATTTGTCAAATGAACGGACCTTATAGTCAAAACCATTAGCGACTTGTCTCAACTCGGCGTCCATAGACTGTCCATCAGCCTACAAGTTTAATACGAAAGAATGGATGCATTAGCCGCAAATTAGACCAAGAAATCAAATGGGCCCTTAATGGTAATTAATTACCCTTTGTTTGAACCAAGAGATGAAACCGGGATAGTAGCCTCCATGCTTTGCGAGAAACTCATACTCTTCGACGGAATCCTTTTCGATGACCACTCCATCCGAGAATTCGGTGATGTATCAACTATATCAAATATCCGGGAATAAGAGTAGTTCATAGCAATTAGAAGTTGCGGAACAATAAATTACCGAGAACTTACTCGATGTACAGCCGCACTTCTGTTAGGTTGGTGAAGATATACAAAGAAATGGTCCGCCATTCTTCGACATCCAACGATTTCCCTTTCGAAGCACCGGATGGTGCGAGCTTACCTTTGAATAGGCTGAGGTTGGATCGAACTTTTTTTGGATCGCCATCATTGTACCGAGGCTTCGGGTTATGCAAATGATGATTTTTGGCTTCGTAGTGTGCTGTCACGAAGTTTGCCGCCTCCTCAGTAATGAATGCCATGGCCATCGATGCTTCAATTCTACGTTTATTTTTACACTTAGCTCGAAGCGTCTTCTGCATCCTCTCAGTTGAGTAGCACCATCGATTTTGAACGGGCCCCCCATTCTTGCCTCGGTCGGGAGATGCAAAATCAAATGTTGCATTGGATTAAAGAAGCCCGGTGGAAAGATCTTTTCTAATTTGCAGATCAACTCCGGCGCCAACTCTTCCATTTCATCTAGCACGCCAGGCGATAGTTCTTTCGCATAAAGAGAATGGAAGAAATAGCTCAGCTCTTCCAGTACTAGCCATTCATCCTCAAGGATAAAGCCACGCAACATCACCGGCATTACCCGCTCAATCCATTTGTGCCAATCATGACACTTGAGCCCAAATATTTTCAATTTCTCAAGACTCGCTCCCCTCTTCAGATTCGCAGCATACCCATCGGGGAACATCAACCGCATTTTCACCCACAATAGCATTTCCCTCATAGCTGGCCTTTCAAGATTGAACCATGCCTTTGGCTTCGCTATACTTTGCTTTCCTTTCCGTTGTCGCAAGTTTTGCAACGGTCTATCACAAAGAGCCTCCAGGTCGATTCTAGCCTTAGGATTATCTTTTGACTTCCCCTCTATGCCGAACAATGTACCAAAAATGGCCTCCGCAATATTCTTTTCAGTGTGCATCACGTCAATGTTGTGTGGGCAAAGGAGGTCTTTGAAGTAAGGCAGATCCCATAAGCATGACTTGTGAGTCCAGTCGTGTTCCGTATTATACCCTTTGAAGTATCCTAGACGCAAAAGATCAGGCTCGAGAGCGTTTAACTGATCAAGGGTCTGTTGGCCTGCCAAAGCAGCTGCTGCAGTGTTTTTGACAACTCTACCTTTGATGAAATTCTTCTTGTCTTTTCTGAACTTATGGTATGGATCCAGGAATTGTCTATGCATGTCGAAGCAAGAATACTTGCGACCAGCCTGGATCCAACGGAACTGAAGAGCTGCCTTGCATGTGGTGCACGGGAACCTTCCATGCACACACCAGCCAGCGAATAGCGCAAACGCCGTATAATCATGCGTCGAGTACATGTACCACACATGCATTTTGAAATTTGTTTTGGTAGCCGCGTCGTAGGTCTTGATCCCATTATCCCAGGCTTCTTGCAACTCATCCTTAAGCGGCTGCATGTACACATTCATATTCTTCCCCGGATAGTTGGGCCCTGGAATTATCAACGTCAGGAAAATGTTCTTTCTTTTCATAATCTCTCCGGGTGGCAAATTTAGTGGAATGACAAATACAGGCCAACAATTGTATTGTGCTGCTGTCATACCATACACATTGAACCCATCCGTGCTAATGGCACCTCTAGGTTGCCTTGGATCTTCCGATTTATCCTTATGTAATGCATCGAAGTGCCTCCACGCAAAACCATCTGAAGTGTGTACCAGCATCTTGTTCCCATCCGCATGTAGTTCGGTCCTTTTGCCCAATTTGTGCCATTTCATCTGTCTGGCCGTCTCTTCGACCATGAAAAGACGTTGAAGTGTTGGTATGATTGGCAGATACCAAAGAACACTAATGGGGATTTTGGTCTGATTCTTCTCACCCATGCCGTTGTCTACCACAATATACCTGGAAGAATTGCAAATGGGGCAATAGTTCAAGGCTGCATACTCAAGCCTAAATAAGGCACATCCATTCTCACAGGCATGTATCTTATCATAGGGCATCTTAAGTACACGGAGGATTTTCTCTAACTGGTACAGGTTTGCACGCAGTACATGGCCTTTAGGTAGAAAGCATCCAAATATCGTCATCATCGCGTCGTAGCATTCTCTGCCTAGGTTGAATTGAGCCTTCAGAGCCATTACTTGCACGATGTCATCCAGCTGACAAAGCTCAGTCTGCTCGTGGAGAGGACGTTTTGAAGACTCCAACATTTCATAGAAGGCCTTCGCAGATTCCTCCATCTCATCGTCCGAATCCCGAGCCTCATCAAATTCTTGCACCATGTCTTCAATCCCGGTACCATGCTTGTCGGTGCGACGACAAATCACCTCAGCTCTGGCACGTTAGTCAGACTCACCATGAAAAGTCCACACCGTATAATTAGGTGTAAAACCCCACTTCTGCAGGTGTTTACCCATTTCAAACTATGTCTGCTTTTTCCAGTTGTCGTAGTTGGGACATGGGCACCATGTTTTTTGCTAGCCATTTGCAAATGCGGATCTCACAAACCCCCTGGTTTTTGTTAACCATTCATGGGTCATGTCTTTCTGACTAGGGTGACGAGTGTACATCCAAGCACGATCACTCATGTTGCCTAGCTACCTATGAGGGCACAAGAAATAAATATATAATTCATCATCTATATTATAATTCATCATCTATATTCATACGCTAATCAAGATTGTCAGTTTTATTACGTCCATGCAACCTACATGCTAATAGGTAAAGATAGGTCCTAATCCCACCCGAGTATGTGTAGATTGGGTTCGTTTTCTCATGCTCTGCTCCAGATGTGACGCAGAATTTCGGTAGCACCTCCCCGCTGTTCTCCTGATACACGTCTCGGCAATAAGCAGAGAGGATGTGTACCCGGAGAACAACAGGGGAGGCACTGACGAAATTCTGCATCGGATCTGGAGCACAGCATACGGGAAAACAAACCCAATCTACACATACTCGGGTTGTCCATGGATAATGTTGGACAATTTGAAAGGATGGCGGTTATAAATATGCAAAGAAATGCATATTTATAGATGTTGCCCTTTCGAACGGGAGACGCATACTGGTCACGCATACTCATGATTGAAGAAACCTATAGCTAGCAAGTTTCATCGCCACGAAGACCGGGACAGAGCAAATTAAGGGGGTAGGAGGAGAAGTCATTTGTGCTCACCAACAAACGCAAGGACGGAGCTCGTCAAACGCACGTGGAGGTCGTCGAACAACTGCATATTGAAATTCACACGATCAACACAAATATGATGTTTTTATAATTAACATAATCGGAAAATACGTGACCTAACTCATAATTTACAAAACTATGACCCCGTGGGCCTCTAGAAGGCCGAAAAGCACCTTCTCATTCAACAGAAGGCAGAAGAGGTGTCGGGGGTCGGGGCTTAGTGGCGTCGGGAGTCAGTGCCGTTGAGGGTCGGTGGTGTCGGGTGTCGGTGGTCGGGAGTCGGGTTAAATGCGTCGATGGTCGGGGGTCAGTGTCGTCGGGGGTCGAGGGTCACTCGCATCGGGGGTTGGTGTCTTTTCGATCAAGAAGAGGCCAAAGAGGTGTCAGGGGGCCGGGTTTGGGGGTTAGTGGCATCGGGGGTCGGGGGTAGGATGTTGGGGGTCGGGGGTCGAGGGTAAGTGGGGTCGGGGGTCAGTGGTGTCGGGCGTCGGGGGTCGGGAGTCGGGGGTCGGGGGTCGGGGGTCACTGGTGTCGGGCGTCGGGAGTTGGGGGTGGGGGTCAGTGGTGTCTGGCGTCGGGGGTCGGGAGTCGGGTGTCAGTGGTGTCGGGGGTTGGTTGTCAGGGGTTGGTGGCGTGGGGCGTCGAGGGTTGGTGGCGTCAAGCGTCGGGGGTCGGGAGTCGGGTGTCGGGGGTCAGTGGTGTCGGGTGTCGGGGGTCGGGAGTCGGGTGTCAGTGGCGTCGGGGGTCGGGGGTTGGTGGCGTCGGGCCTCGGGGTTGGTGGCGTCGGGCCTCGGGGGTCGTGGGCGGGGGGTCGGGGCTCGGGGTCCTTTTCTTTCTTCTTCTCCTCTCTCCTCTTCTTCTTCTTCTTCTTCTTCTTCTTCTTCTTCTTCTTTCTCCTCCTCCTCTTGCTCTTCTTCTTCTTCTTCTTCTTCTTCTTCTTCTTCTTCTTTTCTCTCCTCTTCTTCTTGTTCTTGTTCTTCTTCTTCTTTTTCTTCTTCTTCTTCTTCTTCTTCTTCTTCTTCTTCTTCTTCTTTCTCCTCCTCCTCCTCAGCCTCTTCTAACAGTAACCTAATTAACACTAAACTAATAGTAACCTAATTAACCTAAACTAACAATAACCTAATTAACATTAAACTAATAGTAACCTAATTAACCTAAACTAACATTAACCTAATTAACACTTAGAGTAACCTAAACTAACAGATGCACTGAAATGAAAAAAAGAAAAAAAAAGAAAGAAAATGAAATCACCAGGGAAGTTGCCGCGGTAGGGGTGTGGCCGCGGGGAGGGGGTGGCCGCAGGGAGGGGTGTGGTCGCCGGGAGGGGTGTGGCCGCGGGGAGGGGGTGGCCGGAGGGAGGTGTCGCCGGTTGGGGTGTGGCCACAGGGAGGGGGTGGCCGCAGGGAGGGGTCGCCGCGGGGAGGGGTTTGGCCGCGGGGAGGGGGTGGCCGCGGGGAGGGGCCGGGTTGGCCGCGGGGAGGGGAGCGCCGCGGGGAGGGGGTCGCCGGTGGGAGCGAGATGGGGCGACGGCGGTGGTGAGTGACAGTGAGGGCGAGGAGGAGAGAGAGACAGTACTGTGGGGGGAGAGAGAAAGTGAGCGCAAGGGGGAGAAGACGGCCGTTACATGGTCGGCCCCTTTGCCGTCCGCCACCCCCACGGCAAATGGCCCCACGGCAGACGGCAAAGGCCGACCCATGGCAAAGTTAGCCTTCCGTCGGACACGGCAGGCATGGGACCCACCCGTGCTCTTTCCCGTGTGCCCTTGGTCCCTTTGCCGTCCGCTGGCAGACGGCAAAGGCCCGACACATGGCAAATAGTATTTTTGCCATCAGTCAGCCCTTTGTCGTCCGCCTTGTGTCAACTGACGGCAAAGAGGTTCTTTGCCATCAGCCAGCAGACGGCAAAGACACGGCTGACGGCAAAGAACTGGATTCCAGTAGTGAAACATGTAGTTGGGCTGACATTTGGAAAGCCACTTCTTCCATACTATTCCGCGCAACGCCAATATAGGCATCCGCCGAAATAGAGCATTAAACTGCTGCTTGGAGAAGATAGGGTGTTGTGATGACTCCATGCGATATCGATGGTTCATAGCATTGTCAATTTTGGAATTCGTTGTTGAAACATCATTGGTAGGACCGGGCACCGGGCAAGTATTCGGAGCCCCCGCATTGGCTGAAGATTGTGGGTTCGGCTAGTCCTCCAATTCCTCCGCCCCATTTCTTGGCAAGTAGTTTGTCGTTCGATTCCTACAGTTACTGGCAAAAAAGGTTATAAATACACCAGGGAAAATGTTGTTATCGTATAAACAATTGTTGGATATTGGTACCTGGGCACAATATTGCATGTCGCCGCCTGTGCGGGAGGATGTTCCCAGCCAACAAGACCTCGGCCTGAAGAATGTGGGATGTTGTTCGATGCATGCTCCAACAATGTTTTGGAGTGGTCCCACGGCAAGTGGCCACCTTTCGCTTGCTCGCCGAAGATGGAAGAGATCTTGGGTCATTGTCCAAAAGGGCCACTAACTGTCCGACGAGGCTCTCCTAATAAAATACCCCATCTTCAAAGATGATGGAGACTTCTTGATCGTCGCGGGATCGAGGGTCATTGTCTTGAGCGTCGTTCTTGGGTTGGGGAGCAGGGCAGCTCACTATTGATCCAGCGTTTCCAATCCTACAAATAAAGGATCATGAGTTTTATGCTTATTGGTAACACAGCCAGGAAAGGTAACCGCAGACGTGTTTGTACTTACCCATGGAATGGGGTTGTACGATGTGAATCCTTCTCTGAAGGTGAGACGGGCTAAATCCTCCTTTTCCCCCTTGAAAAAGTCAGCCAGCATGGCCGCCAAGTCATCGTGGGTGTCCGGACCTTGCCGCTTGCAACGCGTTGAATCATATGTTCCGTTGTACTCCCATAAAGGATGTATGCGCTGCTGGAGTGGTTGAACATGTTGGAAATATGCCCTAGAGGCAATAATAAAGTGGTTAGTATTATATTTCCTTGTTCATGATAATTGTCTATTGTTCATGCTATAATTGTATCACTAGTAGAAAATGGTCCATTTGTCCCAGTTCCAGAGGTCCATTAGCCCCGGTTCGGGAATCGGGACTAAAGTGACGAGACTAAAGCCCAAAAGCTTTAGTCTCGGTTCCTTTATCAACCGGGACATAAGAGCCTTTACGTGGCCTCTCCGGGGAGCCCAGGCAGGAAGGCCTATAGTCCCGGTTGGAAATACCAACCGGGACGAGGAGGTGGGTTTTTTTAATGGGGGTGTGTTGGGGGTTTTGGAGGGTTAATTTAGGGGTTTCAAATTATGTTAGCTAGCTAATAGAGAGAAGTGTCCTCTCTTTCTCCGTGATGTAGAAGTAACGACTTTAGCAAGTTATCCTCGATCTCTTCGGTATTGTGGCGTACCCACCATTCATTTACAACATGTGGGCTAATGAACCCAACGTCAAAGATTCATCCACACATGAATCTAATCCGCTTTACTTCCCCCAATGATATAATAACCAATCATGATCATAATAACAAATCATCATGATAATCATGATCAACATCATCATCATATGAATATAAAAATCTTTCATCACTATAGCTAATAATCATCATAGTCATTACCACCAACACTATTTAATCATCATTTCGGCAATGAGACATCATATATATAGAACAAAAGTTGGTCACTAATCATAATCACAACTCCTCCTCCTCATCATCATCAACTATAACACATTGTAGCACATAATAACACATTGTACCTAGGACCTACTCCTCTCTCATAGGACCTACTCTACCCTCTCTTAGGTGGAATATCATAAAACAAGATAGGCCCTGACTCTCCACTATGGAGAATGGATATTATCTTGTCTCCCATTCTTGGCCTACGCATGACCATACATTTTTTCCAATCTTTGATTGTCATTTCATCGATTTTAGAAATCCGGTATGGACAGGAGTGATGCAGATACCTAGGCTGACCTGGCCATGTTGGACGTATGCTCATAACATCAACGCGACCTCTTGGAAACATCAGATGAGGCACACAATCTTGCGGGATTTTCTGTTGAAAAACATAGTATTAACTTTGTAGCTAGCAATGTAGTTTAGTTTTACAAGAATTTATGCAAAAGATGCACGGATGTCGTAATAGTAGAAAATCTTACCATGCAATCTCCATGCATGTTACCTAGTTCACCACGTGCACTATTGGCACGTATTGACCATAATGTGGGGTAGTTTGCTGATAGGTATTGTAATTCTCAAGATCATTGATAGATGTGACAAGATAATGTTTCTCCTTTCAAGTTAATTCCGCTTCATCATTGTAGTAATAGGTTCTGTCTACCATCTTCCGTACATTTTTTGAAGAACAAAAATAAGTTGTCAACTATTTTTAAATAAACAATATAAATTACATAATAAATATGGCTGAGAAACTCACATAATGGTAGAACTGGAGGCGTGTGGACATCGATCCAGATGTCGATATTACCTTCAATTTCATCTTCCGGGCGAATATCAAAGGTGATAAGCATATTAGGCTCAAATGCATAAGCCTTGCATAGTGCTTGCCAATTTGTACATTCAAAATAGGAGTAGGTGTGTGCATTGTACAACTTTACGGCAAAAGTATAACCATGCTCGGTCCTCAAGTGAACTCTCTTTACCTCCATAGTTTTGTAGTACTGAAACCAAACTTATCCAAGACATAAATTCTTGCATGGCAGGGGATACACTAGTAGAATAGTAAAAAATAGAAATTGTAAGTTGAAGCAAAAGAAGTCATGCTTAATTACGAAAAAAGACTTGTTGTTGTGACTTAGTGTATCCACTTCGAAGTCCTCATCCAACATGATGCTGAAGCGCCTATCATCAACTAGGTGAGGTGTGTCGCACTGGCCACGCTCATCTTCATAGTATTCGCACATAGCGAATTTCCTTTCGTCATCAGACATTTCCTTCCTAAAACTAATCAACACACAAATCACTATTAGTCAATATGCAACGGGTTGATTTTAGGTCTGTCGAGTCTTTCCTTCCTATAGTCTCATCTCACGTATATGGTGGGCACTGTCTCTGATATTTTGATCGTCGGTGATGGTCGCTACTCCTCCTTTCCCTAGTGCATTACAAATATCTAGCACAAGGAAAAGAATGAGAAGCGACCCCCACGACAACAGTCGGGATTCTTCCTCTATCTAGCACACAAGGAAAAGAAGGAGAAGCGACCCCCACGACACATAAATTCAACCCGTTCCATACATCAAATAAATGACATATAACTCATCATCATCTTACTCATTTAACAACTCATGAAAGTCATACAAGGAGCAACGACAAACCAAAACATAACCGATATTATCACTAATACATCACAAATATTCTCATACACTATCACTAATAAAAACCCAGTTGACATCTCACGGTGCAGGAGGTGGCAAGCCAAAGATAAGGAACCATCATCGGAACATAGCTCGGGTGATGTCCCTGGAGAACCTGCCAGGTATTGGAGAACCTGGCATCCAACGCAGCCATGTAGCGATAGACGTGCTTGTCCTCCTCCTTAACACGGCGACGTACCACCTTCATGGGGGCCAGTTCCCTCGGCACCGATAATGTCCGACGCGACCGCTACCAAAGAAGCTCTGGGTCAACGATGAGACCCGGATTCCTCACCAAGGTGCGCCCCCTGGAAGGTAGCACCTCCCAGTGCTAGCCCAGCGGAGCCCAGTCCTGGACATGCTGGCGCTTATCAAGTGGGCTCTCGTTAACCACTCGACGACGAGGATGCGGGCCGGGCATCGTCGATGTCGAGACAAATTCCTTCGAGAAATTTTTCTTATCGTTTAATGTTTTACTTTCTAGTTATCATTTATACAATAATCATCTCATTTGAATTTAGCTAGCGCCCACTACCTATTTTTCTCAACATGCAAGTGAGACACCAAATATACAACAATAAAACACAATATATATATATATTGCAAATATGTATGCAACAACATTCGGGCCTTGAGCAAATATTTTGCAAATATACAAGAATCATATCCTAGCAAGAACCCTAGGCATGGGGATGTCTCACCAGAGGTTTGGGTCGGTGTCGGGGTCGAGGTCAGCAATGGGCTTGGGGCGGGGGCGGCGATGACGACGGGCTCGGGGCCGCGATGGCGACGGTCTCGGGGCGGGGGCGGCAAAAGCGACGGGCTCGGGGGCGGCGACGACAACGGGCTCAGGGCGGGGGCCACGACGGTGACGGACTAGGGGGTGGCGACGATGACAGGCTCGGGGTGGGGGCGGCAACAGCGACGGGCTCGGGGGTGGAGACGACGACGGGCTCGACGGCGGTGACGATGACGGGCTCGGGGCGGCACGGCGACAGCGACGGGCTCGGGGGCGGCGACGACGAAGAGCTCGGGGACGGCGGCGATTACGAGGAGGAATGGATCAACGGCGACGACGAGGAGGAATGCATCGGCGGTGGCGGTGCGGGGAAAATGGGAGAGGTTGGGGAAAAATTCGGTAACTCCAGGCTTATATGCGAAAACCTGTTGTCCCGGTTCGAGGAATAAACCGGGACTAATGGTCACTTTTCAGCAGCCTAATGGGCAGGAAGAAGAGACCTTTAGTCCCGGTTTGTGCCGCAAACCCACACTAAAGGGAGTCGTTGGTCCCGGTTTGTACCACCAACCGACACGAAAGGATGTCTTTGGTCCCGGTTGGTGCCTCAAACAGACACCAATGGCCTGTGCCTGCCACGGCCGAGGTGTTTGGTGAAGAACCACCAAAAACAAGATCTCTTCTTCACGTGATTCGGCGAAACCCTAGCGCCGCCAACCCTTTATAATCTCCTCCCCAACCACGCCGCCAGCTTTCCCCCGCCCACAGTCTGCAACCCCTCCCCCAACCCGAAACCCATCGGCAGCGGCGCATCGCGAGGAGAGGAGAAGGAATATGGTGAAGTTCCTGAAGCCGCGCAAGGCGGTGATCCTGCTACAAGATAGGTACGCTGGGAAGAAGGCCAAATACCTGAAGAAGGTGATCCGCAAGGACTTGGCCAAGAAGACGGCCAAGAAGTCCCGCGTCAAGGTCTTCCTCAAGCTCGTCAACTTCACCCACCTCAGGATTCAAAATGATTCCACTTGATTCGACATGATTCAAGAAATTCCAACAAGATCTATTCTTCACATGATTCGACATGATTCATGAAATTCCAACAAGATATATTCTTCACATGATTCGACATGATTCAAGAAATGCCAACAAGATCTATTCTTCACATGATTCGACATGATTCCATATGATTCGACATGATTCAAGAAATTCCAACAACATCTATTATTCACAGGATTCGACATGATTCCACATGATTCGACGTGATTCAAGAAAGTCCAACAAGATCTATTCTTCACATGATTCGACATGATTCCATATGATTCGACATGATTCAAGAAATTCCAACAAGATCTATTCTTCACATGATTCGACATGATTCAAGAAATGCCAACAAGATCTATTCTTCACATGATTCAACATGATTCCACATGATTCAAGAAATTACAACAACATATAATCTTCATATGATTCGACACATGAAACATAACATCTCATATAGATCCACACTAAAAACAGAGTCTTCATGAAGCATTCAAGGCCACATCATCAATTTTCAACACTTTCTGACTTCATTTGGTATTTTTCATGCTTCTACTAATCTTTTGGAGCTAAATGACCCAGAAATTGAAAAGCACTACAAATGAACTCATAATAGGTTGAAAGATGGAATGGTATCATCATTTCACCCACATAGCATGTGCTAAAAAGTTTAGAGGGTTGCCGCAAAAACTGGATGCACTTCGTGTACAAATCGGACAATCTCTTTCGAAGTACGAGGGTTTCATACGAAAACTCATGTGTTACAAAAGGCATTTTATTTCTTTCGAACTTATTTGAACTCTAGACTTTTTGTGTGCTAAAAATGAACCATTCAAGGCCACATCATTAATTTTCAACACTTTCTGACTTCATTTGGTATTTTTCATGCTTTTACTGGTTTTTGGAGCTAAATGACCCTGAAATTGAAAGGCACTACAAATGAACTCTTAATAGGTTGAAATTTGGCATGGTATCATCATTTCACCCACATAGCGTGTGCTAAAAAGTTGAGAGGGTTGCCGGAAAAACTGGATGCACTTCGTGTACAAATCGGACAATCTCTTTCAAAGTATGAGGGTTTCATACAAAACTCATCTGTTACAAAAGGCATTTCATTTTTTCGAACTTATTTCATTTTTTCCCGATTTGTACCACCAACTGACACGAAAGGATGTCTTTGGTCCCGGTTGGTGCCACAAACCGACACGAATGGCGTGTGTCTGCCACGACCGATGTGTTTGTTGAAGAACCACCAAAAACAAGATCTATTCTTCACATGATTCGGCAAAACCCTAGGGCTGCCAACCCTATATAATCTCCTCCCCAACCACGCCGCCGTCTTTCCCCCGCCCATAGCCTCGAACCCCTCCCCCAACCCGAAACCCATCGGTGGCGGCGCAGCGCGAGGAGTGGAGAAGGAAGATGGTGAAGTTCCTGAAGCCGGGCAATGCGGTGATCCTGCTGCAGGGAAGGGACGTGAGGAAGAAGGCGGTGATCATGCGCGTGTTCGAGGAGGGCACCCGCGACCACCCCTACGGACACTTCCTGGTCGCCGGCCTAGCCAAATACACTAAGAAGGTGATCCGCAAGGATTCGGCCAAGAAGACGGCCAAGAAGTCCCGCGGCAAGGTCTTCCTCAAGCTCGTCAACTTCACCCACCTCATGCCCACCCGCTACACCCTCGACGTCGACCTCAAGGAGGTGGTCTCCAGCGCCCCCGACTCCCTCACCACCATGGAGAAGAAGCTCACTGCCGCCAAGTCCGCCAAGGCCAAGCTCGAGGAGAGGTTCAAGACCGGCAAGAACAGGTGATTCTTCACGAAGCTCCGCATGATTCGACATGATTCAAGAATGCCAACAAGATGTATTCTTCACATGATTCGACATGATTTGACATATTTCAAGAAATTCTAACAAGATCTATTCTTCACATGATTCGACATGATTTGACATAATTCAAGAAATTCCAACAAGATCTATTCTTCACATGATTCGACATAATTCAAGAAACGCGAACCAGATCTATTCTTCACATGATTCGACATGATTCAAGAAATGCCAACAAGACCTACTCTTCACATGATTCGACATGATTCCACATGATTCGACATGATTCAAGAAATTCCAAAAAGATCTAATCTTCACATGATTTGACATGATTCCACATGATTCAAGAAATTCCAACAAGATCTATTCTTCACATGATTCGACATGATTCAAAACTGGATGCACTTCGTGTACAAATCATACAATCTGTTTCGAAGTATGAGGGTTTCATACGAAAACTCATCTGTTACAAAAGGCATTTCATTTTTTGGAACTTCTTTCATTTTTTCCACATGGGTGGGTGTACTAAAAACCATTACAACATATCATGAATAGAGAAGTGTCCAAATTAATAGAAATTCATCATCATATTAAAGGCAAAGTACAGAAGTGACCAAAATAAATACATAACGTTCTTACATAGTTTTCATTATTGAACAATAGATAGCTCTCTAGAGCATCTAATTAGAACATACGTTGAAACTAGTAAATTTAAATGCAACAACAAATGCGATCCTAACCGCAACTAAGGTACAAATTGATCCAATGGCATAATGATACCAAGCCTCAGTATGAATGGCATATTTTCTAATGTTTCTAATCTTCAAGCGCATTGCATTCATCTTGATCTTGTGATTGTCACGCACATCGGCAACATCCAACTCCAATATCATCTTCTCCTCTTCAACTCTTTGCAATTTTTCTTTCAAGTTATTGTTTTCTTTTTCAACCAAATTTAACTTCTCGGCAAGAATTTGTATGTCGGTTCGAATTTCCGGTTCTCATACCTCCTAGATAAACAATCTATGTCACGTTGGTCGCAATAATTGTCATAAACACTAAATAAAACAAATAGTTATAAAAGATAATATATACCACATACGAATCATAGACAGGACGAGGGCCGACGGAGGCGGATACCAAAACCATCGCACTATATAATAACAAACAATAATAGAAGTAAGAAAATTACAGGAGTATCTATCTAAATCATACAAGTAAGAACATTTTTCTTTTAGAAAGAAGATAAGAAGAAGAGATTAACCACGGTGGTGCCGACACCGACATGGGCGCGGGCGATAAACGGCGGTGAGGATAGAGACGGGACACGGACGGAACGCCAAAGCTACACAAAACTAGAAGAAAATGGAGCTTGGACAAGGAGCGTTGAGAGGATAAAGCTTAAGTGTGGCCTGGGCATTTCATCGAACACCTCATGTGCATAGGAGGTGAGCTAGAGCACCACAAAGCTCTCCCACGGCTGGCCAAAAAAAGGGCAGTGCACTGCTCTGCTCGCGGGCAGGGGGTATATATAGGCCAAGCATTGGTCCCGGTTTGTGGACGGAACTGAGACTAAAGTTCAACATAGGGTCCCGGTTCTAGCCTAAAACCGGGACCAATGGTTGTGGGCGAGGAGCGAGGAACATTGGTCCCAGTTCGTGTCTAGAACCAGGACCGAAGGTGACAGACGAACCGGGACCTATGCCCACATGGGTCCCGGTTCGTGAGTGAACCGGGACTAATGGGATTTCATCAAGTGGACAAAATCCCTCTTTTCTACTAGTGTATTAACCATAAACCGTAATACATGTGTGAATACATAGACCGCAACATGTTCCTAGTGAGCCTATAGTTGGCTAGCTCGTAGATCAATAGATGGTTTTGGTTTCCTGGCCATGGACATTGGATTTCATTGATAACGGGATCACATCATTAGGAGATTTATGTGATGGACAAGAGCCAATCCTAAGCATAGCACAAGATAGTATAGTTCGTCTGCTAGAGCTTTTATAATGTCAAGTATCATTTCCTTAGACCATGAGATTGTACAACTCGCCGATGCCGTAAGAGTGCTTTGGGTGTATCTAATGTCACAACATAACTGGGTGCTTATAAAGTTGCACTACACGTATCTATGAAAGTGTCTGTTGGGTTGGTACGAATCGAGACTGGGATTTGTCTCTCCGTGTGACGGAGAGGTATCTCTGGGCCCGCTCGGTAATGCATCATCACAATGATCTCAATGTGACTAAGGAGTTAGCCACGGGATGATGTGTTACGGAACGAGTAAAGAGACTTACCAGTAACGAGATTGAACAAGGTATAGGGATACCGACGATCAAATCTCGGGCAAGTATCATG
The DNA here is from genome assembly GCF_904849725.1 of Hordeum vulgare subsp. vulgare. Classification (NCBI taxonomy): domain Eukaryota; kingdom Viridiplantae; phylum Streptophyta; class Magnoliopsida; order Poales; family Poaceae; genus Hordeum; species Hordeum vulgare. Next base: position 328,382,936 of record NC_058519.1, read on the forward strand.
CCAGTAGACAAAGGGAATTGCATACGGGATTGACTGAATCCTCAACATCGTGCTTCATCCGATGAGATCATCGTGGAACATGTGGGAGCCAACATGGGTATCCAGATCCCGCTGTTGGTTATTGGCCGGAGAGATATCTCGGTCATGTCTGCATGGTTCCCGAACCCGTAGGGTCTACACACTTTACGTTCGGTGACGCTAGAGTTGTTATGGGAATTGTATGTGTGGTTACCAAAGGTTGTTCTAAGTCCCGGATGAGATCCCGGACATTACGAGGAGTTCTGGAATGGTTTGGAGGTAAAGATTTATATATGGGAAGTCCAGTTTTGGTCGTTGGAAAAGTTTCGGGGTTTATTGGTATTGTACGGGGACCACCGAAAGGGTACCGGGGGTCCACCGGGAGGGTCCACCTGTCCTGAAGGGCTGGATGGGCCGAAAGTGGAAGGGAACCAGCCCCTAGTGGGCTGGTGTGAGCCAAGAGGGGAGGGCCCAAGGGGCATCGGGCTAAACCCTAAGGCGTGGGGCTGCCACCCACCGCCTTGGGTGGCAAGCCACACCTAGGGCGCCGCCGCCCCCTCGTCCTCTAGGGTTATCACCGCTCCTCCTGTGGTTTCCCTAGGGTGGCCGCACCCCTCCTCCCTCCCTCCTATAAATAGTGGGGTTTGGGAGGGCTGCAAACACACCTTGATCATCACCTCTTGGAGCAGCCCTACCTCTACACCCCTCCTCCTCCGCGGTGCTTGACGAAGCCCTGTCGGAAACCACAAGCTCCATCGACACCACGCCATCATGATGCGGGAGCTCTCCCTCAACTTGTCCTTCACTCTTTCTGGATCAAGAAGGAGGATACGTCCTCGGGCTATAGGTGTGTTGAACGCGGAGACACCGAACGTTCGGTGTTTGGATCGGATCACTACGAGTACGACTCCATCGACCACGTTCATAGTAATGCTTTTGCATTGCGATATTAAACGGTATGAAGATGCTCTCACTCTATCGTTGCTGGTTTCTCCTAGTTTGATCTTGGTGTGACGTAGGAAAATTTTGAATTATTACTACGATCCCGAACAGAACACACCTAGTGATGGAGGCGGCCCTCACTTCTACGATGGTCAGGCCACCGTGAGCCAGTATTTTTACCTTGGCGGCTAGGCACCTCACTTCCGAGCTCTCTTCCTCGGCCTTACTCTTCGGACGCTAGCTGAATCGCTTATTCAAGGGAGCCGTTGAGTATTCGGTAAGGCCTCGCCGAACTAGCTCGAATAAAGGGACGTCGTCTATATAGAACTACTCCGAAGACCATTCGTCGGTCTCTTCATTCAGTGTACCGACTGGGCATTCAGTGTCCGCTATGCGCAACACCTCAGCCCCGCCTACTTCACGGATGGAGGATCCATTAGTCCGGGGGACAATGCAAAAATACTTCCTCCATAAATAGAAATGAGGTTCGCAGCCTAAGAAAATCTCGCAAAGGGCTACGAAATCTGAGATGTGCAGGATGGAACTCGGGGATAGGTTGTGGAGTTGCAACCCATAAAACTCCAGTACACCTCTCAGAAAGGGATGGATGGGAAATCCCAGCCCACGCAGTAGGAAGGAGGTAAAGTAGACCCTTTCACCTATTTGTGGAATGGGAGATTTTTCTACGAAGGCCTCGCCGTTGTAGGCAGTTAAGCCGGCACGCGTGGGTGCGAGGTCGGAGGGGAAAGATACCCTTGGATTACAAGGTCCCCCAACCGAAGCGGAGAAACGTAGCAACTCGCGGTGTCACCCGGTTGAGGGCCGAAGGGGAAAGAGGAGGAACTCGCCATGAATCTGGATGCTAGGATTTTAGGGCTTCCTTGGCTGCATTTACGGGGGAAGGAATGGAGGTATGGCCTTGGACTTGGGCCCTTGTTTACTTATAAATTGGGAAACCTTCCCCCCACGTCTATAAGAGACGGTTCCGCTGAATCATTGGGACACGTGCCAAAACTTTATGACACACGGTGCTCCATAGGATACTAGAGTGCAAGGACAAGATCAAAGGTTATGGGTCCCGTGACATTTCCACATTTGAAGATTTGCCGAAGACTAGTTCGCCACGCTGCAAATCGGGAAGGAACTCGCTTTTCAAGCCGATTACCAAATGTGTGAAAAGTCGTCGAAGACTCTACACAAGGGCATGGAAGGCTAGTGAGGGAGTCCTGGACCAAGGGGTCCTCGGGCCGCCGGCCCATGGACCGGACTATCAGAGTCCGGATGGTCGATGACTTCGTACGAAGGAAGGAAGGCACGGAGGATTTACGTGGACTCCAGGTTTATAAGGACTAGGTCGGCTCATATATTCCCAATTATAGTCGGTATCTTGTAAAACCCTAGGGACCCTCGTGTCTATATAAACCAGGGACTCATGTCCGTAGAGAGGAGGATGAATCATCTAGGGTTTAGCATATACGATCTCGAGATAGATCAACTCCATAATCATCTTCATCAATACAATCAAGGAGGACGTAGGGTATTACCTCCATAGGAGGGCCCGAACCTGGGTAAACTATTGTCTCCCCTCTCTTTCTGCAACCCATCGATCCAAGGTCCACAGTTCCGGACCCACTACCCAAGATCTGCCGGTTTTGACACTGACCGCAAGACCGTGGAAACGGCTAGAGGAGGAAAGAAGGCACGGGCATGAGCCTGTGGTCTTCGTGGGCATGCTTTACATCCGAGAAAGGGGTTGAGGAGGAGTGGGGCTGGATCCTAGCGCATCACGGTGGTAAGAGCCATCTGACCGCTTCGGGCGGGCGTGGGCATGTGTCGCCAGGGCTAGGAAAAAGGGGGAGAGGAGGGGCCCGATGCAGCGCTGGCACTAGTCGTCGATGCAGTCAAAGCTGGACAAACTGTGGGGGTGAGGCTTGGCCGAGGCTGGCCTCCCTTGGTGCGGGTGCGCACTGTGTACATCGAGAGCACAGTTTTGGCATGCCATGGCATGCTGGTGCGCTCTGGCACGCCCCCACCGTGTCTACTAGGGTCTGGGGGCTTTGGAGATACCCCTTGGATATTTGGAGCCGAGGAGAGAAGTGGAGGTCAAGGGAAAAGTAAGAGGCAGTCTATAATAGGGGTGAACCAGAAAAGGAATTGAGGGTTTTGTCCTCTTCCCATGGGATTGGAACTGGGGCTCTCGGCTGCATATGTGGGGCTGAACCACGGACTTGTGATAAAAGTTTGGAGTGAAGGAAGAAAGTACAAGGGGTGAAAGCAGCTGCTTTACTAAATCACCAGAAGGTGTTTGATGCTGGTTTGATCAAGATAAACCTCACCAAATTTAGTGAGAATTAACAGTGTTAAATGATGGGCAAAAATAGTAGGATTCACCAAGTATGAGCTCATTTGAACAAGGTTGACATTGTAGACATGGAAAACCCAAGTAATGGGAAGAATCAGATTTGTGTGAGTCCAGGTGAGTAAACCAACTCCCACAATGGCACAACTTGGTGTGGTACTCCTACAAAGTTTGAGAGCAATAGGGCAAAGCTGGCAATGTAGAGTTGTTGAAACTTGGTTGTGGACAAGAAGGGTTTTGGGTCCCTTAGGTGAACCAAATCAACTTGGATGGGGATAAAACTTTGAAGGGCCACCTCATATAACATGTGGGACATGCTAGAGTTTTCCTAGGATATATTGAGAATATTTCCTTTGGAAATATTTCAAAAGCCTAGAATAGGCAGAAAAGGTTTTGAGGGGTTTTGCCCAATACTTTGAACATGACCATGGGTTGAAACTCACATATATGGAAAATATATGTCCTCTTAGTTTCCCTAAATTTTCTCAAATATTTTGGGGGTAGGAAAATATTTTTTTCCTATGAAATACCATTTATGGACTCATAAAAGGGTGTTTAAATAAGATAGGAAAATAAGTTTTAAAATAATTATTTTGTGGTTTTGGGAATTCATTTTTATAATAGAATCAAAGAAAAATCTGTGGGGTAAAACGTCGCTCCTAAATTAAGGACTTGTAGTGCAAATCCCAATTCAGGGGTTTTGAAGCTTTAAAAATAAATAAATGCAGTATGTTGAAATAATATTTTATTAAGAATAGTTTCTGGTCCTATACACATGGCATGATCATTGGGCAAGGGTTTCGGGCCAAGGAGAGGAGTTTTTAGAGAGAAGGTAGTTTTGGTGAATTAAAACACAATCAAGCACGCAAGCAATTTGCAATCAAATCAGTCATCACAAGCACTCAAAAAAATTTAATTGGTTCCAAATTTTGTAAAGCATAATGTGGCAAAGTGGTACAAACACAGGGTGTGACAGACCTACCCACCTTACAAGAATATCATCCCTGAGATTCCAAGGATAAGCACTAAAAAGAAAAGGGAACTAGGATCTGAGGTAGTCTTCACGCTCCCATGTTGCTTCTACTTTGGTGTGGTTGCTCCACTGGACCTTGAAGTACTTGATGGTGTAGCTTCGAGTACGATGCTCGGCTTCATCCAGGATGCGGATCAGTCTCTTATGATAAGTGATGTCTGGCTGAAGGTCGATGGCGTGATGATCGATGTCCTTGTAGAGGTGTGGACGGTTGGGACTTTGGAAGCACTTCCGGAGTTCTGACACGTGGAAAACACTGTGCACACCCGAAAGCTCGAAAGGTAGCTCAAGTTGGTAAGAAACTTCTCCTCGCCTTGCAATGATCTCGAAGGGGCCAATGTATCTCGGTGCGAGCTTCCCCTTGACGTGGAAATGCTTCGTTCCCTTGAGAGGCGTGACGCAGAGGTATACATAGTCTCCGGTATTGAGTTCCACTTCACGAGAGTGTGAGCCGGCATAGCTCTTTTGTCGTGAATTGGCGGTTTCCAGACATTCCTTGACAAGTTGGACTTGCTCTTCGACTACAAAGAGGATATCTGGCACAAAGACCAGTCCTTCTCCAGTCTCTGGCCAGTTGAGGGGTGTGCGGCACTTGCTTCCATACAACACATCAAATGGTGTCATCTAAAGGCTAGACTGATAACTGTCGTTGTAGGAGAACTCGGTGAAGGGAAAACAGTCCTCCCATTTGGCTTCATATGCCAAAATACAAGCGAGGAGCATGTATTCGAGTATCTGATTTACTCGTTCTATCTATCTGCATGTCTAAGAGTGAAAGGCAGTGTTGAAGGAGAGTTAATTCCCATGGCTTCTTGAAACTTCTTCCAAATTCTTCAGGTGGACTGCGTGCCTCAGTCGAACACGATCTCCTTCAGAACTCCACGAAGGCTCACGATGCGGTTGATGTAGAGGTTGACTAGCTGGCTACCATCATAGGTGGTATTGACGGGAATGAATTGGGCCACCTTGGCCAGGTGGTCTACAATGACCCAAATGGAGTCATGTCATTTGCTAGATCTGGGCAGACTGTTGATGAAGTCCATCCCGACTGTGTCCCACTTCCATTCTGGCACTTTGAGAGGTTGAAGAAGCCCAATGGGTCATTGGTGCTCAGCCTTGACCCTCTGGCATATATCACACTTAGCGACATACGAAGCTATTTCCCTCTTCATGCCATGCCACCAGAACCTTGCCCTGAGGTCTTGGTACATCTTGGTTCCTCCAGGGTGAATATAATACAAAGTGTCGTGTGCTTCTTGCAAGATCACATTCTTGAGGTTAGCTTTGTTGTGTACACAAATGCGGTTCCCAAACCACGCGACTCCATGTTCATCCATGGAGAATCATGGGGCCTGGCCATCCTTGATTTTCTTCTTGATACCTTCAATGCTCTCATGTCCCTTCTGGGCCTCCTTAATATCATCCATCAGTGTAGGCTTTGCTTTGAGGTTGGCCAGGAACCCTAGTAGAAGTAGCTCCAACATGAAGCTCTCAAGTTTGTCATATAGGGCGGGTATCCTTTCCTTCATCGTAGCATTCAAGGTGCAAGCCATCCTACTCGCCACCCGCTACTACATTGGCCTTTCTGGGGTGGTATTGAATACTGAGGTCATAATCTTTAATCAACTCCAACCATCTCCGCTGCCTGATGTTCAATTCCTTTTGAGTGAAAATATACTTCAAACTCTTATGGTCGGTGTATATCTCACATTGCTTCCCCGGAAGGTAATGTCGCTATGTTTTCAAGGCAAGAACCACTGCTGCCAACTCAAGGTCATGAGTTGCGTAGTTCTCCTCATGGGGACTCAGCTGTCAAGACAGATATGCCCACCCTGCCTTCTTGCATCAGGATTCCACCGAGCCCGGTCCTCGATGCATCGCGGTATATCACAAACTCCATGTGAATATCATGGGTGGCCAGAATTGGAATTGTCGTCAATATTTTCTTGAGCTCTTGGAAGCTTTCTTTGCACTTCGGCGTCCACTCAAATTTTTTGTCCTTCTTCAAGATTTGAGTCATAGGTCAGGCGATGCTAGACAACCCTTCAACAAACTTGCGGTAGTATCCCGCGAGCCCGAGGAAGCCTATAACTTCCTTCACATTGGTTTGTGATCTCCACTTTGTCACCGATGTAATCTTGGTGGGATCTACTGCCAACCCATCCTCCGTCAACACATGAACCAAGAACCCAACTTCATGCAACCAAAATTCGCATTTGCTGAAATTGTCATAAAGTTGGTGCTCTCAAAGATTTTCTAACACCATCCTCAAGTGTTGCTCGTGCTCTTCTTCATACTTGGAGAAGCTGAGTATGCCATCAATGAAGACGGCGACTATCTTGTCAAGATACTCCATGAAGAATTTGTTCATGAGGTACATGAAATAGGATGGGGCATTGGTTAACCAAATGACATGACCGTGCACTCGTACAGGCGTATCTAGTTACAAATGACGTATTCGAAATATCTTCGAGTCTAATCTTCGGTTGGTAGTACCCAGACCGAAGGTCAGTCTTGGAGAACACTTTGGCACCATTCAACTCATCGAATGGGTCTTCAATCTTGGGGAGTGGATACTTGTTCTTTATCATGACTTCGTTGAGGGAATAGTAGTCAACACAGAGCCTGATAGTTTTGTCCTTCTTGGACACGAATAGAACATGTGATCCCCAAGGAGATGCACTAGGGAGAATAAATCCTTTCCTGAGCTACTCGGCCAGTTGTTTCTTCAAATCAGTCAATTCCTCGGACCCCATCTTATTTGGCTTCTTATAGATGGGTCTTGATTTGGGCATTAGTTCAATAATGAACTCGATGTCTTGGTCGGGAGGCATCCCGGGCAGTTCGTCAGGAAAGACATCCGGGTACTCACATATAAGTGGCACTCAGTCCAACTCAATTACGGGAAGGCAATGAACGTGATCGGCTTGAGTGGAGGCGGGTTTGGGAACATACTTGACCTCGAGTCCTTGGTCACTGGTCATAGTAATAGTCCTCTTCGCACAGTCCAACATGCTTCAGTGCTTCGCTAACCAATCCATACCAAGGATAACATCCAAGCCTTGCGACTTAAGGACGATGAGATCTGCTACGAAGTCTACCCCATTGTTGTTGATCCCAACTCCTTTACACCCTATATTGGTCCTCAATACTGCACCCGGGTTTTGTACCAAAATATGACCATTCAAGAATGTAGGTTTCAAGCCACTCTCCATTGCGAACTTTTGGGTGACATAAGAATGCAGAGAACCACAATCAAACAGTCCTGTTACTGGAGTTGAGTTGACAAGGAACGTACCCAGTATGCAATCCGGGTCCAACTAGGCTTCCTCTGTAGAGACGTGATTCACACGACCCTATCCATTGTAGGGAGGGTTGCGGGGAGCTTGGTTCCTGGTTGGTGCTCCACGACCTTCTCCTTGATTTGGCGCATTGGGGAACGGTGCATCGGGCTTCTTGTTGGGCAACTGCCTCGAGAGGTGTCCAAGTTGACCACACCCAAAGCAGGTGACGTGCCCGAAATTGTTGGGCTTGCTGCCATTGCCGTTGTCGGGAGGGTTGTATGCCAGCTTGGAGTTGGCATACGGCTGGGGGTGGTAGCTCGATCGAGGTGCATGAGTACCAGGGTGCGGAGGCTGATAGCTTGGCCTTGCCGGTGCTGATTGCGAGGAGCGAGTCTTCTGGTTGCTGGAACCACCGATGTTAAACAGCTTGTGCTTGCGCGTGTCTTCCATGGCACAACGCTTATCTTCAAGCATGAGGGCCTTGTTCACCTGATTGCAGAAGGTTCGGCAGTCACAGACAACAAGTTGGTATTGCAGCGAGTGATGAAGCCATTCCATGAAGCGTTCTATCCTGGCAGCCTCAGTGCTGACATCATCAGGTGCATACCTCAATAGGAGGTTGAACTTCTTCATGTAATCCTTAACTGAGCCACTTCCTTGCTTCAGCACGCGAAACTCCCGCTTCTTGATAGCCATCATACAAGAAGGAATATGGGTGCTACGGAATCCTTCCTTAAACTCATCCTAGGTGATAACATGCTCGCCTTGCATGACCTTGAATCCGTCCCACCAAGCTCTGGCGGTACCCCCAAGACAGCGAGAGGCATAAAGAACCTTCTCACGGTCCTCATTGCAGTTGACCAGTGCAAGGAGGTCCTCAATCGTGCGGATCCAGTCATTGGCATCCAAAGGCACGGTTGTCTCGGTGAAAGCCAGGCGCGGAGTCCTCATGAATTCCGATAGAGTGGAGCGACCATTGCGGTTCCACCCCTGCAGCGTGTTATTCGCAAGGAACTGAGCCATCTGCTGGATAGCGGCATTGTTGGCTTGGTGTTCCTCCCGGAGATCTTAGAGAAACTGACCCATGGTCAGGTTCTCCGGAGGAGGCTGTGGCTGGGGAATGTCGCCTTGTGGCTGCTCTTGGTGAGCTCCATCTAGAGGAGACCTACCGATTCTTGGCTGCTTGCTAGAGTCGCTAGTGTTGGTGTGGTTAAAGGTACTGGCGCGGGTAGTATTCTCCATCCTGTTTGGAGCAGCAAAGTCAACAACGGCAATAGACGAAACGAAAAACACAAGAGGGGAACATGCCTAAATAGTGGAGGGGGTTGGCACGGTGCAAGTGTGTCAAACAAAAGGGTCGAAAGACCCATCACATAACCATTAAGTAAGATAAGCGATGTAGCCGTTTACATGCGGCCTAAGGAAAAAAAGCGCGGGTTGCATCGAGACACAAACATAAAAGCAAACAACAAGCACACATGGTTTCATCTGAATCATTACACGGACTCGACTTCATGTGAGGGGTTCCTAGCTTGTCGTACTTTAGGAGTTCTTGGACTCAAGTAGTGGAGCACTCGGTCTCGTACTCACGCTCCTCTAGGTATTCCTCCTGGTCATCATCCGCGTGGGCATCGTTTCTTGTCGAGGGTGTCAGGGAACAAGGAGGTCCATCCCGGCGTTGCTTCGCCGGTGGAGCGGTGAAGAGGTCGCGATACTCCTTGGCACTCATGCGATGACTCTGAATGGCGGTGACCGTAGGCGGTGGTATTCCTCCTCTGTATGCGATAGCAGGTTGCCCCTCGGGGCTCCATCCTTGTTGATCCTACATGTCTTCGACTTTGCTTGACGGGGTAGTTCACAGACATGGTGAAGTTCCCGGAGGAGCTTCACCGCCTCCTTGATCAGGTTGGGAGCCACACTATCGGCGGAGAGGCTGAAGTAAGTCTAGAACCTCAGGGTGATCCTTCTTCCGGGGATGGGGTCAATGTCCAACTCCCACAAACCTCATCCTTATGGAAAGTCAAGTGACGGGTAGCCGCTTCATTGGCCATCTCAGGAAGGATGTCGCGAAGGTGGATCAATGCCTTCTGATCTGCTGTCTCAACTTCTAACACTAGAATCTCCATTTGTGGTCCTTCAAAGAACCAACTAGTCGGGGAGGCATTTGCCTTCACGACCATGTCAATGTGGTGCTCCATCGTGATGGCATTGCCCCAGTGCTCGTGGTAGAGAAAAATTGGTGATCGGTGTACCCGACACTTTTCCATGCTTTCCTCCAAGAGTAGGGGAAAGCCGAACTCTAGGAGGCTCTCGGTTACAACGGCCATCTACAAGGTTTAGGGGGAGGTGTTAGTAAAAGGGGTTTGAATGGTATAGTGGAAGAGGTGAGGGATGCATAAAACCCTGCTAGGTGTAGCTTTTGAGAGGGGTTTCATCTCATGTGACATCCTTGCTATCTAAGGCTTCATACAGTCAGGATGGCTTTGATACCAGCTCTGTGGGGACCCCAACTTGTAAGTCGAGTTCGCCGAATGCACGTGTATAACGATCCCACAGATCAATGCTCACTGAACACATAGATACTGAATAACAAAAGTATTGCATCCATACATAGCGTATGATACAAATAGGTCCATTAAGTCCAAGTCATTACGTAAATACGGCCTCGAAGGCTAACACACCAACACACTACTGATTCCGGATAACTTGGTTGAATAGGTGAACCCATGCCATCTGCCTTAACCTACGGGAATTCTGACTGGGAAGCGTGCTAGATCGCATGTTCGTCCCCGACAAACTATTCTCCAAACTCAGGTTCTTCCATGCCTGGCAAATTAAATAACCAGTGGCAAGCTAATGAGTACCTTGAATGTACTCGCAAGCAACCCATGATGTGGAACAAGGCAATAACGAAGTATGACATAACGCTAGTATAATGAGTTTTGCGGAAAGCAGGTTTTTCCCTGGTGCAACAACATGATCAAATTTTTGGGCGACATGCACCACAAGGCATAACGGTAACCCAATGAATAGGTTATAGATTTCAATAACAATTGTGGGTCGAACATTCCATGTCCACCCATCATGCCAAGTCACCTCACTTAGCTCGAGCATCATGTTTCCCCCATACCCCCCCCCACACACACACTTGGTTTATGCGAAAACGATTGAACGTAGTATAATCAGCACCACCCAACTGCCGTTGACCGTGGACACGACTATTTGAATAGTCTTACACTCTGTAGAGGTTACACGTTGTACCCACGAGACTCGGGGAACTTCCGTGTCATCCATGACTTACGGTATATTATATACCCTATGTAAGCACCCTAACAATGCCTTTACCCAGGTGACACTAAACGAAGAGTCCACTCGTTTTGTACATAGCCCACATGATGTACATCGTACGAGCCTCGCTCTAGATCATATCATCCATGCAGGGACCAATGGCGTGCCCGGAACGTGTAATAAACAGCGTAGTCTCCCTACCTTGCACGACCCCGTCTCGAGAGTGACCACGTCACTACCGCCACTAGTAATGTGGGCTCTCTGCTAGTGTCGACGAAAGTAATCAACAAAGCCCCATCCCATAAGGGTATCGTGGTCGCACATGTACGGTTGCGACGGTCGACAATCTTAAATCTAATCCCATTTCTGAAACCACACACAAAAAACCTTTCTTGGTACACCACTTCTTTCTGAACTGGTCATCCATCTCAACTCCCTCACCCTCGGGCATTAGTGGCACCCGACGGGGTTTTCGAAAAGCCTTTCTAACACTCCCTTCATTGTCACCATGCATATTCCCATCCTGGTTCACATAGCAACTACTAGAAACTAACTACATCCCACATGCACAACCCTCATAGGTGATACGGTGTAACGCCCAACATGCGACCCTATCCTTATTTTGGCGCGAGGGCCTCGACAGGGATAGAAGTGCATCTCATCGTTTCGCAAGAATGGATATCGTTACAAGTACATGTACTGAAGAGAAGAGGATATGGAATTGGCTTACACTCGCCACAAGCTACATCAGAGTCACATCAGTACAATACATAAATATCACGAAGAAGAGTAGGCTCCGACTACGAACGAAAAAACAAACGAGAAAAGAACGACGTCCATCCTTGCTATCCCAGGCTGCCGGCATGGAACCCATCCTAGATCGACGAAGAGGAAGAAGAAGAAAGTCCAAATGAACACTCATCGCGCTCACATCTTAATATCCTTACATGTACCTGCAACTGGTGTTGTAGTAATCTGTGAGACACAGGAGACTCAGCAATCTCATTTGCAAAGGTATCAAGACTAGCAAAGCTTAATGGGTGAGGTGTGGTTAGGTGGTGAGGCTGCAGCAAGCGACTAAGCATATATTTAGTGGCTAACTTACGATTACAAGAATAAAAGAGGGGGATGATCTACGCATAGCGGACGTGAACTAGTAATGATCAAATGAATGATCCTGAACACCTACTTATGTCAGACATAACCCCACCGTGTCCTTGTTCGGAGAAGGAGCTCACGAAAGAGACAGTCACGGTTACGCACTCAGGTGGCAAGTTTTAATTAAGCTTACTTCAAGTTATCTAGAATCGGATATTAAACAAAGTTTCCACGTTGGCACATAACTGCGGGCACGGCTTTCCGAAAGATTTAACTCTGCACGGGTGTGATACTTCTCCATCGTATCTACTTTTCCAAACTCTTTTGCCCTTGTTTTGCACTCTAATTTGCATGATTGGAATTTAACTAACCCGGACTGACGTTGTTTTCAGTAGAATTGCCATGGTGTTGTTTTTGCGCAGAAATAAAAGTTCTCGGAATGATCTAGAAATTTACGGAGAATATTTGTGGAATATATAAAAAATACTGGCGCAAGAATCAACTGGAGGGGTGGACCTGTGAGCCCACAAGACCACCAGGCGCCCCCCCTGGTCGTTCCTGGAAGGCTCATGGGGCCCACAAAGCTCAACCGCCTCCAATCTCAGCTCTATTTAGTCCCTTTCGTCTGGAAAAAAATGAAGGAGAAGAGTTCATCGCGTTTTACGATACGGAGGCGCCGCCACCTCATGTTCTTCCTTTGGAGGGCAGATCTGGAGTCCGTTCTGGGCTCCGGAGAGGGGAGATCGTCGCCATCGTCATCACCAACCTTCCTTCATCGCCAATTCCATGATGCTCTTCACCGTTCGTGAGTAATATCATCGTAGGCTTGCTGAACGGTGATGGGTTGGATGAGATCTATCATGTAATCAAGTTAGTTCTGACGGGGATTGATCCCTAGTATCCACTATGTTCTGAGATTGATGTTGCTACTACTTTGCCATGCTTAATGCTTGTCACTAGGGCCCGAGTGCCATGATTTCAGATCTGAACCTATTATGTTGTCGCCAATATATGTGTGTTCTTGATCCTATCTTGCAAGTTGTAGTCACCTACTATGTGTTATGACCCGGAAACCCCGGAGTGACAATAGCCGGAACCACTCCCAGAGATGACCATAGTATGAGGAGTTCATGTATTCACTAAGTCTTAATGCGTTGGTCCGGTTCTTTATTAAAAGGAGAACCTTAATATCCCGTAGTTTCCATTAGGACCCCGCTGCCACGGGAGGAATGGACAATAGATGCCATGCAAGTTATTTTCCCTAAGAACGTATGACTACATACGGAATACATGCCTACATTACATTGACGAACTGGAGCTAGTTACATATCTCTCCATGTTATAACTGTTGCATGATGAATAACATCCGGGATAATCATCCATCACCGATCCAATGCCTATGAGTCTTTCCTACTGGTCCTTGCTACGTTACTTTGCCGCTACTGCTGTCACTTTGCTGCTACTGGTTACTGTTGCTACTGTTGCTATCACACTACCTTGCTACTGATACTTTGCTTCAGATACTAAATCTTTCAGGTGTGGTTGAATTGACAACTCAACTGCTAATACTTGAGAATATTCTTTGGCTCCCCCTTGAGTAAAATCAATAAATTTGGGTTGAATACTCTACCCTCGAAAACTGTTGCGATCCCCTATACTTGTGGGTTATCAAGACTATTTTCTGGCGCCGTTCCCCGGGAAGCACAGCTATATTCTCTGAGTCACTTGGGATTTACGTCTGCTGGTCACTATGAGGAATCCGAAAGATCCAAGAACTAAAGTCTTGCCCTCAACTACGAGGACAGGTAAGGAACTGCCATCTAGCTCTGTACTTGATTCACCTTCAGTTATGAGTAAGTTTGCGACACCACATCCTGCTAGAAATCTTGATATGTCGCCTGTGCTTGATGATGCTACTTCTTCTACCCATGCTGCTTATGATGATGCTATGCTTGATACTACTTTGCCACTAGGTGCATTCCTTGATGCACAAATTGCTAGAGTTGCTGCTAGATGTGATGATACTTTTGAAACTGTAGAGATTATTGAAGTAGAACCTGCTATTTTGCCTGTTAGAAGTAGCTCTCCTATATATGAATTGTCTGATATGCCTGAGGGTTATGTAATGGAGGGAGAGATGGCTGAGGACCTTCTTGCTTGTAAGGATAGCTATGATGTTGAGAAATTACTACTCAAGTGGAAAGAAAAATCTCTGAATGCTAGGACGAAATACGACCCGAAGTTTGCTACTTCGCCTATCTTTGTGACCGATAAGGAATATGAATTCTCTATCGACCCTGAGTTAATCACATTGGTCGAATCTGATCCTTTTCACGGTTATGAGTCTGAAACGGTTGTAGCCCATCTTACCAAACTGCACGATATAGCCACCCTATTCACGAGCGAGGAAAAGATCCGCCACTAGTATATCCTTAAGTTGATTCCTTTCTCGTTAAAGGATGATGCTAAGACTTGGGTCACTTCTCTTGTTCTTGGTTGTGTGTGTAGCCCCGAAGATATGATCTACTACTTCTTTGAGAAATATTTCCCTGCCCATAAGAAGCAAGCTGCCTTGCAGGAAATATACAACTTTGCGCAAGTTGAAGAAGAGAGTCTCCCACAAGCTTGGGGGAGGCTCGTCCAGCTACTCAATGCTTTGCGTGATCACCCTCTTGAGAAGAATGAAATACTTGATATCTTCTATAATGGACTAACCGATGCTTCTAAGGACCACCTAGATAGTTGTGCCGGTTGTGTTTTTAGGGAACGAACTGTAGAACAAGCTGAGATCCTATTGAATAATATCTTGTGCAATGAGAATGCTTGGACTATTCCCGAACCACCTCCTAAGCCAACTCCGAAGAAAAGAGGTATTCTATTCCTCAATCCTGAATATATGCAAGAAGCTAAGAAATCTATGAAAGAGAAGGCATTAAATTTGAAGATGTCAAAAATCTACCACCTATCGAAGAGATCCATGGTCTTGATAACCCGATACAGGTAGTAGAAGTAAATTCTCTGTGTAGATTCGATGAGAGTGATATTCCTTTTGATAAACCTGCTAGCTTATGCGTGGATGAATTTGATAACTTTGTTGCCAAACAACAGAGTTTCAATGATCATGTTAGCAGACAACTGGAACAGAATGTTCACAGTCTTAGTCATTTAAGTGCTTGTGTGGATAGAAATGTCAATGATCTTAAGTTGTTGAGTAAACATGCCTCTATGGTTACTACTCAAGTAGAACAAGTACTTAAGGCTCAGAATGACTTGCTCAATGAGTTGAATGACAATTCTGTCAGACTCGTCACAAGAGGCGGTAGAATGACCCAGGAACCTTTGTATCCTGAGAGTCATCCTAAGAGAATTGAACAAGATTCTCAAGGACTTAGCACTGATGCAGCTAGTCATCCTGGGAAGAAGAAGAAAGATGATAGGAACTTGCACTCTAGCAACCGTGTTGCTGTTACACCTGAGAGTCCAAACGATGTCTCTGTCTCGGATGCTAGAACACAATCTGGTGATGAACATGAGCCTAATGATAATATCAATAGTGATGTTCATGAAGATGCTCAACATAGCAATGATAAGGATGTGGAGATTGAACCTGTTGATCTTGATAACCCACAGCCTAAGAATAAGAGATACGATAAGAATGACTTCGCTGCTAGGAAGCATGGTAAAGAAAGGGAACCATGGGTTCAGAAACCCATGACCTTTCCTCCCAAACCATCCAAGCAAAAGGATGATGAGGATTTTGAGCGATTTGTTGAAATGATTAGACGTGTCTTTCTGCAAATGCATTTGATAGATATGCTCAAATTGTCTCCGTATGCTAAGTACATGAAGGATATTGTGACTAATAAGAGCAGGATACCTGAGGTTGAGATTTCCACCATGCTTGCTAGTTATACCTTCAAGGGTGGAACTCCTAAGAAACTAGGTGATCCTGGAGTGCCCACTATACGTTGCTCCATTAAAGGCAACAACGTTAGAACTGCTTTATGCGACCTTGGAGCCGGTGTTAGTGTTATGCCTCTCTCTCTTTATCGTAGACTTGAACTGGATAAGTTGACACCCACTGAAATCTCTCTGCAAATGGCCGGCAAATCAACTGCTTTCCCTATCGGCATTTGCGAGGATGTGCCTATTGTGGTTGCTAATGTTACTATCTTGACAGACTTTGTTATCCTGGGTATTCCCAAGGATGATGCCATGGCGGTCATCCTTGGAAGACCCTTTTTAAACAATGCAGGGGCTGTTATAGATTGCAACAAAGGCAATGTGATTTTCCATGTCAATGGTAATGAGCATACAGTGCACTTTCCGAAGAAACAATATCGAGTACATTGCATCAATGCTATCGAGAAAAACTTCATCGATTCTTATTGGGAGCTTTGAATGCCCTATACCTACTGTTAAGATGAAGTATGATTTGCTTGTTGGGGATATGCACATCCCCATTGAGGTAACCTAGTGGCTATTCGAAAATTCCCCGTTTCCTTTTGCAATTCGAAAAGTTTGTCAAGGAGACTTGATCAACCTCATTGATGGATTTCTTTCGATGACTAGGAGATGGATGAATCAAGGAGTCACAAACCTCTGTTCCAAGCTTTCACCTTCGGTTGCTTAGAAGAAAAATGATAGATTTAGTTTACTTTTCCCTGTTTTCTGCTTTTAGCGTCCCGTAGAAAAGTACCACGGAAATAAAAGTTCTCCGAATGCCGTGAAAATCAAGTATGATTTTTTCTAGAATTTTTAAAAAATACTGAGACGGAGAGCCAGTCAGGGGGTTGCACCAGTGGGCCACAAGCCCTGGAGGCGCGGGTACCCCTCCAGGACGCGCCTACCAGGCTTGTAGGGCCCACGTGCACCCCTCCTGGCCGCGCCTACCAGGCTTGGGGGGCCCACGTGCACCCCCTCCAGTCATTCTAGCTCCTAGCTGCTTCTCCTACCTCCAGAAAAAATTGTTTCGCAGCTCAAACCCGTGTTCTTGCTCTTCTTGCTGGGATTTTTGATCTCCTTGTGCAAAGCACCATTCACCAAACTGTTTTGGGGAAATTGCTCCTTGTTATGTGACTCCTCCATTGGTCCAATTAGTTTTTGCTCTATTGCCTTATACGTCGCATATTTTTGCTGCCTTGGTGACCCTGGTCTTGAGCTTTGCATGCTAATTTTAGGTGGTCCCAACTAGTTTTGATGCGTGATATGGCCTCTAGGCACTTGTAGGAGTAGTTGCTACGAGTTTCGTTGGGCCTTGTTCACTTTTCCTTTGAGTCACTAAAAATTTCAGAAAAGGAAGATGTTCAGGAGAAACTATCATGGTGGTTCCTCAAGCAAGAAGGGTCCCCGTCTCGCGATTCGGGAGCCTGATCCTTACCAACAGAGGAAGGCACACGTACAACCATGTGAATGGCCTTCTGATGAATTCATGATTGAGGCAGGTTTTAAAGACGAGTTTGATACACTTGTTCACAACGTCAGACTCGAAGAATTCATCTCCAATAAATGTGAACAGTATGTTACTCTCACTGCCTCTTTTGTTCGTAGATTCAAATTTTCAGCTGGTCGTGACACATCTGTATTGTTTGATCTCTATAAAAATCATATAACATGGATTTAGAGGATTTCAATAGAATTTGCAAGATACCTGTTTGGGGTAATCTCAATGATCCTCCTAAATCTTCGGTAAGAGATTTTTTTTTGTGGTATAACTGTCGGAGAAACTAGAGATATTACGCAGGCTACCATGGGGATCATCCATTTTCCTGTCTTGCATTACTTTGCCCTCTTCATAGGTAGATGCATTAACGGCAAGATTGAGCATTGTCACCTCGCGCACCCGACCTTAGTATTCTTAAGAGCGCAGTAACGAGTGATAGAAGTTTCAACATGGGAGCTATAATAGCAAGGAGGCTGAATAATAATGCTAATGAAGGGGATTTCTCTGGTGGGGTCTATGCCACTCGCATAGCAACGAAGGAGATCCCCCACTCCTTACAGCTTTCCTTCATCGCGTCGTTTTGACACGCTATCAGTTCCTTGAGAGGGATGATGAATCCCTCCTATACCGGTTAATATTTAACCGACAATGTGTTTTCCATATTACCCTTCCTGCTCCTGCCTTCTTTGACTTTCAGGTAAAACGGAGATATTGCATAACCAGAGGAGAGGCAAAGGAGTATGAGAGGGAGGCAAAGGCTGCTCGCCTCCGTGAGGCAGCTATTCAGGCAATGGCTGCCGCGCTCCCGTACAACCCCCATTATGATTTTCGGTATCGTCCGGACCAACCTTGGGAGTAGACCAACTTAGGCCAAAATCCTAAGCTTGGGGGAGTACGTGTTTCTCACCGACTTTATATTCTTGCTTACGCTTTCAGTTTGTTTGTCGGTGTTCACACTTTGCCACTGTATCATCCATGCTAGTTTATTTGTTTTTCTCGCTTTCTTCTCGTGTGTTTGTCTAGTTTGAGAAAACCCAAAAACATTTTCTTGTTTTTCTTTTGCTTGTTGGGAGCCTTCCCGTGTAAATAGTTTTCTTTTTCTTTGGGTCAAGGTAGAAGACCATGGTTATAATGTTTAGTGGCTCTCGCATGCATATCTCTTTATCTGTCAAAGAGCCATATTAGTTTGTCTTCTCCTTTGTGTTTGCTTGCAGATTCCAGCTTAGTCTAATGCACGAGCAGTCTTATTATTGTTCACATCATTCGGTCATGCAAGTGAAAGGCAATAATGACGATATATGATGAAGTGACTGAGCCTGGAAAAGCTGGTATGAACTCGATCTATTTTGTTTTTGTAAATATGACTAGCTCATCGTTCCTCATTTAGCTTTGTTGTGAGAGAAACATGTTTGCAATGACAACTTAGAGATCATAGTATCTGATGCGATGCTTAATTAGCTAGGAGCTTATAATGGTTTGTCCTGGATGCCAACATGAATTTTGAGATGACTATGATGTAGTATGATAGGATGGTATCCTCCTTTGAATGATTCAAGTGGCTTGACTTGGCGCATGTTTACGCATGTAGTTGAAACAAAATCAACATAGCCTCTATGATATTCATGTTCATGGTGATTTATGTCCTCCTCATGCTTGCACTCAATGTTGGTTAATCTCAATGCGTTTTCATGACTGTTGTCGCTCTCTAGTTGGTCGCTTCCTAGTCTTTTGCTAGCCTTCACTTGTACTAAGCGGGAATACTGCTTGTGCATCCACTTCCATAAACCCAAAGTTGTTCCATATGAGTCCACCATACCTACCTATATGCGGTATCTACCTGCCGTTCCAAGTAAATTTGCATGTGCCACTCTCTAAACCTTCAAGAAATAATCTGTTTTGCATGCCCAAACCGCTCATGTGGTGACAGGGGGCTATCAGTTTCTTCCATGCTAGGAGTGTTATACTCGATATATGTTTATTCACTATCATTCATGAGAAAGGGGCCGGTAATTGGAATGCCCAGTTCCATGCTCAAATCGAAAAGACAATTGCAAACAAAACTCCCTTGGATTGATGTTGGTATGGACGACACCCGAGTATTCAGCTAGTCGTGGAGTGTGATTGATCGGTGGTGGAGGAGTCAAAACTTTACTTTTCTGTTTGGGAACCTCCTATAGCATGTGTAGCATGGAAGATGGTGAAAACTCTTGGTCATTGCGTTGACAATGAAAGCATGCCACCCAAAATTATTATCTCTGTTTTCAAAGCTTGAGCTCTGGCACCTCTGCAAATCAATGCTTCCCTCTGCGAAGGGCATGTCTATTTATGTTCATGTCGAGTCATCCTCTTCTTATAAAAGCACCAATTAGAGAGCACCTCTATCATTTTTATGCTTTGCTTTTAACTGTGTTGAGTATGACTCTGACTGGATCTTCTTTGCCATGAATTATAATGTTTAGTCAGCCCTTGGTCTTTGAAGGTGCTCTGCAGTTATGTTTTGCGGTCTCAGAAAGAGCTAGCAAGATGCCATCTGTTTGTACTGCTTCATGATTGTTTTGATTGAAGTGTTGACGTTTGAAATTTATTATTATTTGCTCGCTAGTTGATTATGCCATTGATATGAGTTTACCGTGAGACCTAGATGTCATTTGCTTATGTGGTTAGCTTGTGATCTTATTGAAATTCTGGATATGAGTTAGACATAGTTGCAAAAACAAGATCAAACAAAGTTCGTAAAAGTTTTTCTCTTGTCTCTTTCAGTTTGTCAACTGAATTGCTTGAGGACAAGCAAGGTTTTAAGCATGGGGGAGTTGATACATCTCCATCGTATCTACTTCTCCAAACTCTTTTGCCCTTGGTTTGGACTCTAATTTGCATGATTTGAATGGAACTAACCCGGACTAACTCTGTTTTCAACAGAATTTCCATGGTGTTGTTTTTGCGCAGAAATAAAAGTTCTCAAAATGACCTAGAAATTTATGGAGAATTTGTGTGGAATATATAAAAAATACTCGCGCAATTATCAACCGGAGGGGTGGAGCTTTGAGCCCACAAGACCACTAGGCGCGGCCCCCCTGGTCACGCCTGGCAGGTTTGTGGGGCCCACAAAGCTCCACCGCCTCCAATCTCAGCTCTATTTAGTCCCTTTTGTCCGGAAAAAATCAAGGAGAAGAGTTCATCTCATTTTACGATACGGAGGCGCCGCCACCTCCTGTTCTTCCTCTGGAGGGCAGATCTTCAGTCCGTTCTGGGCTCCGGAGAGGGGAGATCGTCGCCATCGTCATCACCAACCTTCCTTCATCGCCAATTCCATGATGCTATTCACCGTTCGTGAGTAATCTCATCGTAGGCTTGCTGGAC
Source organism: Hordeum vulgare subsp. vulgare (assembly GCF_904849725.1). Classification (NCBI taxonomy): domain Eukaryota; kingdom Viridiplantae; phylum Streptophyta; class Magnoliopsida; order Poales; family Poaceae; genus Hordeum; species Hordeum vulgare. The sequence continues at coordinate 328,403,761 of NC_058519.1, forward strand.
GGTGATGGGTTGGATGAGATCTATCATGTAATCGAGTTAGTTTTGACGGGGATTGATCCCTAGTATCCAGAATGTTCTGAGATTGATGTTGCTACTACTTTGCCATGCTTAATGCTTGTCACTAGTGCCCGAGTGCCATGATTTCAGATCTGACCCTATTATGTTGTCACCAATATATGTGTGTTCTTGATCCTATCTTGCAAGTTGTAGTCACCTACTATGTGTTATGACCCGGCAACCCCAAAGTGACAATAGCAGGAACCACTCCCGGAGATGACCATAGTATGAGGAGTTCATGTATTCACCAAGTGTTAATGTGTTGGTCCGGTTCTTTATTAAAAGGAGAACCTTAATATCCCGTAGTTTCCATTAGGACCCCGCTGCCACGGGAGGGATGGACAATAGATGTCATGCAAGTTCTTTTCCTAAGCACGTATGACTACATACGGAATACATTCCTACATTACTTTGACGAACTGGACCTAGTTACATATATCTCCGTGTTATGACTGTTGCATGATGAATAACATCCGGCATAATCATCCATCACCGATCCAATGCCTACGAGTCTTTCCTACTGGTCCTTGTTACGTTACTTTACCGCTACTGCTGTCACTTTGCTGCTACTGGTTACTGTTGCTACTTTTGCTATCACACTACCTTGCTACTGATGCTTTGATGCTGATACTAAATCTTTCACGTGTGGTTGAATTGACAACTCAACTACTAATACTTGAGAATATTCTTTGGCTTCCCCTTGAGTCGAATCAATAAATTTGGGTTGAATACTCTACCCTCGAAAACTGTTGCGATCCCCTATACTTGTGGGTTATCAGGGTGCTCCAACTAGTCCATCAGAAACTCGCACATGCTGCGACGGAATGACCTCGATCAAGGAAACCCGTGACCTCCTCGGATCCCTGTTGGAAAACCTCAACCTCGAGTTAGCTCAAAGCATCCTTGGAATTCCTCGCACAAGACGCTAGATAAAGGTAAAACAAGTCCAGCAAGGCCGCTCGACGTGCCGACAATCCCAATAGGAGCCGCGTATCTCGTTCTCAGGACACGGCGGATAAGCGAAACGTACGGTGTCCTGATAGACATCACCCGAGTTGCCCCGTGTTGGCCCCGCGTGGTGCTCTATTTTGGACCAGCACCATCAGCACTCGCCCTCTCTATATTATGTTGAATTACTCCTCGGGTAGCGCAAACTCCCTATGCTTTTCAGTATTAACAAAATTATTATGTTGGGAAAACATAGTACCAATGTTGTGCCTTGCCAGATGAGCTTTATCCTAAAACGAGAATCTAGGGGGTCCCCATAACAACCTCAAGCAGGTTAGGAGCGCTCATTTATGGAACATAACACCGGTAGCCGAAACTAAGGGGGCAAAGGTGGAACAAAACAGCAGGCTAGAAAGGCCGAGGCTTCCACCTTTTACCAAGTATATAAGTGCATTAAATGAAATAACATTTAATATGGTCATATAACAAGGAACCCATGTTATCACATGGAAACAATTGCACCTGCAACTAGCAACGCTAACACACAGTTAAGCAAGCGGTAACATAGCCAATCAGTGGTTTGCTAGGTTGTGAACAGGGTGAAGGTTTTCATGGCAATGTTGAGAGGCTTTTGTTTAACAGGTGGTAGGCAGCGAGACATAGCGATAGAAATGATAAAACTAGCATGGCAATGATAGTAATGGTATCTGGAGAAATGGTAATCTTGTCTGAGATCCCGCTTGGAAGAAGAATGACTCCGTGAAGCAGACGAACTGATGTAGTCGAATGGGTCCTCACTTTCCGACACGCTTGCGGAAATCTATCGAGACCAAGCAAAGCGGAAACAAGAATCAACACACGATATTCACCACGCGATGCACAACACAAATGATGCATGAGCGGACTAATGCAAGGCATGACATGGCAATTCACTCCAATCAAACACTACACATTAAGTAAAGTTCAATATGCAACGAGTTCCATGTTGACAAAACTCCACATACGGATTATTTAGTTCTATCCCTATTAGGTACATGACAATATTAAATGTGGTTAAACAAGGCAAGACGTGAAGCGTAATTAAACTACCTATCTAGGCATTTTAAATGAGGTCGGAAACGAGTTATAGCATCTCCGAAGTGACCTCATACATTAATTTATAACTCTGCCCAGATCTAAAATAACACGTTTTAATATTTGTTAAACAGAGAATAAATAGGTTCACGTGATTCTACGCGTCATTCCAATCAATTTACACATAGAGAGCATCTCCAACGGAGCTACGGTTCAAAAGATACGAACACCGCAAGATATGATGTCATGAATGCAATATGTATGCAATGACAGTCACAAGCATCCCAAAACATACATCCAGAAAGGTAATATGAACCTACACGATATGCTAAGCAAGTTTCATATAATACACGATCAACACGGAGCAATGGTTCAACAAATATAAGCTACACAAGAAATAGTCATACTCTGCCAAAAACAGCAACATGGCATTTTCTACACACCAAAACAACAAGCTACATAAATCCAAAATGCTCAAACAAGGCATGAGCCAGTAGAGGGCAAGATGCACTACAACACCCTACTAAATACAACTAGCATGGAAGCATGGATCACTAGGAAAAGAACTCACAAAATGGCATCTCACACACAGTTTCAGACTTAGTGAAAATATCAGTTTTAACAGTACAGTTTTCGATCTAAAGGCATATTGACAGCAGCAAAACTATATGATATGGGGCTCCAAATGGCATGAAATTCACAGCATGCTAGAGAATCTTAAGGACTACAAATAACTCCATTGCACGAACCTCAAAAGAGCTACAGATCACTAGCAAAACTCATGGCATGACAACAACAAAATATAACAGATTTCAGACTTAAAAATATTTCAGCAACTCCAAAACCACACTATTTTCTAGCATGTTGAGAACAAGCAAACAACACCTAAACATGGATTTCTATTGCAACCAAGGGCATATCTCTAGTTCAAAACTAATTCATATCACGCACGGAATAGATCCCACAAAATAAACAAAAGGGCAACATGGCAAAATATCACGTGCACTAACTTACTCAAAAGCAAAAAATAAATGCACAGTTAAATTATATGGATTTTTCTATCCCAAAAACATATATAATATGTGGGGTTCGAAAAATAAAACTACGCCACACAAATATGCGAGAATATGTCCTAAGCAGGACATATCAAACAAGCGACGGAACCTACATGCAAAAATGCAAACCACTACTCTAAAATACATGGCAAAGGGTCCCGAACAACATGAACATTTTACCTATGATATTTGAACAAACCGGACATGCGCAAAAATAGCTACGGATTAATTCCCTATTAGGATAGCACGCAAAACTAGCCAAACAGTGGGTCAAACCACTCCAAACATGCATGCAAGTTGCAAAATATTATTCTACGCGAAGAACTACACGAGTTACATATATAATACGTCGCGATATGATGCGGTTTGAAATCTACAAGCATTTGAAAATCTATCATTTTTCTGAAATTTATAAATCCGAAAATTCCTAAAAAAAATATACTACCGGGCCTAATCCCTAATGGGCCTAAACAGGGTAGCACAACTTAGCTATTATACGCCTCGAGCGAGGGATTGCGGGTAGCTCACCTTGGGCTTGAAGGAGGCCGACGTGGGCCGGCGAGGAGTATACCCCACGGGGGCGCTGGCCTCGGGGAGCGAGGCCGGCCTGGCCAGGCGGGGCGAAGCGGGCCAGCTGGGCCGGGGCACTACGGCCCAGGCGCTGGAGCTGGACCGCTCGGATCTGACGGAGGTTGCAAGTCGACCCATGTGGCGCTAGCCAGCCCACACAAGCGAGAAGGAGGCTCCCTCGTCCCGATCCAGATCGGGATCGAGACCGACGCAAGCTTGGCAGCGGCGGCGGCTCCCGTGGCCGGGTCTGGCGAAGGACGACGGGAGGAGGCGGATCCGGGTGGCGGCGGGGCACGGCGGCGGCAAGCTGGCGAGGGCGTGCTAGGGGCGGCGGCGCGCAGCACTGGTGAGAGCGCACTAGGGAGGCGCAGGAGGCGCGATGAGGGGCCAGGAGTAGGCGGCGCAGCGATGGGCTCAGTGGGCCTGCCTCGGGACCGAGCGGGCCTTGACGGTGGCTGAGGGAGACAGGGGAGCTGGGAGGCGGCTAGGGTTAGGTGGGTGGTGCGGATTTCAAGGAAGAGAGAGAGAGAGGCAAAAATGGAAGGGGAGACCCTTCCTTTTATAGTCGGGGTTGCTACAGTTTGCCAAATGGGGCGTTTTCGGACACTCCGATCTCGATCGGACGCTCTCGAATGCACTAGCGTTAGGTTAGGCTGTTTAGAGTGGCTTCGGCGGAGATGAGAGGGAAATAGTGCGGTGTGGCAACACGATTTAAAACACCGAAACACGTCCGACAAATAACCGAAGATGGTGCCACTACAGTCGATCGTTCGGGTACCAGACGGACTCCGATTGCGACGAAAGTTGGCAGGGGGCCTACCTATATCAAAATAAGACCGCACGCCAAGTTGCAACCCAATAAGAGGAAGTTTTATATACACTTTTAAAAACAAGGTTTTGACGATGTCGCGGGCGCGCGCGTGTGTGGTCGGGCTCAAAATGGGCAACGACGGGAACGGAGAGAACCGGTAACTAATAACGGATGCAGGTTTGAAAATTGGTGGCAATGGAGTGTTGATGCAATGCAGATGATGCCAATGATGCGATGATGATGCGACAAATAAAAATAAACACATGCCAGCAACGGAAAAGAGGGGAATCCTCTGGAGCGTCGGTCTCGAACTGTCACTACTCTCCTACACTACAAGAGGATCTCGACCCAAGATCCAAGAATGGAAGTTGAAGCGAAAGAGAAAGAGCATGAGGTAAAACTTAATTGCTTCTTTGACAAACAATTGAAATCAACAATCCTTGAAGGTTGGAAAGAGATGAAGAATTATATGACAAACAGCAAGAATTCACACAGAATTTCGCCAGCACTTCGGTAGGAAAAGGGGAACAAAAGTTTGATACAATGGAAAGATCTTGAGAAGATTCACAACAAACTAACTAAACTAATTACAAGGAGACAACATGATCTTGACACAACAAGATGATAGATTGAAGAGAGCAACATCACAAAGCCTCTGTTAGAAAGAATTGAAACTAGCTCCTGACAAGAAAGAACGAAGAAGGAATGAGAACTACTACCACAAGAATCTTGAAGAACACCTTGAGAATGAAGAGATCTAGAGCCGCCTAATAGAAAACTGAACAAGGCACCAGAGTAATTGAGAGACGAACAAAGAGACAACAATTGAGAAGAATTTGAGAATGATAACTGAAATCTAAGAACAAAGAAATCTTCTGAAATGATGGCTTTCGGAGGATCAAGAATGAAAACAACACAGAAATGCACCGGATAGCAAGAAATGGATTACTCATGATTGGGAACAATTGAGAGGATCACATCAAGCTAAAAATGAAGAGAAGAGACAGCACCAAAATAGCCAAGGCACTCCGGAATAAGAAGAATGAATGGTTGAGCCAAATATGAGAATTAATTCAAATTGATATTGGAGAAGGAATATGATTGATGGAAATCATTCTTACATCATATTTGAAAAGAATTAGAGATCTCCGGAAAAGATTACAAGAGTCAGATAAGATCCTGGGAAAAACCTGTGGGTTATGGGGCCACTGAAAGAAAGCACCGTTGAAAAGATTGCTTAGAAAGAGAGATATTGCACCAGTATAAAGAAAACTTGATGAGGTTAGCACCTCGAAATAATTGAAAGGATTGAAAACAAGAAACTTCTGAGATATCTTCAACACTCCGTATAGAATAGAGAGAAATGACAACAAGAAGACTTGATAAGAATTTTCAACATGGGAAAGAATTTAAAGGATGAAAAGGATATGATGAACACGGATAACTGAATTGAATTCACTTGAGAAGAAAACAAGAATGAAGAATGATGAACTAGCAACTCCTGAGAATCTTCACAAAGAACCACCGGCAACAATATGGAAGAAAAGAGAGCGGAAGCATTGCTGAAAAGAAGGCACTAGGGTGATAATTAAATCATTGAAGAAAAGGGTGGGAGGGCGGAAAAAACCAAGACAACTTGGGACAGATGAGATGAACTCCAGAAGGAAAAGAGAGATTCATCTTGCAAATATTGGAGAGGATTGAATTCACTGAAGCGAAGCACACTGGTTGGAAAGAATTGACAAGAAAACTTCGGTTGAAAGAATTGATGAGATAATTGATTGAGAAAAGGATTAGCGCTCTCATAAAAATATGAGAACACCACTTAGTAAGATATGAAATCACTATTTGACATCGAAGCAACTCAAATTACCATACTCCAACAAAACAAAGGATGAGGCTTGCAAATTATTTAGAACAAACTCATGAGACCGATTTAGTCTGATATTTTCGTGGATGAGGCTTGCATGGGCTCTATCCTATAGTAGCCATCATGTGCAAGGCATTGCACACGACATACGAAGCATCCCCGAGTTGTAGCAAGCTACAAGGCTCTTTAAGACACAACGAGAAGCACTGTAAAACGATCGTGAACAAACGAATCCACTAGATGTCGAACCCCAACCTCACATCATGCATCTGTTCGAAGATTGTCCTATAAGTAAACTACTTGAATTCCCACCTAAGAACTCCCCAAATTTCCGGTCATGCAATCTGGTCCATGGATACGAGGAGTAATATATCACTCAACAACTATACTAACCCGTCCACTGTATCACATCCGTCAACACATAAGTACAATCTCGGAACTTCATCTATCTCAGATCCTCGTAATCACAACGATACTAAGTATGGCGATACATCTGGAACTCTCTACACTAGTACTGGGGAAGCCGGACTCCTCTCGCCACTACTAGTATTGAAGCCATTTTGAACATCCTTCGTCCTGAGATACTAAGAAATCTGATTGATAACGATGTGCTCGAGAATCCCCTGGAGCTCAACTCCCCGGAAGAAATCAAGTCAGACAGGAGGCACCATGACAGAACTCCATCAGATCGACATGATATAGATTCCAAAATATCTGTGTGATCCGAAATTTTTTTGAGTGAGAACAGGAGTAGAATTAAAATTATTACGTCAAGATTCCTCACCAGAGCATAGACGAGGACAAAAATGAAACCTAATCTCCGATATATAACTAGACTCAAAGTAGTTTTCCACTAGACTTGTCTCGTCCAAGTTCGATCAATCAAGGGGGCTCCTAGGTCGGTACTACTCTGATACCAACTTATAACGCCCAAGATGCGAGCCTATCCTTATTTTGGCGCGAGGTCCTCGACAGGGATAGAAGCGCATGTCGTCGTTTCGCAAGAATGGATATCGTTACAAGTACATGTACTGAAGAGAAGAGTATATGGAATTGGCTTACACTCGCCATAAGCTACATCAGAGTCACATCAGTACAATACATAAATATCATGAAGAAGAGCAGGATCCGACTACGAACGAAAAACAAACAAGAAAAGAACGACATCCATCCTTGCTATCCCAGGATGCCAGCCTAGAACCCATCCTAGATCGACAAAGAGGAAGTAGAAGAAACTCCAAATGAACAATCATCGTGCTCACGTCTTAATATCCTTACCTGTACGTGCAACTGGTGTTGTAGTAATCTGTGAGCCACAAGGGACTCAGCAATCTCAGTTCCAAATGTATCAAAACTAGCAAAGCTTAATGGGTGAGGTGTGGTTAAGTGGTGAGGCTGCAGCAAGCGACTAAGCATATATTTAGTGGCTAACTTATGAGTACAAGAATAAAAGAGGGGGATGATCTACGCATAGTGGACGTGAACTAGTAATGATCAAATCAATGGTCCTGAACACCTACTTACGTCAGACATAACCCCACCGTGTCCTCGTTCGGAGAAGGAGCTCACGAATGAGACAGTCACGGTTACGCACTCAATTGGCAAGTTTTAATTGAGCTTACTTCAAGTTATCTACAACCGGATGTTGAACAAAGTTTCCACGTTGCCACATAACCGCGGGCACGGCTTTGTGAAAGATTTAACCCTACAGGGGTGCTCCAACTAGTCCATCACAAACTACCACATGCAGCGACGGAATGACCTCGATCAGGGAAACCTTGACCTCCTCGGATCCCTATTGGAAAATCTCAACCTCGAGTTAGCTCAAAACATCCTCGGAATACCTCGCACAAGACACTCGATACAGGTAAAACAAGTCCAACAAGGCCGCGCGACGTGCCGACAATCCCGATAGGAGCCGCGTATCTCGTTCTCAGGACACGGTGCATGAGTGAAGCGTACGATGGTCTGATAGACATCACCCAAGTTGCCCCGGGTTGGCCCCACACAGTGCTCTGTTTTCGACCAGGACCATCAGCACTGGCCCTCCCTGTATTATGTTGAATTACTCCTCCGGTAGCGCTAACTCCCTATGCTTTTCAGTATTACCAGAATTATTATGTTGGGCAATTATAGTACCAATGTTGGCCCTTGCCAGACGATATTTATCCTAAAACAAGAATCTAGGGGTCCCCATAACAACCCCAAGCATGTTAGGAGTGCTCATTTATGGAACATAACACCGGAAGCCGAAACTAAGGGGGCAAAGGTGGAACAAAACACCAGGCTAGAAAGGCCGAGCCTTCCCCCTTTTACCAAGTATATAGGTGCACTAAATTAAATAGCAATTAATATGGTGATTTAACAAGGAACCCATGTTATCACATGGAAACAACTGCACCTGCAACTAGCAACGCTAACACACGGTTAAGAAAGCGGTAACATAGACAATCAGTAGTTTGCTAGGTTGGGAAAAGGTTGAAGGTTTTCATGGCAATGTTGAGAGGCTGATGTTTAACAGGTGGTAGGCAGCGATACATAGCGATAGAAACGATAAAACTAGCATGACAATGACAGTAATGGTATCTGGGGAAATGGTCATCTTGCGTGAGATCCCGCTTGGAAGAAGAATGTCTCCGTGAAGCAGACGAACTGATGAAGTCGACGGGTGCTCACTTTCTGACACGCTTGCGGAACTCTATCGAGACAAAGCCTGTAAACAAGAATCAACACATGATATTCACCATGCGATGCACAACACAAATGATTCATGAACGGACTAATGCAAGGCATGACATGGCAATTCACTCCAATCAAACACTACAAACTCCACATACGGATTATTTAGTTCTATCCCGATTAGGTACACGGCAAAATTAAATGTGCTTAAACATGGCAATAGGTGAAGCGTAATTAAATTACCTATCTAGGCAGTTTAAATGAGGTCGGAAACGACTTATAGCATCTCCGAACTGACCTCATACGTGAATTTATAATTCTGTTCATATCTGAAATAACACGTTTTAATATTTGTTAAACAGAAAAATAAATAGGCTAATGTGATTCTACGCGTCGTTCCAATCAATTTACACATAGATAACATGTGCAATGGAGCTACGGTTCAAAAGATACGAACACCGCAAGATATGATGCCATGAATGGAATATGTATGCAATGACAGTCACAAGCATCCCAAAACATACATACAACAAGGTAATATGAACCTACACGAGATTCTAAGCAAGTTTTATATAATACACGATCAAAACGGAGCAACGGTTCGACAAATACAAGCTACACAAGAAATAGTCATAATCTGCCAAAAACAGCAAGATGGCATTTTCTACACCCGAAAACAACAAGCTACATAAATCCAAAATTCTCAAACAAGGCATGAGGCAGTAGAGGGCAAGATGCACTACAACACCCTACTAAATACAACTAGCATGGAATCATGGATCCCTAGGAAAAGAACTCACAAAATGGCATCTCACACACAGTTTCAGACTTAGTGAAAATATCAGTTTTGAGAGTGCAGTTTTCGATCTGATGGCATATTGACAGCAGCAAAACTATATGCTACATGGCTCCAAATCGCATGATAATTCACAACATGCTAGAGAATCTTAAGGACTACAAATAACTCCATTGCACGAATCTCAAAAGAGCTACAAATCACTAGCAAAACTCATGGCAAGACATCAACAAAATATAACAGATTTCAGACATAGAATTACTTCAGCAACTCCAAAACCGCACTATTTTCTAGCATGTTGAGAACAAGCAAACAACACCTAAACATGGATTTCTATTGCAACCAAAATTACCAGGGCATATCTCTAGTTCAAAACTAATTCATATCATGCACGGAATAAATCCCACAAAATAAACAAAAGGGCAACATGGCAAAATATCACGTGCACTAACTTACTCAAAAGCTAAAACTAAATGCACGGTTAAATTCTATGTATTTTCTACCCCGAAAACATATATAATATGCGGGGTTCGAAAAATAAAACTACACCACACAAATATGCGAGAATATGTACTAAACACGACATAGCAAACAAGCGACGCAACCTATATGCAAAAATGAAAACCACTACTCTAAAATGCATGGAAAAGGGTCCCGAACAACATGAACATTTTACCTATGAGATTTGAACAAACCGAACACGTGCAAAAATAGATACGGATTAATTCCCTATTAGGACAGCACGCAAAACTAGGCAAACGGCGGGTCAAACCACTCCAAACATTCATGCAAGTTGCAAAATATTATTCTACACAAAAAACTACACGAGTTACATATATAATACGCCGTGATCCGATGCACGGTTTGAAATCTACGGGCACTTGAAATCTAGCATTTTTCTGAAATTAATAAATCCGAAAAGCCCTAAAAAAATATATAGTACCGGACCTAATCCGTGATGGGCCTAAATAGGACACCACAACTTAGCTATTATACGCCTGGGGCGAGGGATTGCGGGTGGCTCACCTTGGGCTCGCAGGAGACTGACCTGGGCCGGCGAGGAGGCAAGGCCTACGGGGGCGCTGGCTTGATGGAGCGAGGCCGGCCTGGCCAGGCGGGGCGAAGCGGGCCAGCTGGGCCGGGGCGCTGTGGCCCAGGCGCTGGAGCTAGCTGGCTCGGATCTTGCAGAGGCTGCAAGTCGGCCCACGTGGCGCTAGCGAGCCCATGCGAGCGAGCAGGAGGCTCCCTTGTCCCGATCCAGATCGGGATCGAGACCGAGGCAAGCTTGGCGGCGGCGGCTGCTCCCATGGCCGGGTCTGGCGAAGGACGACGGGAGGAGGCGGATCCGGGCGGCGGAGGCAAGCTGGCGAGGGCGCGCTAGGGGTGGCGGCGCGCAGCGCTGTCGAGGGCGCGCTAGGGAGGCGCGGGAGGCGCGACAAGGGGCCAAGAGCAGGCGATGCGGTAATGGGCTCGGCGGGCGTGCCTCAGGCCTGAGCGGGCCTCGGCGGCGGCTGAGGGAGACAGGGGCGCTGGGAGGCGGCTAGGGTTAGGTGGGCGGCGCGGATTTTGAGGAAGAGAGAGAGAGGCAAAAATGGAAGGGGAGACCCTTCCTTTTATAGTCGGGGTAGCTAGGGTTTCGCAAATGGGGCGTTTTCGGACCCTCTGATCTCGATCGGATGCTCCGGAATGCCCTAGAGTTAGGTTAGGCCGTGTAGAGTGGCTTAGGCGGAGATGAGAGGGAAATAGCACGGCGTGGCAACGCGATTTAAAACACCGAAACACGTGTGACAAATAACCGAAGATGATGCCTCTACGGTTGACCGTTCGGGTACGAAACGGACTCCGATTGCGACAAAAATTGGCAGGCAGCCTACCTATATCAAAATAAGAGCGCACGCCAAGTTTCAACCCAATCAGAGGAAGTTTTACACTCACTTTTAAAAACAAGGTTTTGACGATGTCGCGGGCGCGTGCTGGTGTGGTCGGGCTCAAAACGGGCAACAACGGGAACGGAGAGAACCGGCAACTGATAACGGATGCAGGTTTGAAAAATGGTAGCAACGGAGTGCCGATGCAATGTGGATGATGCGAATGATGCAATGATGATGCGACAAATAAAAATAAACACATGCCAGCAATGGAAAAGAGGGGAATCTTCTGGAGCGTCGGTCTCGGACTGTCACATACGGTCATGCCCAAATGCAGGTTTACACAAGATGTTCTTCGGGGACAACCCAAAAAGGGGGTCTCTAATCCAACATGAATATATGCATAAGTAAGGTACCATACGACATGCAAATAAAAGTTTCTTAGGCATGGTCAAAGGGTTTCTTGCCTTGGTCAGCAAAGTCTCCGGGGTCTTCCATGTCTTCGGGTCCAACTCATTTGTCAACCACGTGATCTATCATCGCGATAGTAATAACAATAATAAGAATCCCAACAATAACAGAACACAAAACTCACTCCTAAAATGTTACCCTACTCTGTAAAATACTAACTTCACATCTAAAAACATTTGTCTCTAGTTTTGGAGTGAAAAAGGTTTGAAAACTATTTTAATAGAGGCTACAAATACTTAAAACTAGGTTTTACAATAAAACTGTGTACAAATTTGTTTCTAAAAATTACACAAGTAGGTGAGATCTCGAGCGCTCGTGCTCGGGGATCTCAAGTGGGTTGATTGGGCGATAGATAGTAGGTGAGAGGAAGGTTCTACAGGTGGGGAGAGAGGCTGGGGTGGCCTTTATATAGGCGGGGCGCGGTCCATCGAAAGGTCGTGCACCAGCGAGGCCATGGCAACGGCTAGATGAGGAGAGAAGTCACGGGAATGGGCATGTGGTCTTTGTGGGCGTGGTTTATGTCCGAGAAAGGGATTTAGCAAGGGCGGGCTGGCTCGTGGCACGTCACGGTGATAAGCACCACCTAACCACTGTGGGCAGGCACGGGTACGTGTGGCCAGGGGCAGGAGAAAGGGGTAGAGGAGGGGCCCGATGCAGCGCTGGCACCGGTGGTCGATGCAGTCAAATCCAGACAACGTGTGGGGGCGAGGCTTGGCCGGGGCTGGCCTACCATGGTGCGGTCATGCACTGTGGCACGTCCAGAGTGTAGTTTTGGCATGCCATGGCATGCTAGCGTGCTCTGGCATGCTCTGGCGCACCCCCCACCGTGTATACTAGTGTGTGAGGGCTTTGGAGATGCCCCTTGTATACTTTGGAGCCGAGGAGAGAAGTGGAGGTCAAGGGAAAAGTGAGAGGCAGTCTCTACCAGGGGTGAACTAGAAAAGGAATTGAGGGTTTTGTCCTCCTCCCATTGAATTAGACTAGGGGCTCTTGGTTGCACATGTGGGGCTAAACCATAGATTTGTGATAATTGTTTGGAGTGAAGGAACAAAGTAGAAGGAGTGAAAGTAGTTTCTTTACTAAATCACTAGAAGGTGTTTGATGCTAGTTTGAGAAAGATAAACCTCACCAAATGTAGTGAGAATTAATACGATTAAATGATGGGAAAAAATAGTAGGATTCACCAAGTTTGAACACATTTGAGTAAGGTTGACATGGGAAACCCTAGGAATGGGCACAATCAGATTTCTATGAGTCAAGGTGAGTAAACCAACTCCCACAAATGCACAACTTGGTGTGGCACTCTGATTTGCCGGTTGGATCACTCTTGCAAATTTCGAGAGCAATAGGGAAAACTTGCTAATGTAGAATTGTTCAAACTTGGTTCTGGACACGAAGAGATTTGGGATTGTTAGGTGAACCGAATCAACTTGGATGGGGATAACACTTTGCAGGGCACCTCATATAACATGTGGGAGATGCTAGAATTTTCCTGGGATTAATTTAGAATATTTCCTCTGGAAAATATCAAAATCTTAGAATAGGTAGAAATGGTTTTGAGGGGGTTTGCCCAATATTTTGAACATTACCATGTCTTGAAACTCACATATATGGAAAATATATGTCCTTTGAGTTTCCCTAAATTTTCTCAAATATTTGAAGGTGGAAACATACTTTTTTCCTATCAAATACCATTTTCTGGCCTCATAAAAGGGTGTTTAAATAAGATAGGGAAGTAACTTTTAAAATAAATATTTTGTTTCTTTGGGAAGTCATTTTAATAATAGAATCAAAGAAAAATCTTTGGGGTAAAACATCTCTCCTAAATTAAATACTTGTAGTGCCAATCCCAATTCAGGGGTTTTGACGCTTTAAAAATAAATAAATGCCTTTTTTCAAATGATATATTATTAAGAGTAGTTTTTGGTCCTATACACATGGCATCATCATTGAGCAAGGGTATTGGGCCTGGGAGAGGAGTTTTCAGAGAGAAGGTAGTTTTGATGAACTAAAACACAAGCAAGCACACAAGCAAGTTGTAATCAAATCAGTCATCACAAACACTAAGAAAAATTTAATTGGTTCCAAATTTTGTAAATTATAATGTGACAAAGTGGTACAAACACATGGTCTAACAAACAGCAGATCTAACTCTGTCGTTACTGGTAACACCGGTCTTCACTATACTTTATGTGGTAGTTTAAGTCTATGGCCGTTGCACTCTCTTCGTCATCCACACCTTGCTTTACTCCGAGTATTGGGGCACATCCGAGTTACCGAAGGTGGTCCGAGTGACCTTGAGCATCTGAGTGAGACCGAGACTACACCGATAGCTTTGAGGATATTGATGTCCATGTGGGGCCTTAGGTGGGCCGTGGAATGCAGCTCCGTGGCCCTACACCTAATGTACAACCCCATCATCGTCCATCTCACCCTGAACAATTCCACAGTGTGATCTTCTGTGTACTCGAGTTCCCATATCTCTTTGGTCCTTCCGTAGTATTAGTTAATTTCATTCTCGGTGAAGGCAACTATGATGATGCCTGAGTTCTTGTAATCAGAGTTTTTTTATTTTGCGTGATTATAGAACGTGTATCCATTGATATCGCATGATTGGTATGTGGCGACAATGCATGTGGGGCCTACTCCTAATGCATGAATGACATTTGCAGTGGAAATACCCATTGGCAATGGTTTCTCCGAGACTCACTCTTTTAACCAAGTTGCAAATTTGGAGTTGTGCTCTCTAATGATCTAGGCTTCGGTCATGTGCCTTTTTACCATTTTATGCTCTCTGTTTAAGGTGTCCTTGTGAGTCTGTTGCCAAGGAGTGATTATATATTCTTGTTGTAACATTAGTGTGTGCGCTGTGTCGAAGTCATCTCGGCAGTTTTGTATATCCACAATTAAATCACGCTTCAACTATGAGTGACCTACACCTTCGAGCCTATTCGCATGGTTCCTCGTGGGACAACCAAGTGTGACGCCCTCGATTTGATCATACACTAATCATACACGCAAATGCGTAAGACCAAGCTCAAGGACTCACAGGAAGAATCAAAACACAACTATAGACATAAATAAAAACATACAAGCTTCAGATTACAAGCCAGGGCCTCAAGGGCTAGAATACAGAAGCTCGATAAACACACGAGTCAGCGGAAGCAACAAATATCTGAGTATAGACATGAAACATGATAATTCCTTAGAGAAGGCTAGCACAAAATATACAGCGATTGAACAATGCGAGGCCTCCTACCTAGGAACCTCCTAAACTACTCCTGGTCGTCAGCGGCCTCCACGTAGAAGAAGGCGTTGTCGGGGTAGCAGTCATCGTTGGCGGGATATACCATCTCTTGGGCTCCATCATCTGGTCGTTGCAACATATCAAGGGGAAATGGGGGATCAAAGAAATGATGGGTACTCATCTAAAGTACTCACAAGACTGACATCAGAACTATGCTAAGTATGCATCAGTATCAAGGGGGAGGGGGTTATATGTGGACTGACTGCGGCAATGCGAGAATGGAGAGAGAAGGCCTAGTCCTATCGAAGGCTAGCATCTTTAGGGGTCTTGCAACAATAGACGAGAGTAGATCAAGTAACACATTTATAGTCATATTGTTGTAGCAATATTAATATGAGGTATCGCCCAAAGATTCTTCCTCGACTCCCTGCGAGGAAGTAACCTCGGAGCAAACATTTCAGTTAAGTAACTGTTGTAGTTGTATAAGATCGGGCCACAACTCCAAATCGTCATGTATCTGTGGACACGGCTATTCGAATAGTTCATTTCATCCCTGCAGGCGCTCACCATAGTACCCAACACGATTGATAAACTCTGGCCGGACACACTTTCTTGGGTCATGCCCGGCCTCGGAACAGCAACACGTCATGGCCCTACCTAGGCTCAACGGAGAGGCGAGCCCGCCGGTCTAAATCCTAAGCATGCAGGGTTCATGGGCCCATCACCCTTTGCGCTCCCGCATGTTGCGTGTGCAGCCGATGTTAGTCATGGCACCTCTTATACAAGAACGATGCTTATCCAGACCACTCGGGCACGCGCCGCTCCATTGCTAGCGTGTAAAGAGCTTTGGCTGATACTACAACGTTGAGAACCCATAACTCCTCCTACGTGAAGGTTAATTCGAAAAAGGTCTCCCGACCAACTGAGATCAAATACCCAAATCCATTAGCATTTTAATTAACTCATCATCACATCCACGCGGGAATCCAGCCACAACATACCATTCCTCTAGTTCCCAGTAACAACGGCAAGTAGCTGTATGGCTGTAACATCACACGGATTCGAGGTATCAGCCTCGATGGATTCCGAATGATGTAACCGTCAAGGTGGCCAAGGAGGAATCACCCTCAATGGTCCATGCTTGATGGGTTGTATGACAGAGTCCTTTATCGGAGGTGGTGAAGGAGGAATCACCGTCCGAGAACCACCACCGGTCAACTACACTACAACGCCAATATCGGAGTGCGTAACGAGGTGTCACCCTCGATACTCATTAGTAGCTCTGCAGCGTCGTACAACTAAGGGGGTGTGAGTGCTATGACGGGTCATGGATTGTCGATCAGATGACCGAGACTTGATGAAAAAGCAGGGGCAGCTGGATTAAGGGTTAAAGGGGATGACTGACCCACCTATACTAAGCACTTTAAAGTGCGCTACAATAAAGTAGCAGTACATTAAAAATAGGCTATGCATTAGATATAAGAGCTAACTACAACAGTAGGAAAATCTAATGCAAGCATGAGGGAGAAAGAAATAGGCTATATAGGATCCTCGACCGGGAAGTAGTCGAACACTAGATCATCAGCGGTCTCGGGGTCTACCGAAAGGACGTAACATAGGAAATAACAATAAATAAGAGGGCAATCAAAAGCATCACAAAGCATGACATAGCTATATGCAGCACTAGGCATGAGCTAACGAAGTATCACCCGTCATGGACGGATCGAGAAAATATCTGACAATAATTCCCACGTCTCTGGCTACTACCGGACAAGAGAAACAGATGGAAAAGTTCCATGTTCGCTATGATAGGGATGTGTGACAGACTAACGGACAGCGTATCCGGGTTCCTCTCGTTTTCTGATCAACTTTCATGTATAAAATATTTTCATCCGGATTACAGATTATTTTATATTATTTTTAAATTTTCATTAATATTCTAAGATTAGTACATATTTATTTAGTTTGAAAAAAAAGTAAATTACTGGGCGCACCCGGTGTAGTGCATCCAGAGGTGCAACGGGGGCTGACATGTAGGTCCCAGTTGACTACATAGTCATGAGTCAACTCGAGACTTTGACTGGTCAAAGGGGGGCGAGGGGTCCCACCTGTTAATGACTAGGACTAGCCTAGTCAGCAGGTTGACTGGTCAACTGGGTCCAGTGGGACCCGGTGGTCAGTGACAGTGGTTAACTTTAGGGAGTAGTTGAAATTAACACGGTCAATTAGAGGGTGAGGTCCCCTTGTCAGTGGCATATAGACTAACTAATTTTGAAAATAACCTAATACACAATTAAGAGGGGCAGGCCCCACCTGTGAATGACACAAAGGGAGGGTCATTAGCGCCTATTCTAACCCGGATTAGACAGGCGGCTCGTCACCGGCAAGGCCAGAAGCGGTGGAGGGCGTCGGAAAACGCTCTCCGGCGGCCAAATGAGCGGCGGAGGAGCTTCACGTGCAGCTGGCGTTGCGGCACACCGAATAAGGGCAGTAGTAGGTCGCGGGGGTAACGATGCTCGATGGAACCAAGCCCAAGGCGGCGGTCGGAGCTCACGCAAGCTCGGGGTGAGCCGCAGGGGGGTGCAGTGCGGGGCGGAGTGCGCGGTGAGCAGGGGGTGCGGGGTGAGGCCAACACGGGACGGGCATGGCCAGGGCACATGGAGGGGCGAGATCATGGACACAGGGGCAGGCCGGTCGGTTGGAGCAGTGGCCCAGGACGGGGGCGCCAGAGTGAGGGAAGGGGCCGCCGGACCGGAGGGAGAAGGAGGAGGTGGGGCTCACAGTGAGTTGGTAGGGGCATGCAGCGGGCTCGGGGAGGCTCCAGTGGGGTGGATTCGACACGGTGGCAGCACTGGCCGAGGATGATGAAGATGGCGATCCCAACGATCTCGTGGAGTCCGGCTTGACCTGATGGCTATGGGTGAAGGAGATGACCGCAGGGGTCCTCGTGGACGAGCTCGCTTGATTCAGGGACGACGACGGCCGCGAGAACAACGATGGTGCGGTGAGATCCCGCTTGGGTGAGAAAGATAGAGAGGGAAAGGGAAACGAGGGGGGAACTGGGGTAGCTAGGGTTTCGGGGGGGGCTGGAGGAGGGTAGTAGGGGGTTTGGGGCCTGGATGGCCTCCACGCATCCATGATGGCGATGGATAGCTGCCACGCCTCCCCATCTCCTCTAGCGAGGAAGAAGGAGAGGGGAGGTGGGTTAGGCTGGCCAATTGTCTAGATGGGCCAAAGTGCCTAGTAAACTATTCCTCTTTCATTTTATTTTATTTTTTTGCCTTATTTTATAGTTTCGGTGTTGTATTTATTTGGTGTATAAATTGAATTTTGTTACCCATGATATTTGGCAAACAACTACTAGACAATATTTCTACGTTGCATGATAAGTCTGAGGCATTTGGAAAGGTTTAAACATTTTTAGAATTTGACATGATCTTATTTGTTCCTCGAGCAATAAATTAATTGCTAGGTCAAATTAGGGATTAAAAATGAAGTTGCTTATAATTTAATAATTGTTTGGGGAATAGTTAATTTAATAATTGTTTGGGGAATAAATTATTTGCTAGGTCAAATTAGGGATTAAAAATGAAGTTGCTTATAATTTAATAATTGTTTGGGGAATAATTTAATAATTTTTATCAAGTGTAATTTTGGCTTAGTAAGTCATGATGACTTGACATCATTAGTAAGGGATCACTTTAGCTTAACTACGGGGGCGTCACACCAAGAGATTAATCATCAGCTATATAATTCTTCCAGAATGATATGCGCTCTTCGGTCAGATAGGCCTGGACGATGTTTCTATTTGGACATGCCCTGTTATGAATGTAACCCTTCACATTTCCATTCATCCATTAAATGGGAACATGGCCCATGAACATGGTTTTGCAACTTCCCTTTTTTGATTGCACGCAAAAAAATGTGTCATCCATACATTTAACACATCCATAATGTACATGACATGCTTGTCCAGCAATATATCTGTAACCTAGATAGTCGGTCGTCGACAATGCTACTCTCAAGGGAAAATATTTTCCAGTGCTAGCATCCCACATTTTGACTCCTTCATCCCATAATATGTCTGACTCCTCCTTCAATAGCTCAAGATATTTGTTGATATTGTTGCCTGGTTGGACCGGCCCTTGAATTAGCATTACCGTGTGTATGTACTTTTGTTTCATGTAGATCCAAGGCGGGAGGTTGTACATCCAAACAAATATGGTACACGTACTTTGGGTGCTACTCTGGTTCCCAAATGGATTCTGTCCATCACTGCTGACACCCAACCTAGGATTCCTTGCTTCTGTTGCAAATTATGGTTCTATTGAGTCGAGTGTTTTCATTGATAGCCATCTTCAATATGTCTTAGTATGCCATCATTTTTGGATGTTCTGGTCTTTTGCAAACTCTTGTTCTTTCCTTCCTTCGCGTTAGTGAAATAACGCTGCATGCATAGAATCAAGGGAAGGTACCATACAACCTTTTGAGGCTCCTTCTTTCCAGGCTTGGATCGGGGTTATTTGCAAGTTGGACACTCTATTTTGTGCTCATGATAGTTATTATATAAGATGCAATCATTTATGCATGCATGATATCTTAGATGTGGCAAATCAAGAGGGCAGACGATCCTTTTCGCCTCATCGACACTCTTAGGCAAGAATATCCCCTTGGGAAAAACTTCATGTAAATATTCCAATGTAGCGTCCATACTTGCGTTTGTGCTCTTCAATCTTGACTTGATGTCTAGTATTTTGAGCGTGACGTGCAAGAGGGTGTGCTGAGGATTGCAACCTTCATACAGTGGAGATTTCACGGCTTCTTTAACATGGGGATCGTGCAGCATTTCAGCCAACGACATATCTTAGGCGACATGATCCTCTTCATGTTCAGGTGGTGTTTCATCATTTCGTCCTCCATGCACATGTTCATTATTCTTTCCTCCTTCTAGCGACCCTCCTAATTCATCGAAAGGATTTTCCACCTCCATATATGATGCTCCATCATCATCGTCACAAACATCATGTCGGTGCACTAATAAAGGGGTCCCTAGTGCCCCTGACTTGTGCATGGGCGTTGAGAGCATATCCAACCTCAAGAGGAACCGCCAACACCAACATCCCAAGATGTGCCAAGAACACCTGGCACCTGCCGGGGGCGAAGGCACAATCATCCTCACCAAGACCCGACAAGGCACCTCCCCGGCAGGCGTGAGCCAGCCTACCAAAGATCCACCTCATTGCTACACCGGTCACTTGTCGATGAGGTGTCGAGCCTCCACGTGGATAGGTGGCTCTCCCTAGCTATGTGGTGCCGGATCGGAAGACACGTTGCAACCTGTTGACACCCGCCCATAAACATGTCAAGACCTCAAGCCATGGCCAACTCATAGGTGGGAGAGGCCTGCCGGGAATGCACCCCCGCTCGCCACCTACGGCCTCATTTATGGTGCTCTATCTTAAGTGCCAGAGTTAGGTATGATAACACTGTTAGCTATCTGATCATGTCGGTTGCCACTGGGGACGCCCCTTGAGCTATGAAATGAGGCCCGAGGCAACCTAGCAAAGGATCCGGATTTTTGGGTATTCAAGCACTTAGAGATTCGATATTTGGTAAATTAGATCCCCATGGGATTAGAGCCAAGTGTAAGTGTACGCACGTGCTAGCTGTCCCCGGCAACCCTCGCCGATGTATAGGTCCGTGCAAACTTCGTCTTCACCAATCAATCCATGAAAGCAGGAGTAGGGTTTTACGCTTAACAGTGTACCGAACCTGGGTAAAAGAAACCGAGTCTCATTGTCGTGTTGTTTCGTAGTCGGTGCTCTTTGCGCGACATGACCTCCCCGCTGAACCACAAGGGGCACTAAGGTGCCAGAGGTGATCATGTACACACCTGCACCGACATCTTTGGCGCGCCAGCCAGAGGGCTTCGTTCATGTAAACCTGAGGATACGAGTTGTGTGATGACCTTCATCGAGACTTTATTTTTCCCATGATGGCTCCCAAGAAGAAGAGCGGCGCAAATGCTCTCTCTTCTACTTCGAAGGCCGCAACACTTGCATCCGCGCACACCGCTGGTGCCACAGCGGCATCAGGCAGTGCAGGAACGCGGGCGACGCGATCGGTGCAGGAGGCGCCTCCATCGCATTCCCTGCGGTCGAGGCTAGAACGAGGGGCGCCGGAGGCGAACAACATCGTCGTCTTAGCGAACTTGCCCTCGAGCTATGGGCGAAAGGGACACCTAGGCCCCATGTATCCGCTGCATCACTGAGCGCACTCACAAAAGTGGCGCCCGGTTCGAGGGAAACCATGGTCCACCAGCTCCGTCGGCCACGGGCACGGCTGGTGGGCGCGTGCCTCATCTAGAGCAACATGGAGTGCTGAGTGGAGCCACAGATCCACGAGCCGATCCTCCCCCACGTAATTCCACCACGGTGAATGGCGCGCGACGACAAGGACGAGATGAGGCTCCTCCTAGTTCCACCAGGAGTCGAGCCACATCGCGGTCGGCCTCCTTGCCCATGCTGGACATGGCTGCGGAGGCAATGGTGTGGGCTCAGCTATTGTTAAACTTCCCACTAGCGGCTGAAAGATAGAGGAGTGGAGAGCCACCATCCAAAGAATGATTGGCTTCGTCGAAGCCAAAAAGTCACAGGAAGCAGGGTCGCCCCATCGTCCACGGATGGCAATAGCGGCCCGAACAGATGGTCGTGTTGAGCGGGCCACACTGATGGTGCAGTCCCCTCCTCGATAGCAAGCTCCAGGACATCCGCGAGAAGCTTCGTGCACTAACGGGCCCGATGAGCCATCTATGTCCTTGACCGGCCCGAGCGGCCAGCGGTGTGTCCTGGAAGACCGACGGAAAGAGGACACGCACACTACCATCGAACGACGCAAGGAAGCACACCGTCAATCCGACAAACACAACAGCGTAAACACCGACAACCCCATACCTAGTGCGGGCGGAAACCTATCTTACGAGGTTGAGTGTCCCACCTTCACTCACGAGCTGCGGCAGGTCCGCTAGTCGTCGAGTCACGCTTTCAAACCTGAGTTGACGGAAAAATATGACGGAAAGCTCAACCCGGCAGAATTCTTGGGCATCTACATGATTATCGTCCAAGCCGCCGGAGGAAGAAATGAGATGGTTTTCGCCAACTATTTCCCTTTGGCGCTCAAGCCGAATGTGAGATCATGGCTAATTTACCTACCAGAGAACTCCATTGCGTCGTGGGCTGATCTATGCAACGAGTTTGTTGGCGCCTTCACGGGTGGCCACCAGGAGCCAGGACAGCCCAGCGACTTGCAGTTCCTCCCATAGAAGGAGGGTGAAACCCTACAAAAATACATCCAGAGATTCAGCAGAGTGCACCGCAACATCTCAGAGATACACTCCGCAGCCATGATTGTCGTGTTCCACTCAAACGTGCGCAATAGGAGAATGCGGGCAAAGATGAACATAAAACTCCCGAAGACTGTCAACGATCTGTACATGTTGGTAGACCAGTGAGCTTACGCTGAAGAAGGAAGGTGACTCCCCAAAGAGGAAGCAGACATTAACGTCGAATCCCATGACAACGACGATCACTATAGGAATCTAGGAATTTTCCATCAGCCAATTCTTTGTCGTCTTCTCGTTGATGGCAAAGAGCTTCTTTGCCGTCAGCTACCAGAAAACAAACGGCAAATATTTGGATGATGGCAAAGAGAATATTTGCCATGAGCCAAATCTTTGTTATCAGCTAGTGGACGTTAATGAAACTGCAGGCTGACGGCAAAGAGCTTAAAGCCCCCCCCCCACACACTTTGACGTCCGCCAGCTGACGACAAAGAAGCTGCTAGCAGACGGCAAAGTGGATGTCCCATATCTGCGGACGCCTGTTGGAAATATGCCCTAGAGGCAATAATAAATTGCTTATTATTATTTCCTTGCTCATAATAATCATTTATTATCCATGCTAGAATTGTATTGATTGGAAACTCAAATACATGTGTGGATACATAGACAACGCACTGTCCCTAGTGAGCCTCTAGTTGACTAGCTCGTTGATCAAAGATGGTCAAGGTTTCCTGGCCATAGACAAGTGTTGTCACTTGATAATGGGATCACATCATTAGGAGAATGATGTGATGGACAAGACCCAAACTATGAACGTAGCATATGATCGTGTCAGTTTATTGCTACTTTTTCTGCATGTCAATGTATGTGTTCCTATGACCATGAGATCATGCAACTCCCAGACAACGGAGGAATACCTTGTGTGTATCAAACGTCGCATTGTTACTGGGTGACTATAAAGGTTCTCTACAGGTATCTCCGAAGGTTTCTGTTGGTTGGCATGGATCAAGAATGGGATTTGTCACTCCGTGTGACGGAGAGGTATCTCGGAGCCCACTCGGTAATACAACATCAAAACAAGCGTTGCCAGCAATGTGACTAAGGAGTTAGTCACGGGATCTTGTATTACAGAACGAGTAAGAGACTTGCCGTTAACGAGATTGAACTAGGTATAGAGATACCAATGATCGAATCTCGGGCAAGTAACATACCGAAGGACAAAGGCAACAGCATACGGGATTAACTGAATCCTTGACATAGAGGTTCAACCATAGAGATCTTCGTAGAATATGTAGGAGCCAATATGGACATCTAGGTCTCGCTATTGGTTATGGACCAGAGAGTGTCTCGGGTCATGTCTGCATAGTTCTCGAACCCGCAGGGACTGCACACTTAAGCTTCGGTGACGTTTTGCTATAGTTGAGTTATGGGTGTTGGTGAACGAAGGTTCTTCGGAGTCCTGTATGAGATCCTTGACATCACGAGGAGCTCCGGAATGGTCCGAAGGTAAAGATTGATATATAGGAATTCCTATTTTGGTCACCGGAAAAGTTTCGGGCTCATCGGTAGTGCACCGGGAGTGTTAGGAGGGTACCGGGGGACCACCGGGAGGGGTGTGACGACCCTAGGGCTTCATGGGACAAGAGAGGAGGCAAACCTGCCCCTCGTGGGCTGGCCTAAGCCACCTCTAAGGGCCCATGCAACTAGAGTGGAAAATAAGGGGAAAATACAAAAGGTGGAAAAGGTTTCCAAGTGGAAGGGCAATCCTACTAGGAGTAGGATTGGAGGAGGACTCCTCCTCTCCTCCCACTTCGGCCGACACAAAGGGGCAGCCCTAGGGCCGATAGCCTCCCTCCTCTCCTCCTATATATACTAGAGCTTCTGAGGGTTTTGAGACACAACAATTGCCACGTGCTCCCTCTACATCTCTCTAGATTTGTGTCTTCTCTAGTCTAGTTTGGCGGTGCTTAGGCAAAGCCCTGGTGGATTAGTTCACCACCACCACCACCACGCCGCCATGCTGGAGAACACATCTACATCTCCGCCCCTCTTGCTAGATCCAGAAGGCGGGGATCGTCATCGAGCTATACGTGTGCTGAACGCGGACGTGTTATCCGTTGGGCACTAGATCGGGATGGATCGTGATGGGATCGCGGGACAGATCGTGATGAGATTGCGGTACGGGCTGCGATTTGGATCGCGAAGATGTTCCACTACATCAACCGCGTTATATACGCTTCCGCTTAGCGATCTACAAGGGTATTTAGATTCACTCTCCCCTCTCGTAGATGATCGTCACCCTGGATAGGTATTGCGTGTGTGTACGAAATTTTTTGTTTCCCATGCAATGTTCCCAAACAGTGGTATCGGAGCTAGGTTCATGCGTAGATGATATCTCAGGAAGAACACAAAAGAGTTTGTGGGTGTTGATGTTCAATTTTTTGCCCTCTTTAGTCTTTTCTTGATTCGGCGGCATTGTTGGATTGAAGCGGCCCGAACCAACTCTACTCATACGCTTACGAGCGACCGGTTTCATCGACTGACATGCAACTTGTTGCATAAAGATGACTGGCGGGCGTCTGTTTCTTCAACTTTAGTTGAATCAGATTTGAACGAGGCAGTCCTTGGATAAGGTTAAATAGCAATTTGCATATCATCGTTGTGGCTTTGCGTAAGTAAGATGCGATCACACTAGATACCCATAGCAGCCACGTAAAACATGCAACAACAAATTAGAGGACGTCTAACTTGTTTTTGCAGGGTATGCTTGGGATGTGATATGGCCGAAGACATGATATGATATATTGGATGTATGAGATGATCATGTTGTAATAGTTAAATATCGACTTGCCCGTCGATGCTACGACAACCGGCATGAGCCATAGAGTTGTCTTTAAATTTATTTTGCTCTTGTAGATGCTCTTGATATATTGCTAGGCAGTATCTTTAGTAGTAAGAGCATAGATAGCAAGAGAACCTCGATGGAAGCACAATGATGGAGATCATGGTGTGGTGCCGGTGACGATGGAGATCATGCCGGTGCTTTGATGATGGAGATCAAGAAGCACAAGTTCATGGCCATATCATGTCACTTATGATTTGCATGTGATGTTAATCCTTTTACGCACCTTATTTTACGTAGGAAGACAGTAGCATTATAAGGTGATCCCTCACTAAAATTTCAAGATAAAACTGTGTTCTCCTTGGCTGTGCACCGTTGTGACAATTCGTCGTTTCGAGACACCACGTGATGATCAGGTGTGATAGACTCAATGTTCACATACAACGAGTGCAAAATAATTGCACACGCGGAATATTCGGGTTAAACTTGACGAGCCTAGCATGTACGGACATGGCCTCGGAACACAAGAGACCGAAAGGTCGAGCATGAATCATATAGTTGGTATGATCAACATGGAGATGTTTACCATTGAAGCTAATATCTAATCACGTGATGATCGGACTTGAGTTAGTGGAGTTGGATCATGCGCCACTCGAATGACTAGAGAGATGTCTATTTGAGTAGGAGTTCTTAAGCAATATGATTAATTGAACTCATTATCATGAACATAGTCAAAAGGTCTTTGCAAATTACGTTCTAGCTTGCGTTGTAGCTGTACTGTTTCACATATGTTCCTAGAGAAAATTTCGTTGAAAGTTGATAGTAGCAATTATGCGGATTGGATCCGTAAACTGAGGATTGTCCTCATTGCTGCGTAGAAGACTTATGTCCTTAATGCACCGCTCGGTTTGCTGAACCTCGAGCGTTGTCTGTGGATGTTGCGAACATCTGACATACACGTTTTTTATGACTACGTGATAGTTCAGTGTGTAATGCTTAACGGCTTAGAATTGAGGCACCGAAGACGTTTTGAACGTCACGGGACATAGGTGATGTTCCAAGAGATGAAACTGGGATTTCATGCTCGTCCCTTGTTGAGAGGTATGAGACCTCCGACAAGATTCTTTGTCTACAAAGTAAGGGAGAAAAGCTCAATCTATTTGATGATAATCCAGAGTGACACCACAACTATAAAAACAACTATCAACAAGTTCCGTCTGAGTTTCACTCAGATCCTCAAGAGCTACAAAAAAACGATTTCACAAGCTGAGCAGAACACTAAAATGTATAAGCTGAAAGAAAACTTAAAATCAGTCCAACAAATAACTCACCAACACAGGGTAAAGGGAACAACATAACACCATCCCAATGAAAATCGACACCAATCATAGTTCCATAGTGCTCAATCCTAACAGTCATCATGTCAAGATGATGGAGACCATAATCATTCACAAGTTCCTCCCATGAAGAACCATGTAATTTACTGCTCATCCGACCATGTCTAAACAGAACATGGTATAGGTTACCCTCACTGTTGTGAAGAGCAAGATCAATATCCGTGTCACCCCTGTGAATAGCTAAAGCTCTGCACTCCTCAATGTACCGAGCAAGATGTGATCTAACACTGCACGGAACATACTACAACAAGAATGGAAGCAAATACATAATCATATAAACAAAGGCATTCGCATACATTCCAACCAAAACAACATCAACCATATGGCACAGTCAGATAAACAAGATATAGAATCTTACAACATGCCTTGAACATCGACGATCCAGCACAATAGTGAATACAGACGCACCAGAATCGAAGGAAGAACAAGGGACACCTGGAGCTGGACAATATGGGCAAGCCATTTACCTACAAACTAACGGTGACCAATAAGAACTGAATCGACAACCGAGTTGAAAGTTGAGATTTGATTGAGTTGGAAGCAAAAAAATACCGTAGGCCTCTGGAGAGAGCCCTGATCTAGTGTTTATGCGCCTTTGATATGAAAATGGGTGGACGAGCGAAGAGATCGACGCGGGGGTGGAAGCACCAGAGAGCAACGAGAGTGGGAGGTGGAGCTGAGGAGCGTGGAGGACGGGGAGGGCGAAGAGGGGTCAGAGGAGAAAGGAGGGTGGCACTTATCCAGGGGCTCTTCGGCCTCGTGGTGGCCGACAGGAGATCTTCGGCCTCCACCTGGCCGACAGGCACCACTTCGGCCTCCTGGTGGCCGACAAGAGCTCTTCGGCCTCCACCTGGCCGACATGCACCACTTCGTCCTCCACCTGACCGACGGGGTGGTAGTTTTGGTATTTTTTTCAACACGTGCTTTTTTAATTTGTTGTAAATTTGGTAGTAGTTTTGAAAAAAAATCTCTGCTTTGTTTTTGGTCCTCGGATGTGGTTCATTTCTTAGAGTGATCTTGTTCACTTGCATCCAACGTGAAAGTGTAGTGAAACAACAAAATCCATGCAATTGTCTTTCCCGTCCAATGGAGTGAAGTTTTCCGTGTGAAGTGGTGCATTCTTCTTTGTGATGCGGTTCATGCGTCGATTTTCATGTCATGAAAAACCGAGTGTCGCATCAAAAGAACCCATGCAGTATGCTTGCCTGTCAAATGCAGCACGGTTTTTGGTGAGAATCAGTGTGTTCTTCTCTCTAATGCAGTTCACGCGTCGGTTTTGGCGTCGCCAAAAACAGTGTCCGCATTTTGGTAATATCAAAGTTGACCTTAAACCGTAAGGAAATAGAGAGAGTGATCTACATTAAAAGTTGTGCCTCATAGATATATTTCCAACGACGTAGCATCTGCATCGTTCCGATGCGTGTCTTAGAAAATATCACAAAAATACTATTGCTACCAATCGTCGGCTGTTGCACTGTTTCAAAATTCATTTGAAACCATGAGGAATACCAACAAATGTGCAACATATGTAAGTTCTGCCTATTCTATAGCTTTCCAACACAATTTCACACGCCTCGTTCTCAGAAACGGTTAAAAAATTGCAACGAAAATTGTTCCGAAAAAATTAAAAAAAATTGAAAAACAGAATTCCGCGTTTAAGTAAATTTGAAACTGCTTTTAAGCCGTAAGGAATTAGAGAGTATGATATTCATGAAAAAATTGAGCTTCGACGATATCTTTCCAACGTCGTATCGTTTTCTTCATTCCTAAGAGTGGTTTCAAAAAAATCACGAAAATACGCTCGCTGCCACTCATCAAACGCCCACCTTTTTTGAAATCGCTCTTAAATCGTGAGGAATCTCGAAAAGTGTCCAAGATGGTGAAGTTGCGCATTTTCCACAACTATCCAACTTTATATTATATGCCTCATTCTGACAAACTATTAATAAGCTAGACTAAGCACAGTGCTGAAAAATGCATACAATGTTTTTTTGCTGAAGTTGGAATGTACTTTGGCTAGAAGTGCAGTTCTTTTAGATTTTGGAGGAGGTTCAGAAGTGGTGTCAGAATAGATGGTCTCTCTATCTATTTATGTGTGTGCGTGTGTATAGATATAGGGTGGCACTATTCGATCCCATGATTAGAATAGTTACTTTGATCATAGCACTGCCTATATAGGGCGCATTGGACTTGTTCCTCCGATCGCGAGAAAACCATCAGACCGATAAAAAGCAGAGCCCACCCCGCTGCCTGTCCCAATACCCACCCTTGACGTCCCCCGATCTCGTTCCTCAATGATGTCGCCGCTCTCCCTAGATCACGCTGTCGCCGCCACCCTCCTCGGGTGGCGCTGCCGCCACCACCCTCCTTGGATCGCGTCATGGTGACCTCTCTCCTCAGACAACGTGACTGCTCCCTTCCTCGCAATGCTGCCAGCCACCGGCCCATCCCCCACCTTCCCCGCAGCGTTGTCGGCCGCCGGACATGTCGCCCCACTAGCGTGTGGCCGGCCACCAGAGCTGTCGCACACACCCAACCATCCGCCGGTTGCTGCCATCCCTAGAACGCCTTGCGTCGTTGGGCTTTGGATCCCCTAGCGACGCCGCGTGGAAGTGGAGCCCTGACTCCTCGCAGGTGTGTTGGTTTCCCTCCAAGCTTAAAGGGTGATGTAGCACAGCGAGAACAATTATTTTCCTCAGTTAAGAAACCAAGGTATCAATCCAGTAGGAAGAACCACAAGACTATGTAAGCAACACGTGCACACAAATAATAAATCCTCAAAACCCAACGCGTGGAGGGGTTATCAATCGCTCGTGGGTAAAGTAAGGATAGATTGATAGATGCAAATAAGAGTGAGAGCAAATAGAACGCAACAAGGTCTTTTTGGGGTTTTTATAATATAGATCTCAAAACCACAGAGCAAATAAAATAGAAACGCAAATAGCAAAGTAGAGATTGCAAATAGATGATGTGAAGTAGACCCGGGGACCGTATGTTTCACTAGTGGCTTCTCTCCATAAAATAGCAAGCGTTTGTCAAACAAATTACTGTTGGGCTGTCGATAGAAGAACAAATAATTATGACGATATTCAAGACAATTATCATGTATATAGGCATCATGTAACGCCCCAGACACACCCGCCGGCGGTCGTTACTCCTGGCGGGATCTAGACTGGCCCCACATATCAATACTAGTCTTTTCTGCGCACTTTGTCCTCAATCATGCGCACCCGAGATCACCTTCCCGGTCGGTCACCCATCCTAGAAGTACTCCAAGCCGAGCACGCTTAACCTAGGAGTTCTATTCAAATGGGCTCCCGGAAAAGAAGGAATTCCTTATTTATATGAGTAGTCTACCATCCCTAATAAGCCAGGCTATCACATACACCACCACTCAGAGGAACCGACGTCCTCGTCGGGCCACAAGAGCGTTCCCTCTTGGCACAAACGTCCGTGCATCCAGTCTAGTACATGTGCCATGTCATTTCCCACGTCGGGTTACAAATGTCATGAACAACATGACCGCACACCTCTTCGCAAACATCCTGTAATCGCGAGGGTCGGCCCTGATACCAACTTGTAACACCCCAGAGACACCCGCGGCGGTCGTTACTCTTGGCGGGATCTAGACTGGCCCCACATATCAATACTAGTGTTTTCTGCGCACTTTTGTCCTCACTCACGCGCACCCGGGATCAACTTCCCGGTCGGTCACCCATCTTAGAACTACTCCAAGTAAAACATGCTTAACCTAGGAGTTCTGTTCGAATGGGCTCCTGGAAAAGAAGGAATTCCTTATTTATATGAGTAGTCTATCATCCCGAATAAGCCAGGCTATCACTCATCACATCCAAGATATGCAGACCGACTTCTACGTGCATCTAGTTCGATTACTCCACACATCAAACGCTATCCAACCTGCATCTAGTGTATTGAGTTCATGGAGAAATGGAGTATTGCATTTAGAATGATGTCATGATGTAGACAAGATCTATTCATGTAGGAATATACCCCAACGTTTTATCCTTGATAGCAATGATACATGTGTGTCATGTCTCTTTCTGTGAGTGAGATTGAGCACCGCAAGATCGAACCCATCACAAAGCACCTCTTCCCATTGCAAGATAAAAGATTAAGTTGGCGAGACAAAAACAATATGTCAGAGAAGAAATACGAGGCTATAAGAATCAAGTATGAATATGTTTCCATAGATTTGATCATAAGCTCACAATTCATCGGATCTCAATAAACACACCGCAAAATAAAGAGTTACATCATATGGATCTCGAAGAGACCATTGTATTGAGAAACAAAACAAGGGAGAAATCCATCTAGCTACTACATACGTACCCGTAGATCTGATATGAACTACTCACGCACCATCGGAGGAGCACCAATGAGTATGGTGAACCCCTCAGTGATCCTATTCCTCTCTAGAAAGGGCTCTAGATTGGATTTTGTGGCTCTAGAACTTGCGGCGGCTCAATCGATTTGTCGTTGACTCCTCTAGTTTTTTTGAATATTGGGGTATTTATAGAGATCAAAGGCACTGGAGAAGGTTTCCGAGGGCCCCACTAGACACTAGGCCGCGCCAACGACCTCTAGCACACCCTAATGTCTAGTGCCCCCCCTAGGCCTCGTCTGCTGCTCATTCTTGGTCCCCAAGTTTCCTTCTGGTCCAAAAAAATCTCCATAAAGTTTCGTGGCAATTGGACCTCATCTGATATGGATTTTCTACGAAAGAACAAAACAACAAAAACAGCAACTGACACTAGGGAGGTTAGTCCCCAAAAAATGATATAAAATTGCTATAAAATGCTTATAAAACATCCAAGAATGATAACATAACAACATGGAGCAATAAAAAATTATAGATATGTTGGAGACGTATCAGCATCCCCAAGCTTAATTCATGCTCGTCCTCAAGAAGGTAAATAATAAAAATAGAATTTTTCATTGTGGAATGCTGCCTCAAATGTTCATCATATTATTTTCTTTCGACATGGACATATGGACTTGTAGATGATTCAATGCAATAGTCTATAATTTGACATGAAAATTTCAATACTCAAGCATATCAACAAGAAACTAAGTCCTTCAAAATGTCAATGCTAAAGAACATTATCCCTAGCCCATCATGCTCTATCGTTGCTCCATTCATGCAGCACACTCAAATATTAACTACATCCAATGCTCAAGTGTGATAATGGGGTTCCTTAGTTGGAGCTTTATAAGAGAATATAGAGACTCAAATTCATAAATAAAAATTGCATAAAGTAAATCGATAGGCCCTTCGTAGAGGGAAGCAGGGATTTGTAGAGGTTCCATAGCTCAAAGTGCGAAACTTAGAGATACATTTCTTTATGGTGGCATGCTTTTCCTGTCAGCAAGAATGACTAAGAGTTTCCAATATGCCCCATGCTAAACAAATTATAGGCGGTTCCCAAACTGAAAATGTTTTTCCTTTTCCACCATTCTTTCACATTCCATGGCTAGCCGTATCCAATGGTGTCATCCATACAAACACTTTCCAAGGAATTTATCATTTGACAACATAAAACATTCTTTTTATTTTTGGGAGTGGGCATCCCTATTACTGCCATCCTCTTGTGCAATGACAAGTGAATAGATACTCATCTTGAGAGTAATCTATTTAACATAGAAGATACCGACCACCCCTCGCCGCTTCATGAGTGGTACGGTCACACAAAACAGAATTTTATTTTAAATATTAGAGTTGGCACTTGCAAATTTACTATGAATAGCACAGAAATACTCCATATAGGTAGGTATGGTGGACTCATTTGGCACAACTTTGGGTTTAGGATTTGGATGCACAAGTAGCATTCCCGCTTAGTACAAGTGAAGGCTAGCAAATAGATTGAGAAGCGCCCAACCAAGGAACAAAAATCATCACAAGTAAACATTAACCTTAACTAACACTAAATAATGCAACAAAAGTAGGATATAATTTCGCAGCATAATTATTCACTTCATGTGCATGCATATGGAATCACAAACCTTAAGACTAATATTCTTACTAGAGCATAATTTCTCATCAACATAACTCACATATTACAATCTTCATATAGCAAAACTATTGCAAAGAGTCAAGCTTATTATCCAATGATCTTCATGAAAGTTTTTATTATATATTTCCTGCAAATTTATCACTTTGTAACTAATTTTCATTTAAAGAAAATTGGCAATGCAAATAACATGTTCTCAAACAAGTATAAGTGAAGCACGAGAGCACAAGTTTCTTTAAAATTTTCAACTCTCGAAATTATATAAATGAAGCAAGAGAGGGTTTCTTCAAAATTTCAGCAACACTCAAAATAATTTAAGTGAAGCATGGGAGTAAATTTCTTCAAAATAATAGGACCACCATGGTCAAAAAGATATAAGTGAAGTACTTGAGCAATTCCATGGCTCAAAAGATTTAAGTGAAGCATAAAGAGCGATCCTAACAAATCATAGCATAATTTGGCTCTCTCAAATGGGTGTGTCCAGCAAGGTTTATTATGACAAACTAGCTAGCAAATAAATGAAAGACACAATTAATACGAGACGCACCAAGCAAAACTCATGATATGTGACCAATGAAAACATAGCTCCAAGTAAAATTACCAATGGTTTCTAGAAGAAAGAGGGGATGCCTTCCGGGGCATCCCCAAGCTTAGCTGCTTCGTACTCCTTAGATGTTGCCTTGGGGGCCATGAGGCATCCCCAAGCTTAGACTTTTATCACTCCTAATTCCATCATCCATCGTGATCTCACTCAAAACTTGAAAACTTCAATCACACAACCTCAATAAAATTTTGTGTGATCCGTTAGTATAAGAAAACCAAACTTTACTATAGGTACTATTGAAAGCCTATTCCATTTTTGTTTTTTCATTATACCTATTGTATTACAACTTTACCATGGCTTATTCCCCCTCATATAAACCGAAAAATCATAAAAATAAGCACGTAACACAAAGAAAACAGAATGTGTTAAAAACAGAACAGTTTGTAAAGATTCAAAAATTCTGAAAAAATAGGACAACGTAGGGAATTTGTATAATAATCTTGTGTATAAACTTCACACACTTTTTATGTTTCTATGAGTTTTAGGATTTTTTCTATTGGATGCAAAAGTTTCTATTTTACAACAATATTAAAGCAACTAATACCCCACATGATCCCAAAGGCTTTGCTTGGTACAAACTCTAAATAAATAAATAAAAACACAATTATAACAATAGCATAATTGTGCAAACACTGAAGAATAGAAAGGAAAAGTGAAAATATATTTTATTCATTGGGTTACCTCCCAACAAGCGCTATCGTTTTATGCCCCTAGCCACGCATATAACATAAATTTTAAGTGATGGCATCCTTAGCGATTGATCCATAGGTTGCCATCATGATTAATTCATATGGTAATTTAATTCTGGTTCTAGGGAACTGTTCCATGCCTTTTCTTAGTGGAAACTGATATTTAATATTCCCTTCTTTCATATCAATCATGGCTCCTATAGTATGCAAGCATGGTCTAGCAAGAATTATTGGACAAGACGGATTGCACTCAATATCAAGAACAATAAAATATACGGGTGCATCAATAGGTAAAGTTTTTACCTCTTCAATCCCACTTTTATCAATTTTTTGAATAGGATTTTCACCCTCCAAATCATGGGAACGCCACCTTGCTAAAGTTGGCACTTCTTCAGTTCCCTCATCATTAATTTTAACATTGTTAAACATGGAATCAATAGAACAAATACCAATCATTTTAATCTCTTCATCATTTTTCTGAAAGCAACCGGGAAACACTCTTTCCAAAAATTCTCTATTAGCTCTAAGCATAGCTATTATTTTCTTAATTTCATCTATGGAAACATATAAAGCCTTAATTGATTCATTAATATCAACCTTAGGAAACTTTTTGTTCTTGAGATTTTCTACATCATGCAAAATTCTACCAATGCTTTTAGACATATCATAAATTGTATTCAACTTTTCTTCTATCATGGTATTGAAAGCCTTTTGTGCATTTATAAATTCCTTAATATTAATCTCAAGATGAGAGGGTATCCTAGGATTATTATTATGAGAATTACCATAGGAATTACCATGATTATTTGAAGAACTTCCAGGATACGGCCTAGTATTAAAATTGTTCCTATAAGCATTATTATTGAAATTGTTTCACGAGACAAAATTCACATCTACGGGATCATTATTTTTCTCAATCAACGGAGATAAGGGCACATCATAAGGATCAATAGGAGCATGCTTACTAGCAACCAATTTCATAAGAGCATCAACTTTTTTCACTCAAAGCATCAATTTCTTCAATTGAATTAACCTTTTTACTAGTAGGAGCTCTTTTGGTATGCCATTGTGAATAATTAGCCATAATATTATCAAGCAATTTAGTAGCATCACCCAAAATAATTTCCATAAAATTACAACCCGCAGAGGAATATATGTAAGTGCATCTAGTGCCCCTTAGTGATTTTTGTATATTGAAGACTTATAGATTAAGAGACTAATGTGTTTATGAGTGTACACATCATCTATAAGTCGATGAGGAGTTTGAGTTATTCAAGGAATATCGACCCCTAAAAATATATGTCTTCCGTTGAAGACTTTGGTATTTCCTAAAAGACTTTGAAAGTGAGAAAATTGGTGTGTGCGTGAATAAATTGATGCAAGGACTTTCAAGCGTGAAGACTTTTGATTTCGTAGTTTCATTTCCTGTCTTTGAGTCATAGGACCACCATACTATTAAAGGGGGTTGAGGTAAAATTAAGGAAAATTTTCCAAGTAATGCTCATCTCAAAGCCTACACATACAAATCCTTTGAGTGAAGCCTTTGGAAATCTTTTAGAGTTTAGTCATGTTCTTAAGTGACAAAGAAGAAGTTCTTATGGTCTTTGAGGAATTTTCTCTAACTGAAGAGTTAGTTTTTTGCCAGTGCTAATTACCTACTAGTGAGGAACATGAGTTACATGAGGCCCTTCACAGTTGAAACATTCCGATCGTTGCTGCACTGTGCGCCAGCTATCCCCAACCTTATCCACATAAGGGTCATATCATTGGGGCATTTATGTCAAATCATGTAGGGATTGCTCCCAGGAAATAAATAGGTGCCCCCGTAACCACTAGCTGGTTGGATGCTCCATGAGAGAAATAGACACTTACCATTTGAGAGCAACCCATTCCTCGAAGACTTTGAGAGAAAATCATCAGTGAGGAAAAATCTCAAACACCCAAACCAAAACCCAAAAACCCCAAAGTGATTGAGCATCACTGAAGAGATTGTTCTTGTGTGGAACCGACACTTCTGACCTTTGAGGACTATGCATCCTCTAGATGGTTAGGCATCATGGTCTAGAGCACCCAACACTCAATTGTGGATGGCTAGGTGACCGAGTTTGTGAGGGTTTCGAAGTCTGCCTTGAAGATTTACCACGAGTATTGGGCAAGGACTATGTATCCTTAGCTCAAGGAGAACACGGTAAGAACTGTGTGTCCTAGGACTGTGTGTCCTTTGGTTTAAATACCAAGCCGCTCCAAACTAGACATACGACTATCATAGCAGTTTGAACTGGGTCATCAAATCGCTGTCTTCACCGAGTACCTGGTTCTATTTCCTCAACCCTTTCATTTCCTCAGTTGTATGCTGATGAAATTGATCGTTACAGTTTGAAGAATTTGATTGAAGACTCTCGTAATTTCCTCACCCCAAATTCTTCACTTCACTTGTTCTTCACCTGCATATCCTGAACACGCTACTTGTGCAACCTGTCTGCTTCACTTCATCATGAAGATGATGCTATTGCTGTTTTGCACGCACGCCTAAATACTTAATCCGCTGCTCACCGTTCGCTACTAAGGAATTTCCTCACGAGGAATTACCTCAATGACAAATTCATAAAAAGTTCCTATTCATCCCCCTCTAGTCGATATAACACACTTTCAATTGGTATTAGAGCGAGGTACTCCCTTGTTCTGTGTGATTCTGGTTTAACCACCTGGAGTTTTAATTATGTCGACCGCAGGTATGATTAAGGTCACCGTGGGCTGTCCTAGTTTGAAGGGACAGACTACCCCTACTTGAAGAACATGACGTGCATGCATCTTGAAGCAATTGACAACGATCTTTGGTATGCTGTGGAAATTGGTGTTCCCTCTGTCACCGCAACAATCACTGTTGTTGATGTGAAGATATTCAGGCAACTCGAATCTCAAGCGAAGAATAGCATCTATGGCCATTTGAGCAAAGATCAGTATGGGAGAGTGAGTGCATTGGGCTGTGCAAAGCTTATCTGGGAAAAACTGTCGAAGGTCAATGAAGGAGTGTCGACTCAACGTGACTCTCAGGTTGAAGTTCTTCGCAATATCTTCAGCTGCTTCAAAAGACTCGATAATGTGAGCTGTCAGCAAACCTTGGATCGCCTCACTGATATCTCCAGCGAGCTACACGCTCTTGGATCTAGAGACATCACTAACCATGAGGTGGTGAAGAAACTGCTGTGATCTCTTGATTCTTCATTCGATACACTGGTTCTTATGATTCAAGAATGAAGAGAGTACAAGTTACCAACAAGCTGAGATAAGAGACCTCTATGGACCAAGCTATGCAAGACGTCGTGCGCTGAAGGCAAAGGCTCTTTCCTCATCTGAAGAAGAAGACTCTGATTGCAGTTTTAGTGATCCTGAAGAACTTGGTCGGGAGCTTGCTATGCTTGTGAGGAAATTCCAGAAGTTGTCCAAACGAGGGAAGTTCAGAAAATCTTTGAGAAAAGATATGAGGAAATCAGAATCTTCATCTGAGGACTACAAGAAAAGAACCTTTCATAAATGCAAGAATCTGGTCACTGCGTTGTTGATTGTCCTCGCTGGGTGAAGGAATCAAAGAAGAATAAATACAAGGATGATAGTTCTGATGACTCGAAGAAAAAGAAGAAATCTCCAAAGTCCTCATCCACAAGAAGAACATTTTTAGAAAGGCTCGGGCTCTTATTATCAAGGAAATGGATTCTCAGGAAGGATCTGAAGAAAGTGATGAAGAGGAAGGATCCGAAGAGGAGTTAGAGTCTAGTGTGGCAAGCCTAGACCTTGCTACCACATTCGTCATCAAGTCCATCTTCGACCTCAAAGAAAACGACAACGTCAACAACACTGATGACTGCAACGATGACTTTGCTCCCACCTATTTCTTCATGGCAAAAGGTTCCAAGGTACCCAACCACACTTCCTCTTCTGAATCAAGCGACTGTAAACCTGACGACTATCAAAAACCTAGTTACTACAAGCTTGCTAATATTGCCACTAAGCAACAAACTGCTCTTGAAAAGCTTCAGAAACTGCTAGACAAAAGTGATGACATGTTAAATGAGGAAATGAATCAAACTCGAACTCTGAATGATGATGTTAAAAGTCTTCAGTCTAGGTTTGACAGTCTTCAGGAACGCCATGGAAATCTCTTGGCTGATCATGCAAAGCTTTCTTATGAATTTCTTAAAAGAAATCAAGATCTTGAGATACTAAGGGCATCTCATGATGATCTTCGAAGTGAAAATGATTCTTTGCTTGCTCAAAAGATTAGTACCGCTCAGGAAATGTTTATCCCACCATGCTTGAAATGCATCGAACGCGAATCTGCTGATTCTTCAACTGAAAGTTCAACTGCTTCTATTGCTGCAAATTCTTCAACTACATTCGTGGTTACACATTCCTCACTTGAGGAAACCACAACTTTCACTGAGAAAAATGCAGGGTTGAAGGAATTGTATGTGACATGCATTTACAGAAGCCTCAAATGGCATCAAATGTAACGCCCAAGATGCGGGCCTATCCTTATTTTGGCACGAGGGCCTTGAGAGGGATAAAAGCGCATCTTGTTATTTCACAAGAATGGATATCGTAAAAAGTACATGTACACAAGAGATGAGTATATGGCATTTGACTTAAACTGGCCACAAGCAATATCTAGGTTACATCAATACAACTACTTAGTCAATCACCATGTAGAAGAGCAGGGTCCCATTCCGGAGGAAAAAAACGACAAAAGAACGACGTCCATCCTTGCTGTCCCAGACTGCCGGCTTGGAACCCATCCTCGATCGATGATGAAGAAGAAGAAACTCCAAATAGAACAATCATCGCCTTCATGTCAAAGTATCACTCTACTTGTACCTGCAACTATTGTTGTAGTAATGTGTGAGCCACAGGGACTCAACAATCTCATTTCCAAAGTTATCAAGACTAGCAAATCTTAATGAATGAGGTATGGTTAAGTGGAGAGGCTACAGCAAGCGACTAAGCATTTATTTGAGTGACTAACTTACGAGTACAAGAATAAAAATGGGAATGATCTATGCATAAACGGATGTGAACTAGAGCGATCACGAAGTGATCCTGAACACCTACTTACGTCAAACATAACCCCATCGTGTCCTCTTCCGGATGCAGAACTCACACAAAGAGACAATCACAGTTACGCGATAGTTGGCAAGTTTTAGTTAAGTTTACTTCAAGTTATCTAGAACCGGATGTTAAGAAAAGTTTCAAAGTTTTCCACATAACCATGGGCATGGATTTCTGAAAGATTTAACCCTACAGGGGTGCTCCAACTAGTCCATCACAAACTACGACACGTTGCGACAGAAACCTCGACAACAGAAAACCCGAGATCTCCTCGGATTCCTGGTGCAAAACCTAAACCTCGAAATAGCCCGAAGTATCATCGGAATCCCTCGTGCAAGATGCTCGAGAAAGGTAAAACAAGTCCAGCAAGGCCGCCCGGCGTGTCGACGACCCCGATAGGAGCCGCATATCTCGTTCTCAGGACACGACGGATGAGCGACGCATACAGTGGCCTGATAGAAATCTCCCGAGTTGCCCTGGGTTGGCCTAGCACAATGCTCTATTTAGGACCAGCACCATCAGCATTGGCCCCCTGTATTATGTTCAATTACTTCTCGGGTACCGCTAACTCCCTACGCGTTATATAGTACCAATGTTGGACCTTGCTAGACAAGTTTTACCCTGAAACGAAAGTCAAGGGGGTCCCCATAACACAACACCAGTAGCCGAAACTAAGGCGGAAAAGATGGAACATACCACTAGGCTAGAAGGCGAGGACTTCCACCTTTTATGAAGTATATAGGTGCATTAAATTAAATAGAAATTATATGGTGATTTAACAAGGAACCCATGTTCTCACATGGAAGCGACTGCACCTGCAACTAGCAACGCTATAAGAAGGCTGAGCGAGCGGTAACATGACCAAAAAGTGGTTTGCTCGATTATGGAAATGTTAGAGGCTTTTCATGGCAATGTTGGGAGGCTGGCATTCAAGTGGTAGGCAAAAAACATACCGAAAGAAATGAGACAACTAGCATGGCAATGATAGTAATGGTATGTAGGGAAATGGTCCTCTTACCTGTGATTCCGCTTCAAAGAAGAAAGAATCTGCAAAGCAGGCGAACCACGTAGTCGAACGGATCCTCACACTTTGAAGCAGCTCGGAACTCTATCGAGACGAAACAATCTGAAATAACAATCAACAAATCATAACACCACAACATATGCACTATATGATGCGCAAACAAATATGATGCATGTCCGGTTTAATTATGCAAGGCACGTCATGGCAATTCACAACAATCACACACTACACATTAAATGAAGCTCAACATGCAACTCATGGCATATTGACGAAACTCCATATATGAATTATTTAGTTCACTACCGTTTAGGTACACGACAATATTAAATGTTTTTAAACATGGCAAAAGGTGAAACATAGATAAACTACCTGTATAGGCATAATCAATGTGGTTAAAAATAACTTGTACCATCTCCGAAATGACCCCACATGTTAATTTCGAGATCTTTCCAGATTTTTACTAACATATTTTATCTTTATTAAACCGCAAAATAAAGCGGTTCATGTGATTCTACACGTCATTCTAGTTGATTTATATATGGAACATTTCAATCAGAGCTACGGTTAATTAATTATGAGGCAAACCGTTTTAGCATGGCATAACGAAAATTAAATGTAAAACAACAAGTTAATTATTTTAAACAGGTTTAAGAGTTGGATAATTGGAATCTACAGAAAATTCTAAGCATTTTACATGTGAAAATCTTTCAATCCGAGGCACAGTTATTTAGATATGAATTAAATCATTTTAACGTGGCAATTAATGCAAAACAATGCAAACAATAGGTTAAACATTTTTAAACATGCATGAAAGTGGCATATTATTAATCTACATAAAATTCTGTATATTTTACCAATCTAAAATATTTTCATCCGAGGCACGGTTAATTAAATATGGGAATGCAAAATATCGCCATTTATACATATAGAAATCCTAGACAATTGAATTAATCGCAATAGACCGAAAGCAAAAAACCTATGGGATGAAAGTAGAGCTGTTAGATACGTCTCCAACGTATCTACTTTTTCAAACTATTCTGCCCTTGTTTTGGACTCTAACTTGCATGATTTGAATGGAACTAACCCGGACTGACGCTGTTTTCAGCAGAATTTCCTTGGCGTTTTTTTTGTGCAGAAATAAAAGTTCTCGGATTGACCTGGAAATTAACGGAGAATATTTTTGGAATTAATAAAAATATTGGAGGAAGAATCAACCGGAGAGGGGCCACCACCTGGCCACAAGCCTACAGGGCGCTCCCCTAGGGCGCACCCCGTGGCTTATGGGGCCCTTGTGGCTCCTCCGACCTAGTTTCCACTTCTATATTTTCCTATTCGAGGAGAAAAAAATAGGAGAGAAGAGTTCATCGTGTTTTCCAATACGGAGTCGCGCCACCTCCTGTTCTTCCTTGGGAGGGCAGATCTGGAGTCTGATTTGGGCTCTGGAGAGGGGAAATCGATGCCGGCGTCATTACCAACCATCCTTCATCACCAATTTCATGATGCCCTCCGCCGTTCATGAGTAATTCCATCATAGGCTTGCTAGATGGTGATGGGTTGAATACTCTACCCTCGAAAACTGTTGCAATCCCCTATACTTGTGGGTTATCAAGACCTCTTTTTGGCGCCATTGCCGGGGAGCATAGCTTTATTCTCCGAGTCACTTGGAATTTATATATGTTGATTACTATGAAGAATCTGAAAGACTCTAAAATCAAGATATACTCCTCAACTACGAGGACAGGTAAGGAACTGCCATCGAGCTCTGCACTTGATTCACCTTCCGTTATGAGTAAATTTGCGACAACACCACGTGCTACTGAATCTAATATGTCGCAAGTAATTGATGATACTACTTCTGCTATGCATGATGCTTATGATGATACTTTGCTTGATACTATTGTGCTACTTGGTGAATTTCTTGATGAACAAATTTGCTAGAGTGAATGCTGAAACTGATGATATTGTTGAATCTGATGAAATTATTGAAACTGAACACTATGATGCACTTTCTAGACCTAGCTCTCCTAGATATGAATTGCCTAATATACCTAAGGGTTATGTGATGGAACTAGAAGTAGCTAGGGACTTTCTCACTTATAAGGATAGCGATGATCTTAAGAAGTTGCTATGCAAGTGGAAAGAAAAAATCTTTGAATGCTAGAATGCAATATGATCCCAAGTTTGCTACTTCACCTATATTTATTACTAATTAGGATTATGAATTCTCTGTCGATCCTGAGTTAATTACTTTGGTACAATCTGATCCTTTCCATAGTTATGAATCTGAAACTGTTGTGGCAAGCCTTACTAAATTGAATGATATAGCCCCCCTATTTAATCATGAGGAAAAAATTCGTTATTACTATATTCTTAAGTTGTTTCCGTACTCATTAAAGGGTGATGCTATGATATGGTATAATTCTCTTGCTCCTGGTTGTGTGCGTAGTCCCCATGATATGATATTTTACTTTTGTGAAAAGTATTTTCCTGCCCATAATACACAAGCTCCCTTGGAG
This sequence comes from Hordeum vulgare subsp. vulgare, assembly GCF_904849725.1. Lineage (NCBI taxonomy): Eukaryota > Viridiplantae > Streptophyta > Magnoliopsida > Poales > Poaceae > Hordeum > Hordeum vulgare. The sequence goes on from NC_058519.1 coordinate 328,446,750, forward strand.
GAAATATTTAATTTTGTGCACATTAAAGAAGAGAGTCTCCCACAAGATTGGGCGCGGCTTCTCCAGTTACTTAATGCTTTGCCTGATCACTCTCTCAAGAAAAATGAAATACTTGATATCTTTTATAATGGACTAATCGATACTTCTAGGGATCACTTAAATAGTTGTGTTGGTTGTGTTTTGAGGGAACGAACTAACAAGCTGAACTACTATTGAATAATATATTGAGCAATATAATGATTGGACTATTCCTGAACCACCTCCAAAACCAACTCCAAAGAAAAGGGGTATCCTATTCCTTAGTCTTGAAGATATTTAAGAGGCAAAGAAATCTATGAAATAAAAACGTATTAAAGCTGAAGATGTTAAGAATCTACCACCTATTGAAGAAATACATGGTCTTGATAACCCGACACAGGTTGTAGAGGTAAATTCTCTCCGTAGATTTGATAAAGGTGATATTCCTTATAATAAGTCTGCTAGCCAATGCTTGGATGAATTTGATAACTTTATTGGTAAGCAAGAAAATTTCAATTCTTATGTTAGTAGACAATTGAAACATAACGCTTACATGATTGATCGCTTGAGTGATTATATGAGTATAATTGTTAATGACCTTAGGCTGAATAGTAAACATGCTTCCATGGTAACTACTCAAGTAGAACAAGTACTTAAGGCGCAAAATGGTCTGCTCAATGAGATGATTAGTAAGAAGAATGATCATTCCGTTACAGTTGTGACTAGAGGTGGTAGAATGACTCAGGAACCTTTGTATCCTGAGGTCCATCCTAAGAGAATTGAGCAAGATTCTCAGAGAGTTAATATTGATGCACCGGTCCTTCTAATAAAAGGAAAAAGAATGACAATAGGACTTTGCATGCTGCTAGTGAACCCGTTGTGGAGTCACATGAAAACCCAAAAGATATCCCTATTTCTGATGCTGAGACACAATTTGGTAATGAACATGAACCTAGTGATAATATTAATGATGATGTTCATGTCGACGCTCAACCTAGTAATGACAATGATGTGGAGGCTGAACCTGCTGTTGATCTTGATAACCCACAACCTAGGAATAAGAGATATGATAAAAGATATTTTATTGCTAGGAAGCATGGTAGAGAAAGAGAACCATGGGTTCAGAAACCCATGCCCTTTCCTCCTAAATCATCTATGAAGAAGGATGATGAGGATTTTGAGCGCTTTGTTGAAATGCCGAGACCTATCTTTTTACGTATGCGCTTAACTGATATTCTGAAAATGTCTCCTTATGCTAAGTATATGATAGATATTGTTACAAAGAAAAGAAAGATACTGGAAGCTGAGATTTCCACCATGCTTGCTAATTATACTTTTAAGGGTCGAATACCAAAGAAAGTAGGAGATC